>NC_083605.1:24272209-24887674 GCF_029168945.1 Cannabis sativa
TATCCTTTTGGATTATTAATTCTGGACTACTAACCTTGTTTATTATTCTTCTTATAACTCAAGCTTCTTGAACTCGGATGCTGTCTTAGCGAGTTGAAGTAGAAAGCTGGGTGGTGGATGGAGATCGTCTATAATAAAGAAGAAGCTCATTTTTTTTTGAATTAATTGTTTAGTTTTTCAAACAATTTGGATTTCAAGTTTTGGGATTTTATTCCCTGTTTGGTTCTCATAATATTGCAAACAATTTTTTTTGGTTTATAATAAAGTATCTTTTTCAAATAAATTGCAATTTATGAGTTGAGCTTCAGTACTTTATCTTATCTATTACCAATTGTTATATTTATTATGTTTGTATGTGTATGTGTTTTATTATTGATACAAATTCTATAGGTATTTAAACTCCTTACAGAGTTATTACTACATAAACACTAGAAATTACTTTTATGTTTATGAATAATTGTTAATTCTAAAACAATTATTTGAGAATTTGTTTAATAAAAAGATCTTTTGATCTAATAGGGGTGGAGAAAAGTTAAGAATAATATGCAGTTCAACGATCTTTTATATCTAATGAACTCTGGATTATATTCAACTCCACAGACTCTCTATCACACTTAGAGATTTACAACCTTTAGGGGTGGATCATAATCTCTATAAACTTAGGGGTGGACTTTATTCCACAGTACCCTTTGTGACACATAGTTTTAAACATGGAAATAATATAATAAATTAGCTATTATCAGAATAAATCCTTGATCTTGATTACATTTTCAAGTTTAGATTTACTGTTGTAATAGTTAATGATACCATTAAAGTTCTTTGATAAAGTATCATATTACCTTAGTTGACTGGGAGAATGTTAAAATTCTTTATCCATCTTCGTTTGGTTGATATTTGTGATAGGAACTTAAGAACACCTCTGATAAAAACAAATCTAACCATTCACATGGATAGAGATAACTTATCAGAATTATGAGAATAAGATAGAAGAATTCTTGCATAGTCTATTCGAAAGACTTGATTCAAGATGTCTAATCCTCATAACATTTTATGGTATCTTGATTTGATTGCTTAAATCTCTAGCAAGTATTTTACACTTCAAATACTAGACTGCTATGTTGTTGACCTAGTCTTAGAGAAACTTACAGTTTCAGATTAAGATAATAAGTCACAATGAGATGTTCCCAGAAACAATAGTAAAAGGTTAAAAGTTTCTAACCAGACATCTGCTATTGAGTGGGAGCCATCTGAGATATAATCAAATGGTAACATTAGGGAACAATCAAGAAAGATTTATAAAAGTGACCTATATGATATTAAGGAACTATGCATTAGTGATCCCAATATCCACACCGACTCATTAAGAATTATGAGATGGTGGTTACTCTGGGGGTGTTGGAATCATTATAGAAGAGTGTAAAAACCCATCTATAATAATTCAAGCTTCATCAGAGAAGATATAACTTTGTAAATTCGAAATTACCAGAAAGTTATTTTACTGAAGGAAATTCTACACTGCATTATCTCAATTCCAAATTTTAAAATTTGAGAGATATGTCTTCTGTTTGTTCAGATGTACTTAATGGGCAGTAAGAATTTCAGTATCCCTTGATGAGTAAAGCATATAGTTAAGGAGGTTTCATAAGTTTTATGAACCTAGTTCCAGATATATGGGTGGATTCAAATATACTACACTTGATCAGAGGATCAAGGCAAAAGATTGATTGTAATGCACAACTTGTTTTATGTTAGTGCAAGTGGGAGTTTGTTGGGTTTTGTGCCCTAAATAAAACCCATTACAATCTGATTAGTTATCAATTTAGAATTTTGAAGTGATTTATGATTACATGTATGTTACATGTTTATGGTTTAATATATATACTTGATATATGCACAAAATCAGTTAAATCCAGAAGATATAGTTATTCACAATTACAGTATTGTCAATACAGTGGAATGTGATTGTGATTATATGATTCAAAAGATTTGGTCCCTGTTCATCAGTGTTTTGGATTTACACTGATGTGATAATCAGCGATGAAGTATACTTACAATTGGAGTAAGTGTTATGTTCTTTCCAGAATATTGACAAAGTATACTAGTTTCGAATGTATGGAGTATACATTGGACTGGACCGATATTGACCTTATTTAGAATAAGATTACTATAATCATGGTATTTTAAAAGGGGAAATAAGATTATTTTTGTTAACTTTTTAAATTTTGTTATTTTACCTAAATTAGATTGTAAAATCAGAAAAGGGTATGTATTTACCATTTTCTATTTTATTGAATATTTAATTTATTAAATAACATGAAATTTAAAAGGAAAGTTAGCAAATTTATTTTGAAATGATATTTAGGTTACTCAAAACCTAATTTTTCAAAATTGTAGGTTTAATTTTAAATATTATTTTATTTATTCTTTAAGAACCGATTTTTTTTTTTTAAATTTCGAAATAAAGATTAATATTTTAAAATTAAATAAATCCTACATCCAACTATCCAAATCTAACCTTGTTGCAAGAGTATGTGTTTTAGATTGTTTGTAAGTTTTTTAAAACCTATTATTGCTTGATCTAAATTGTCAGGGTTAACTTGTTGACAGATCCAATGATCTGATTTTAACCCATGGTTCAATTGATGATAGGTCAAGTAAATAATTTGTAACAGGTATATTTTTACATTCTTCTTTCATCTGTGTATGACCTAGTAACATGATAGGATCCATCCAAATCTGTGTGCCTGTGTGAGCCTATATGTTTAATTTCTGTTATAGACACATATAGGTTGTTGTTGCTAAATAAAATGTCATAACCTGATAGATTTTATTTAGGCTCATTTAGTTAATGGGCTTATTCAATTAATAACAGTTGTTCATTTTAAGGTTAAATTCCTCTCTTTTGGGCCTTGTGTGAGAGTTGGGAGCCTTAGAAGTGGGTACGACATACTGGACCCAGCCCGCCCTCACATGAACAACCCCAATTGTGAAGGCCCATTTGCCTGATTTGGATAACTGTGATAGGTTAATTAAACTAGTTTGACCTAATAAAATTGAATAGCAACATAATTAATTTCTTTCTTCGAAATTAATTTAAGAAAAACATAGTTTAATGAATTTTATTTCTAGATAAACTATTTGTATTTTTCTTGTATTTAATTAAATAAAGAATTTTAACTAACTAGATTCTTTCTGAAACTTACTTTTATTATTTCATTAAATATTCCTATTTAAGTTATGAATTAGTTATTACTAATTTTCCCTTTTAACTTAAATTTGAATATATTTTGAATTTAATATTAAGTTGAGGAATTCTAGGAATTAGTTATTGAAAATTCTTAAAAGATATTGTTTAAGTTGGTTTTAAACTTAAAAAGGGATTATCTTTAAATTAGGTAGTTACCACCTGATTTTGATATTTAATTAAATTTTGTTTGGAAAATTTTAAGTTTGTATATTATAGATTCTTTCTATAATAACTTAAATCAGATATTTTCCAGATCTTGAAAAGATACTTAGTTAAATTGAGATATTTTCTAGATAGTTATTTCTATACTAATTCTAATATAGGAAAATATCATTGATTGTGAAATTAATTGTTTAATAATTAATTTTGGTACAATTCAATTAAGGATATTTTTCCTTATATTAAATTGGAAATTAATAATTAAGTATTTTCTATACTTAATTATTGTTGCTCCAAAATTCGCCCAAAATACGTGGACCAGTCAAGAGGGGACACGTGGATCAGATAACTTGGAAAGATTTGCTAAGTCTTTTTTATGCCACCAGGAAAGCGCTATTAACATGGGTCCCGGAGGAGACACCCGGAGTACAAGTTACTCCCGGAAGCTAGTATAGCGTGAAGGCCCTCCGGGATGTGTCAGATCTCTCCCGAGAAATCAAGTCGCATTTAATGCTGCATGGGAGGAAGCGTGTTGGGACTGTAACACGCAATAAAGTCTGACGGCACAACCCCCAAACAGCAGCGCTACAGTAATGATCATTTAAGTCTAGCGACGGCTATTCTGCGAAGAGTCACGTCAATCATAAGACAAAAAGGACATTCTCCATAAAAGCCCTACAGCACCTAGGGATTTGACCATGCATCACCCATGGTATATTCATCGGAAATGCCCAACTTTATGGATACTTACAGACACATGTGTAAGAACAATTCTAGGGATTACCCCACCAAAACACTATAAATACCCCCTCAAAGCTCATTTAATGGGGTCGGAGAATCTTGGTTGCAAAAAAGCAAGAAGAGAAAAAACTCACCAAGAACATTCTCTGTATTTAAGAGAAAAACATTCTCTCAAGTGTAGAATCTGTATTAAATACATCCATTAATAGCAGTGGCTCGTGGACTAAGGCTCATTAACGCCCCAACCACGTAAAAAGTCTTCATCTCACTTTCTTACAGCTCATTATTATATTTATATTTTAACAGTTGCCGAAAACCTCGGTCAACATTTTGGTGCTTTCATTGAGAGCTGAGGAAAGCTGCTTCACAACAAGCATTTAACTTCACGATAATGGTGGAGACAAGAGCTACACGTCATCCTCGCCCTCTAGAAGACGCTCAAGATCCCAATGAGGAAGATGTAGCCTCAAGGGCAGCAGAGGAGTCCGAGGAAGAAGAAGAAGGAATAGTCCCCGATGAAAACCATGAGGAACACCTCGACGAGTACGCTTATGATGATGGAAGCTACCAAGAGCTGGTGCTCCTCAGACAAAAAGCTATCGATCATGAAGCTGAGATCGAAGCTCAGAAAGTGCAAAATCAAAAAATGCATGAAGTGATGCTAGCCATGCAGAAAGCCATGGAGGCAGCTGGTATTCACGTGCATCCTAAGGCGATGGCCGCTGGACTCGACGGGGAGCCAGCGACGTCTTCGCCTAATTCCCAGCAGCAAAGGCCTATGGAACCTAGCCCTATAAGGCACCCTGCTGAGGAGAACCAAACAAAAAACCCTACTTCTGCCCCCGGTCGAAAGAAAAAGGCGCAGGATCCGCGTAAGGTCCGTTCAGATTTCCCTAAAGGGAAAGGTCCGCAGAGGGGCAAGCCCCAAAGAGGGAGTCTTGGCCCTCAGGATCGAGGGGACCGGAAAAGCATTTCCGTGCACCAGGAACCAGGGGGTAGAGGAAGAGGGGGACAGAGATGTCCACCCATTGATCTGAGGAATTAAATCAATGGGAATCAAGGTGACCTCCGGGATCACCTTGACCAAAAAAGATACAGACCCGTAGTCTCCTCGGGTACTGTAAACGAAGGAATTATGGCAGAGCTTGCCATCCTTCGAAAAGATATTGCCCGAGTCTCCCGGAGGCAGAAGGGAGATGACTCCGACTCGGACAGTGAGGACCGGGAGCCTTGTGCCAAACATATCCTGGAGGCGGAGCTCCCTAAAAACTTCAAGATGCCCGAGATGGCGGCATATACTGGGAACTCCGACCCCAGTGATCACTTGTCACGGTTCAACCGAGTCATGACAGTCATGCGGGTCAGCAATGACGCCAAATGCCTATGCTTCCCCCTCACTCTGAGCGGATCGGCAGAGGAATGGTTCAAGAAATTGGAACCAGGATCGGTGGGATGTTGGAACAAACTCCAAACCAACTTCCGGAGACAATTTGTCGCCGCCAGGAAGGTCAACTTGGAGGTTAGTGCTTTGACCAACATCAAGCAACTACCCACCGAGACCTTGAAGAATTACATCAAGAGGTTCCGAGAGGAAGCCTCGAAGACCAAGAAGGTCGACGACGGACAACAGCTTGCGCTTCTCCAAGCAGGAATCCGCACTGGGACTCCCTTCTGGAACGAATTACGGCGAAGGCGGCTGCTAGCCTTCGGGACTTCTTAAGCGAGTCCAAAAATATATTAACCTCGAAGAAGCCCGGATCGTGGCTTACGGAGGCTATTATCCTACGGGATAGCGGGATACATGCCGGGAGTGTCGCCCTCGGGTGCGTCCCGACCGCGACCCCTCCGTAAGTGGCATACGGTTTTCGCTACTCCGGATACGACGGGGGCCAAGCTTTGCCCCCGGCATCTTCCCATTAGGGCAACCCGTCCGGGGTAAATGGACGGGCTCCTTCCCGGGCTGCCCCGGCCAGCTAGCTTGACGAGGCCCTACCCGGGGTCGAGAAGCAAAAGGTCTTCCAAGGGCGACACCCGAACGGGAGAGAAGCGCCAAGAAGGGGTACACACCCCAATACACCCGATACACGAGCTCACGGACTCTCGGGAACGTGTCTATTTTGCCACAAGGCGAATACGCACTACGGAGGCCCCGGCCATTGTACAGAGACAGCTCCCGGAGAGATCCGAGTAAAAGGTGCGAGTACCACAACGACATTGGCCACAGCACCAATGAGTGTAAAAATCTCAAAGATGAGATTGAGAATCTGATCCGTTTGGGCCACCTCTATGAGTGGATCAAAAATAGGTTACCCCACCTTAACCCGGGGCAGGTGGCAGGGGGTATGCCTTCGGGAACACCGGGGGTACAAGCGGGAGTATTGCCTCCAGTGCTCCCGCAGTGACGCCCGGCCATATACCCGGACTACCGCCCCGGCCTAATGGACGGGTAGCCATGATCTCCGGAGGTCCCCATATCGGAGGAAACACTCGAAAGGAGCGAAAGAGATATGCCGAGGCCGCAAGACACAGTGAGGTGTGGGAGGTCACTCAACTCCCAGCTCAAAGGCCTCGGCTAATGGACCAGCCCATAACGTTCACGGAAGAAGACGCCAAGACGGTGCGTTTTCCTCATCACGACCCGCTGGTCATAGAGACCCCCATTGCAAATAAAGTAGTGGCTAGGGTCCTGATTGACAATGGAAGTTCCGTGAACTTGCTCTTCAAAGAGGCCTTCACTGCGATAGGATTGACCGACCGGACCTCTCTCCTAGTGGATCGCGGCTCACGGGGTTTAACGGGACAACGCTAATCCCGATGGGAAAAGTCGAGGCTCCCGGTTACCTGTGCCCGGATACCCCCAAAGCACATTCAAGTATTGCACCTTTGTGGTGGTAGGCGTCCAACGGCCTACAACGCTATCTTAGGCCGACCGGCCCTCGTCGACTTTGGTGCAATAACTTCAATCCGACACCTATGCCTAAAATTCCCTACTCAGGAAGCTGGAGTCGGAACGGTGAGGGGAAATCAAGGAGAGGCCAGGCAATGTTACAATGTTGCCACCCACTTGCCAGTACTCATGGTCCGGGGGCCCCCTGAGACAGAGAAGGCTGAAGAAGACGAGCTGGATCCTCGCATAGGATCCGAAAGAGTCGTAGAACCAATGGAGGACGTCGAAGAGATACCAGTGTGCGACGACGACTCCACCAAAGTACTCCGGATAGGGAGAAGCCTAGACCCGGAGGAAAAAGATAAAATAATAAAAACACTGAAGGGTGCCATCGACATTTTCGCATGGCGCCAAGAAGACATGACCGGCATCAGCCCTCATGTCATCACCCATGTACTCAATGTCAACCCGGACATGCCCCCCTGTACGACAAAAGAGACGCCCGCTCGACTCGGTGAAAGCCGAGGCCTTAGAGAAAGAGGTGGATAAACTTTTGTCCAATAGCATGATCCGCGACGTATACTATCCGGAATGGCTGGCCAATCCGGTCCTGGTGCCCAAGCCAAACGGGACTTGGCGGGTTTGTATAGATTTCACAGATCTAAACAAAGCCTGCCGAAAGGACTGCTTTCCGCTGCCCAGGATCGACCAGATGGTGGACGCCACGTCCGGATTTAAACTGCTATCTTTCATGGATGCCTATGCTGGGTACAACCAAATAAAAATGCATACGGCAGACCAGGAGTGCACTAGCTTCAGGGCCAGATAAGGGGGTATCTTGTTACCTAGTCATGCCTTTCCGATCGAAGAACGCCGAGCAACCTATCAAAGAATGGTTAACCGGATGTTTAAAAGTCTCTGGACGAAACATGGAAGTATATGTAGACGACATGCTCGTCAAATCCAAGGCATGCAACAGTCATGCAAGCGACTTAGAAGAATGTTTCGAAGTCGTCCGGAGATACGGCATGAAACTCAACCCGAAAAAATGCACCTTCGGGGTCAAGTCGGGAAAATTCCTGGGCTTCATAGTCAGCCAAAGGGGGATCGAGGCGAACCCGGAGAAAATCCAAGCTCTCCTGGACATGCCATCCCCCAAAAAACATAAGGACGTGCAAAGTTTGACCGGAAAGGTAGCCGCACTAAGCCGCTTTATCTCACGGTCCACGGACAAGTGCATACCCTTCTTCAACATACTGAAGAAATGCCAAAAGTTCGAATGGACGGATGAATGCGAGGAGGCATTCAAAAGGTTAAAAGACCATATGGCCAAACCTCCTATCCTATCAAAACCCGTCCTTGGAGAAGACTTGTTCCTTTACTTGGCCGTCTCCGAGCATGCGGTCGATCTTTGCGTTGGTCGGGAGGAAGAAAAAATTCAGCACCCCGTATACTATGTTAGTAAACGCATGGTAGGGGCCGAGACAAGGTACCCGGTTATTGAAAAGTTAGTGTTCTGCCTCCTGATGGCATCACGGAAGTTGAGACCATACTTCCAAGCCCATCCGATCAGAATTTTGACCAATCATCCACTCCGGCAAGTTCTCCAAAAGCCTGAAGCCTCCGGAAGAATCCTCAAATGGGCAATGGAACTGAGTCAGTTCGACTTACATTACGTGCCCTGGATTTCCATAAAAGGCCAAGCCCTGGCGGACTTCATCACCGAATGTAATGAAGCCGAGGCAACAGCCAATACACCGGTGCCACCCATCCCCACTTGGAGAGTATTTGTGGATGGAGCTTCTAATGAAAACGGTTCAGGAGCCGGAGTGGCTATGATATCACCCAGCAGGTTGCGGCTCCGGGCGGCACTCCGATTCAACTTCACGGCTTCGAATAATGAAGCCGAATATGAGGCCACGATAGCAGGGCTAAAATTGGCTAAAGCTGTAGGAGCCAAGAAGGTGGAAGTCTACAGCGATTCTCAGCTGGTAGTAAACCAAGTTTCCGGAGAATACCAAACTCGCGGCGAAAGGATGGCCGCGTATGTAACAATAGTCCGAGAACTGCTCCACGAGTTCACGGACTATAAAATAGAAAGAATCCCCCGAGAAAAGAACGCTCACGCGGACTGTCTGGCTAAGTTAGCCTCGGACAGCGAAATCGAAGAGGCGGGGTAGTACCGATGGAACGTTTGGCAGAGCCAAGGATCAAAATAAAAGAGACCACACAAACGGTTGGGCAAGAACCCAGCTGGATGGTCCCCATCATAAGATACATAACCACGGAGTGAGTTGCCCCAAGAGAGGGAGCCTTTGTCTCGAAAGATTCGATATCGTGGCTCACCGTTATGTAATGATGGATCAAATTCTCTACCGGAGAGGACTCAGCATGCCTTATTTAAGGTGTGTATCGGACCCTGAAGCTAGACAAATCATGCTGGAGGTCCATGAAGGGTTCGTGGAGATCATACGGGAGGACCCAGCCTCTCAAAGAAAATATTGAGGCAGGGATACTTCTGGCCAACAATGAAAAAAGATTGTATAGACTATGTCCAAAAGTGTGACTCGTGCCAAAGGTACGCGAACATACCGAGAGCTCCTCCAAATGAGATCACTCTGATGACCAGCCCCTGGCCCTTCGCGGTCTGGGGCATAGATCTCATCGGGTCTCTACCTACGGGAAAAGGAGGAGTAAAGTATGCAATAGTAGCAGTGGACTACTTCACCAAGTGGACAGAGGCTGAGCCTATGAAGACAATAACCGCTAAGAAGGCGTTGGACTTTGTTATCAAAAACATAGTGTGTCGATACGGCTTGCCTCACAAGATAGTCTCAGACAATGGAAAGCAATTTGATTGCGAGGAATTTACTAACTTCTGCAACCAACACGGAGTAGTGAAAAGCTTCTCCGCGGTAGCCCTGTTCATCAGTGTTTTGGATTTACACTGATGTGATAATCAGCGATGAAGTATACTTACACTTGGAGTAAGTGTTATGTTCTTTCCAGAATATTGGCAAAGTATACTGGTTCGAATGCATGGAGTATGCATTGGACTGGACCGATATTGAACTTGGTTAAAGATATTGTAAACTTACCGTTGTATCTTTCCAAGTCAATGTCAGAAGTTGATCTTAGATTAAGAGAATCTAAATCCTGATATGCTTAGGCTCAATCTCAGGAGTGCTATTCTTGTTCTTTGATTTATTAGTTAAAGCCTGTTTTGAGTCAGGATAATACATATATTTTGGGAACATGATGGCATAACTGAATAGGGAGTGCTAAACATAAATATGGAAATCTATAGCTTCTACTGGTGTATAGAAGTAAAGTGATGATTCCTTTTGAGCTTAGTTAAATAGAAGTAAATGGATGAGCTCTTGTTTCAGTGACTATATATTAGATCACTAAAACATCATTTACAGGTAACTAAGTGTTCAAATGGGCAAAATACATTGAGGGGTGTAAACGGTAAATTAGTCCCGTCTCGATGTAAATCATCTATATAGAGGATCTCTAAATCACATTAAGATTATAACAATGGTTAAATGAGATAGCATATTGATATCGTGAAACATATGATATGCTCTATATAAGTCTGAGAGTGCAATTCCAAGTTCTAAGAGTGGATTCAACGAGGAATTAATAAGTTAGGGATTTACTTGGTAAATCGGTTCAACTTATTGGAAGCTCAGAATATAGATCCATGGTCCCCATTCTAGTTGAGACTATACTGTTTGTAGGACTCTATAATTGATTTATGATTAATCAATTATAATTCTAAAAGTTAGACTATGTCTAATTTGTGAATTCTCACAGTTTAGGGATGAAATCGTAAATAAGAGGGTTTCTAGGTTTAATTATTAATTATGAGACTTTGCATGTCTGAATTAATAATTAATTTTAAATGGCAATATTATTTAATAATCTATTTTAGTTATTAAATAATTGGTTTTGGCATTTAAATGATTATAATTGGAAAAATGGCATTTTTGGAGAAATAGAAATAAAATTGAGGAAACTGCAAAATCAATGTGAGGCCCATTCACACCATGGCCGGCCACATGATTGCCTTTTCCCAATTATTATTTTTCAATTTAATTTGTCATTTAATTGCTAATCAAAGCCTAGCCTAAATAGGAAAGTGGTGAATCACACTAAATAAAGCAGTTATTCTATTACACAGTAAAAGAGGAAACTGTTTATTTGGAAAGTTGTGATCTTCTCTTTTCCTATTTATAGCAGCCCCTCTCTTCTCTTTGTATGAATGCATATGTGTGTTGCTTGAGAAACTTTGCTCTGCAAAGTGTGTCACACGAAAAATAAAGAGAGATTTCGAAATTCCCTAGTGAGAGAGAAGTGCCCACTCACATCATTCAGTATCTCATCATAGTTTGGAAGACTGTGAAGGATCACATCCAACTGAAGAACTTTCGGGCTCAGATCTTGATTATACTCTGCTACGAGACGGGGAATCAAGGGTTAGAGATCCGAGTGGAAGGAGACATAAATTCGGCTACATCCCGATCAGCACCATGTAAGTTATTCTTAACTTTTATGTGTATAGTTCATCGTTTTAGAAGTTCAATATTAGGTTGTTAAATCAACATACTTGCAATAGATCTAAGATCCTGGATAAATATAATACCAACAACTGGTATCAGAGCCATGGTAATTGATTTACTTGCAAGAAATTTGGACTTAAAACGATTTGCTTGTGACTTGGATGGTTTCATGTTGTGTCATATTGATGTTTGATTGATGTTTGTGAATTCTGGGAAAAATAATTGATTGTCTGTATCTGGAATTATTTTTATTGGATAGTTTGGAAAATTCTAAGCAATTTACTTTTTTACAGAACTCGATTTCGATTTAATTTGAATTAGTTATGAATTTTTGAAAATCGGGAAAAATGCGGTGGTGATCACCCTACCCACGCGCGCGGAAGGGCTGCCGGCAGCCACCGCGCCGAGGAACCTCGGCTGATCTCCCCTGCGCGCGCGGATGGTATGCAACGCATACCATCCGTACAGTGTGCTATTTTCTTCGTTTTCTTCGATTTTTCATGCTATTTCATGGAATTAAATTCCGATTTTTTGTGTAGTTTTGTATGTGGATTTTTGTTTTTCAAATTTCAAATCTAATTATCAGAAATAAATTAATTTTATTTTTTAAAATGAATTTTAGATATTAGTGCAATTTGATTTTGAAAATGGGAAAAATCAAGTTTTGCTTACCTTTTTCTTATTTCCTTTAAAATTTGATTATTTAATTTTTTTTTAAGGTCAGATATTAATTTTTTTTTGGTAACTTGACCTTGATTAAAATAAGATCCAAATAATCATGTTAATTTTAAAAGAGGAAATAAGATATTTTTGTTAACTTTTAAATTTTATTATTTTTCAATTAAATTAAGTTGTAAAATAAGAAAAAGGTATGTGTTTACCATTTTCTATTTTATTATTTAATTTATTAAATAACATGAGATTTAAAAAGAAAGTTGTGATTTAATTTTGAAATGCATTTAGGTTACCCAAAACCTAATTTTTCAAAATGGTAGGTTTAATTTTAATATTATTTTTCGAAATATAGATTTAAAATTAAATAAATCCTAAATCCAACTATCCAGATCTAACCTTGTTGCAGGAGTATGCGTTTTAGATTGTTTGTAAGTTTTTCTAAAACCTATTATTACTTGATCTAAATTGCCAGGGTTAACTTGTTGACAGATCAAATGATCTGATTTTAACCCATGGTTCAATTGATGATAGATCAAGTTGATAATTTGTAACAGGTAATTTTTACAAACTTCTTTCATCTGTGTATGACCTAGTAACATGATAGGATCCATCCAAATACGTATTACTTTTGTGTGAGCCTATATGTTTAATTTTTATTATAGATACATATAGGTTGTTGTTGCTAAATAAAATGTCATAACCTGATAGATTTTATTTAGGCTCATTTAGTTAATGAGCCTATTCAATTAATAACAGTTGTTCATTTTAAGGTTAAATTCCTCTCTTTTGGGCCTTGTGTGAGAGTTGGGAGCCTTAGAAGTGGGTGCGACATACGGACCCGGCTCCCCTCACATGAACAACCCCAATTGTGAAGGCCCATTTGCCTAATTTGGATAACTGTGCTAGGTTAATTATATTAGTTTGACCTAATAAAAAATTGAATAGCAACATAATTAATTTCTTCGAAATTAATTTAAGAAAAACATAGTTTAATGAATTCCATTTCTGGATAAACTATTTGTATTTTTCTTGTATTTAATTAAATAAAGAATTTTAACTAACTAGATTCTTTCTGAAACTTATTTTTATTATTTCATAGAATATTCTTATTTAAGTTATGAATTAGTAATCACTAATTTTTCATAATAACTTAAATTTGAATATATTTTGATAATAATGGTAAGCTGAGGAATTCTAGGAATTAGTTATTGAAGATTCTTAGAAGATATTATTTTAAGTTGGTTTTAAACTTAAAAAGGGAATATCTTTAAATTAGGTAGTTACCACCTAATTTTGATATTTAATTAAATGATGTTTGGAAAATTTTAAGTTTGTAAATTATAGATTCTTTCTATAATAACTTAAATCAGATATTTTCCAGATCTTGAAAAGATACTTAGTAGAATTGAGATATTTTCTAGATAGTTATTTCCATACTAATTATTATTTCTAATCTAGGAAAATATCATTGATTGTGAAATTAATTGGTTAATAATTAATTTTGGTACAATTCAATTAAGGATATTTTTCCTTGTATTAAATTGGAAATTAATGATTAAGCCTTCTCTATACTTAATTATTTATTTTCTGAATTTAATACATTTAATTAAATTGAAAATTAAATGTCTAAGCTGATTTTCATTATGATACTTAGATATTATTATTTTCATGATATTTAATTAAATAAGAAAATTATTTTAAGTTGGGTATTTCCATAACAACTTAAATTTGAATAATTTTCATAATATATTTTATTTATTTTATTAATCATTTTTCAAAATAGCATTTAATTATGCAAGATGATTTTGAATTTATCTTGAAAGATAGATTGAAGTTGTAAATTAATTATTTTAATTAATTTTGAATCAACTTAAATCAATGATCTTTTCATTTAATGATTAATTTAAAATAAAGGAACTGAAATATATTATTAGAAATTGGATTAATTAGTCAAGAAAATCTAGATAGATAATATTTTTGCTTGAGGTATTTTTTCTAAGTAAAGTTTGATTTATTTTAAATGTATTTCAAAAATTGTGTATTTTTGGAAATACAATATATATATTTGTAGAAAATTTTAATTTGAGTTGCAAATTAATTTAAATTAATACAACTTAAATTAAGTAATTTTCTTAATATTTGTTGGAAAATTAACACTAAGATGGAAATAATTCATTTTATTTTCTTAACCATCTAAGTTTAATTTTACAAATATTGAATTAAATTTTATTTAGATTCTATTCTAAATTTAAAATTTAATAAATATATATATAGATTTAAAATAAATAAATAATAGAAGAAAATACAATTTAAATAATGAGCTTTATTATTTTGAGATATTCGATCTCCATTGTTGGTTTTACATATGAAACAATGGTAGAAGCTCATGAAATAAGAATGACCTTGACTCTCGCCTAAACGGGACAACGTCAGATTCTCTTTTCGATCGAATAAAAGGTTCTTTAGAAGGTTTGCTATTCTAGATGAGCTGACAACTCTATTCAATGAATGATAGCTTTGACTCTCGCCTAAACGGGACACTGATATCAGTTTGTTGAAAACCTTGGAAATTATTTAGGATTGAATTTTTTTTGTATTTTCTCTAGTCATTCCTACTTGCTGTATGCTGATAATTTCTGAATGAGATTTTGTGATAAACCATAACTGATATCTATGTATTATCTTGTAGTATCCTGAATTGAAATGCCAAATCCCATGTTGTCACTATTAACTAAAAATAAGCTAAATGGGTCTAACTTCCCAAAGTGGAGAGAGAACATTCATATTGCTCTCATAGGTGAAAGTGCCTCGTTTGTGTTGACTGAGCCGTCCCCTGAGCAGCCAAGTGACAATGCAACCAAAGCTGTAAAAAAGAAGTTCGAGCGTTGGCATAATGCTAACAATAAAGCTCGTTACTTCATGCTTTCAAGCATGGTTGACACCTTGAAAACAAGGTTTGCAAACACTGTCACGGGTGCAGAAATCATGACGCAGTTAACTGAGCTATTCGGTATGGCATCTATTCAGTCTCGTTTCGACGCGACTAAGAAATTCATCAACGCACGGATGGAACCCCATCAGAATGTTGCGTGATCACCTTCTCCAGATGGCTAGTTATTTCCAGGAAGCCTGACTCCAGATTTTCTGCCCTACACATCAAATTATGTCATGAATAAGAAGGAACAAGACTTTCATACTTTAGTCAATGACCTTCAGACATATGAAAATTTGATTGGAGGTCCCAAGAAAAGAGGGAATAAACCTCAGAATTCTAGAAATGGTAATAAGACAAGTAATCCTGAGGCACTTGTTGCTTCTACTTCCAAATCCCATCATAAGAAGAAGTGGAAAAATGCCAAGAAGCGAGCTCAAGCTGCGAATGGAGCTAGGAACAAAAATGCTGGAGCTTCTGGCAATACACAAAAAGGAAAATGTTTCTACTGCAATGAGAAAGGCCATTGGAAATCCCAATGTCCTAAGTATCTCGCAAAGAAACAAGGTATTTTCTTTATAAACTGATGTGTTTTTAGTTAATTATTATCCTTTTGGATTAATAATTCTGGACTACTAACCTTGTTTATTATTCTTCTTATAGCTAAAGCTTCTTAAACTCGGGTGCTGTCTTAACGAGTTGGATTAGAAAGCTGGATGGTGGATGGAGATTGTCTATAATAAAGAAGAAGCTCTTTCATTTGAATTAATTGTTTAGTTTTTCAAACAATTTGAATTTCAAAGTTTTGGGATCTTAACTCCCTATTTGGTTCTCATAAATATTGCAAACAATTTTTGGTTTATAATAAAATATCTTTTTCAATAATATTGCAATTTATGAGTTGAGCTTCAGTTCTTTATTTTATCTATTACCGATTATTATATTTATTATGTTTGAATGTATATGTGTTTTTATTATTGATGCAAATTCAAAAGTATTTAAACTCTTTACAGAGTTATTACTACATAAACACTTGAAATTATTTCTATGTTTATGAATAATTGTTGGTTTCAAAAACAATTATTTGAGAATTTGTTTAATAAAAAGATCTTTTGATCTGATAGGGGTGGAGAAAAGTTAAGAATAATATGCAGTTCAAACGATTTTTTATCTAATGAACTCTGGATTATATTCAACTCCACAGACTCTCTATCACACTTAGAGATTTACAACCTTTAGGGGTGGACCATAATCTCTATAAACTTAGGGGTGGATTTTATTCTACAATACCCTTTGTGACACATAATTTTAAACATGGAAATAATATAATAAATTAGCTATTATCAGAATAAATCCTTGATCTTGATTATATGTTCCAGTTTAGTTTTACTGTTGTAATAGTTATTGATACCATTAAAGTTCTTTGATAATGTTTCACATTACCTTGGTTGAGTGGGAGAATATTAAAATTCTTTACCCATCTTCGTTTGGTTGATAATTGTGATAGGAACTTAAGAACACCTCTGATAAAACAAGTCTAACCATTCATATGGATAGAAATAACTTATCAGAATTATGAGAGTAAAATAGAAGAATTCTTGCATAGTCTATTCGAAAGACTGATTCAAGATGTCTATTACTCATAACATTTTATGGTATCTTGATTTGATTGCTTAAATCTCTAGCAAGTATTTTTTTTTTCACTTCAAATACTAGACTGCTATGTTGTTGAACTAATCTTAAAGAAACTTACAGTTTCGGCTGAAGATAATAAAGTCACAACGAGATGTTTCCAGAAACAATAGTAAAAGGTTAAAAGTTTCTAACCGTACATCTACTATTGAGTGGGAGCCATCTGAGATGTAATCAAATGGGGAACATTAGGAGACAATCAAGAAAGATTTACAAAAGTGACGTATATGTTATTAAGGAACTATTCATTAGTGGTCCTGATATGCACACCGACTCATTGTGAGATGGTGGTTACTCTGGGGGTGGAGGAATCATTATAGAAGAGTGTTAAAACCCATCTATAATTATTCAAGCTTCATCAGAGAAGATATAACTTTGTAAATTCAAAATTACCATAAAGTTATTTTACTGAAGAAAATTCTACACTGCATTATCTCAATTCCAAATTTTAAAATTTGAGAGATATGTCCTCTGGTTGTTCAGATGTACTTAATGGGCAGTAAGGATTTCAGTATCCCTTGACGAGTAAAGCATAAGTAAGGGAAGGTTTCATGTGTCTCATGAACCTGATTCCAGATATATGGGTGGATTCAAAGATACTACACTTGATCAGAGGATCAAGACAAAAGATTGATTGTAATGCACAACTTGTTTTATGTTAGTGCAAGTGGGAGTTTGTTGGGTTTTATGCCCTAAATAAAACTCATTACAATCTGATTAGTTATCAATTTAGAAGTGAAGCATGTTTACATGTATGTTACATGTTTATGGTTTAATACATATATTTGATATATGCACAAAATCAGTTAAATCCAGAACATATAGTTATTCACAATTACAGTATCGTCAATACAGTGGAATGTGATTGTGATTATATGATTCAAAAGATTTGGTCCCTGTTCATCAGTGTTTTGGATTTACACTGATGTGATAATCAGCGATGAAGTATACTTACACTTGGAGTAAGTGTTATGTTCTTTCCAGAATATTGGCAAAGTATACTGGTTTCGAATGCATGGAGTATGCATTGGACTGGACCGATATTGAACTTGGTTAAAGATATTGTAAACTTACCGTTGTATCTTTCCAAGTCAATGTCAGAAGTTGATCTTAGATTAAGGGAATCTAAATCCTGATATGCTTAGGCTCAATCTCAGGAGTGCTATTCTTGTTCTTTGATTTATTAGTTAAAGCCTGTTTTGAGTGAGGATAATACATATATTTTGGGAACATGATGGCATAACTGAATAGGGAGTGCTAAACATAAATATGGAAATCTATAGCTTCTACTGGTGTATAAAAGTAAAGTGATGATTCCTTTTGAGCTTAGTTAAATAGAAGTAAATGGATGAGCTCTTGTTTCAGTGACTATATATTAGATCACTAAAACATCATTTACAGGTAACTAAGTGTTCAAATGGGCAAAATACATTGAGGGGTGTAAACGGTAAATTAGTCCCGCCTCGATGTAAATCATCTATATAGAGGATCTCTAAATCACATTAAGATTATAACAATGGTTAAATGAGATAGCATATTGATATCGTGAAACATATGATATGCTCTATATAAGTCTGAGAGTGCAATTCCAAGTTCTAAGAGTGGATTCAACGAGGAATTAATAAGTTAGGGATTTACTTGGTAAATCGGTTCAACTTATTGGAAGCTCAGAATATAGATCCATGGTCCACATTCTAGTTGAGACTATACTGTTTGTAGGACTCTATAATTGATTTATGATTAATCAATTATAATTCTAAAAGTTAGACTATGTCTAATTTGTGAATTCTCACAATTTAGGGATGAAATCGTAAATAAGAGGGTTTCTAAGTTTAATTATTAATTATGAGACTTTGCATGTCTGAATTAATAATTAATTTTAAACGGCAATATTATTTAATAATCTATTTTAGTTATTAAATAATTGGTTTTGGCATTTAAATGATTAGAATTTGAAAAATGGCATTTTTGGAGAAATTGAAATAAAATTGAGGAAACTGCAAAATCAATGTGAGGCCCATTCACACCATGGCCGGCCACATGATTGCCTTTTCCCAATTATTATTTTTCAATTTAATTTGTCATTTAATTGCTAATCAAAGCCTAGCCTAAATAGGAAAGTGGTGAATCACACTAAATAAAGCAGTTATTCTATTACACAGTAAAAGAGGAAACTGTTTATTTGGAAAGTTGTGATCTTCTCTTTTCCTATTTATAGCAGCCCCTCTCTTCTCTTTGTATGAATGCATATGTGTGTTGCTTGAGAAACTTTGCTCTGCAAAGTGTGTCACACGAAAAATAAGAGAGAAAAATAAAGAGAGATTTCGAAATTCCCTAGTGAGAGAGAAGTGCCCACTCACATCATTCAGTATCTCATCATAGTTTGGAAGACTGTGAAGGATCACATCCAACTGAAGAACTTTCGGGCTCAGATCTTGATTATACTCTGCTACAGACAGGAATCAAGGGTTAGAGATCTGAGTGGAAGGAGACATAAATTCCGCTGCAATCACTGTAAGTTATTCTTAACTTTTATGTGTTTAGTTCATCGTTTTAGAAGTTCAATATTAGGTTGTTAAATCAACATACTTGCAATAGATCTAAGATCCTGGATAAATATAATACCAACAGTACTAACCTCTAGTCTTGATTCTTTGCAAACAAAATGAGCTTCTTGGCTACTATGGCATCTTGTTTGAACTTGAAGAGAAAGATTCTGGTGTTGAAGGAAACTGATCCTCCAGTAAAGGAAGTGGTTCAAGGCATTCCTGCTGCCTCAACTGCTTCAAAGAAGAAGGTGAGGAAGAGCGGTAGAACTACTGAAGCTGCTCTTCCTGCTCAAGACACTGGTATGGAGATATCTAACACTACTAGTGCTGATGAGAGATCTCCGATTGATCTTTCTCTAGATGACTCTAAACAGAGTCTTCTAAACTCGGGTTTGGACTTGATGGAACAATTGCGTGAGCAAGGCTCCTAATTTCTTACGAATAGTGAGGCCCTGATTGGTGCTAGGGCTGAGAACATTTTGTTGCAGAGGTTGGTTAGCACTAAGCCTCCACATGTGATTACTCAAAGATGTTAGTTTTTATGGTCCATGTCAGAGTTATAAAGCATAAGCAAAATTTGATAAAAAATAATTTTTATCTAATATGAACCATAAGCCCAAGGATCTCAACATAATATATATAGATTAAATCTATACTAATGAAAGAAAGATCATACCTCTTGAAGCCTATTGAGTATCCTTGTTTCTTTTAGCACAGTTAATAATCATCCAATCTAAGAACTTTTGATGAAGAATCCAAACCTTGATCTTCCAAGCAAGCCTCAACACTCATGAATAAAGTGGGCTATTAGATCTTATTTGGATGAATTAATTTAAGTATTACAGTGTGTACTTAACTCATAAAACGCTGTAATTGGGACAGGGTTCTCTAATCTCACACACACCTGTTATGGTGTATGCACGTGAGACCTAGAGAGAGAGAGAGAGAGAGAGAGAGAGAGAGAGAGAGAGAGAGAGAGAGAAGCACATGACAGAGATAGAGAGTTAGGAGTAAAAAATTAATTCCTATTTTTCTCTACTTATTTCAGTTGCTTACTTTCTGTTAACTGGTTTTTTAGGCTCTTACTATATATCCTATATATAATGTTATAAATAAACCCTTCTAATTTTTTATTTAAAATAAAAATAGCTAATTTGATTTAAATTAGAATTTAAATTCAAATATAAATATCTAATAACCAAATAATAAATATCAGTTAGATCTTTTATTTTAATTATTATCTTTTTAATTAAATAATTATCCAATAATTTATTAAAAAATAATTAGTTAATTTAATTTAAATTATTTTAACTAATAAAATATTTAAACCAAATTAATCACGGGCCTTTATATGTCACCCTACACGTGTGGATTGGGCCTTCAAGCGTGGGCCATACTTTAAGGTCCGAAATTGATTTTTCAATTTCACTATAAATAAGATTTATTATTTATTTTACCAATAAATAATAATTAGTTAATTCTTATTAATCTCTTTTTTTTACAAGGACTAAAATAAATATAATTTTTTCTATGATAATATATTTTCCTCTTTAATATTATTTAATAATAATATTATATTTAGCTAATTTATATAGCTTTATCTAATAAAACTAAAAAGTTAAATACTATTAATTATCCAATTCATAATTGTCATAATTAATCAAAACAATAATTTTACCAATTTCTATTTTGCCCTCAAGAATTTATTTCCCATAAAAATTAATTCTCACTCAAAAATCATCCATCAAATAAAAACTTCCCCTGTACAGTGTTGTATAGAGGCGACTCGGGGACCATGGATCTATATTTCAAAACTCCAATAAACAGTTGATTATTATCGATCTCATCAATAGAATAATTCATTTATTAATTCTATTATTACTCCATTAAATATGAAATTGCGCTATTTGATAATATAGAATTATATTTATAGAATTCTTACTTGTAATCTATTAATATAATCAATATAAGAAGTTCGCCCTTCAATTATTAGTTCATAATTAGAGTTGGTGGAAATACTATTTTACCCTTCTAGTTATCTCTTGATTCCTTATGTACCATTAATTTAATGTGAACAGTTAACCTATAACTTATTATAGATTTGGATCCAACTGTTAGCACTCTCAGAATTTACACTATAAGGAAACTAATATACGATTTGTTAGGTTAGCTTGGATTCCACTATTGAATAACATGTTTCCAGCCACTCATGTTATTAAGCTCCCAAAATAGAAGTTGCAAGAATCATCTTCTCTGAGAAACTTTAATGAGTGAATCAAACAACTTAATGAACATAAATATGAGTTCATGTATACTCAGGATTCAGACTGATCTACTAATGATCATCAGTGTGAGATGAATAACTCTTTCATCGTAAATGACACATTAATGAAATATGTTTATTACATATCGGTCCAGTCATGCATAATTGAATTATACATAGCACATTTACTACATGTCTATCCATATATAAGATCTGAATAAAATTCAAGTACACTAAGGGCCCGTTTGGTACGCAGAACTGGATTGGATTAGACAGACTAATTTGTCCAATCTAGTGTTTGGGCATGTTAGAAGCCTGGATAACTAATCCAGCTGACCTCATCTGTCTGGGATTTTTTATCTCATCCAATAGGGTGGGATAAATAATCCCATGCAGGTGAGATTTTTTTTATCGCTTTTTTAATTTTAATTTTATTAATATATTTTAAATTTAATAAGAATTTAAAGAAAATAATTATCACACATTTATTTATACATTTTTTTTATCAAAAACTTATTCATTAAAATTAGTAAAAATGTATAATCTTGAATTATTATACATAAGTTTTCAAAATTTAGAATATTATTAATTAAATAATAGTTACTTAAATTGATTCGAAAAAAAAATAATAAAATTATATGTTATTTTTAAATTACTAAAAAAATTATACAAATATTATAAAAAATTAATATTTATATTAAATTAGTGATTTAATTAGTGTTTAAGATAAATAATTTTATCTTATTCATGTATTTTTATTTTATTATTTTAATTATATATTAAATAAAAAATATGATAAAATATTTTATTATATATTTATGATATATACTTAATGATATAGGATATATTATTTTATTTCATTTTATAATTTATTTATTTTTATTTTTTTGCTGTGAGTTATTCATTTTTATTTTTTTTATTATTATATATTTTTATTTTATTTTAAGTGTTTCTTGTTCTAAAAAGAAATAAATAAAATAGTCCAGTCTATTCTTAAACCAAACACAGAATTACTTTCAGCATAATCCAATCTTGTCCTGTCCAATCCAATCCTTTTTAGTCTAATCCAGTCCAATACTGTGTACCAAACGGGCCCTAGAAGTATAGTGTATAGTAAACCATACTCAGTAGTTCCATATTAAAGATTTCCATTACTTTAATACACTACCAACTTAATTTATTTATGTCGCATAATCTTAATTCTCTTGTACATCCTTACAAGACTATACCTTCTCCAAATATATACAGAATTTTTAGATTTTTAATAATTACTCTTATAATTAATGTATTATTTATCTTATAATTTTATTTCATATATTCTCTAGTATATTATTCATTAATTACTTGCTTTTAGGGTATAAATCCGAACAAAAGATGCTTCACCGAAATCTTTGGGGTAACTGTTTTGTCTTGTCTCCTTCTAGCCTTAACTTTCTTTTGTTTTATCATCATCTAACACTATTTTCTTGTCTTCAAGCTTGTGTTAGTTATGCCTACACCATGGATAACAAACATAAGAAGGTTTTGGAGCTTTTTGAGAAGCTTGGGGTCACTGAAGACCAGGTGTTTGCTCTGAAGGAGCATGTTATTTCTCTTGAGAGTGAGGTGACCAAGCTTGAAGAAGCGACCAAAGATCCCAAGACTCGAGAAAGTGCTTTGAGGAAGAACTTGGTGGCTGCTCGAAAGAAAACTTTTGATCTTGAAGAATCTTCTCGTGATGCCCTAGATAAGGAGGCTCATTTGTGGCTAATGGTCTGAGAGACCATGTGAAGGTCTTGAAGAAGAAAGTAAGCACCCTTGTATTTCATGTCCTTCTTGATGTTACCTTCTACAATGGAGCCAAGTCGTTTAGATGGAAAGGCTTCCTTGACACATAGGTGCCAGACTTCATCAGGCGGTGTGAGTAGCATTTTGATGTAGAAACTCTCAAGAAAATTGACTTAATTATGAATGGTGATGAATTAGTTGTTGGAGAAACTTTAGGAGTTGAAGCCTATAACCCTTAGCATCCTGACTTCCTTCCTTATGCTAGTGATGTGCCTCCTAGGGAGAGTGAAGGCAGGGAGGAAGCTATTGTTGACATGACAGGCTTCCAGAACCTTCTTTGAGTGTGTTCTTCTTTTTGGATTTTAGCATTTAGCTTTAGTGTGTTAGTTGGTCATTCTCGGGTGGCCTTTCAATGTGGATAAGTCTTAGTAAAATGTTTTAGAATTTTGTTTTAGTTAAATTAGAAATTATTTCCAATTTAATAAAAATTTTATTCCAATACTTATTTTATTAATTTTACTTTGTTCATTACCGCTTGACCGTATAACATTTACACGGTACACCATGTCTTAAGAAACTTAATGTAAAGACCGCTTAGTTTAATTTGGAAATTAGCATTTAATTATGTTGATTATGAAAATTATTCATAGATATTTAAATAATTATTTATACTATTATTATTGAATTCTGAAATGCATTTTATGTCATCTAGTGATTTTCATAATTTTGTATTTCCGGTGCTCGGTAACATGGAACTCGGTGTTTGACTCAGTAAAATCACAACTTAGTAAGTTAGTATTGGGACGGTTTATTAGACATTGGGAATGTCGGGATTGGCCGGGAATTTAGAAATTCCCAAAATACCCCTTTAGTGCTCTTTATGTCATTTTAGTGTGAAGGGGAAAAATGGTCATTTTGCCCCATTTATGTTTTGTCCTTCAGTGGACTTAGTAAGTGGAAAATAAATGTTAATTGATGTTATGTTGGCTGAATATATGTGTTTTATGCCCATTTTCTTTTATTTCAAAAGTTAGAAAATATTTGGAAAAGAAAAACAAAACCTCTCTTTCTCTCTTTCTTTCTCTCTCTTTCGGTTTTGAGTAGCTGGGTTTGGGGGGAATTCTTTGTGTGTTTCAAGCTAAATTCTTCAAGGTTGTTGTGATCTCTAAGTGTTGGTAAGGTTCCTTTATCTTTCCCTCTTGAATTTGTTGAAAATTATGAAAAGATGAGTATTGCATGTATGGTTTTTGATGCTGTTGCTGCTGTTAGTTGTTGTTGTTATTTCTATGATTAAAATGCTTGAATTGAATGGATTAGATAGGTTGAAATGCATGTTTTTTGCTTTGATTCAAGCTTGGTAGTTTTTAGCTCAAAACTATGGTTTTTCAAAGTGAAAAGGTGAAAATAGCTGCTATAAAGTTTGATTGTGTTTGAGTTCAGTTTCTGCAGTTTTAATATGCATGAATATGTAATTTTAATCAAGGTTTGGTGCATGTTAGTGTTATTTAATCAAGTTTGAGTTTGGAACTCAAAGCTTGATGCTTTAATGGTGATTTTGGTTTGTTTGCATGAAGCTCGGTTTTTATGCTTTAGAAATGTTCCTTAGGGTCTATATAGCAGGTCTAGATGGTTTTGTTTGAATTGGTTTGGATTTGAGCAAGTTATGAATTTTTTGTTGAATTCTGCGAGGAACCGAAATTCCGGTTGTGCATCCGGAATTCCGGATGGGGTTCTGAAATTTCCATAACCGGAATTCCGGTTGTGCAACCGGTCTGCCGGTTGGGAAATTTTCAGGAACCCTAGATTTTCTCATTTTTATGTTATTTGGGGTATTGCCATGCTTTTTATCAATAGGGAAACTTTTAGTTTCTAGTTTAATTCCCCGGGAAGTGATTTAGCGTATCACTTATTAGTGTTGTGATTGTTATGGTTTAGGAGCCTGTAAACCGCTGCGCAGTTCGTTCCAGTCAGGTTGACCGGCACACCTGAATTCGGAATCCAGGTAAGATTAGTATAACAGTATGCATATATATTACATGTTTAGCGTGCATGTTAGGAAGCCGGTTAGATTACATTAGATATGTATGTTGGCTTCGTACCATCCGACCATATCACATCGCTTAGGCTAGAGTATGACTAGCAACTAGAGTATGACCAGTATACCGAGTATAGGCTGATACTAGGGTTGGTGGTACAGTACTATGTGACCGTATCACATCGGTTAGGCTAGAGTATGACTAGCAGCTGGAGTATGACCAGTGAACCGAGTATAGGCTGATACTGTAATACATCTGTACAGGCTAGAGTATGACTAGCAGCTGGAGTATGACCAGTGTACCGAGTATAGGCTGTTACTTGTCAATAGTACCGTCTTATGAACGTTCGGGACTCAGTATCGTGTGGGACACGGCAGTTAGGGTTATGGTCAGGGGTATGGGCGTCTGATCATAACCCGAGATTTATGTATGTTTATGTTTTATGCTTTTCTTACTGAGTCTGTCGACTCACAGTGCTATGTTTATGTGTAGGTAAAGGCAAGGCCAAGGCTGAGGAACCGTGAGAGCGAGCCGGTGAAGATTGTACATGTTGGGGCGGTTAGGCCTAGAGCGCACGATCCTCGGGACAACAATTCTTTTTGTAATTAGTCGCTTGGCGACAAGTATTTTGTTTAGTCAGTAAACTTTTGTAAAGTTTTTTGTAATCGAGATCCTGAGTGTTTTTGTATAAATGTTATATAAGTTTAATTAAAAAGCAAAAATTTTAATTAATCACGATTTCCATAAACCTCGTTGATTAGCAACGAGCTGCACAGTACGTTTAAAAATCACGTAATACGCCTATACTAGTTAGGGTGTTACACTTAATTACTAGGAGTAATGCCACTATTTCTTAAATTTATCTTTACCATGAGAGTACTTACAAAGATGTGCCAAAAGAATTTTGAATGCTCGTGTAACATATGTCTCTTGTATACCATAACATTGTTGGATTTTGTGCCCTAAATAAAACCCATTACAATCTGATTAGTTATCAATTTAGAATTTTGAAGTGATTTATGATTACATGTATGTTACATGTTTATGGTTTAATATATATACTTGATATATGCACAAAATCAGTTAAATCCGGAAGATATAGTTATTCACAATTACAGTATTGTCAATACAGTGGAATGTGATTGTGATTATATGATTCAAAAGATTTGGTCCCTATTCATTAGTGTTTTGGATTTACACTGATGTGATAATCAGCGATGAAGTATACTTACACTTGGAGTAAGTGTTATGTTCTTTCCAGAATATTGGCAAATTATACTAGTTTCGACTGTATGGAGTATACATTGGACTGGACCGATATTGAACTTGGTCAAAGATATTGTAAACTTACCGTTGTATCTTTCCAAGTCAATGTCAAAAGTTGATCTTAGATTAAGAGAATCTAAATCCTGATATGCTTAGGCTCAATCTCAGGAGTGCCATTCATGTTCTTTGATTTATTAGTTAAGCCTACTTTTGGGTCAGGGTAATACATATATTTTGGGAACATGATAGCATAACTGAGTGGGAGTGCTGAACATAAATATGGAAATCTATAGCTTCTACTGGTGTATAGAAGTAAAGTGATGATTCCTTTTGAGCTTAGTTAAATAGAAGTAAATGGATGAGCTCTTGTTTCAGTGACTATATATTAGATCACTAAAACATCATTTACAGGTAACTAAATGTTCAAAGGGGCAAAATACATTAAGGGGTGTAAACGGTAAATTGGTCCCATCTCGATGTAAATCATCTATATAGAGGATCTCTAAATCACATTAAGATTATAACAATGGTTAAATGAGAAAGCATATTGATATCGTGAAACATATGATATGCTCTATATAAGTCTGAGAGTGCAATTCCAAATTCTAAGAGTGGATTCAACAAGGAATTAATAAGTTAGGGATTTACTTGGTAAATCGGTTCAACTTATTGGAAGCTCAGCATATAGATCCATGGTCTCCATTCTAGTTGAGACTATACTGTTTGTAAGACTCTATAATTTATTTATGATTGATTTATGATTAATCAATTATAATTCTAAAAGTTAGACTATGTCTAATTTGTGAATTCTCACAGTTTAAGGATGAAATTGTAAATAAAAGGGTTTCTACGTTTAATTATTAATTAAGAGACTTTTCATGCCTAATTAATAATTATTTTAAATGGCAATATTATTTAATAATCTATTTTAGTTATTAAATAATTAGTTTTGGCATTTAAAAGATTGGAATTGGAAAAATGGCATTTTTGGAGAAATAGAAATAAAATTGAGAAAACTGCAAAATTCCAGTGAGGCCCATACACACCATGGTCGGCCACCCTTTGCATGTTTCCCAATTATAATTTTAAATTTAAATTTCCATGTAATTGCTAATCAAAGCCTAGAATAAATAGGAAAGTGGTGGATCACACTAAATAAGGCAGTTAATCAATTACACAGTATAAGAGGAAACTGCTTATTTGAAAAGTTGTGCTCTTCCCTTTTCCTATATATAGTAGCCCTTTGCTCTCTTCTCTTGTATGTATTGTATCACACGAATTCAAGAGAGAATTTCGAAAATCCTAGTGAGAGAGAAGTGCCCACACACATCACTCAGTGCCTCAATCATAGTTTGGAAGACTGTGAAGGATCACATCCAACTGAAAAATTTTCGGGCTCAGATCTTGAATATACTCTACTACAGACAGGAATCAAGGGTTAGAGATCTGAGTGGAAGGAGACACTTAATTCCGCTGCGATCACTGTAAGTTATTCTTAACTTTTATGTGTTTAATTCATCGTTTCAGAAGTTCAATTTTAGGTTGTTAAATCAACATACTTGTGAGTAGATCTAAGTTTCTGGTAAAATATATTTCCAACAACTGGCACCAGAGCTATGGTAATTGATTTGCTTGCAAGAAAATTGGACTTAAAACGATTTGTTTGTTATTTGGATGGTTTCATGGTGTGTCATATTGATGTTTGATTGATGTTTGTGAATTCTGGAAAAAATAATTGATTTTCTGTATCTGGAATTATTTTTATTGGATAGTTTGGAAAATTCTAAGCAATTTACTTTTTTACAGAACTCGATATCGATTTAATTTGAATTAGTTATGAATTTTTGAAAATCGGGAAAAATCGAGGTGGTGATCTCCCACCCCACGCGCGCGGAGGGGCTGCTGGCAGCCTCCCAGCGCCGAGGAAACTTGGCAGATCACCCTGTATACGCGCGCGGATGGTATGCAACGCATACCATCCGTACATTGTGCTATTTTTCTTCGTTTTCTTCGATTTTTCATGCTATTTCATGGAATTGACTTTCGATTTTTTGTATAGATTTGTATTTTGATTTTTGTTTTTCAATTTTCAAATCTAATTATCAGAAATAAATTAATTTTATTTTAAAATTAATTTTAGATATTAGTGTATTTTGAATTTGAAAATAGGATAAAATCAAGTATTGTTTACCTCTTTTCTTATTTCTTTTAAATTTTGATTATTTTATCTTATTTTGAATAAAAGGTTAGATTTTTTTTGTTAAAAATATTTTTTTTGGTAAATTGACCTTATTTAGAATAAGATTACTATAATCATGGTATTTTAAAAGGGGAAATAAGATTATTTTTCTTAACTTTTTAAATTTTGTTATTTTACCTAAATTAGATTGTAAAATCAGAAAATGCTATGTATTTACCATTTTCTATTTTATTGAATATTTAATTTATTAAATAACATGAAATTTAAAAGGAAAGTTAGCAGATTTATTTTGAAATGATATTTAGGTTACTCAAAACCTAATTTTTCAAAATTGTAGGTTTAATTTTAAATATTATTTTATTTATTCTTTAAGAACCGATTTTTTTTTTTTAAATTTCGAAATAAAGATTAATATTTTAAAATTAAATAAATCCTACATCCAACTATCCAAATCTAACCTTGTTGCAAGAGTATGTGTTTTAGATTGTTTGTAAGTTTTTTAAAACCTATTATTGCTTGATCTAAATTGTCAGGGTTAACTTGTTGACAGATCCAATGATCTGATTTGAACCCATGGTTCAATTGATGATAGGTCAAGTAAATAATTTGTAACAGGTATATTTTTACATTCTTCTTTCATCTGTATATGACCTAGTAACATGATAGGATCCATCCAAATCTGTGTGCCTGTGTGAGCCTATATGTTTAATTTCTGTTATAGACACATATAGGTTGTTGTTGCTAAATAAAATGTCATAACCTGATAGATTTTATTTAGGCTCATTTAGTTAATGGGCATATTCAATTAATAACAGTTGTTCATTTTAAGGTTAAATTCCTCTCTTTTGGGCCTTGTGTGAGAGTTGGGAGCCTTAGAAGTGGGTACGACATACTGGACCCAGCCCCCCTCACATGAACAACCCCAATTGTGAAGGCCCATTTTCCTGATTTGGATAACTGTGATAGGTTAATTAAACTAGTTTGACCTAATAAAATTGAATAGCAACATAATTAATTTCTTTCTTCGAAATTAATTTAAGAAAAACATAGTTTAATGAATTTTATTTCTAGATAAACTATTTGTATTTTTCTTGTATTTAATTAAATAAAGAATTTTAACTAACTAGATTCTTTCTGAAACTTACTTTTATTATTTCATTCAATATTCCTATTTAAGTTATGAATTAGTTATTACTAATTTTCCCTTTTAACTTAAATTTGAATATATTTTGAATTTAATATTAAGTTGAGGAATTCTAGGAATTAGTTATTGAAAATTCTTAAAAGATATTGTTTAAGTTGGTTTTAAACTTAAAAAGGGATTATCTTTAAATTAGGTAGTTACCACCTGATTTTGATATTTAATTAAATTTTGTTTGGAAAATTTTAAGTTTGTATATTATAGATTCTTTCTATAATAACTTAAATCAGATATTTTCCAGATCTTGAAAAGATACTTAGTTAAATTGAGATATTTTCTAGATAGTTATTTCTATACTAATTCTAATATAGGAAAATATCATTGATTGTGAAATTAATTGTTTAATAATTAATTTTGGTACAATTCAATTAAGGATATTTTTCCTTATATTAAATTGGAAATTAATAATTAAGTATTTTCTATACTTAATTATTGTTGCTCCAAAATTCGCCCAAAATACGTGGACCAGTCAAGAGGGGACACGTGGATCAGATAACTTGGAAAGATTTGCTAAGTCTTTTTTATGCCACCAGGAAAGCGCTATTAACATGGGTCCCGGAGGAGACACCCGGAGTACAAGTTACTCCCGGAAGCTAGTATAGCGTGAAGGCCCTCCGGGATGTGTCAGATCTCTCCCGAGAAATCAAGTCGCATTTAATGCTGCATGGGAGGAAGCGTGTTGGGACTGTAACACGCAATAAAGTCTGACGGCACAACCCCCAAACAGCAGCGCTACAGTAATGATCATTTAAGTCTAGCGACGGCTATTCTGCGAAGAGTCACGTCAATCATAAGACAAAAAGGACATTCTCCATAAAAGCCCTACAGCACCTAGGGATTTGACCATGCATCACCCATGGTATATTCATCGGAAATGCCCAACTTTATGGATACTTACAGACACATGTGTAAGAACAATTCTAGGGATTACCCCACCAAAACACTATAAATACCCCCTCAAAGCTCATTTAATGGGGTCGGAGAATCTTGGTTGCAAAAAAGCAAGAAGAGAAAAAACTCACCAAGAACATTCTCTGTATTTAAGAGAAAAACATTCTCTCAAGTGTAGAATCTGTATTAAATACATCCATTAATAGCGATGGCTCGTGGACTAAGGCTCATTAACGCCCCAACCACGTAAAAAGTCTTCATCTCACTTTCTTACAGCTCATTATTATATTTATATTTTAACAGTTGCCGAAAACCTTGGTCAACAATTATTTATTTCCTGAATTTAATACATTTAATTAAATTGAAAATTAAATATCTAAGTTGATTTTTATAATAATACTTAGATATTGTTATTTTCATGATATTAAATTAAATAAGAAAATTATTTTAAGTTCGGTATTTTCATAACAACTTGAATTTGAATAATTTTCAAAATATATTTTATTTATTTTATTAATCATATTTCAAAATTGCATTTAATTATGCAAGATGATTTTGAATTTATCTTGAAAGATAGATTAAAGTTGTAAATTAATTATTTTAATTAATTTTGAATCAACTTAAATCAATGATCTTTTTATTTAATGATTAATTTAAAATAAAGGAACCAAAATATATTATTAGAAATTGGATTAATTAGTCAAGAAAATATAGATAGATAATATTTTTGCTGGAAGTATTTTTTCTAAAAAAAGTTTGATTTATTTTAATGTGTTTCGAAAATTGTATATTTTTAGAAATACAATATATATATATTTGTAGAAAATTTTAATTTGAGTTGTAAATTAATTTAAATTAATACAACTTAAATTAAGTAATTTTCTTAATATTTGTTGGAAAGTTAATACTAAGATGGAAATAATTCATTTTATTTTCTTAACCATCTAAGTTTAATTTTACAAATATTAAATTAAATTTTATTTAGATTTTATTCTAAATTTAAGTATGTTTGTAAGTGTTTTATATTAGTATTGATCACCCTAATGGTGGCTACTGTATAAGACTTACAAACTTATGAAACAATGGTGGAAGCTCATGAAATAAGAATGACCTTGACTCTCGCCTAAACGGGACAACGTCGGATTCTCTTTTCGATCGAATAAAAGGTTGCTAGAATGTTTGTCATTTTCGATGAGCTGACAACTCTATTCAATGGATGGTAGCTTTGACTCTCGCCTAAACGGGACACTGATATAAGTTTGTTGAAAACCTTGAAAATTATTTATGATTGATTTTTTTTTTAGTATTTTCTCTAGTCATTCCTACTTGCTATGTGCTGATAATTTCTTAATAAAATTTTGTGTTAAACCATAATTGATATCTATTTATTATCTTGTAGTATCCTGAATTGCAATGTCGAATCCCATGTTGTCACTATTAAATGAAAATATGCTAAATGGGTCTAACTTCCCAAAATGGAGAGAGAACATTAACATTGCTCTCATAGGTGAAAGTGCCTCGTTTGTGTTGACTGAACCGTCCCCTGAGCAGCCAGGTGACAATGCAACCAAAATTGTGAAAGAGAAGTTCGAGCGTTGGCAGAATGCTAACAATAAAGCTCGTTACTTCATGCTTTCCAACATGGTTGACACCTTGAAAACAAGGTTTGCAAACACTGTCACGGCTGCAGAAATCATGACGCAGTTAACTGAGCTATTCAGTATGGCATCTATCCAGTCTCGTTTTGACGAGACTAAGAAATTCATCAACGCACAGATGGAACTCCATCAGAATGTCCGTGATCACCTTCTCCAGATGGCTAGTTATTTCCAGGAAGCCCAGAATCATGGTGCTGAAATGGATCAGACTACTCAAGTGAGTCTCATCTTGAATAGTCTGACTCCAGATTTTCTGCCCTACACATCAAATTATGTCATGAATAAGAAGGAACAAGACTTTCATACTTTAGTCAATGACCTTCAGACATATGAAAATTTGATTGGAGGTCCCAAGAAAAGAGGGAATAAACCTCAGAATTCTGGAAATGGTAGTAAGACGAGTAATCCTGAGGCACATGTTGCTTCTACTTCAAAATCCAATCATAAGAAGAAGTGGAAAAATGCCAAGAAGCGAGCTGAAGCTGCGACAGCAGCTAAGAACAAAAAGGCTGGAGCTTCTGGTGATACACCAAAAGGAAAGTGTTTCTACTGCAATGAGAAAGGCCATTGGAAATCCCAATGTCCTAAGCTTCTTGCAAAGAAACAAGGTATTTCTTTATAAACTGATGTGTTTTAGTGAATTATTATCCTTTTGGATTATTAATTCCGGACTACTAACCTTGTTTATTATTCTTCTTATAGCTCAAGCTTCTTAAACTCGGATGCTGTCTTAGCGAGTTGAAGTAGAAAGCTGGATGGTGGATGGAGGTCGTCTATAATAAAGAAGAAGCTCATTTTTTTTTTGAATTAATTGTTTAGTTTTTCAAACAATTTGGATTTCAAGTTTTGGGATTTTATTCCCTGTTTGGTTCTCATAATATTGCAAACAATTTTTTTTGGTTTATAATAAAGTATCTTTTTCAAATAAATTGCAATTTATGAGTTGAGCTTCAGTACTTTATCTTATCTATTACCAATTGTTATATTTATTATGTTTGTATGTGTATGTGTTTTATTATTGATACAAATTCTATAGGTATTTAAACTCCTTACAGAGTTATTACTACATAAACACTAGAAATTACTTCTATGTTTATGAATAATTGTTAATTCTAAAACAATTATTTGAGAATTTGTTTAATAAAAAGATCTTTTGATCTGATAGGGGTGGAGAAAAGTTAAGAATAATATGCAGTTCAACGATCTTTTATATCTAATGAACTCTGGATTATATTCAACTCCACAGACTCTCTATCACACTTAGAGATTTACAACCTTTAGGGGTGGATCATAATCTCTATAAACTTAGGGGTGGACTTTATTCCACAGTACCCTTTGTGACACATAGTTTTAAACATGGAAATAATATAATAAATTAGCTATTATCAGAATAAATCCTTGATCTTGATTACATTTTCAAGTTTAGATTTACTGTTGTAATAGTTAATGATACCATTAAAGTTCTTTGATAAAGTATCATATTACCTTAGTTGACTGGGAGAATGTTAAAATTCTTTATCCATCTTCGTTTGGTTGATATTTGTGATAGGAACTTAAGAACACCTCTGATAAAAACAAATCTAACCATTCACATGGATAGAGATAACTTATCAGAATTATGAGAATAAGATAGAAGAATTCTTGCATAGTCTATTCGAAAGACTTGATTCAAGATGTCTAATCCTCATAACATTTTATGGTATCTTGATTTGATTGCTTAAATCTCTAGCAAGTATTTTACACTTCAAATACTAGACTGCTATGTTGTTGACCTGGTCTTAGAGAAACTTACAGTTTCAGATTAAGATAATAAGTCACAGTGAGATGTTCCCAGAAACAATAGTAAAAGGTTAAAAGTTTCTAACCAGACATCTGCTATTGAGTGGGAGCCATCTGAGATATAATCAAATGGTAACATTAGGGAACAATCAAGAAAGATTTATAAAAGTGACCTATATGATATTAAGGAACTATGCATTAGTGATCCCAATATCCACACCGACTCATTAAGAATTATGAGATGGTGGTTACTCTGGGGGTGTTGGAATCATTATAGAAGAGTGTAAAAACCCATCTATAATAATTCAAGCTTCATCAGAGAAGATATAACTTTGTAAATTCGAAATTACCAGAAAGTTATTTTAGTGAAGGAAATTCTACACTGCATTATCTCAATTCCAAATTTTAAAATTTGAGAGATATGTCTTCTATTTGTTCAGATGTACTTAATGGGCAGTAAGAATTTCAGTATCCCTTGATGAGTAAAGCATATAGTTAAGGAGGTTTCATAAGTTTTATGAACCTAGTTCCAGATATATGGGTGGATTCAAATATACTACACTTGATCAGAGGATCAAGGCAAAAGATTGATTGTAATGCACAACTTGTTTTATGTTAGTGCAAGTGGGAGTTTGTTGGGTTTTGTGCCCTAAATAAAACCCATTACAATCTGATTAGTTATCAATTTAGAATTTTGAAGTGATTTATGATTACATGTATGTTACATGTTTATGGTTTAATATATATACTTGATATATGCACAAAATCAGTTAAATCCAGAAGATATAGTTATTCACAATTACAGTATTGTCAATACAGTGGAATGTGATTGTGATTATATGATTCAAAAGATTTGGTCCCTGTTCATCAGTGTTTTGGATTTACACTGATGTGATAATCAGCGATGAAGTATACTTACAATTGGAGTAAGTGTTATGTTCTTTCCAGAATATTGACAAAGTATACTAGTTTCGAATGTATGGAGTATACATTGGACTGGACCGATATTGACCTTATTTAGAATAAGATTACTATAATCATGGTATTTTAAAAGGGGAAATAAGATTATTTTTGTTAACTTTTTAAATTTTGTTATTTTACCTAAATTAGATTGTAAAATCAGAAAATGGTATGTATTTACCATTTTCTATTTTATTGAATATTTAATTTATTAAATAACATGAAATTTAAAAGTAAAGTTAGCAAATTTATTTTGAAATGATATTTAGGTTACTCAAAACCTAATTTTTCAAAATTGTAGGTTTAATTTTAAATATTATTTTATTTATTCTTTAAGAACCGATTTTTTTTTTTAAATTTCGAAATAAAGATTAATATTTTAAAATTAAATAAATCCTACATCCAACTATCCAAATCTAACCTTGTTGCAAGAGTATGTGTTTTAGATTGTTTGTAAGTTTTTTAAAACCTATTATTGCTTGATCTAAATTGTCAGGGTTAACTTGTTGACAGATCCAATGATCTGATTTGAACCCATGGTTCAATTGATGATAGGTCAAGTAAATAATTTGTAACAGGTATATTTTTACATTCTTCTTTCATCTGTATATGACCTAGTAACATGATAGGATCCATCCAAATCTGTGTGCCTGTGTGAGCCTATATGTTTAATTTCTGTTATAGACACATATAGGTTGTTGTTGCTAAATAAAATGTCATAACCTCATAGATTTTATTTAGGCTCATTTAGTTAATGGGCATATTCAATTAATAACAGTTGTTCATTTTAAGGTTAAATTCCTCTCTTTTGGGCCTTGTGTGAGAGTTGGGAGCCTTAGAAGTGGGTACGACATACTGGACCCAGCCCCCCTCACATGAACAACCCCAATTGTGAAGGCCCATTTTCCTGATTTGGATAACTGTGATAGGTTAATTAAACTAGTTTGACCTAATAAAATTGAATAGCAACATAATTAATTTCTTTCTTCGAAATTAATTTAAGAAAAACATAGTTTAATGAATTTTATTTCTAGATAAACTATTTGTATTTTTCTTGTATTTAATTAAATAAAGAATTTTAACTAACTAGATTCTTTCTGAAACTTACTTTTATTATTTCATTCAATATTCCTATTTAAGTTATGAATTAGTTATTACTAATTTTCCCTTTTAACTTAAATTTGAATATATTTTGAATTTAATATTAAGTTGAGGAATTCTAGGAATTAGTTATTGAAAATTCTTAAAAGATATTGTTTAAGTTGGTTTTAAACTTAAAAATGGATTATCTTTAAATTAGGTAGTTACCACCTGATTTTGATATTTAATTAAATTTTGTTTGGAAAATTTTAAGTTTGTATATTATAGATTCTTTCTATAATAACTTAAATCAGATATTTTCCAGATCTTGAAAAGATACTTAGTTAAATTGAGATATTTTCTAGATAGTTATTTCTATACTAATTCTAATATAGGAAAATATCATTGATTGTGAAATTAATTGTTTAATAATTAATTTTGGTACAATTCAATTAAGGATATTTTTCCTTATATTAAATTGGAAATTAATAATTAAGTATTTTCTATACTTAATTATTGTTGCTCCAAAATTCGCCCAAAATACGTGGACCAGTCAAGAGGGGACACGTGGATCAGATAACTTGGAAAGATTTGCTAAGTCTTTTTTATGCCACCAGGAAAGCGCTATTAACATGGGTCCCGGAGGAGACACCCGGAGTACAAGTTACTCCCGGAAGCTAGTATAGCGTGAAGGCCCTCCGGGATGTGTCAGATCTCTCCCGAGAAATCAAGTCGCATTTAATGCTGCATGGGAGGAAGCGTGTTGGGACTGTAACACGCAATAAAGTCTGACGGCACAACCCCCAAACAGCAGCGCTACAGTAATGATCATTTAAGTCTAGCGACGGCTACTCTGCGAAGAGTCACGTCAATCATAAGACAAAAAGGACATTCTCCATAAAAGCCCTACAACACCTAGGGATTTGACCATGCATCACCCATGGTATATTCATCGGAAATGCCCAACTTTATGGATACTTACAGACACATGTGTAAGAACAATTCTAGGGATTACCCCACCAAAACACTATAAATACCCCCTCAAAGCTCATTTAATGGGGTCGGAGAATCTTGGTTGCAAAAGAGCAAGAAGAGAAAAACTCACCAAGAACATTCTCTGTATTTAAGAGAAAAACATTCTCTCAAGTGTAGAATCTGTATTAAATACATCCATTAATAGCAGTGGCTCGTGGACTAAGGCTCATTAACGCCCCAACCACGTAAAAAGTCTTCATCTCACTTTCTTACAGCTCATTATTATATTTATATTTTAACAGTTGCCGAAAACCTCGGTCAACATTTTGGTGCTTTCATTGAGAGCTGAGGAAAGCTGCTTCACAACAAGCATTTAACTTCACGATAATGGTGGAGACAAGAGCTACACGTCATCCTCGCCCTCTAGAAGACGCTCAAGATCCCAATGAGGAAGATGTAGCCTCAAGGGCAGCAGAGGAGTCCGAGGAAGAAGAAGAAGGAATAGTCCCCGATGAAAACCACGAGGAACACCTTGACGAGTACGCTTATGATGATGGAAGCTACCAAGAGCTGGTGCTCCTCAGACAAAAAGCTATCGATCATGAAGCTGAGATCGAAGCTCAGAAAGTGCAAAATCAAAAAATGCATGAAGTGATGCTAGCCATGCAGAAAGCCATGGAGGCAGCTGGTATTCACGTGCATCCTAAGGCGATGGCCGCTGGACTCGACGGGGAGCCAGCGACGTCTTCGCCTAATTCCCAGCAGCAAAGGCCTAGGGAACCTAGCCCTATAAGGCACCCTGCTGAGGAGAACCAAACAAAAAACCCTACTTCTGCCCCCGGTCGAAAGAAAAAGGCGCAGGATCCGCGTAAGGTCCGCTCAGATTTCCCTAAAGGGAAAGGTCCGCAGAGGGGCAAGCCCCAAAGAGGGAGTCTTGGCCCTCAGGATCGAGGGGACCGGAAAAGCATTTCCGTGCACCAGGAACCAGGGGGTAGAGGAAGAGGGGGACAGAGATGTCCACCCATTGATCTGAGGAATTAAATCAATGGGAATCAAGGTGACCTCCGGGATCACCTTGACCAAAAAAGATACAGACCCGTAGTCTCCTCGGGTACTGTAAACGAAGGAATTATGGCAGAGCTTGCCATCCTTCGAAAAGATATTGCCCGAGTCTCCCGGAGGCAGAAGGGAGATGACTCCGACTCGGACAGTGAGGACCGGGAGCCTTGTGCCAAACATATCCTGGAGGCGGAGCTCCCTAAAAACTTCAAGATGCCCGAGATGGCGGCATATACTGGGAACTCCGACCCCAGTGATCACTTGTCACGGTTCAACCGAGTCATGACAGTCATGCGGGTCAGCAATGACGCCAAATGCCTATGCTTCCCCCTCACTCTGAGCGGATCGGCAGAGGAATGGTTCAAGAAATTGGAACCAGGATCGGTGGGATGTTGGAACAAACTCCAAACCAACTTCCGGAGACAATTTGTCGCCGCCAGGAAGGTCAACTTGGAGGTTAGTGCTTTGACCAACATCAAGCAACTACCCACCGAGACCTTGAAGAATTACATCAAGAGGTTCCGAGAGGAAGCCTCGAAGACCAAGAAGGTCGACGACGGACAACAGCTTGCGCTTCTCCAAGCAGGAATCCGCACTGGGACTCCCTTCTGGAACGAATTACAGCAAGAAGGCGCTGCTAGCCTTCAGGACTTCCAGAAGCGAGTCCAAAAATATATTAACCTCGAAGAAGCCCAGATCGTGGCTTACGGAGGCTATTATCCTACCGGGATAGCAGGATACATGCCAGGAGTGTCGCCCTCGGGTACTGTCCCGACCGCGACCCCTCCGGTAAGTGGCATACAGTTTTCTGCTACTCCCGGATACAGCCAGGGCCAAGCTTTGCCCCCGGCATCTTCCCATTACGGCAACCCGTCCGGGGTGAATGGACGGGCTCCTTCCCAGGCTGCCCCGACCGCTAGCTTGACAGGCCCTACCCAGGGGTCGAGAAGCAAAAGGTCTTCCAAGGGCAGCACCCGAACGGGAGAGAAGCGCCAAAAGAAGGGGTACACACCCCAATACACCCAGTACACAGAGCTCACGGACTCTCAGGAACGTGTCTATTTTGCCACAAGGCAGAATACGCACTACCGGAGGCCCCAGCCATTGTACAGAGACAGCTCCCGGAGAGATCCGAGTAAAAGGTGCGAGTACCACAACGACATTGGCCACAGCACCAATGAGTGTAAAAATCTCAAAGATGAGATTGAGAATCTGATCCGTTTGGGCCACCTCTATGAGTGGATCAAAAATAGGTTACCCCACCTTAACCCGGGGCAGGTGGCAGGGGGTATGCCTTCGGGAACACCGGGGGTACGGCGGGGTATTGCCTCCGACCGCTCCGCGCGCAGGTGACGCCCAGCATATACCCGGACTACCGCCCCGGCCTAATGGACGGGTAGCCATGATCTCCGGAGGTCCCCATATCGGAGGAAACACTCGAAAGGAGCGAAAGAGATATGCCGAGGCCGCAAGACACAGTGAGGTGTGGGAGGTCACTCAACTCCCAGCTCAAAGGCCTCGGCTAATGGACCAGCCCATAACGTTCACGGAAGAAGACGCCAAGACGGTGCGTTTTCCTCATCACGACCCGCTGGTCATAGAGACCCCCATTGCAAATAAAGTAGTGGCTAGGGTCCTGATTGACAATGGAAGTTCCGTGAACTTGCTCTTCAAAGAGGCCTTCACTGCGATAGGATTGACCGACCGGGACCTCTCTCCTAGTGGATCGCAGCTCACAGGGTTTAACGGGACAACGCTAATCCCGATGGGAAAAGTCAGGCTCCCAGTTACCCTGTGCCCGGATACCCCCCAAAGCACATTCAAGTATTGCACCTTTGTGGTGGTAGACTGTCCAACAGCCTACAACGCTATCTTAGGCCGACCGGCCCTCGTCGACTTTGGTGCAATAACTTCAATCCGACACCTATGCCTAAAATTCCCTACTCAGGAAGCCGGAGTCGGAACGGTGAGGGGAAATCAAGGAGAGGCCAGGCAATGTTACAATGTTGCCACCCACTTGCCAGTACTCATGGTCCGGGGGCCCCCTGAGACAGAGAAGGCTGAAGAAGACGAGCTGGATCCTCGCATAGGATCCGAAAGAGTCGTAGAACCAATGGAGGACGTCGAAGAGATACCAGTGTGCGACGACGACTCCACCAAAGTACTCCGGATAGGGAGAAGCCTAGACCCGGAGGAAAAAGATAAAATAATAAAAACACTGAAGGGTGCCATCGACATTTTCGCATGGCGCCAAGAAGACATGACCGGCATCAGCCCTCATGTCATCACCCATGTACTCAATGTCAACCCGGACATGCCCCCTGTACAGCAAAAGAGACGCCCGCTCGACTCGGTGAAAGCCGAGGCCTTAGAGAAAGAGGTGGATAAACTTTTGTCCAATAGCATGATCCGCGACGTATACTATCCGGAATGGCTGGCCAATCCGGTCCTGGTGCCCAAGCCAAACGGGACTTGGCGGGTTTGTATAGATTTCACAGATCTAAACAAAGCCTGCCGAAAGGACTGCTTTCCGCTGCCCAGGATCGACCAGATGGTGGACGCCACGTCCGGATTTAAACTGCTATCTTTCATGGATGCCTATGCTGGGTACAACCAAATAAAAATGCATACGGCAGACCAGGAGTGCACTAGCTTCAGGACCGATAAGGGGGTATACTGTTACCTAGTCATGCCTTTCGGACTGAAGAACGCCGGAGCAACCTATCAAAGAATGGTTAACCGGATGTTTAAAAGTCTCCTGGGACGAAACATGGAAGTATATGTAGACGACATGCTCGTCAAATCCAAGGCATGCAACAGTCATGCAAGCGACTTAGAAGAATGTTTCGAAGTCGTCCGGAGATACGGCATGAAACTCAACCCGAAAAAATGCACCTTCGGGGTCAAGTCGGGAAAATTCCTGGGCTTCATAGTCAGCCAAAGGGGGATCGAGGCGAACCCGGAGAAAATCCAAGCTCTCCTGGACATGCCATCCCCCAAAAAACATAAGGACGTGCAAAGTTTGACCGGAAAGGTAGCCGCACTAAGCCGCTTTATCTCACGGTCCACGGACAAGTGCATACCCTTCTTCAACATACTGAAGAAATGCCAAAAGTTCGAATGGACGGATGAATGCGAGGAGGCATTCAAAAGGTTAAAAGACCATATGGCCAAACCTCCTATCCTATCAAAACCCGTCCTTGGAGAAGACTTGTTCCTTTACTTGGCCGTCTCCGAGCATGCGGTCAGTGCTGCGTTGGTCCGGGAGGAAGAAAAAATTCAGCACCCCGTATACTATGTTAGTAAACGCATGGTAGGGGCCGAGACAAGGTACCCGGTTATTGAAAAGTTAGTGTTCTGCCTCCTGATGGCATCACGGAAGTTGAGACCATACTTCCAAGCCCATCCGATCAGAATTTTGACCAATCATCCACTCCGGCAAGTTCTCCAAAAGCCTGAAGCCTCCGGAAGAATCCTCAAATGGGCAATGGAACTGAGTCAGTTCGACTTACATTACGTGCCCTAGATTTCCATAAAAGGCCAAGCCCTGGCGGACTTCATCACCGAATGTAATGAAGCCGAGGCAACAGCCAATACACCGGAGCCACCCATCCCCACTTGGAGAGTATTTGTGGATGGAGCTTCTAATGAAAACGGTTCAGGAGCCGGAGTGGCTATGATATCACCCACTGGGTTGCGGCTCCAGGCAGCACTCCGATTCAACTTCACAGCTTCGAATAATGAAGCCGAATATGAGGCCCTGATAGCAGGGCTAAAATTGGCTAAAGCTGTAGGAGCAAAGAAGGTGGAAGTCTACAGCGATTCTCAGCTGGTAGTAAACCAAGTTTCCGGAGAATACCAAACTCGCGGCGAAAGGATGGCCGCGTATGTAACAATAGTCCGAGAACTGCTCCACGAGTTCACGGACTATAAAATAGAAAGAATCCCCCGAGAAAAGAACGCTCACGCGGACTGTCTGGCTAAGTTAGCCTCGGACAGCGAAATCGAAGAGCTGGGGGTAGTACCAGTGGAACGTTTGGCAGAGCCAAGCATCAAAATAAAAGAGACCACACAAACGGTTGGGCAAGAACCCAGCTGGATGGTCCCCATCATAAGATACATAACCACAGGTGAGTTGCCCCAAGAGAGGGCACTGTCTCGAAAGATTCAGTATCAGGCTCACCGTTATGTAATGATGGATCAAATTCTCTACCGGAGAGGACTCAGCATGCCTTATTTAAGGTGTGTATCGGACCCTGAAGCTAGACAAATCATGCTGGAGGTCCATGAAGGGTTCGTGGAGATCATACGGGAGGACCCAGCCTCTCAAAGAAAATATTGAGGCAGGGATACTTCTGGCCAACAATGAAAAAAGATTGTATAGACTATGTCCAAAAGTGTGACTCGTGCCAAAGGTACGCGAACATACCGAGAGCTCCTCCAAATGAGATCACTCTGATGACCAGCCCCTGGCCCTTCGCGGTCTGGGGCATAGATCTCATCGGGTCTCTACCTACGGGAAAAGGAGGAGTAAAGTATGCAATAGTAGCAGTGGACTACTTCACCAAGTGGACAGAGGCTGAGCCTATGAAGACAATAACCGCTAAGAAGGCGTTGGACTTTGTTATCAAAAACATAGTGTGTCGATACGGCTTGCCTCACAAGATAGTCTCAGACAATGGAAAGCAATTTGATTGCGAGGAATTTACTGACTTCTGCAACCAACACGGAGTAGTGAAAAGCTTCTCCGCGGTAGCCCGGCCTCAGACAAACGGCCAGGCGGAAGCAGTCAATAAAATCCTAAAGGTCACCTTGAAAAAGAAGCTGCTGGCTTGTAAAAATAGCGGCACGAAGAATTGCCAAGGGTATTGTGGGCCTACCGGACGACCCCCAGAACCACAACCGGTCACTCGCCGTTCTCAATGGCGTACGGTTGTGAAGCAATGGTCCCGGTGGAAACATTATTCCCATCCCACAGGAGGACGACTTACGATCCGGCCACCAATCAGGCCCTGCTCCAAGAAGCTCTGGATCAAGTCGAAGAACTCCGGGATGAGTCCCAAATACGGATGGCCGCTTATCAAAAGAAGGTGACCAAGTATTTTAACTCCAAGGTTAAAAACAGAAAATTCGCTATTGGGGATATGGTCCTAAGAAGGGTTTTCCCAGCCACCCAAGAACCCGGAGTGGGGGTACTTGGACCAAATTGGGAAGGACCATATGAAATCGAGGACGAGATCGGTTCTGGCACTTACAAACTGAAAAGAATGGACGGAACTACTGTCCCGAGAGCCTGGAATGCCGATCACCTCAGAAAATATTACCAGTAGCGAATTAAACTTAGATTTTGTTCAAAGGGTTTGTACCGTCCAAATGTATGCCTCCTTTATATTAAATAAAACTGAGTGCCTTAAAAACAAAGTTTCTATGCCACTCAGGGGGGTACTAGGGTATACCGCACGGACAAACAAAAACAATCTAAGTAAAATATCCTGACCCAAAGGGCAGGTCAAGCTAAGTAAAATATCCTGACCCAAAGGGCAGGTCAAGCTAAGTAAAAAATCCTGACCCAAAGGGCAGGTCAAAAAACATGCGCAAAAATAAAGAGCGTAAGTATAAAAACCCTGAGCCAAAGGACAGGTTGAAATATATAAGTGTGAAAAAAGATCGCATATATATATAAATAAAAAAAAATATCCTAGCCCGAAGGGTAGGTCATACACATGTAAATGGCCCGGGGACAGGCCTTAAATTGTCTCCCCTTCAAATAAAAGCTGCCGCCTGTATGTAAATTGTTCTAAGGCAGCAGCAAGTATGTACAAACAAAAAAAAAAGAAGTTATAAGACGAACGGGTAAAATCTGGGTCAATAATATGGCAGCTCAGTCAGCCCGCGGTGGAAGACGAGGTCCAATCCGTGCCTCAAGCTCAGCATCAAGCCTCTTCTTCTTTTCCCGAAATTTGGCAATCATGTCCTCGGGTTTGGGATAAAAAGTGAGCTTGATACTCTGATCGTTGGTTGCCCAAGCCATGTAGACACCATCGTCAAAGCGCTTCGGGCACCGGGCGCAGGAGACAGGAGAAAGGAGCTCGGCCCTCTTGGCCTTCCTGGTAGACTGATCTTTGTAGTCCCGAAGCTCCTTCAACTCCGCAGCTAGAGCGGCCTTGGATTCGATATCCGACTGGTGAGTCTCCTCTAGAGACCTCACCTTGGCGGCCATTTCATCCAAAGCCTCCCTGGCCTCCCGAAGATCTCGCCTGGCCTTCTCGGCAGCCTCGGTTTGAGCCCTTAGTTCCTCCTGATGATGGGCCTCCATCCTGCCTCTCCGCTGGGCCTCGGCCTGGATCATGGCCTCCGCCTGAGCCTCCCTCCGGATGGCTTCCTCTTCCTTGGCCTTGGCCTTCTCTTCCTTGGCCTTGGCCGCTGCTTCCTGGCGCTCGGCAGCCTCCTGGTAGATCTGCCTCTCCGCTGTGAGGTCTTGGAGGACCTTCCTGACGTCGTTCATGTCCCCAAAGTCGGACGAGCGAAGCCATGGTTTATGATGTTCTGGAGAGGCGACCGGCCCTCGGCGGCAAGGCTGAACCATAACGGGGTATAAGAAAAAATTTCTCAAAGGAAGAAAACAAAATACAAACAACAAAAAGGAAACGCAAAAAAATTGCAAAGTACTTACCACTGTGAGGGAATGGCTGAGGTCCTGGACCTGGAAGATGGAGTTCAGGGAAGCGCAAGTGGCGAACCGTTTGGGCGCACAGCGTGTAAGCTGAGAAGCGAACTCACCGGTCATTTCCGCGGCAAAGGGAGCCAAAGTGGGCCCTAGGAGGGGACGGAACCAGTCCGTTAAAGGGTCCAGGTTGAGGTTCCACGGATCATGATAGTCCGGATGGTTGATGCTCGCCTCAACCTCAGCTCGCAGAATCCTCCTAAGGGCCTCCACCTCGGCATATCCCCGGGAGTACTCGTCCATAGCGTAGTTGTGTTTGGCTATGCGAAGCTCCTGCCTCACCTCATCCCCCGGAATCGGGGTAAGATCAATGTGAGGAGGAGCAGGATTTTCCTCCATCGGAGAAACCCCGCCGTCTAGGCCATGAGCGGGAGTGTCGGCCCTCCGAGGCCTCTTCGGCTCGTCCTGGGCAATCATCTTGCCCTTACGCTTGCGAATCAGAGCCACTTCAGGCTCCTCCTCGTCCTCCTCTGCTACCACTGGAAGGGCTTGAGGCTCTCCAGTACCCTCGGCGGCTTCCTCCGAGAAGTCCCACCCTTTCCCTTGGCCTTCTCCCGGAAGCACCTCCTCGTCATCCACTAAGTCAATGGTTTCGGGAGGAGCGCCGGAAGGAACCTTCAAGGAAGGAGCCGGGGGAGAGGGGGTGAAAGCCGGAGGAGCCACCGGAGTATGGACCCCGGCAAGCTGTTCCAGGATGGCATCCATGGAGGTACCTGTTCCAATAAAATAAGCAAGTGTTAGAAGTTCGTGAGAAACTGCTTACAAAAGGTGCAACAAATAAGCTACTCCTACCCGGACTTCCTAATTCGGCCCTAGCAAAGTCCCGAACTTTAATGCTGGCAGCATCATCTCCAAGATAACTGTCCGAGGACCGGAACCACCGGACGCTATGTAAGCCGACGGACCTAAGGGAATAGGTTCCGGAGGGCCGGGGCCCATCCGGGACCGACCTAGGTAATCTCCTAAGTTTGTAAAATAAAATTCCTTCAAATGATCCCCCCACCGGGTCGACGGCATCTTAAACCTACGGAGACGCTCGTCGAACCCTATGGGCCTACGACTGGTATATTCATCAACGGAAGGGACATAGTGAATTATCAAGGGAGACTTACCACCAGCACCGGAAGTGCTAGCACCGGGAGCACCCGAGTTTAGTTCGGGGACTGAAGGCTGAGGCCGGGAAGTCTGGTTCTCAAAAGAACCTTCAAGACGAAGGGGCCCCCCGGCGGAAGGACCCCCAATCTCTTCTTGAAGAATCTTGTCAAAAAATTTTTCCTCGGACTTCCCGCCAATGGCTTGGCTCCTTCGCACCACCGGACTCCCCACGCGAAGCCCTCTCCCAGAGGCAGCCTGGGCCTTAGAATACGCCTTCTCCTGGGCCTTCCGGTAGAGATAATCTTGATACTTCTTCTCTGCCGTGGCAATGAGCTCATCCCGAAAGGCCTTCTCCGCAACCGGCGCCCTCACATTAGGGCAGATGACCTTGGAGAGGTTGGAGTCATCCACGGATTGATGAGAAAGGATAAGTTTAGCCTTTCTACAATTCTCCGTGGTGACCAGGCCCCCGACATCAAGATCGGCGTGGTCGTAGGAGGCGAAGGCTTGGGCCCTTCGAAGGAAAGCCTGAGTGGGGAGCGTCCGCTGGTAAGGTGGGATCCGCACCCACTCCGTGAGAAGCTCCGGGTGGTCCACGGCCCTGAACCCAGACGAGAAGAAAAATCGGTGGCGGTACTCCTGAACATGAGTCTGCCTATTATACGGAACCATCCCCTCGTTAGCAGGAAGGATCCGGAACCCATAAAAACCATCCTTAAGTTTGTCCCCTTTCTTGGGGACGGATACAAGTTCATAAAAATACAAAATTTCCGCCGGACTGGGAGACCCCCAGCCGCGGGCGGTGTAAAAAATAAATAAGCCTGAGAGCAGGCGGTAAGCTTGAGGAATAAGTTGGTATGGCGCAAGGCCGACAAATACAAGAAAATTAACAAAATAATCCTGGAGCGGGAGCATGGCACCGGCCATCAAATGGGTCTGACTCCAAGCCCCGAAGCCGTCATAGTTGTGATTGGGCGTCTCCGAGTCACGAGGAGGCCGGTGGAAGGTCCCTGAGGTAGAGGGTTTGATCCCAGCCACATTAATGATGTTCTCCAGCTGGTGAGGGCAAGTCAGGGTCGATCGAAGCTCGGCCGCTTCCCAACCAGTGGCGCGGGACTTGTACCCTTCCTGGGCAACAGGTCCCAGAGAAACCTCCTCCAGGGTGGCTATGTTTTTCCCTTTCTTCTTCGAAGATTTCGAGCCAGAAGCAGACATTTTATGTTCTGAGAAAAACAAAAAGAAAAAACCCAGCAGTTAGGCCCCATACCAAACCCTAAATCAGGAAAAAGGGAGTGGGGGTCCCCTAACCGCTGGAAAGAGGCCCCCTCCGGACACGTGTCACCTGGGATACTCAGGAGAGAATCCCTGAACAAGTGTCGGGTGCAGTAAAATCGCAGAAAAGTGGTTTTGCAAAAAGAAAAAGAAAAGAGAAAAGCCTTCCTATGCCCTAAGCAATTGCTAAACGAAGAACACATGGCCTCCTTCAAGCAAAGCTGTATGCCTATGACAGAGGCATGACAATGACGACTCTACAACTAACACAGTAAACCTAAAGCATAACTCGAGGAACTCAAACACTCACACACCCAGAAGTCTCTAAGTGCGAACCCAGAAAACAAACAAAGTAAATGTAAGCATGTTATTATTTAAAGATGCAAGAAACTTACAGTTGATTGTTGAACTGGGGGTACTGAGTATGGTTGAATGAGAGTTGAGAGGCACTGGCAAAACCGAACACTGGAAAATTAAAAGAAAGTGTTTAAGTGTTAAAGCAGTTTGTGCTACTTTGAGGAATTTTCTCTCTGAGAAATTCGAGCAGAAATGGCAAGGAATGGAAAGTAACCGAAATGAAGGAAAGGTGGTGGCTTTTATAGGCAAAAGTGCATGAGGAACAGGCGTCTTCACCTACCAATCGTACGGTGGGGGAAATGCGCGATTCGAATTCCCAATAAAACAACGGACCAGATCAATCTACCATTAAGGCGGTGGAAACGTTTGAGTATTCGTCTGACACCATCAATGCGCCGCATCAATCATGGGGCGTGAAACGAATCGACCTCTGCAAAAGTGAATCGCCGCATTTAATGCCATTATTAGACACACCTTCACGCGCCCCCAAGTCGTATCAGAAGACCGAGGAGGCGGCTGGAAACATTCCTGCAAACAAACATATTGCTGCATTAAATGACATCATTTAATGTGCCCCCACGCGCTCGAGGCTCGAGCTAGGGAAACGAGGGGTCAACCGGAGACACTTGAACAAGCCTTGGTTTATTTTTACTAAGTAAACAAGGCTTGGGGGTAAATGTTGCTCCAAAATTCGCCCAAAATACGTGGACCAGTCAAGAGGGGACACGTGGATCAGATAACTTGGAAAGATTTGCTAAGTCTTTTTATGCCACCAGGAAAGCGCTATTAACATGGGTCCCGGAGGAGACACCCGGAGTACAAGTTACTCCCGGAAGCTAGTATAGCGTGAAGGCCCTCCGGGATGTGTCAGATCTCTCCCGAGAAATCAAGTCGCATTTAATGCTGCATGGGAGGAAGCGTGTTGGGACTGTAACACGCAATAAAGTCTGACGGCACAACCCCCAAACAGCAGCGCTACAGTAATGATCATTTAAGTCTAGCGACGGCTATTCTGCGAAGAGTCACGTCAATCATAAGACAAAAAGGACATTCTCCATAAAAGCCCTACAGCACCTAGGGATTTGACCATGCATCACCCATGGTATATTCATCGGAAATGCCCAACTTTATGGATACTTACAGACACATGTGTAAGAACAATTCTAGGGATTACCCCACCAAAACACTATAAATACCCCCTCAAAGCTCATTTAATGGGGTCGGAGAATCTTGGTTGCAAAAGAGCAAGAAGAGAAAAAACTCACCAAGAACATTCTCTGTATTTAAGAGAAAAACATTCTCTCAAGTGTAGAATCTGTATTAAATACATCCATTAATAGCAGTGGCTCGTGGACTAAGGCTCATTAACGCCCCAACCACGTAAAAAGTCTTCATCTCACTTTCTTACAGCTCATTATTATATTTATATTTTAACAGTTGCCGAAAACCTCGGTCAACAATTATTTATTTCCTGAATTTAATACATTTAATTAAATTGAAAATTAAATATCTAAGTTGATTTTTATAATAATACTTAGATATTGTTATTTTCATGATATTTAATTAAATAAGAAAATTATTTTAAGTTCGGTATTTTCATAACAACTTGAATTTGAATAATTTTCAAAATATATTTTATTTATTTTATTAATCATATTTCAAAATTGCATTTAATTATGCAAGATGATTTTGAATTTATCTTGAAAGATAGATTAAAGTTGTAAATTAATTATTTTAATTAATTTTGAATCAACTTAAATCAATGATCTTTTTATTTAATGATTAATTTAAAATAAAGGAACCAAAATATATTATTAGAAATTGGATTAATTAGTCAAGAAAATATAGATAGATAATATTTTTGCTTGAAGTATTTTTTCTAAAAAAAGTTTGATTTATTTTAATGTGTTTCGAAAATTGTATATTTTTAGAAATACAATATATATATATATTTGTAGAAAATTTTAATTTGAGTTGTAAATTAATTTAAATTAATACAACTTAAATTAAGTAATTTTCTTAATATTTGTTGGAAAGTTAATACTAAGATGGAAATAATTCATTTTATTTTCTTAACCATCTAAGTTTAATTTTACAAATATTAAATTAAATTTTATTTAGATTTTATTCTAAATTTAAGTATGTTTGTAAGTGTTTTATATTAGTATTGATCACCCTAATGGTGGCTACTGTATAAGACTTACAAACTTATGAAACAATGGTGGAAGCTCATGAAATAAGAATGACCTTGACTCTCGCCTAAACGGGACAACGTCGGATTCTCTTTTCGATCGAATAAAAGGTTGCTAGAATGTTTGTCATTTTCGATGAGCTGACAACTCTATTCAATGGATGGTAGCTTTGACTCTCGCCTAAACGGGACACTGATATAAGTTTGTTGAAAACCTTGAAAATTATTTATGATTGATTTTTTTTTTAGTATTTTCTCTAGTCATTCCTACTTGCTATGTGCTGATAATTTCTTAATAAAATTTTGTGTTAAACCATAATTGATATCTATTTATTATCTTGTAGTATCCTGAATTGCAATGTCGAATCCCATGTTGTCACTATTAAATGAAAATATGCTAAATGGGTCTAACTTCCCAAAATGGAGAGAGAACATTAACATTGCTCTCATAGGTGAAAGTGCCTCGTTTGTGTTGACTGAACCGTCCCCTGAGCAGCCAGGTGACAATGCAACCAAAATTGTGAAAGAGAAGTTCGAGCGTTGGCAGAATGCTAACAATAAAGCTCGTTACTTCATGCTTTCCAACATGGTTGACACCTTGAAAACAAGGTTTGCAAACACTGTCACGGCTGCAGAAATCATGACGCAGTTAACTGAGCTATTCAGTATGGCATCTATCCAGTCTCGTTTTGACGAGACTAAGAAATTCATCAACGCACAGATGGAACTCCATCAGAATGTCCGTGATCACCTTCTCCAGATGGCTAGTTATTTCCAGGAAGCCCAGAATCATGGTGCTGAAATGGATCAGACTACTCAAGTGAGTCTCATCTTGAATAGTCTGACTCCAGATTTTCTGCCCTACTCATCAAATTATGTCATGAATAAGAAGGAACAAGACTTTCATACTTTAGTCAATGACCTTCAGACATATGAAAATTTGATTGGAGGTCCCAAGAAAAGAGGGAATAAACCTCAGAATTCTGGAAATGGTAGTAAGACGAGTAATCCTGAGGCACATGTTGCTTCTACTTCAAAATCCAATCATAAGAAGAAGTGGAAAAATGCCAAGAAGCGAGCTGAAGCTGCGACAGCAGCTAAGAACAAAAAGGCTGGAGCTTCTGGTGATACACCAAAAGGAAAGTGTTTCTACTGCAATGAGAAAGGCCATTGGAAATCCCAATGTCCTAAGCTTCTTGCAAAGAAACAAGGTATTTCTTTATAAACTGATGTGTTTTAGTGAATTATTATCCTTTTGGATTATTAATTATGGACTACTAACCTTGTTTATTATTCTTCTTATAACTCAAGCTTCTTGAACTCGGATGCTGTCTTAGCGAGTTGAAGTAGAAAGCTGGGTGGTGGATGGAGATCGTCTATAATAAAGAAGAAGCTCATTTTTTTTTTGAATTAATTGTTTAGTTTTTCAAACAATTTGGATTTCAAGTTTTGGGATTTTATTCCCTGTTTGGTTCTCATAATATTGCAAACAATTTTTTTTGGTTTATAATAAAGTATCTTTTTCAAATAAATTGCAATTTATGAGTTGAGCTTCAGTACTTTATCTTATCTATTACCAATTGTTATATTTATTATGTTTGTATGTGTATGTGTTTTATTATTGATACAAATTCTATAGGTATTTAAACTCCTTACAGAGTTATTACTACATAAACACTAGAAATTACTTTTATGTTTATGAATAATTGTTAATTCTAAAACAATTATTTGAGAATTTGTTTAATAAAAAGATCTTTTGATCTAATAGGGGTGGAGAAAAGTTAAGAATAATATGCAGTTCAACGATCTTTTATATCTAATGAACTCTGGATTATATTCAACTCCACAGACTCTCTATCACACTTAGAGATTTACAACCTTTAGGGGTGGATCATAATCTCTATAAACTTAGGGGTGGACTTTATTCCACAGTACCCTTTGTGACACATAGTTTTAAACATGGAAATAATATAATAAATTAGCTATTATCAGAATAAATCCTTGATCTTGATTACATTTTCAAGTTTAGATTTACTGTTGTAATAGTTAATGATACCATTAAAGTTCTTTGATAAAGTATCATATTACCTTAGTTGACTGGGAGAATGTTAAAATTCTTTATCCATCTTCGTTTGGTTGATATTTGTGATAGGAACTTAAGAACACCTCTGATAAAAACAAATCTAACCATTCACATGGATAGAGATAACTTATCAGAATTATGAGAATAAGATAGAAGAATTCTTGCATAGTCTATTCGAAAGACTTGATTCAAGATGTCTAATCCTCATAACATTTTATGGTATCTTGATTTGATTGCTTAAATCTCTAGCAAGTATTTTACACTTCAAATACTAGACTGCTATGTTGTTGACCTGGTCTTAGAGAAACTTACAGTTTCAGATTAAGATAATAAGTCACAGTGAGATGTTCCCAGAAACAATAGTAAAAGGTTAAAAGTTTCTAACCAGACATCTGCTATTGAGTGGGAGCCATCTGAGATATAATCAAATGGTAACATTAGGGAACAATCAAGAAAGATTTATAAAAGTGACCTATATGATATTAAGGAACTATGCATTAGTGATCCCAATATCCACACCGACTCATTAAGAATTATGAGATGGTGGTTACTCTGGGGGTGTTGGAATCATTATAGAAGAGTGTAAAAACCCATCTATAATAATTCAAGCTTCATCAGAGAAGATATAACTTTGTAAATTCGAAATTACCAGAAAGTTATTTTAGTGAAGGAAATTCTACACTGCATTATCTCAATTCCAAATTTTAAAATTTGAGAGATATGTCTTCTATTTGTTCAGATGTACTTAATGGGCAGTAAGAATTTCAGTATCCCTTGATGAGTAAAGCATATAGTTAAGGAGGTTTCATAAGTTTTATGAACCTAGTTCCAGATATATGGGTGGATTCAAATATACTACACTTGATCAGAGGATCAAGGCAAAAGATTGATTGTAATGCACAACTTGTTTTATGTTAGTGCAAGTGGGAGTTTGTTGGGTTTTGTGCCCTAAATAAAACCCATTACAATCTGATTAGTTATCAATTTAGAATTTTGAAGTGATTTATGATTACATGTATGTTACATGTTTATGGTTTAATATATATACTTGATATATGCACAAAATCAGTTAAATCCAGAAGATATAGTTATTCACAATTACAGTATTGTCAATACAGTGGAATGTGATTGTGATTATATGATTCAAAAGATTTGGTCCCTGTTCATCAGTGTTTTGGATTTACACTGATGTGATAATCAGCGATGAAGTATACTTACACTTGGAGTAAGTGTTATGTTCTTTCCAGAATATTGACAAAGTATACTAGTTTCGAATGTATGGAGTATACATTGGACTGGACCGATATTGAACTTGGTCAAAGATATTGTAAACTTACCGTAGTATCTTTCCAAGTCAATGTCAAAAGTTGATCTTAGATTAAGAGAATCTAAATCCTGATATGCTTAGGCTCAATCTCAGGAGTGCCATTCATGTTCTTTGATTTATTAGTTAAGCCTACTTTTGGGTCAGGGTAAGACATATATTTTGGGAACATGATAGCATAACTGAGTGGGAGTGCTGAACATAAATATGGAAATCTATAGCTTCTACTGGTGTATAGAAGTAAAGTGATGATTCTTTTTGAGCTTAGTTAAATAGAAGTAAATGGATGAGCTCTTGTTTCAGTGACTATATATTAGATCACTAAAACATCATTTACAGGTAACTAAGTGTTCAAAGGAGAAAAATACATTGAGGGGTGTAAACGGTAAATTGGTCCCATCTCGATGTAAATCATCTATATAGAGGATCTCTAAATCACATTAAGATTATAACAATGGTAAAATGAGAAAGCATATTGATATCGTGAAACATATGATATGCTCTATATAAGTCTGAGAGTGCAATTCCAAGTTCTAAGAGTGGATTCAACAAGGAATTAATAAGTTAGGGATTTACTTGGTAAATCGGTTCAACTTATTGGAAGCTCAGCATATAGATCCATGGTCCCCATTCTATTTGAGACTATACTGTTTGTAAGACTCTATAATTGATTTATGATTAATCAATTATAATTCTAAAAGTTAGACTATGTCTAATTTGTGAATTCTCACAGTTTAAGGATGAAATTGTAAATTAAAGGGTTTCTAGGTTTAATTATTAATTAAGAGACTTTGCATGTCTAATTAATAATTATTTTAAATGGCAATATTATTTAATAATCTATTTTAGTTATTAAATAATTAGTTTTGGCATTTAAAAGATTGGAATTGGAAAAATGGCATTTTTGGAGAAATAGAAATAAAATTGAGGAAACTGCAAAATTCCAGTGAGGCCCATACACACCATGGCCGGCCACCCTTTGCATGTTTCCCAATTATTATTTTCAATTTAAATTGTCATGTAATTGCTAATCAAAGCCTAGCCTAAATACGAAAGTGGTGGATCACACTAAATAAGACAGTTAATCAATTACACAGTAAAAGAGGAATCTGCTTATTTAGAAAGTTGTGCTCTTCCCTTTTCTTATATATAGTAGCCCTTTGCTCTCTTCTCTTGTATGTATTGTATCACACGAATTCAAGAGAGAATTTCGAAAATCCTAATGAGAGAGAAGTGCCCACACACATCACTCAGTGCCTCAATCATAGTTTGGAAGACTGTGAAGGATCACATCCAACCGAAGAATTTTCGGGCTTAGATCTTGATTATACTCTGCTACAGGCAGGAATCAAGGGTTAGAGATCTGAGTGGAAGGAGACACTTAATTCCGCTGCCATCACTGTAAGTTATTCTTAACTTTTATGTGTTTAATTCATCGTTTTAGAAGTTCAATTTTAGGTTGTTAAATCAACATACTTGTGAGTAGATCTAAGTTCCTGGTAAAATATATTTCCAACAAACATAATCTTTGTTCCCTCCAAGTGATCAAAGAAGTTCCTTCATTGGTCACTTGCCATACTAAATCCCCTGGGCCTTCTTGATCATGACTCTTGAGTGGTGTTACACTTTTGAGCATTATCAAATTATTTGAGGGTTCGTGGGTGATAGTGGTTAACTCACTTAAGAAATAACCTGAGTTATCTCAATACCAGCTCACAAGCATTACTCAGCGCTTAGAGAGTGTCGTCAGGTTTGTGAGTTGTAATTGATTAATTTAAATGATGTACCAAAAAAATACTTTACTCAACATTTTTTCTCATCAAATTAAATATAATTACATTACTGTGAGCTAGTTGAAAGAAAAAAGAGTACACTTTGATGTAGTAGTTATAGAATTTCTTCTTCATCCAAGCTTAGCTGAAGTGATCCTCACTATACTAATGCCCTGATCGAATTTTTAGTTAGGAGCCATACCTTAGCAATGGACCTCTTATCCTAGGACAACTTCATAGCATCCCATCAGTTAAGAGGCGATCGATTCACACAAGGTAAGGTGAATCCCATTGTGAAACAACCTATTTTGAAGACAGCTAATTTTATTGGTAGTACCATCGTAGATGCACCCCATTCCAATACCTTAGTACTACAACTTGATTCAGGTTGTAGTCATAGCATGCTAACTTGTAAGTTCCAGGTTCAAGCACTTCTACCACAACATATGGTCCTTCCCAATTAGGCCCAAGTACTCCTACTGCTGCGTCTTTCGTGTTCAGGAATACCCATCGTAGCACCATGTCTTAAGCTTAAATTTCCTATCTTTAACCTTGAAGTTGTAGTGTTTTGCAACCCTTTGCTGATACGCAACCTTTCTAAGCTCAAACCTTTCTCTGATCTCTTCAATTCCATATAGGGGTTCAACCAGCAACTAATGGTCGGTTTGCTAGTCGTATGTAAGTCTTTGATGGGATGTAGGTGTGAGCTCCACGGGTATCATGGCTTTGTACCCATAGGTTAGAGGGAAGAGAGTGTGACCTGTTGCTATTTTTTCTGTAGTGTGATAAGCATATAGTACTTTGGGCAATTTTTTAGGCCAATTCCCTTTTGCTTGCTCTAGGTGTTTCTTTAGCGTATCCTTAAGATTTTGGTTAACTACTTCCACTTGTCCATTTTCTTGTGGATAGAAAATCGCTAAGAAACTCTTAATTATTCCATGTCTGATGCACATTAGGAAAGAGGTCATTGTCAAAATGCGTTCCATTATCTGACACTATCTTCTGTGGGAGTCTAAATCGACAGATGATGTTCTTTACTACAAAATCAAGAACTTTTTTTTTTTGATGTGATGGTGGCTAATGGCTTTGCTTCTACCCATTTGGTGAAGTAGTCAACCGCCACCACAGCATATTGCACTCTGCTTTTCCCCTTAAGTAGTGAGCCTATGAGGTTGATTCCCTAGACAGTAAATGGCTAGGGTGTTTGCATACTCTTAAGATCATTTGGGGGTAGCTCTGGGTATTTTGGAGAACCTCTGGAATTTGTCACACTTTTGACATAGTCCATTGAGTCTTCTATCATTTTTGGCCAAAAGTATCCTTGTCTCAAGATCTTCTTTGAGAGGCTTTGCCCCCAACATGGTTACCACAAAACCCCCCTGTACCGTGACCATGAGAATTTTAGCTTTTTCCTTTGTGACACACCTTAGAAGTGGCACTGAGAAGCTTCTTCTATAAATTACTCTGTCCATGATGATGAAGCGAGCTTCTTTTCTCTACAGTCTCTTAGCTTCATTCTAGTAAGTTTGAAGAATCCCTTGTTCTAAGTACTATAAAATTGGTGTCATCCATGATGAAGTGTTTTTACTCATTAGGATAGGCTCAGAGTCTTCATTAATGCTCCATTTGGTGAGGTATTTGACGGGAACTACACTAAGGGTGTTAGAATCTGTAGTGCTAGCCAACTTGGCTAGTGAGTCTACATTGGTGTTCTGTTAACGCAACACTTATTGCAGGGAGTAATGCTTGAGCTGGGCTAATAGATCTTTAGCTTTGCTTAAGTATGCAACCGTGTTTAGCCCTCAGGCATGATACTCAATAAGAATCTAATTAGCAACCAGTTGTGTTACACTATAGATCTCAAGTGATTCGACTTTGATTGCTAGTGCTAACCGTAGTACTGCTAGGAGTGCCTCATACTCCACTTCATTGTTGGTTGCGGTGAACTCAAACCACAAAGCACTGTGAGTTTGAAATCCCTCTGAAGTAATTAAGATGAGTCTAGCACTAGAACCGTGCTTGTTGGAAGAGCCATCAACATATAACTTCCAGGAAGGTCCAGTGTCCTCCTAAGTTACAGTCTCAGGCGTGTGGACCTAGTCTTCACAAATCATGGGATCGTTTTCATCATCGCCAGTGCATTCAATAATGAATTTTGCTAATGCCTATCCTTTGATTGTTGTTTGAGGCTGGTAGGTGATCTTAAACTGGCCTAGTTTAACTACCCACATAACTAGGCGCCTTGATGATTCGGGCTTCATCAGAACTTTCCTGAGTGGTTGGTCAGTTAACACCTTGACTATATGAGCTTAGAAGTACGACCTTAGCTTTTTGGGAGGCCAAGACTGAACAGTAGGCTAGCTTCTTAATGGGGGGAATACCTTGACTCAGCCCTAATAAGACGCTTGCTAATGTAGTAGATAGGGTGTTGTGTTCCTTCCACATGCATCAGAGCAGCACTGCCTGGATGATCTGTGATTGCTAAGTAGATATATAGTTCTTCACCATATATTGGCTTGGATAGGGTGGGAGGCTTGGCTAGATGATGTTTGAGAGATTGGAAGGCTTACTCGCATTCACCAGTCCATTGAAATCTGTTATTGATTCCTTTAAGTAATATAAAGAAGGGAACCCACTTCTCTGATGACTTGGAGACGAACCTGCTAAGTCCAACAATTCATCTTGTTATGCTTTTCAGGTCTTTTGATCGAGACGATGACTTCATGCCTTGCAAGGCGTTGATCTTCTAAGGATTTCCTTCAATACCTCTTGAGTTGACAATGAATCTAAGAAAATTTCTTGATTGGACGTCAAAGGTACATTTTAGAGGGTTGAGCTTCATTCGATACTCCCGCAGGATGTTGAAGCACGCCTTTAGATATTTGATGTGGTCTTCAAATCTTCTTGACATAACCAGCATATCATCAACGTAGACTTCCATATTATTTTTTATTTGTTTGTGGAACATATGGTTGATTAGTTTTTGATAAGTTGCACCTGCATTTTTGAGTTGAAAGGGCTTAACTTTGTAAAAATGAAGCCCAATGTCAGTTTGGAAAATTTTATGCTCTTTGTCTGGTGCATGCATGGTAATCTAGCTGTAGCTGGAATAGGCATCCATGAATGTGGGGAGTTCATGGCCGGCTGTCGCGTCCACCAGTTGATCAGTTCTTGGTAGTGGGAAATAATCTTTAGGGCATGCTTTGTTGAATTTGGTGAAGTCAACACATCTCCTCCACTTTCCAATTGGCTTAGGCACCAGAATAGGGTTGGATACCCAAACTGGATAGAAAGCTTCCCTAATAAAGTTGTTCTCCCATAATCTTTCAACTGCTTGCTTGAAAGCTTTGGAACGCTCTTTGTTAAGGAGCCTGCATTGTTGTTGTATAGGCTTGAAGTTAACTTTGTCTATGTTGAGGGAATGACAGATGACCTGGGGGTTGATCCTGATCATGTCCTCATGAAACCAAGCAAAAATGTCTTGATTTCTTCTGAGGCAAGCCATGAGTATCTCACTCAAGACCTCTATCAAGCTTGTTCCAATCTTGACAACCTTGGTTGGGTTCGATGTGTTGACTCGATCGGACCAACTCCTGAGTCAATTTTCGTCGTCTTGGGTGCACCTTCAAGTGGCTTTAGGTACTGTCTCTGTCTTCTTTGTAGTTTGATCTTCGGAGGTCTTCGTTGTCTTTTCTGCTTTTGTGGGAGAGGCCATGCTCGTCTCCCAAATGTTATAACAGTAGGGGGGTCTTTTTTGTCCTCTCTAAAGTCGTAGCAATAGAGGAGGTCTTCTTGGCGAGTGATAACGATGTATTATATATAACACACGTGGGTTGTTCCTTGATTGCAAAGGAGACAACCGATACCGGAAGTCATTGGGAACTTGACGGACAAGTGGTACACTAAGGAGATGGCTCAAAGGTTGTAAAAGGTAGGTCTTTCGAGCATCATGTTGTACGGAGACTTCACGTCCACCACTATGAACGTGGCCATGATTGTGGTATGGTTCAAAGAATTGCCAACAATAATTGGCGACTTGATCTTGCCACATGGAGGGATGTTGACTCCACTAAAAGCATACGTGAATTGTTTGCATGGTTCCATGTCTTTTAAAGTTAAACCCATACTACGTAGGGTTGGATTGAATTGAATGTTTGATGATGCTCTGTCGTCGATCGTTACCCTAGCCACCATCATATTAGCTATTTGGACCTCAACAACAACAGGATTGTGAGGAGGGTAGCTGACATGATAAGAGTTTGATTCTCCGAAAGTGATATGTTCACATTCGTAGCATTGAGACTTTAGATAATGTTCTACTACCTCCACGACTTTGGCTCTTGGTTCATGTCAAAGTGATCTTGCATTCTTTTCTAAGTCCATCCTTGAATTTCTAGCTAGGTAAAGACCTCCAATCACAATCTCCAACTTGCCTGCAACTGGCATAGGCTAGAAGTGTGCTTTGCCCTTGTTTCTAGAGATTTTTAGAAACAGAATAAAAATAATAATAACTAAAGAAATAACACCTGAAAGAGAAAGTATAAAAAGAGACAACCGATTTTTTACGTGATTGGGGCCTTAACTAGCTTTAGTCCACAAGTCAGTTTTATTCAGTAAGATGTTTGCTTGTAAACACATTAAGAGATACACAAGATGTATGTTTGTAAATTTTCCTGAGCAAAGTACATAAGAGAGTTCAACCCCTAATCCATGAGATTAGTAGGGTATTTATAGTAGTTAGAGAATGACTTTAGGGTTTCCCCATTTGTTGGAATTTATTTTACCAGGATCTTAGATCTACTCACAAGTATGTTGTTTAACACCCTAAATATGAACTTTCTAAAACGATAATTAAACACATATAAAGTTAAGATAACCTTACATTGGCTGCAGCGGAATAATGTCTCCTTCCACTCAGATCTCTAACCCTTGTATCCTTTCTGTCGCAGAGTATTATCAAGATCTGAGCTCGAATGTCCTTCTCTTTGTGTGTGATCCTTCACAGTCTTCCAATCTATGATTGAGGTACCACTTGCTGTGTGTGGGCACTACTCTATCACTAAGGTTCGAAATTGAGAAGAGGAAAAGAGAGAGGTATAGGGTCGGCTATATAGAGAGAAGTGGAAGGCTCAGTTTTTCTTTAAAAGGCAATTTCTGATTTTTTGAAAAAAAGCTTGAAAAACTTGTTATTTGACTGAGCCATCACTTTCTATTTATAGGCAACTACTAGGTTTAGGTTAGTAATTATGTGGTATTAAAATAATGAAAGTATTAATTGGAAAACCTCACCCAAGTGGCCGGCCGTAGGTGTTAATGGGCCTTACTAGGATTTTGTAGTTTTCACAATTTTTATTTCTATTTTCTCAAAAACGCCATTTTTCCAATTCTAACCTTTTAAATGCCAAAACTAATTATTTAATAACTAAAATAGATTATTAAATAATATTTTCATTTAATTTAATGATTAATTAGACTTATAGTGTCTTTTAATTAATAAATAAACCTAGAATCTCTTTTCTTTACAATTTCACCCCTGCTTAGTGAAAATTCACCAATTAGACATAGTCTAACTTTAGAATTATAATTGATTAATCAAAAATCAATTATTGAGTCTTACAAGCAGTATAGTCTCAACTAGAATGGGGACCATGGATCTATATGCTGAGCTTCAAATAAGTGAACCGAATTTACTAAGTAAATCCCTACTTATTAATTCCTCGTTGAATCCACTCTTAGAACTTAGAATTGCACTCTCAGACTTATATAAAGCATATTATATGTTCCACGATATAGATATGCTATCTCATTTAACCATTGTTATAATCTTATTGTGATCAAAGATCCTCTATATAGATGATTTACATCGAGATGGGATAATTTTACCGTTCTCACCCCTCAACATATTTTGCCCCTTAAAACACTTAGCTACTTGTAAATGATGTTTAGTGATCTAAGAATTAGTCACTTAAACAAGAGCTCATCCATTTACTTCTATTTAGCTAAGCTCGAAGGGAATCATCACTTTCTATACACCAGTAGAAGCTATAGATTCCATATTTATGATCAGCACTCCCACTCAATCATACTATCATGTTCCCAAAATATACGTATCACCCTGACCCAAAAGTAGGCTTAACTAAAAAATCAAAGAACATGAATAGCAGTCCTGAGTTGAGCCTAAGCATATCAGGATTTAGATTCTTTTAATCTTGAGATCAACTACTGACATTGACTTGGAGAGATACAATGATAAGTTTATAATATCTTAACTAAGTTCAATAACGGTCCAGTCCAATGTATACTCCATACATTCGAAACTAGTATACTTTACCAATGTCCTGGAAAGAACATAACACTTACTCCAGTGTAAGTACACATCATCGCTGATTATCACATCAGTGTAAATCCAAAACACTGATGAAACAGGGACTTAGTCTTTTGAATCATATAATCACAATCACATTCCACTGTGTGGACAATACTGTAATTGTGAATAAACATATGATCTGGACTTAACTGATTTTTGTGTATAAATATAATAAAGATATTAAACCATAAGCATGTAAAATTCATGCAAACATAAATCACTTCAAATTTCTTATATTGATAACTAATCAGATTGTAAAGGGTTTTATTTAGGGCACAAAACCCAACAAACTCCCACTTGTACTAACATAAAACAAACTGTGCAAATTAATCAATCTATTGTCTTGATCATCAGATCAAGTGTAGTGTATTTGAATCCACGCAAACTTCTGGAAACTAGTTCATAAATACATTTATGAAACATCCTTTACTATATGCATTACTCATCAAGGGATACTGAAATCCTTACTGTTCAAAGTACATCTGAATAAACAGAAGACATATCTCTCATATTTTAAAATATGAAATTGAGATAATACAGCGTAGATTTTTCTCTAGTAAAATAACTTTCTAGTAATTTCGAATTTACAAAGTTATAAATCTTCTCTGGTAGAGCTTGAATTATTATAGAATAACTCCTCCACCCCCAGAGTAACCACCACCTCAAAATTTGAATGAGTTGGGGTAGATATAAGGATAACTGATATACAGTTCCTTAATATCTAACATATAGACCACTTTCATAAATCTTTCTTGAATATCTTCTAACGTTCCTTATTTGATTACATCTCAGATAGCTCCCACTCAATAGCAGATGTCTAGTTAAATAATACTTTTAACCTCTTATTGATTGGAGAGATATCTAGTTGTGACTTATTGTATTAGTCTGAAACTATGAGTTTCTTTTAAGACTATATCATCAACATAGCAGACTAGTATTTGAAGTGAAAAAATACTTGCCAGAGATTAAGTAATCAAAATTAAGATACCATAAAATGTTATGAGGATTAAGAAATCTTGGCTCAAGTCATTCGAATAGACTGAACTAGAATTCTTTTATCTTATTCTCATAATTCTGATAAGTTATTTCTATCCACATGAATGGTTAGATTTACTTTTTAGTAGTGTTCTTATGTTCCTATCACAAGTGTCAACCGAATGAAGATGGGTAAAGAATTTTAAAATTCTCCCACTCAATTAAGGTAGTGTGATACATTATCAAAGAACTTTTATAGGTATCATTATTTACTACAACAGTAAAACTAAATTGGAACATACAATAAAGATCAAGGATTTATATTGATAATAGCTAATTCATTATATTACTTCCATGTTTAAAGAAAATATGTGTTACATAGGGTATTGTGGATAAATTCCACCCCTAAGTATATAGAGATTATGATCCACCCCTAAAGGTTATAAAGATCATGATTCTCTAAGTGTTATAGAGATTATGTGGAGTTGAATACAATCCAGAGTTCATTAGATATAAAAGATTGTTGAACTGCATAGTTTTCTTAACTTTTCTCCACCCCTGTCAGATCAAAAGATCCTTTTATTAAACAAATTCTCAATAATTGTATTAGAATTAACAATTATTAATAAACATAGAAATAATTTCTAGTGTTTATTTAATATAACTCTATGAAGAGTTGTAAATATTATAGAATTTTGTATCAATAATAAAAACACTTACACATACAAACATATAAATATAATGTGGTAATTGTGGTTTAAGATAAAGTAAATGAAGCTCAATCTCATAAATTACAATTTATTTGTAATAGAAAATAAAATATTATTAATAATAAAAAAATGTATTGCAACATTATGAGAAAACAGGGATAAAAATCCCAAACTAAAAATTCAAAATCCAAATTGTTTTTAAACTAAAACAATTAATTCAAAAATAGATAAATAAATGAGCTTCATCTTCATCTTGGACGATCTTCACCCTTTTGTCCAGCTTTCCGATCCAACTCACTAAGATATCATCTGAGTTCAAGTAGCTTGGCCTATAAGAAGAAGAAACAAATAAACAAAGTTAGTCCAGAATCAATAATCCAATTGGATAATAATTCACTAAAACTTTTAAAGTTTATAGAAAGAAATATCTTGTTTTTCTGCAAGAAGTTTAGGACATTGGGGTTTCCAATGACCTTTCTCATTGCAGTAGAAACACTTTCCTTTTAGTGCATCACCAGAAGCAGCAACCTTTTTGTTTTTCATAGCTTTGGCTCGCTTCTTGGTGTTTTTCCACTTCTTCTTAGATTTGGGTTTTGAAGTAGAGGCAACATGTGCCTCAGGTTTAACCGTCCCATTACCATTGCCAGAATTTTGAGGTTTACCCCTTTTTTTTTCTTCTTGGGACCTCCAATCAAATTTTCATATGTCTGAAGGTCATTGACTAACTCATGAAAGTCTATGTCCTTTTTGTTCATGACATAATTTGATGTATAGGGCAGAAAAGCTTGAGTCAGACTATTCAAGATAAGGCTTACTTGAGTAGTGTGATCCATTTCAACACCATGATCCTGGACTTCTTGGAAGTAACTTGCCATTAGGAGAACATGATCACGCACATTCTGATGGGGTTCCATTCGTGCATTGATGTATTTCTTAGTCGCGTCAAAGCGAGACTGAAGAGATGCCCTACCGAATAGCTCAGTTAACTTCGTCATAACTTCAGCAGCCTTTTCGGTTTTTGAAAACCGAGTTTTAAGGGTGTCAACCATGCTGGAAAGCATGAAGTATAGAGCTTTATTGTTAGCATTCTGCCAACGCTCGTACTTCTCTTTAACAGCTTTGGTTGCATTGTCACCCGACACTTCAGGAGACGGCTTAGTTAACACAAACAAGGCACTTTCTCCTATGAGAGCAATATTAATGTTCTCATTCCATTTTGGAAAGTTAGATCCATTTAGCTTATTTTCGGTCAAGAGTGATAACATGGGATTCATCATGGTTATACAGGATACTACAAAATAATAAATAGAAATCAATAATGGTTTAACACAAAATCCAATTCTTAAATTATAAGCACATAGCAAGTAGGAATGATAAGAGAAAATACTAAAAAATACAATCCTAAATAATTTCCAAGGTTTTCAACAAACTGATATCAGTGTCCCATTTAGGCGAGAGTCAAAGCTACCATCCATTGAATAGAGTTGTCAGCTCATCTAAAATGTTAAACATTCTAGCAGCCTTTTATTCGATCAAGATTGGAATCCAGCGTTGTCCCGTTTAGGTGAGAGTCAAGACTATTTTATCTTATGAGCTTCTACCATTGTTTCATATTTTGTAAGTCAAATACAGTCGCCACCATTAGGGTTATCCATACCATATAAAACACTTACAAAGCTACTTATCTTTCGAGATTAAACGGTGCTAACTTGCTAATGAACGTTCCTCCATAAGGGAGGATTACTCACTAAAACAAAAGCTATGTAAAACCAACAATGGAGATCGAATATCTTAATAATAATAAAGCTCATTATTTAAAATGTATTTTCTTTATTATTTATAATAAAATATATTCATTAAATATCGAATTTAGAATTAAAATTCTAAATTAGAATTTAATTTAATATTTATAAAATTATACTTAGATGGTGATTGCAATAAATTGAATTATTTCCATCTTAGTAGTAATTTTTATATATAAATATTAAGAAAATTATTTAAGTTGTATTAGTTTAAATTAATTTGCAACTCAAATTTAAATTTTCATGAGAATATATTTATTGTATTTTGAAAAAGAAAGTATAAAAACTTATATATTTTGAAAATACTTAAATAATAATTACTTAGAAAAAATACTTCAAGCAAAAATATCACCTATCTAGATTTTCCTTTGAATAATTAATTAATTTCTAATAATATACTTGAATTCATTTATTTTAAATTAATCATTAAATGAAAAAACCATTGATTTAAGTTGGTCCAAAAATTAATTAAAATAAATAATTAATTTACAACTTAGTCTATTTTTCAAGATAAATTCAAAATCATCTTGCATAATTAAATGCAATTTCAAAATTGATTAATAAAATAAAGAAAATATATTTTGAAAATTATTTTAATTTAAGTTGAAAAAATAAATTTCAACTGAAAAATAATTTTCTATTTAATTAAGTGTCATGAAAAAGAAATTTTTAAGTATCATGATGAAAATCAACTTAGATATTTAATTTTTAATTTAATTAAATGTATTAAATTCAAGAAATAAATAATTAAGTGTAGAGAAGGCTTAATTATTAATCTCGAGCTTAATACTAGGAAAAAATATACTTAAATTAAATTGTACCAAAATTAATTATTTAAATAATTAATTTCACAATGTATAATATTTTCCTATTTAATATTAGAAATAATAAGTAGTCTAGAAATGACTATCTAGAAAATATCTTATTTCAACTAAGTATATTTTCAATAAAATTTGAAAAAATATCTAATTTAAGTTGTTATAGAAAAAATCTAGAACTTAAATATTTTCAAATTTAAATTTAATTAAATATCAAAAATTAAGTTGTAACCACTTAATTTGAAAAATATTCCATTTTAAGTTTAAAACTAACTTAAAAAATATCTTAAGAATCTTCAATAACTAATGCCTAGAATTCCTCAACTTAATTTTAAATTAAAAAAAATATTCAAATTTAAGTTAGATAAGAAAAATCAGTTAAAATAACTAATTTATAACTTAAATAGGAATATTTAATTAAATAAGTTTCAGAAAGAATCTAGTTAGTTAAAATTCTTTATTTAATTAAATACAAGAAAAATACAAATAGTTTGTCTAGAAATAATATCTAAAACTAAGAGTGTTTTTCTGAAAATTAACTTTAAAATATTAAAATGAAAATAAATTTCATATATTTTAAAAGTTAATTATGTTACTAATCAATTTTATTAGGTTAAACTAATTTAATTAACCTAGCACAGTTATTCAAATCAGGCAAATGGGCCTTCACAATTGGGGTAGTTCATGTGAGGGGGAGCTGGATTCAGTATGTCGTACCCACTTCTATTGGCCCCCAACTCTCACACAAGGCCCAAAAGAGAGGAATTTAACCTTAAAATGAATAACTGTTATTAATTGAATAGGTCCAAAAACTAAATGGACCTAAATAAAATCTATCATGGTGTGACATTTTATTTAGCAACAACCTATATGCATCTATATAATAAAATAAACATATAGGCTCACACAGGCACTCATTTGGATGGATCCTATCATGTTGCTAGGTCATACACAGATGAAAGAAGATTGTAAAATTTACCTATTACAAATTATTTACTTGACCTATTGACAATTGAACCATGGGTTAAAATTAGATCATTGGATCTGTCAACAAGTTAACCATGGCAATTTAGATCAAGCAATAATAGGTTTTATAAAACTTACACATAAACTAAAACACATACTCATGCAACAAGATGAACTGGATAGTTGGATGTAGGATTTATTTAATTTTAAATAATTTAATTAAAAAAATAATTAAATAATAAAAAAAATATATTTTCGAATTTACAAAATAAATAAATAAAATAATATTTAAAATTAAAATACAATTTTTAAAAAATTAGGTTTCAACTAACCTAAATATCATTTCAAAAATTTGCTAACTACTTTTAAAAAAAAATGTTATTTTTATAAATTAAATATTCAATAAAAATTAAAAAAGATAAATAAATATCTTTTTCAGATTTTATAGTTTAATTTAAATAAATAAAATAACAAAATTTAAAAGTTAGCAAAATATCTTATTTCTATTCAAAATATCATGATTATAGTTATCTTATTTTAAATTTAAATAAGGTCAAATTATTTAAAAAAATATATTTAATTTAAAAAATTTAATATCTGACCTTAAATTTAAAAATAAGATAAAATATAATCAAATTTAAAAATAAGATAAAAATCAAGCAAAAAGAGAGATTTTTACTTGTTTTCAAATTCAAATTACAATAATATCTAAGATTAATTTTAAAAAATTCAAATTAATTTATTTCTGATATTAGATTTGAAAACTGGAAAATAAAAATCTAAATACAAAACTACACAAAAAATCGGAAGTTAATTCCATGAAATAGCATGAAAAAACGAAGAAAAACGAAAAAATTGCATGCAGTACGGACAGTATGCATTGCATACTGTCCACACGCACATGCAGCCAGGCGTGACCGACGTCCCTCGGCGCAGGAGGCTGCATGCAGCCCCAACCGCGCGCGCATGGGATGTTTTCAAACAAAACGTGCGTGTCTGACCGAGGTAGCTCGGTCGAGCAAGTTGTCTGAGCGCGTGTGGCCGAGGGTATCACCCTCATCCGCGCGCGTGAGTTGGTGGCACGACCCTGATATTTTTTGAAACTTCAAAAAATCATAACTAATTCAAATTAAATCGAAATTGAGTTCTGTAAAAAAGTAAATTTCTTAATTTTTTCCATACTATCCAACAAAAATAATTCCAGAAACAGAATTTCAATTATTTTTCACAAAAATTCACAAACATCAATCAATCATCATATAACACACAACACAACATGAAACCATCCAAAACACAAACAATCGTTTTAAAGTCCAAATTTCTTGCAAGCAAATCAGTTACCATGGCTTTGAGGCCAATTGTTAGAATTTATTTTACCAAGATCTTAGATCTACTCACAAGTATGTTGTTTAACACCCTAAATATGAACTTTCTTAAACGATAATTAAACACATATAAAGTTAAGAAAACCTTATATTGGGTGCAGCCGAATAATGTCTCCTTCCACTAAGATCTCTAACCCTTGTATCCTTTCTGTCGGAGAGTATTATCAAGATCTGAGCTCGAATGTCCTTCTCTTTGTGTGTGATCCTTCACAGTCTTCCAATCTATGATTGAGGTACCACTTGCTGTGTGTGGGCACTACTCTATCACTAAGGTTCGAATTGAGAAGAGGAAAAGAGAGAGGTATAGGGTCGGCTATATAGAGAGAAGTGGAAGGCTCAGTTTTTCTTTAAAAGGCAATTTCTTATTTTCTGACAAAAAGCTTGAAAAACTTGTTATTTGACTGAGCCATCAATTTCTATTTATAGGCAACTACTAGGTTTAGGTTAGTAATTATGTGGTATTAAAATAATGAAAATATTAATTGGAAAACCTCACCCAAGTGGTGGGCCATAGGTGTTAATGGGCCTTACTTCGATTTTGTAGTTTTCACAATTTTTATTTCTATTTTCTCAAAAATGCCAATTTTCTAATTCTAACCTCTTAAATGCCAAAACTAATTATTTAATAACTAAAATAGATTATTAAATAATATTATCATTTAATTTAATTATTAATTAGACATATAGAGTCTCTTAATTAATAAATAAACCTAGAATCTCTTTTCTTTACAATTTCACCCCTGCTTAGTGAAAATTCACAAATTAGACATAGTCTAACTTTAGAATTATAATTGATTAATCTCAAATCAATTATTGAGTCTTACAAGCAGTATAGTCTCAACTAGAATGGAGACCATGGATCTATATGCTGAGCTTCCAATAAGTGAACCGAATTTACTAAGTAAATCCCTACTTATTAATTCCTCGTTGAATCCACTCTTAGAACTTAGAATTGCACTCTCAGACTTATATAGAGCATATTATATGTTCCACGATATAGATATGCTATCTCATTTAACCATTGTTATAATCTTATTGTGATCAAAGATCCTCTATATAGATGATTTACATCGACATGGGATAATTTTACCGTTCTCACCCCTCAACGTATTTTGCCCCTTAAAATACTTAGCTACCTGTAAATGATGTTTAGTGATCTAAGAATTAGTCACTTAAACAAGAGCTCATCCATTTACTTCTATTTAGCTAAGCTCGAAGGGAATCATCACTTGACTTCTATACACCAGTAGAAGCTATAGATTCCATATTTATGTTCAGCACTCCCACTCAATCATACTATCATGTTCCCAAAAATATACGTATCACCCAGACCCAAAAGTAGGCTTAACTAATAAATCAAAGAACATGAATAGCACTCCTGAGTTGAGCCTAAGCATATTAGGATTTAGATTCGTTTAATCTTGAGATCAACTACTGATATTGACTTGGAAAGATACAACGGTAAGTTTATAATATCTTAACTAAGTTCAATATCGGTCCAGTCCAATGTATACTCCATACATTCGAAACTAGTATACTTTACCAATGTCCTGGAAAGAACATAACACTTACTCCAATGTAAGTACACATCATCGTTGATTATCACATCAGTGTAAATCCAAAACACTGATGAAACAGGGACTTAGTCTTTTGAATCATATAATCACAATCACATTCCACTGTATTGACAATACTGTAATTGTGAATAAACATATGATCTGGACTTAACTGATTTTTGTGCATAAATATAATAAACATATTAAACCATAAGCATGTAAAATTCATGCAAACATAAATCACTTCAAATTTCTTATATTGATAACTAATCAGATTGTAAAGGGTTTTATTTAGGGCACAAAACCCAACACCATTTTCCTTTATTAGGGATTTTATAATTAAACAATATCTTTGGCTTTTTCATGAAGTTCAGCCCATGAAGAATACGATCTACTGACTAGGAAGATTGGAGTTTGGTTGATCTAGTCAAAACCATGTTCGCTAATGGTGGATTATTATTTTGAAATAACTGGACAACGTTTGTTATGGGAAGTTTCCCCTTTAATCGTGATATGATATTCTTGCGTGATCTGACGATTAGCATTTCATTATTTATAGGCAGAAATGAATAAGGAAACTAGAAGGGTCTTCCGAGAAGGTACTATCTTACCCCTCTGACCTCATGATACCAGAGGTGTCTTCCAGGTTGGTCCTCTGAGGGCAGAAGACTCTACGAGTTCGGAACCAAGATAGCTCTTGGAAGGACATACCTAAGTAGGCTTGGCCCACTTTATCTTTGATGAGGGTCCCACTGATGGGTCTTGAATACTGACCTTGAATCCACATTTCCAATGCCGAAAGCGCAGATAATATTTATCCCCAAACTCTTAGTATGTTGCACATGGTGGAAGCTTGCTCTAATCTCTTTATTTGGACATGTGGAGATTTGAGAATAAAGTAGTGATATTTCACATGCCACTCGACCACGGAAGCTGACTTCTGCCTGTGATGATGGTGCGTCCACGTGGCAGTCACACGTGTGATAGGGTGCGACTATCGTGGAGTGATCTTTCAGGAATGGCTATATTTCAATGGCTATTCAATTTTCAGCGTGAATATTGAAAAAGGAGCATCTTCATCATTGCATCACGCCTTTATTCCGGAGAGCATTAATTGCTAGGATACACATTGATTGCTGGTCTCCCTAATTGTTGGATGGAAGATGCGTTTCTGAAGAAAAGATCGTGGTTGTCCATATCTTTCTAAAGTGGATCACCTTTTTGGGTATAGATACCCTTGGTAACCTCCAGTTACCACTTTTACTTCTTTTTTTCAAATTTTCAAATCTTCGAAGTGCACAAATCTCCCTGCACTCTACTAAACTTCAAAAATATCCTTTGAAGAGAATTCTTTTTTCTATCAATCTTGAAAATGCCATGGACTTTTGTCTTCGTCTACTGCTAAGAATCAGGGCACGAGAATCCCCTCACGTTCCTTCTCTAGTGATCAAGATGGCTACAACAGAGGAGATCACAAGCCTAGACTTTGGAGTAGAGATCGACTCATTGATCGCCTATGCCTCTCATCTTCAAGAAAGGTGCAATGAAATTAGGGCTACACACGGGCCGGGTTTTCGGGTGGTCAGGTTCGGGTTTTCAGATTTCGGGGGTTTGAAATGTGTAACTGAACCCAAGTTTTGGGTGGTCCGGTATGGCAGGTTTTGGGTCGGATTCTACGGGTTTAAGGTGTCCGGGTTTGGGTTTTATTAGGCAGTCCGAATAATTATTTTTGGGCCAAAATAAAACTAGATTTTTAAAAATACTATCTTTTTTCTATTTTTCTATTTCTATTCAGCGGGCTTAAATAAAAAATGTATATCATAAATGACTTAAAAATGTATAATATAAAGCATATAAGTTTAAATAAAGAACTACATTATATATAATAGAAATTATAATTTATTATCTTGTACATAATGATAATGTATATAATTTAGGAATATAAAGAACTGAAAAAGAGAGATAAGAGGAGAACTCAAGAAGAAATCTCGGACCGACAGTGAGCAAGTGGGCATGGGCGGACACGGGCAGGGGCACCGGCGGTCAGATCTCGGAAAAATAGAAGAGGGATGAGGAGCTGAAGAGGCACCGAAGCACAGCTCGCCGAACTGAGCTGGCCATTGAGATGAGAACCCGCTGGAGAAGAAGAAGCAGCCGCCGATTTTCTTGGGTGACGATTTAGTTTACGAATGGTAATATACTCTTTTTATTTTATTTTGTTGTTGTTGCTGCTGTTGAGAGAAAAGGAAATCATTGGTTCTACATACATTCAAAGAGAACCGAAGAAATGGGCAACTATTTTTTCATGAAAATGATCCAACCCATTATCAGCTGACTCTGTCTGAGAACAATTTAACTTTTAATTTTAAGTTTTAAATTTTAATATTATTTTTTCATTGTAATAAAAAAAAATTATTTTAAACTTAATAGTACTATTCAGGTATTGAGTTAAAACCCGAGTAAACAAATGTATTATTTAAAACCCGAACCCGACACCCGTGTTGAGCTTTTTTGGGTTAGACCCGACCTGACTACACGGGTTTTAAATTTTTCGACTTTTTTCGGCAGTGAGTCAGGGGCGGGTGGTTGGGTTTTCAAATTTGTTGGTCTAGATGTTCAGCCCTAAATCAAATTCTTGAGCCAAACCCTGCAACAATCAACTTAACCTCTCCTCCCTCCAAATCAGGTATGCATTTTTTTTTTTTATAAAACACAGTTTTTGAATTTGTCATTTTGAATTACATCTGCATGCTATGTCTTGGGATGAAATTAGGGTTTGTTGATTGTGCGATTGTCATCGTAGCTAGATTTAGGGTTTCTTAAATTTCCCATTTTGTAAGCCCCCGACTTGATCGATTTAAGCTGAAATGTTTACAAATTCTTCTATCTGTCCAAAATCCCTTAGGTGTTGGGGTTTATTATTAATTTTTGTCATCTCCTTGCCCACGTCATTCCAGACTTCCTATCTTGAACAAGTAACTCTTGAAAGTTCTCATTTCTAGGTAGAGAGTCCAGTTGGGACCTCTCCAAATAGTTTATGGAGGAGGACCCCATCTCCCTTTCTATGTTAGGTAGTTAGGGTAGCTAACTTGGAATTCCTTATCCTATAGGGACGCCACATGTGTAGTTTTATAAACTAGTTTAGTACTAATAAAATAACTAATTATTAAAATTTGTGATAAGATTAAAAACTTAAGTAAAATTAAACTCTAAAAATAGACATCGTAAGGATACTAAATCTATGTTTCGGGGATCCCCATTGTAAAAGTTTTACAGAAAAGCTAAATACAACAACAAGCCATAACACTAAATACAAATACTTGGCAGATACAACCCAAAAACAACTCCTAGAAACTCGACACGCAGGCTGGTAGTGTCAATATGTACATTGCTGGAGAAGACTGTCACCTCATGGCTAAACTAGCCTTTCTTTGCCTTTACCTGTACCACATAGCACCCATGAGCTAAAAGGACTCAGCAAGAAAAGTAATAACAACATTCATATAATTTGTTATTCAAATATTATCATTTATGTTCAGACATTCATAATCAAACATTCACACATTACTCATAAGATGAGATCCAAATCTCTACTGCCATTTGTCACAATTAAACGTAAGTATAGATATTCAGTAATAAAAAAAATTATATTAATAATAGAAGTCATATTCATTTAATAATATAAATTATATACATGTTACCTCATAAAAAATCCATCTTTGTTACATCACATTGCTTAATCAGGGAAGTCGATACTTTAATCAGATAATCCTGTACTGCGTTGCTTAATCAGGCAAGCCCGTGCCATAGTCTAGCATCCATATATTGCATAACTTCATCACCTAATCAGGTGAGCCAGTACGAAAATCTGGCACCCATATATCGCATAAATGTATCACCTAATCAGGTGAGCCCATGCAAAAACCTAGCACCGATATATCACAAAACTATATCACCTAATCAGGAGAGCCCGTGCCAAAACTTGGGACCCATATATCGCATAAATGCATCATCTAATCAGATGAGCTCGTGCCATAGCCAGGCACTCACATGTCACTACTACTCGTGCTTAATTAGGCATCACCGATAGGAAGAAACCTAACTACGGTTTCAGTTTATAGTCATGACTTATCACGGTTGTCTCACAGGAACAACTCGAATACCTCTCTTGGTATCCATATATCTCATTGCCTAATCAAGAAAGCTCAACCCATAGCCTAACATCCATATATTGCATTACCTAATTAGGTGAGCCCTCATATCACATTGCCTAATCAGGCAATGTTTTCATTATATAACAATATTAACTGTATCTTAACCTCTATATCAATCAATTCTCAACAATATTAATTGCATTGCAACATAACATGCTATGCAGTACACTATAATTTTTGTACCTCAAGTTTCGGTTTAGGTATGTTGGCTGACCTTCTTGAAGAACAATCAACGATCCTGGGACCTATGTAAAAACAACGGTAAACCAATAAGTGTCTATCTCAAAACACTACTTAATATTCACATAAGACAATCTAGGGTTTTCTACAAAATCTCGCTGTATAAATACACTAAAATAAATCTTATATTTTGGCTCTAAAACATACACAATAATTAGAGCTCATTGTAACATTTGAAACATTATATAGAATATCTAAAACGGACACCCAAATAAAAAGTTATGAAAAAAATACTTCTCATCTCCCAAGAATTTCTATAAATGGTAGATCATTTTGTAGCATGAAAATCCCAAATTTTGCACTCTCTAAAACACTACCAAAACCTATCCAAATCATTTTAAACTTCATAGGACACATATATACCATATATACTATAGTCCCAACGTAACCAAAATTAAATAAAAGGCCTACAGGGTGAACAAATATGAAAAAAAGTTTTTTAACTTTACTGCATGGGAGTCCTAGGCTCTTGATACTTATCGATCAAAGTTCTTAGATTTTGGACGGTAGAGGCAGGATGAGTAGGTTTTCGTGTTCTCATAAGTATGGAAACTTCCTTTTTCCACATCCTTAGCCTTCCTCATCTCGCAATATCAAAGTTTGGAATCATGTATGTCTTCTTCAAGATAACAAAAGTTAGCCTTAAGGTTAGCCTTGAAAAATTCATAAAAAACCTCCACAACATTTGTTTCATGATACTCAACATCCTTAACATGAGCCTCTCGTTTGGTAGGAAGTTCTTTCTCAAGAGCGGACTTCTTATTCGAAGAGGATTCTTCTTTCTACTGAAGGGCCACTTCTTTTTATTTAAAAGCCTCAGCCAACTCTTGGATCTTGGTCTTGTTCATCTAAAGAAGTGTTCGAAGTCCTTCCTTCTCATCAGTGAGCTCTCGAACACTCTTTGACTCTTGCTCCAAGTCTTCTTCTTGCTTGGCAGTGGACGACATATCTTCTATTTGCTACTTTAAGTCATTAATGGACTTGTTTGTAGCAATGAGCTACTTATTCACTTCACCAAGCTGAGCGCCCTTCTGTTCAGCATCATTTTTGCCCTCATCCAAAGCCTTCTTCAATTCACTAGTAACAGTGCTAGTTTTAAGAGCTGTAGACTTAGCTCGAGAATAAGTGTACAGAAACTTCAGATTATACTAAGAGCAATAAAATAAGTTAGAAACGTTGAAGTAGTAAACTGTACAAAGGATACAAAGACAACAATGATATATGTACCCTTGTTGCCTCTTTAAAATGCCTTTGACTAGAAGTTCCACTGACAAGGCCTCAATACCAACCATTTATTCATTCACCTCGGCCATTACATGGTCTTGGTGGAAACCAAGCATCTCCTTGGCCTTCTAAGTTTTAAGCTAAATGTTAGTAACGGTAGAAGTCAGTTTGGGCAAGTTATGCCACTCAACATTGGCAACATCGGCCCCAACTGTGCCTTTAGAAGACTTGGAATTTTTTAATAGGGCAGCTGGCAGGCAAGCCTTGGAAGGCATTTGGCTAGAAGAGGGGAGTTTAAAATATTTATAGCTGTTACTTCCCCTTTCCTAGAAGTCAGTGCAGCAGAAGTCTCATTAGCATTGGAACAAGGAGTTTTAGAGCTCAGGGCCAAACTGACCAGAAGGTTGTTGCCTATTCTTAGTTGCTTGATAGGAGATTTCCGGCTAGTGCTATCTCTGGCATTCCTGTTCAACATGCTTTTCAACCTGGTTGACATAGCTACACAAAAGAAAATACTTGAGAAGTACTTATGCAAAACAAAAAACCAAATAAGGCTAAATACTAAAAGAGCTACCCTAAACATCAAGAGGAGCACCCTCTCAAAAAAGCAGAGATGGAGCATCCTCATTGAAGGAGTCTCCTATGTCAGGCACCTGACTACGGCCTTCCCCTTTAAAGCAACCACTTGGGCAGAAGGATGAGCTGCAACTTCATAATCATCTTTGATTTGAATAGGCAGCTTTGTTGGCTCCTAACTTTGTCGTTTGGGGTCTTTCTTCTTGTTCTTCTTCTTGTGAATCTCTTGCTCAGGGGTGGAATCCTTTGTTACTTGCTAATTTTTTTTTCTCCTTTGGACAAATAAAGTCTTTACTTGAGAAAGTTTTCAGTAGTAGCTAGGAGAGAAATGTTCCGAGTAGATTCTGAAAGTTGTAAAATTTTTGGCAACCTTACTCTCAATCCAAAGGTGAAAGGGGGACAACAGTATCTTGGAGCCAACTCAAATGAAAAATCATCGACATCCATGTCCTTCTTAATGTAACAATCCTGTAGAATCCACCAATCTTTGAGACATCCTTTGGTGTTGTGCTGCTCAGCCACTGATACACGATTTGGGAGACGTAAAAGTAGCCCAACAAGTTCTATTTTCTACTAGACTTCAAATTAAATGACCAGTTAATATAATTGTTGGAAGGCTGGCCCCACCATTTTTTTGTGTACAACACGAACCGTGCGGCTAAATAATTGATGCCCTTTAGAGTAAATTGGATTGGGAATATTTTTGTAGTAATTTGTAATCTTCTTAAATTATTGATGCAAAGGAAAGATCATGCCTCGTTCAGTGTGAGATCTGGATGATGCACAGAGCCCTTTTGCATGGTTAGCAGCCAACTGCCGAGGGGTAGGCAGAAAGGCTTCCACTCCACCAAGAAGACCTTTGTCATAAAGATTCTTCAACCTCTTGTAGGTAAGAATAGATGTAGGAGAAACCCATCGAGGACCATTTTCCTCATTAGTCCTTAGGGGACGGGCTTCCTCATACTCCACTTTGACGTAATCTTTGTCCAGAACAAAGACATCCTTAGACGAAGAAATAGGTTCTCTGGCCTCATTGTACCCCCAAACAGAGGAACTTGAAGATCCTCTTATTCGTCTTCTTCTTCCAATACTTCTTCTCCTTCACCATTAAGAGAAATGGCTGCACAGACTTCGCCCTAGTCCTTAAACTCTTGGACTTTAACATCCCCAATGGAAATTATAACATCCTCCCTAAGAGGTCTAGATTGTTCTACACTAGCCATCACAAAAAGCTGGGCAAAGTGTGGGTCCTTATCCGAAGTCGTCCTATAAGTTTGTTTGGTTTTCAACATCAACTTATGCCTAGGCAGAGGATTTGGTTTGATGGTATGCTTCGTTGACAATGACAACAATTTCTGCTAGTGTGGAGTTTTTCTTCAAAGGCTATAGTCAGTCTTCTGGTTGTGGGTCTGAGACGTCAACTTAGACCTTGTACGTCAAAGTAGAAGGCAGATAATGTCTTTAGCCTCTATTCAATTTCCAAATGAACCAGTGGTATCCTTCTCAACTAATTTGGCTAGGGCAATAATGGTGATGTACCACGGGCTATGGGGACTCTGATGAGTCACTCGTGACTTCCCACTCGTCGAAGCTTGGGGTAGGTTTTCGTAAAGAATATGAGGTAGGTCGTTATCTATTTGGTAGTTACCTCGCCACTAATTGCCAGGGTTCATGTGTAACGTCCCCGCTTCAAGCCTCCATTGGGTCCTTACACCCACGGAATGAATGGCTCTTATACACGAGTACGTCACTCTGGCTGCTTCATGGACTGATGACTGGCCCTACAGACCAACACGAGTGTTTCCAGCGTGCTTTGTCCTCACTCGCACGCTTCCTGAGAAAACTTCCCAGGAGGTCACCCATCCTGAAATTGCTCCCAAGTCAAGCACGCTTAACTGTGGAGTTCTTTCGTGATGGGCTACCGAAAAACAAGATGCACCTTGTTGACATAGGTAGTACCAATCAATCCATTTAAGCCCTCTTCAACTGTGTAGTCCCATACCTACACAGTCTCAGAATCATCCCACTTGACCTTCCCCAGGCGGTGTGGGATTGCACAGCTTACCCGGTATTTCCCCTTACGGATCACGGGACTACTGACTGTCACAATCACCCCCCCTTACGGGGTCCGACGTCCTCGTCGACCACACTTCCGGCTGGGTCAAGGCTCTGATACCATATTGTAACACCCCGATTTCCCGAGATGTCACATAGGATAGTCCGTATAAAACAATTTAATAAGATAAAGACAATCAAATACTGCTTTATTGAAAAATATCCAAGCATGAGATCTCATTGTTTAAAACAAAATACTTTTAGTACTGTAAACTTAAATAAGAACTAGTTAAGTCAAAATAATAGTTCCAAAATGTTTAGCAATTAAAAACATTAAAAGCAAAATACTGTGCCAGCCCCCTAACATGCGGTCCACGCCTCGAGCTCTTCATTCTCACTGCTTAGCCTTACCCTTACCTGCACACAGAGTACCCGTGAGCTAACGCCCAGTAAGAAGAGTGGACATCTGTACACAGGGTGTATGTTATGCATACAACTTGGGTTGGTTTGTTATTTAATTTGATAGTGTTGTGATTTCCTTATATTTTGTGAGCATCATTAGCACGAGAATAATATTAGGGTCTTGCTGCTTGTGTGAGCATAACACTTGCAGGTTATAACATTATCATGGGTGAGTACAACTTATGGTAATTAATTGCCCTGTTGGATGCCAAGTGTGAGAATAACACAAGGCAGGGTAGGTTACCTCATGTCTGATCAACATGAGAGAATAGTTGATTATCGTATGTGAGTATAATGTGCGGTATGAGACTTGATGTGTGCATGTGAGAACAACATGCGTTGTGGATATATTTATGGAATGTGAATTACTGTTGATTAATATAAAAGAGCAAATTATGTCAAGTAACTAGTTAGGAGGGTTATGTCCTACATAGCTCTTCTTACTGGGCGTTAGCTCACGGGTACTCTGTGTGCAGGTAAGGGTAAGGCTAAGCAGTGAGAATGAAGAGCTCGAGGCGTGGACCGCATGTTAGGGGGCTGGCACAGTATTTTGCTTTTAATGTTTTTAACTGCTAAACATTTTGGAACTATTATTTTGACTTAACTAGTTCTTATTTAAGTTTACAGTACTAAAAGTATTTTGTTTTAAACAATGAGATCTCATGCTTGGATATTTTTCAATAAAGCAGTATTTGATTGTCTTTATCTTATTAAATTGTTTTATACGGACTATCCTATGTGACATCTCGGGAAATCGGGGTGTTACATCATGTAAAAAAGAAGGAAGACAAAAAGGTAAGAACTGGACAAAAGTATGAATTTTTGGAAAGGGCCAAACATGTCTAATGTATCGACTAGACCGATTTAAAAGAAAAAAGGATAAAATTTCATTCCAACAATGATATTCCCAAATTGAAGAACTAAAGAGGGGCCATGAACTTGGAAAATTCTGAGAAACTTCAAACAAGTAATTTTGAATATCTGGTAGAGAAAATAACGAGAGACCATTGGAAACTAGGGGAATTTATAGACCACAACTGCATGTCTAAATCAAGAATAATAATCCTTATTTTTCCTAGTCTCAAATCGTCGAAGAACAACTTGAAGAACCCAGATTTCACAAAGAGTAGTTCAAGAATAGAAGTGTGTATATTTAAAGAAAGAGAAAAAGGAGAAAGAGGTTTCCCTCGCGGTTTTGAAGCTCTCGAATGTACTTGGATGATTCCTGAAAAATCAAGCTTCAAGGGAAGGGATCCTCAAAGATTTTAGATGAGAAAAGAAATGTGCTCTGATATCTTTGAGGATGAAATAGCCAAATGAGTGAAAATGAATTTTTAACACTTTATATAGGCTATTAAAGAGGTAATTTAGGAGTCAGATGTTCTAAATTTTGGTTTCCCCATAAAAAAGTGTAATCATTACATTTTGGGGAGCACATGCGATAGGTGCGCGGTATTCAGTAACCGTTGTTGTGCCAATTGAACTCTAAATTTCAAGGCGAGGCACTAAATACCCTAGATATTGAAGAGATAGTCATTCAGTCACATTTGATCAAGACAAGGTTGTAAGACCGAACACGTGTCACTCATCGAACCAACTTAGTTGCCAAATAACCCCATGTGTGAGCAAAGAGTTCTCACACAGACTTGGGTGGTAAATGTTATCCCAAAATCTACATAGGATAATATGGCATTCATTTAGGTGACATGTGAGAAATGTTTTATGACTTGAATGGGAAATACGCTATCGGATGTATCGCCTAGAGTGATTTATGCTTTGTAAATAATTATTTAGAAGAATGAGCTAGAATATCTTGACAGGTTAAATGGCATCGTTTGACTAGGGTCGATCTTGTAGTAGGCTCGCATACATCGGCAAGGGTAATTACATGTGGAATATCTTTAGGGATACTTTTTTCATTTATTAATTAAACCCCTATTTTAATTGGATTTATACACGCAAATTATGTAGTATAGGAAAATATATAAGTTTCCCATTTTACTTCTTAATGGTTTCAGGAAACTAATTAGATGTAATTCTTCCCTATAAATAGTGGAGTCATTTCACTATTTAGGGATCCGAAATGATTCATTTAAAAGAGCACCTATGCTACTAAAATCTCTATAAAAGCTCAAAGAAAATCATGAACTTCTTTCTTATTTTCTCACAAGTAAATACAAGTAAAAGGGGATTAGGCTATTACCATTATCTCGTGGTCGAACATCTATAAGAACTTTGTGTTCATATTGCTTAATTAGTACAATTTATTACTTCTTAGTCGCTTTAATTGACTCATTGTCATTGGCTAAAAGCGAGGTCAACAAGTATGTAGTTAAATGATGTCGCTCGGGCCAAGCTGCTCTTATAAATAACGACATTTACCCTTAAATATCTCATCTATAAAATGTCAATAGCGAGAGAATACATCTACCTTTATCAATCTCTTAGTATGTTCTCTAATTATCTCATCATTTTTCTCTAGTTGTTTTCTAAATACTAAGTGATTTGGTTTGAAAGGTAAAGTAGGTAATAAGTGAATTTCTTGATCTAAAAATTTTAGGTTTTCATAGTCAAAATCATACATTGATATTTAAATGTCATGTAAACTCTATAAAATTTGAAAAATTAAAAACTCAGAGTTATAATGATCTCAAAATTACAATCCAATTTAAACTGTAACAAAACTACAGGGAATACAGAAAATAAACATACACAGTTATGTATTTTTAAGAATTTTTTTTAAGAAAACTTACGAGGGCCAGGGATGAAGGGCAGTCGAGATGAATTCCTCACTAGAAATTGAAAATACCATGGGTCTGGTATATAATAATTTCTCGGTATCGAAAAAAATGATTGTTGTAGATAAGCAAGAGTAGGATAAGAAAATAGAATTTTTTTTTAAACTTGCTCTAAACTAGCTCTGTAAAAACAAGAATGGCAAAAAAGATGATAGTGAGGAGAAGACACCCTTATATAGATGCCTTGTGAGAACCATTCAATCGTAATGATGAATAATCAATGGTCATTAACTCGCGAGTCAGTTGAAAAATAACATTTAATATTGGTAGAATCTTTCTTGGGATAATAAAATCTCTAAAAATAAAACTTATTCTATGCGCACAATATTGGTTGTACAATTATAATTTTAATTATTAAAAAGTTCTTTCACATGTAGAAAGTACTTTTTAAGGAGTAATTGTTATACCCATCTTTTGAGCAATAAATGAATGGGTCTACTCACATGACATGTATACAAAACATCAAACGATCTCCTCCCAAAGAGAATACATGAAGGAAGTCCTCTCGACAAACATCAAGTATGCCAGGATGACCAACGAGGCGAATATTCCATCAATAAGGCTTATCTCAAATATCACAAGATATAAGACATAACCTGAGCAAATAGGAAGGCCAAGCTTGTTGCGAGATGAAATATCGTTACCTCAACTCGCATGAAGCTTACATCTTGAAAAAGCTTACTTATAAGGAAATGAATCATTTAGTCAAACCTCATTCTTGTAAGCGACCAGCAAGAAGGGCTAGCCCATCCAAGTTATTTGAGGGGACATCACGATTAACATGTGACAATCCCTCAATGTATTTCTCGAGGAATAATGAAGTTGCTCTGTAAAAACATGATGAATATCCAGAATATAAAATAATAATTATTTATTGTAAATTGTTTGCACCAATTGGTAGATATATGAAACGTGAGAAATGTACAAATTTGATAACTATATTTCAAATAAGGATGAGATAACTGCTATCCTAATCCTATAAATAGTAGGACTCATGTTGTAGAAAGGACGACCAATTTTCTTATAACTGAGAGAAATTCTACCAAGTTGTATTCTGCAAAAAGAAAATTTAGAAATGAAAATGACTCATGAAATATGTAGATTTAACTACAAAACTACGTAAAAAACCACTTATCTTTATTTTATAATTAATTTCTTTACTATATTTTTACAGATTCATTATTCTTCAAAACCCTTATTTATGTTGACGAAATTTTGAGTTAACAATTGTTGATCTTGAATGATTGTTGAGAGTGAAGATTGACTCTGAACTATTTCTTATTAGTATAAGATCTATCTTTATTTGCTTTCTAGTTTGTGTTATTCAATCTTTATATTGAAAACCTAATTTTTAATTCTTAGTTCTAATCCTGGAATAATAATTTGAGAATAGTCTTCGTGGGATTGACCTGTATTTGTTGTTATATTGAAGTAATTGGTAAATTTGAAAGAATAAATTAGTAAATTTGGTACGACTTAAGACACGCATCAGTATAACCCCTATCTGTTTCGACATTTAGAAAAGTTTTTAATTCATTTTTTTTTATCATCATGTATGTTGTAATTCTTTAGAACCACTTTAAAATTTTTAAAAAAGTTTGAACATATTACAGTATCAAAAGTAAAGTTTAAATAGTTGTTTACTACTAATATAAGAAATAAAAACAATCACATATGTAACAAAATATTTATACTTTATTTTTAGCATTGTAAGTTTTTTGAAATTTTTTTAAATTTACTGAAAATTATAAATAACAACAACACATGATCATGAGAAGAAAAAAAAAAAAAAAAAGAAAGAACCTCTCCTAGATACCCAAAAATTATTTGTGAAGGTGTACTATAATTTTTTTTTAAGGTGTACTATAAAATTAACAATATGTAAAAGGAAATCAAAGTAAAGCAAACATGGTGGATTTTGACTGTAGTGTTTGTGTCCATAGATATGTCATAATAAAAAGTTGCTTGTTCATGCATCCAACCAGTGTGAGTGAATGAGTTCGTTTGGTGTTTTATGCTTACCACCAAAACTCCACCATGATATATATTTGACTTAAATCACTAGTAAATTAATTAGTCAACTTCATTTAAAATAAATAAATAAATAAATAAAAATTAATTAGTCAACTTTACTGATGTTTTATTTTTATTTTTTGTAAGGAATTATTATGACAATTTTAATTCATTTGCTAATTTCGAACCCAAAATCTCCACCCCACCTTCCTTTCACCACTTGAACTAACATCAATCAATTACTCAGTCAATACATCCCCTGTTTAAATTAATCAACCTTTTATTTAACATTTTCACCATTTTAGTTAAAATGATTATTTACATTACTTTCAGTGAAAAGCGTGGTTACCAATCTATTGGTGTTCTATTCTTAACATCTTTAACTAAATTCTGCATCAACGCATATACGTTTTAACATGAATAATGTTCTTTGATCACATATATTGCTTTGTAGAGCGAGCTAGTTTGGGAGGGGATCTTCAAGATGTGTGTAGCACATTAACACGTTCACAATAGTAAACTCGGATAGGACATATATTGTTGTTGGAGGATTTTTGACAACACCAAATAAAAATCGCAATATAATTATTTAATAAAAAAAATTGTGAGTACTCAACCTAGAATGGCGAGTATTCGAATGAGACAACACTGACAAACTGGAAAAATTGATAAACACAATGAACACGCAGAAGTATGGTGGTTCAGTCAGATCACGGTCTGCTTAGTCCAATGTTGCAAGGATTTCTGTCATGTTCTTATTCTTACTGGATCACTCATTTATATACAAAGCAAGTGTCCCTTTGATTACATAGAACTTAATTAATTATTGAACCGTTTTACATTGAATATCATTAAAATTAAGGAAAACGTAAATGAAATAAATGAAAGACAGTTTCAATCTGTTTTACTAAATACAACAACGTACGCAACATTTATAGTGCGAGTTGTCTGTTCAGATCCTCGCACAAGCTCGCGGGCCTAGGGTGTGTATAGGACTAATGGGTCTCGTGCTAAGATATATGCGTCCTAGTTGAGTCGCATACACAGATATCTTATTCTTGTCGATAACTGAGGATGTGTGAGTCTTTAAACAGGTTATCAATCACGCTGGGTCATTTGGACAAGCTCCCTAAGCAAAGACTCAATCTTTACTAAATCGTAGGAGAAGTTTTCGTAGACATCGCATATATCTTAGTATATCCGAGACTCGAACATATCCTTCTTGGTCCTACCTCATGGACGGTGTAATAATACGACTAGACTCTATCAGGGTCGCATCATCTCGCTATGTTTTGTTCATGCAAGGTTTATCCTCGAGCGGTCTCCTTCTGATAGCTCAGCAATCCTCAAGGAGAGTGAATCCATGTGTCATCCTTATGGGAGCCTGAGCTCGAGTTTCTAGGTGAAAAATTCACACTATAACACATGCCCCTAGTTTCACAATTGACAGCTATATCGTGAGGGAAACTATGAGAGAGAGGCATGCGAATGGTTGTCACAAGATGGTGACTTTTGGCTGTCTTGTTGAGGGTTTCAAAAAGACAACTATAATTATTATTTTATTCCTTTAAGATGCTACGTCATCATAATCCTTCGGGGTACGTGCAGGCGTGATTATTGGTAACCATTAGATTGAGAGACCTTAGGCATTCTTTCGCCACGTGTCTTCATCCCAATAAATGAGGAATTCTAGTATTTAAACTTCTTGATACAAAATGATCCCCATTCATTTCCCTCTCATTTTCCCCATTTTCCTTACAACTTCAAATTTTCAAAGTTCTTTTGAAAAATCTTAGTTCCTTTCAACTGAGAACGATTTCGAAGGCTGCAATACTTAAAGAATCACCTTGGAAGAACTGCACTCCAAGGTTGGTGTTTACCTTCTCTGTAATCGTTTTCTTTTTTCCTGAGAATTTGTATGTGTTCTATGCTTTTTAGGGGTATAAAATGCATGAAACAATAGGATTCGCCTTTTGATTTTTGTAGTTTAAGTAGAATACTACATTATTCTAGAAAATTCATGCTAGAAACTTGAATAATCGCGGGTTTCAAGAAGAATATTTCGAATGTTTGCGAGTTTTTCGATGAGCATCTTGAATACTCGCGGGATTTCTTTTGAATATTCAAAGGCTCCAAATAACTTTATTTCACTGATAGCTAAGGTTTTTGATCCCGCATATTAGAGTCTCTAACCCTTACGCCCTTTAGTTTTTAGATTACTTGTATTTTTATTGTGAAAACTATCTAGGTTCTCGAAATGGTAGGAGTGTCACATTAACTCAATGTTCATGCAATTGTTGCATGCCCCTTGGGATACTCGATATGCCCAACCATTTCTTGAGACATACGATTAGTTTTCATTTTGCTCGCATTTTATTCATTGTTGGAACTGATTAGTTTCTCGAAATGGTGGGTGTTTCTCTGTGACTTAATGTTCATGTAGCGACATGACCCTTGTGACTCTCAGAAACACCCAGCCATTTTTAGAGATACACGGCCAGTTCTATGAACTTTTCTGCTTTGATTTTTGTGTGGGTGAGGGTACTTAACTTGTTTAAATTGCACTTACACCACACTAAAAAGATCTTCTATCTTTCAAATGAGTGACATGTCAGATAGCCAGAGATATGACTCTGCAGAAGGGGCCTTCCCGGATGAATTAGGAAGGATTGACAGCTTCATCCCCACCCCGATGTTCGAGGATGAAGTTCTTGTAGCCAGAACCCACGAGGGCTCATTATCTACGGGCGAGATAGATAGGATGGTTCAAGAATTAGCTGAACTAGTGACTATAGAAGTATGCAATAGCGAGTCTACAGTGTCAACCCAAGGTTACCTCGTCCACTTGAGGCATGCTCCAGATACCGAGGTCAAAGAGATGGGTGGCACCAGCTCTACAGGCAACATCTCCCCATAGCCATAAGCTAGAGCGAATGGGGTTTGCTCAGTGGCCATATTCTCAGTTGTCTTGTGAGACCATAGAGCCTCTGAGAGTAATTCAAGACAATTGCCTTTTGCCACTTCTAGGTGCTTCTTCAGGGTGTCCTTGAGGGTCATTTTGATAGCTTCTACCTACCCATTTTCTTGAGGATTAATGGTCACGATAAAGAAGATTTTTATGATGCCATGTCTACAGCAGAAATCAGTCACAATGTCACTATCAAACTGCTTTCCATTGTCTAACACAATCTTTTCTTGAAGTTTGAATTTACATATGATGTTCTTAACAACAAAGTCAAGGACCTTCTTGGAGGTGATTTTTGTTAGGGGTTCAGCTTCTACCCACTTAGTAAAGTAGTCTACAACAACTATAGTGAATTGCACCCCTCCTTTTGCCTTAGGAGTTGACTGATCAAGTCTATCCCCCATACTGTGAAGGGCCTAGGAGACTGCATCATTGTGAGCTCGTTGGGTGGAGCTCTAGGGATTTTTGAGAATCTCTATCACTTGTCACATTCTTTGACATAGTCCGTCGAATCCTTAATCATCGTTGGCTAAAAGACCCCTACTGAAGTAATTTTTTTGTATAGGCTTTGCCTCTAGCATGATTACCGCAGAAGCCTTCGTGCACTTCTATCATCAATCACTCGACCTCGGCCTTGGTGACGCACCTTAAGAGAAACATTAAGAATATTTGTGTCTACATTAATCTGTCTAGGATTAGAGACCTAGCAACTTTTCTTCTCATATTTTTTGCCTCTTTCTTATTTTTAACCAAGGCTCCAGTTTAGAGGTAAGCTATAATAGGTGTCATCCAACATGCCAAATTCTTTTAATATAGTAATGCTTTGTTCCTTTAGGAATTGTATCGAACCAAGTTTGCCTTGTCAACAATGTTGTTGCTTGCTAGATGGGTAAGTGCAATCTGTTTTGGCATTTTGTTCCCAAGGGATTTGCCTTATTGTATAGCCTTCGAGATGACTTGGAAAGTCTTGGATCATGCTCAAGTAGGCCATCATTCTTCCACCTCGATCTGTGTATTCAACTAGGACTTGATTCAGGACTAGTTAAGAGATGTTGAATATGTCCAGGTCGTCAGTTTGAACTTCATGCGCCAGCTTGAGGCTAACAACTAAGGCTTCATATTCAGCCTCGTTGTTTGAGCCTTTGAAGCCAAATTTGATTGCTCTGTGTAGTTGTTGCCCCCAGGTGTTATAAGGGCAATGCCTGCACTAGAAAAGCGGTCAGTGCAACTTCCATAAACATGGCATATCCATGGTTATTCTTCAAGTTTTTGCTACTACTCTTGCTCTCGCTTGTTCTCTAGCTCTTGCTTTTCTCCTGAATATTGAGAGATTTCAAGAGATGTGTTTGTACACTCTTCCACAAATTTTGCAAGGGCTTGACCCTTTATGGCCATTCTAAGTTGATATGTGATATGGAATTGGCCAAGTTCAATGGCCCAATTGAGTAGTCGGCCAGATGCTTCAGGTTTTTGTAAAACCTACTGTAATGGTTGGTTGGTGTACACCTTTATCGGGTGTGCTTGGAAGTACGACGTTAGCTTTTAGGATGCCAAGAGAAAGTTGTAGGTCAACTTCTCCATACGTGGGTACCGACTTTTAGTGTTGATCAGTTTCTAGCTAATGTAGTATCTAGGGTATTGTACACAATCTTCTTGTCTTGTCAGGACTACACTCACAACATGTTCTGTGACTGGTGCGTACACGCCTAGGTCTTCATTGTCTAGGGGTTTTGACAACACAAGTGGTTGAGCCAGTTGTTTTTTCATCTCCTAGAATGCTTTCACATTCCTCTATCCAATCAATTTTTTTGTTGCCTTTGAGAATGTTGAAGAAGGGTACACATTTGTCTGTAGAATTGGACACAAAGCAGCTTAGTGCATCAATACGTCCTATTAAGCCTTATACTTCCTTGATGGTTATGGGCGACTTCATGTTTGAAAGGGCATGGATCTTGTCTGGGTTTGGTTTTATTCCCCTGGCATTGACTATAAAGCCAAGTAATTTTCCTATGCCTACTCTAAAAGAACACTTGAGTGGGTTAAGCTTCATGTTGTACTTGCGAAGGACCTTGAAGTATTTCTCTAGGTCTTCCACATGCCCCCAACAATTTTGGACTTGACAATCATGTCATCCACATACACCTCAATGTTTTGGCCAATAAGATCTTTGAACATTTTGTTCACAAGCCTCTAGTATGTCGCCCTTGCATTTTTTAGCCCAAAGGGCATGACTTTGTTGCAGTACAGGCCTAAGTCTATCATGAGGTTTGTATGCTTCTAATCTAGCAAATGCATCTTACTCTAGTTGTAACCTAAACACTCGTCCATGAAGCTTAGGACTTCATGGTCAGCTGTGGCATCCACCAGCTAGTCAATTCTTAGAAGCATAAAGCAGTCCTTTGGACATGCTTTGTTTAAGTTGGTGAAGTCAATGCACACTCTCCACCTTTTTTTTGGTTTGGGCACCACCACAGGGTTTGATACCCAAAGTAATTAGAATTATTCAGTTATGAAGTCATTGGCCCACAGCCTCTATACTTCATCTCTGAGCACTTGGGCATGTTCTTTGTCCAACAACTTCCTTTTTGTTGTACATGTCAGAAGTTTGGATTGATCTTGAGGGCATGGGTCATCACAGAGGGGTCAATTCTGACCATTTCTCCATGTGACCATGCAAAGAGGTCTAGGTTTTCCCTAGGAAATTTTATTAGCACTGATTTTATTTCCAGTGCTAAGCCCTTCTCGATGTGCAGTCTTCTATTTGGAGAAGTGGGATCAACTTCCACTTCTTCAAGCTTTTCTACAGGTCCGAATTTGTCTGCAGGTTCCCCCAAGCAACAATCTATGTCTACATCCCCGCATTAGGTTGGACTTCATTGCTTTTTGCTAGGCTCTTCTTCAAAGCTCTTGGCAGCAATCTTCTCTTTCTTGGCCTTGGACAGGGCCAACTTGTTGGGTTTTATGTCCTAAATAAAACCCATTTCAATATAATCAGATTTACTTATTAATAAAGATCAGAAATAACATTTTATGTTGCATGGTTCACATGATTTATTTCATGATTAGATATATATAATGTATGAATTCTATTTAAGTCCAGAACATATGAATTTGTTAAAGATTATAGTGTTGTCAGCACAGTGGAATATAATCTTAATTATATGTTTGAAAGTTTATTCCCTGATTTGTCAGAACACTGGATTTAGACTGACATGGTATAATCAGAGATAGGTATTCTTACACCTTGGAAAAGTGTTATGTCCTTTCCAGGACATTGGCAAAGTTTACCAGTATCGGATGTATGGAGTATACATCGGAAGGGACCGATATTGAACTTTGATTAGATATATTAAAACTTACCGTAATATCTATTCATTTCAATATCACTTGTTGATCCTAGATCAAATGATCTTAATCCTGATATGATTAGGTTCAATATCAAGAGTGTTATTCGTGTTCTTTGATTTGTTAGTTAAGCCTACTTTTGGGTTAGGGTAATACGTACATTTTGGGAACACGGTAGTGCAATTGAGTGGGAGCGCTAACATAAATATTGAATCTATAGCTTCTATCTGGCGAATAGAAAGTAAAGGATGATTTCCTTCGAGCTTAACCAAATGAAAATAAATGGTGGAGTACTCATTTCACTTAGCTTAAATATCATTTATATAGGGTTAAGTGTTTTAAGGATAAAATACATTGTAGGGTGTAACGGTAATTTAATCCCTTTACAGTGTAAATCATCTATATAGAGGATCATTGATAACATTAGGATTATAACAATGGATAACTAATGACGTATCTATATCGTGGAACATATAGAGCGTTCTATATGACTGAGAGTGCAATTCCAAGTTCTAAGAGTGGATTCAATAAGGAATTAATAAGTTAGGGAATTTACTTGGTGAATTCGGTTCGACTTATTGGAATCTCGGTTATATAGACCCATCGTCCCCATACTAGTTCAGACCATACTGCTTGTAAGACTAAGTTAATTGATTTTAATTAATCAATTATAATTCTAAAAGTTAGACTATGTCTACTTTATGAATTTTCACTAAGCAAGGGCGAAATTGTAAAGAAGAGAGATTCTTGGATTATTTATTAATTAAGATACTTTATATGTCTAAATTAATAAATATATTAAATGGCAATATTATTTAATAATTATTTTTAAGTTATTAAATAATTAGAATTGGCATTTAAATGGTTAAATTGGAAATTGACATTTTTGAGAAAATGGGAATGAGAAATAACAAAATGGAAAAGTTACAAAGTGAGGCCCAATTGTTGGATTTTATTTTACCAGGATCTTAGATCTACTCACAAGTATGTTGTTTAACACCCTAAATATGAACTTTCTAAAAACGATAAAATAAACACATATAAAGTTAAGAAAACCTTACATTGATGCAGCGGAATTAATGTCTCCTTCCACTCAGATCTCTAACCCTTTTATCCTTTCTGTCGCAGAGTATTATCAAGATCTGAGCCCGAATGTCCTTCTCTTTGTGTGTGATCCTTCACAGTCTTCCAATCTATGATTGAGTTACCACTTGCTGTGTGTGGACACTTACTCTATCACTAAGGTTCGAAATTTATGAAGAAGAAAAGAGAGAGAGTGATTTCGGCCAAAGAAGAGAAAGGGAAGGCTCAGTTTTTCTGAAGAGAAAATTTTCTGACAGAAAAGCTTATGAAAACTTATTGAAAAACTTATGATTAGACTGAGCCATCACTTTCTATTTATAGGCAACTACTAGGTTTAGGTTAGGAATTATTTGGAATTAAAATAAAGAAATTATCAATTTGAAAATCCACTTTAAGTGGCCAGCCATGGTGTGTGTAATGGGCCCCACTTGGTTTTGCAGTTTTCACAAATTTTATTTCTATTTTCTCAAAAATGCCAGTTTTCCAATTCTAACCATTTAAATGCCAAAACTAATTATTTAATAACTAAAATAGATTATTAAATAATATTGTCATTTAATTTAATTATTAATTAGACATATAAAGTCTATTAATAAATAAATAAACCTAGAATCTCATTTCTTTACAATTTCGCCCTGCTTAGTGAAAATTCATAAATTAGACATAGTCTAACTTTAGAATTATAATTGATTAATCACAAATCAATTATTGAGTCTTACAAGCAGTATGTTCTCAACTAGAATGGGGACCATGGATCTATATGGTGAGCTTCCAAATAAGTGAACCGAATTTACTAAGTAAATTCCTACTTATTAATTCTTCGTTGAATCCACTCTTAGAATTTAGAATTGCACTCTCAGACTTATATAGAGCATATTATATGTTCCACGATATAGATATGCTATCTCATTTAACCATTGTTATAATCTTATTGTGATCAAAGATCCTCTATATAAATGATTTACATCGAGATGGGATAATTTTACCGTTCTCACCCCTCAATGTATTTTGCCCCTTAAAACACTTAGCTACCTGTAAATGATGTTTAGTGATCTAAGAATTAGTCACTTAAACAAGAGCTCATCCATTTACTTCTATTTAGCTAAGCTCGAAGGGAATCATCACTTAACTTCTATACACGAGTAGAAGCTATAGATTCCATATTTATGTTCAGCACTCCCACTCAATCATACTATCATGTTCCCAAAATATACGTATCACCCTGACCCAAAAGTAGGCTTAACTAATAAATCAAAGAACATGAATAGTACTCCTGAGTTGAGCCTAAGCATATCAGGATTTAGATTCTTTCAATCTTAAGATCAACTACTGATATTGACTTGGAAAGATATAACAGTAAGTTTATAATATCTTAACTAAGTTGCAATATCGATCCAGTCTAATGTATACTCCATACATTCGAAACTAGTATACTTTACTAATGTCCTGGAAAGAACATAACACTTACTCCAAGTGTAAGTACACATCATCGCTGATTATCACATTAGTGTAAATCCAAAACACTGATGAATCAGGGACTTAGGCTTTTGATTCATATGATCACAATCACATTCCACTGTGTTGACGATACTGTAATTGTGAATAAACATATGATCTGGATTTAACTCATTTTGTGTATAAATGTAATAAACATATTAAACCATTAGCATGAAAAATTCATGCAAACATAAGTCACTTCAAAATTTCTTATATTGATAACTAATAAGATTATAAAGGGTTTTATTTAGGGCACAAAACCCAACACCAATTTCCTTATATGGGCCGCTCACTATGCATAGGCTTTTACCATTTTATTTTTCCATTATTTTAATGCTACACAATTCTAACCTAAACCTAGAGGGCATTCTATAAATAGAAAGTGTTGGCTTCAGGAAACTATGCACTTGCATCTCATTCCTTCAGAGCAAACTTTCTACACGCCACTTTCTCTCTCTTTTCTTCTCTAAAATTTCGAAACCCTTGAGTGATAGAGTAGTGCCCACACACATCAAGTGGTACCTCAATCATAGTGTGTAAGACTGTGGATAATCTGCATCAAAGAAGGAGAGAAGGAGATCCAGATTCAGATCTTGATAATACTCTGCTACAGAAAGGAATCAAGGGCTAGAGATCTGAATGGAAGGAGTCATAATATTCCGCTGCACCCAATGTAAGGTTTTCTTAAATTCTTATGTATTTCTTTCATTGTTTTAGAATTCATATTAGGATGTTAATCAAACATACTTGGTGGTAAATCTAGATCCTGGTAAAATATTTCCAACAACTGGCACCAGAGCCATGGTAATGATTTACTTTCATGTAATATGAATTAAAACGATGTTTCATATATTTTGTGTTGATTTGGATGGTTTCATGTTGGTTTATGTGCTTATGTGATGAAAGTTTGTGTTGTACGAATTTTTTCCATGAAAAATATTTTTTCTATTTTTGAATATATTTTATTTAGATTTCTTGTGAAAAATTAAGCAATTTTGTTTTTTTACGAAACTTGATTCCGATAAACATTGAGAAAGTTATGATTTTTGGAAAAATCAAATTTCGAGTGTCCATGGGTGCTCAATCACACGCATCAGGCTTCGGACAACGAAGCCGTGCGCGCGCGAGCCTCGCCCGTGTCACTCCTGCATCCGCCGAGACGCACCCTGCAGACGCCGAGACACACCCTGCAGACGCCGAGAAACCTCGGCTGGATGCTCTTATCCGCGCGCGTAGGAGGCCGCGTGCAGCCTTCCTAGGCTGCACGTGCAGCCTCCTGGGCTGCTTTCACCTAAAGTGCGATTTTATGGGTTTTTTCCCCAAAAATCAGATTTTTTATGGGATTGTTTCCCAAAATTCAATTTTTTCAATTTTAGATTTTTCCAATTTGAAATATTTCCAATTTAAAATACTTCCTTTTTCAAAATATTTTCAATTTTAAATATTTCCTATTATAGTCAGATTTAAAAATTTGTTAACTTCTTTAATATTTATATATTATTTAATTATAAGATTAGATATTTTGATATTTAACATATTTTAAATTAAAAGATAACTTTGTCTTTTTATTTAAAATATTATATTAAAATTATCTTATATGACAAATTAAATAATTAATAAATTTGAAATTAACATAGATATTTTTATAGATATACTTACCATAATATTTTCAAATTCAAAAATTTGTTATTTTGTTAAATATTTAATTATTTATAAATTATAAGTTTAAAAATGATATTTTTCTATATATATCATTTTTTTTTCCTTATTAGAAATTTATAAATCATATCTTAAATATTTAAATAACTTAGATATTTTGTAGAAATTTGAATATTGCTTAATTTGAGATATTTTGACATATAATTATGGTAATTATTATTTATTATTATTTTATTCCTAAAATAATAATTATGTAGCCAAATCTATTTTAAAATTGGTTTGTTTTAATTAAATTATATGATTTGAAAGTGATATTGAAGATTCTTTCTTTCAAATTATTGATCTTATTTGATATTTAATTTTATTTGATTCAAATAAACCTAGATATTTTAAAATTAGTTTCCTTTATTTTGAGATTTTAAGGTTTGTTTTAACAACCCTAAATTTTCAAAATTTAATTGGTTAGTTTAAGAAGTATAATTTAATTATATTAATATCTTATTTCACATGTGTTACATGGACAATGTTTGTTTATTTATTTATATTGTTTATTCAAAATTTTTTTAACCAAACCTATTATTTATTTGATCTAAATTGCTATGATTAACTTGTTGACAGATCCAATGATCTGATTTTAATCATAGTCCAATTGTTAATAGATCTTATGAATAATTTGTAACAGGTAAATTTTGTACTTCTTTCATTTGTGTAAACCTAGTAACATGATAGGGCCCATCCAAATCATTTGACCTGTGTGAGCCTATATGTTTGCTATTGGGCTTAGATGCATATAGGAAGCCCATTTAAGTTTTACTAAGTAAATAGACTAGGTTGCTAAAATAAATTTGACATAAGTAATTTAATTTAGGCCCAATTAGATTTGGGCTTATTCAATGAATAACAATTGTTTATTTAAATGTTAAATTCCTCTCTTTTGGGCCTTGTGTGAGAGTTGGGGGCCAATAGAATTGGGTACAACATAGTGAACCCAGCTCCCCCTCACATGAACTATCCCAATTGTGAAGGCCCATTTTCCTTATTTAAATAATTGTATTAGGTTAATTATATTAGTCTAACCTAATTAAAATTGAATTAGCAACATAATTAACTTTTAAAGTATATGAAATTTATTTTTCATTTTAATATTTTAATGTTAATTTTAGAAAAACACTTAGTTAATGATATATATTCTAGATTGTTATTTCTAGTACTAATTATTATTTCTAATATTAATTAAGAAAATATCATTGATTGTGAAATTGATTGTTTAATAATTAATTTTGGTACAATCTAAATTTAGTATATTTTCCTAGTATTAAACTAGAATTAATAATTAAGTTTCCTCTATACTTAATTATTTATTTCTTGAATTAAATACATTTAATTAAATTGAAAATTTCAATATCTAAGTTGATTTTCATCATGATACTTAAATATTGTTATTTTCATGTTATTTAATTAAAGTTGAAAATTACCTTAAGTTTGGAATCTTATTTCAGAATAACTTAAAGCTGAATAATTTTCAAAATATATTTTATTTTATTTTATTAATCTTTTACCCACAATTTCAAAATTGCATTTCTTTAATGTAGAAATTTCGAATTTTATTTGAAAAATAGATTAAAGTTGAAAATTATTTATTTTAATTTTGGACCAACTTAAATCAATTATTTTTTTCATTTAATGATCAATTAAAATAAATGAACTTAAAAATAATTAGAAATTGAATTAATTAGTCAATGAAAGTCTAGATAGATGTTATCTGTTTTGCTTGAAGTATTTTTCTAGTGTATTTAATTAAATAGAAAATTAATATTTAAGTTGATTCTTAATCACGATACTTAAATATTTGAAATTTTTCTTAAATATTTCATTAAATAGGAAAATTATATTTTTGTTGTAAATTAATTTTGGGCCAACATAAAATTAAGATAATTTTTCCAGGATTTATTTTTATTTTATTTTAAAGAATTTTCGAAAGTAGTATTCTTATACACTTCATTTTTTGAAATGCAATATATATTTATAGAAAATTAAATTTGAGTTGTAAATTAATTTAAATTAATTTTGAAACAACTTAAATTACATATTTTTCAAAATATTTATGGAAATTATTACTAAGATGGAAATAATTCACGTTATTTTCATATCCATTTAAGTATAATTTATAAATATTAAATTAAAATTTATATTTAGAATTTTTCATTCTAAATTGGAAATTTGAATTAAATAAATATATATATTTAAAATAAATTGATTAAAATAAATATTAGGAGAAAATACAACCTTCATTAAATAATGAGCTTTATTATTAGGATATTCGATCTCCATTGTTAGTTTTACATAGCTATGTTTTAGTGAGTAATCCTCCCTAATGGATGAATGTTCATTAGCAAGTTAGCACCGTTTAATCTTGAAAGATAAGTAATCTTGTAAGTTTTTTATATAGTATTGATCACCCTAATGGTGGCGATTGTATAAGACTTGCAAGAATATGAAACAATGGTGGAAGCTCATAAGATTGAATAGCCTTGACTCTCGCCTAAACGGGACAACGCGGATTCCAATCTTGATCGAATAAAAGGTTGCTAGAATGTTTATCATTTTAGATGAGCTGACAACTCTATTCAATGGATGGTATCACTGACTCTCGCCTAAACGGGACACTGATATCAATTTGTTGAAGACCTTGGAAATTATTTAGGATTGTATGTTTTAGTATTTTCACTTATCATTCCTACTTGCTATGTGATTAATAATTTCTGAATTGTGTATGAATTTATATTGAACCATGTTATTTTCTGTTACTAAATTGTAGTTTAATTTCGAATCTTCATTGTTGGTCTAACTTGGTTTGTTTTTCTAATGAGATAAATCCCTAATGGATTTTCACCATTAGACTGACATAATAGTGTTAGATCTCAAAAGATAAGTATTGTAAATGCAACATCTAGTTGTTCATCAATTGATGACACCTTAGACTAGTATTTACAATATGAAACAAGAAGATTGTATAAATAAGATTACTTTGACTCTCGCTAATCGGAGCATCGTTGGATTCTTATTTAAAACGAAATTATCCTAATTCCTCTTAGCTTATTCATTTCGAATTAGCTCAATGACATATCATTGAATGAATGGTCTATAAATCATATAAAGTCATTCTATATTTTTTCTTAAGAAATTAAATGACGAATATGATTATATTCCCGAAATTCTATCCCGAAATGATATAAATTCTCGATCTTAAAATCTCCTACTTGTATGGGAAAATCAACTTAGAGTTAAATTAGTAGTGGTGGTCCAAGAAGAATTACTCATTATACAGTTACACTTTCACAAGTGTTTCATAACTATTTTCTATCAATGGATTCAAACTGTATGGGTTTAGTATTCTGTGACCAGAATCCATTTGCACTATTCTAAGAACTCTTTGATGTAACTAAACTTAAGTCATCAAAATATACAACCACATATTTTATAAATCTATGGTATTTGTATCTTGTTCATAGTGATTTTGACAAGATCATTCTTTTCAAAGAGTTAATATGCCTATATCCACTAAAATTAAGTTCATCTCATTCGCCGATGGATATACATTTAGGGGTGGATATGAGTTTTCGTTGTATTCTTAAAACGATCACTCTAGATTTTACCTTATGCAAAAGAAATTTGAAATGTTTGAAAAATTTCATGAATTTCTAGCAATGGTGAAAAACCATTAAGGTAAGTGGTTAAAGATCTTGCGAACTGATAGGGGTGGAGATATAGTTAGTAGATATGCAGTTCAAAGATCATTAAATTTATTTTTGAAATATATCCAAACTTACCTCCCCAAAAATTTAATTTGTATATTGATAATTAGTTACTAGTCGTTGCCTAAATCCTTCTATGGTAATATAATTTCAGAATGATGCAATGGTTGTATACTTAATGTAAATCATTACTAGATTCATGGATGACCTAATCGAAATCTTAAGAAAAGCTAGAACTGCTAACCCTGATTTGCATGTTTGTTAGCTATTCTAAGTGATTAGGGGTGGACCATCCCATAGTCATTAGATAAGAAAGTGTTTGTTTAAACAAATACTACTTTTCTAAGAAAATGACTAAGTCTGAAAATAAAGTAGCAAATAAAGGAGATATATATTTTTTTCTTGATTCCATAAGTGTTCTATCATCTTATTCGTTACAAGATGATCCCATTGCCTCTGTTGTCTTAACACAACCGAAGAGGTCAACACCATTTAGTTTTCTTAGACATAATTCACGGTACCTTGTCGTAGTGGGAGGGTTTCTAGGAATCCACCTTATTGTGACTTGGAAGACACTAGTGATTAAAATCCATTGTGAGTTTAAACAAGTAATGGATTGTCAAGATAAGAAACTAAGAAGAAAGCCAAGAGAACTATGGTTTAATCCATTCACATGGAGTAACCTAAGGTTTTCTATTACAAGGACATAAAAGGAAATTTTCGTTAATAAGTCTATTCAATGGATTTAGCAAAACTTCCTGTTCCTAGTATTATAGGTTTGAGTTTATCTAAACCTATGCCTTGTGGTATACCTGGTAATTACTTACTCTAATGCAAGCAACTTACTTTAGTAAGATGCTGAAGCATTTTCTTTCCAATGGCAATCTATAGAAGCTTCACAACTTCTAAGCATAGATTTTATTTATCTAAGGAAAAGTCTCAACTATTCCAGAAAAGATAAAGCCATGAAAGAATTTCTTAAATCAACAGTGAGAGGTCTCAGATATGCTTTAGTATGCCTTAGACCAGAGACCTGCTGTTGAGTGGGAGTAATGAGTAGGTATCAGATTAATCCAGGAAAGGAACATTGGAAGACAATCAAGTAAATCTTAAGATTAAGAAGAGGAACTATATGTTAGTCAATAAGGGTGTGTTTAAAACTCTTAGACTACACCACATCAGATTTCAAGACTTGCCTTTGTGCTAGAAAGTCTGCTGATAAAATGGTGATTACTCTGGGAGTTGAGTAGTGATTTTGGAGAAGTGTAAAAACCTATCTGAAATCTCTTAGTGTACCAGAAAGAGACTGAATGTTAAAGTTGCAGGAAAGGTACTTATTCAGTCTAAGGAAAGTTCTATACATTTGTGGCACTGGTCCAACTTGCCTTAACTACTAGTGTTACATCCTGAATAACCAAGAAGTAGTTGCCAAAAGTATAGAATCCAGTATCCCAAGAGAGTAGACATATAGAGAGGAATTTCACATTATCAAGGATTCTGTGATTAAAGAAGAGTAATGGTGGAGAAGAGGTTGTGTTTAATTCAACCTGTCAGATCCTATTACAAGGAGTTTACTACTATTACACTTGATTTGTATATCAAGGTGTTGAGATTATTTGAAATGCACATTTTGTTTTATATTAGTCCAAGTGGGAGTTTGTTAGGTTTTATGCCCTAAATAAAACTCATTTCAATATAATCAGATTTACTTATTCATAAAGATCAGAAATAACATTTTATGTTGCATGGTTCACATGATTTATTTCATGATTAGATATATATAATGTATGAATTCTATTTAAGTCCAGAACATATGAATTTGTTAAAGATTATAGTGTTGTGAGCACAGTGGAATATAATCTTAATTATATGTTCGAAAGTTTATTCCCTAATTTGTCAGAACACTGGATTTGGACTGACATGGTATAATCAACGATAGGTATTCTTACACCTTGGAAAAGTGTTATGTCCTTTCCAGGATATTGGCAAAGTTTACCAGTATCGGATGTATGGAGTATACATCGGAAGGGACCGATATTGAACTTTGATTAGATATATTAAAACTTACCGTAATATCTATTCAATTCAATATCACCTGTTGATCCTAGATCAAATGATGTTAATCCTGATATGATTAGGTTCAATCTCAAGAGTGTTATTCGTGTTCTTTGATTTGTTAGTTAAGCCTACTTTTGGGTCAGGGTGATACGTACATTTTGGGAACACGGTAGTGTAATTGAGTGGGAGCGCTAACATAAATATTGAATCTATAGCTTCTATCTGGCGAATAGAAAGTAAAGGATGATTTCCTTCGAGCTTAACCAAACGAAAAATAAATGATGGAGTACTCATTTCACTTAGCTGAAATATCATTTATACAGGGTTAAGTGTTTTAAGGATAAAATACATTGTAGGGTGTAACGATAATTTAATCCCTTTACAGTGTAAATCATCTATATAGAGGATCATTGATCACATTAGGATTATAAAAATGGATAACTAATGACGTATCTATATCGTGGAACATATAGAGCGTTCTATATGACTGAGAGTGCAATTCCAAGTTCTAAGAGTGGATTCAATAAGGAATTAATAAGTTAGGGAATTTACTTGGTGAATTCGATTCGACTTATTGGAAGCTCGGTTATATAGACCCATGGTCCCCATACTAGTTGAGACCATACTGCTTGTAAGACTCAGTTAATTGATTTTAATTAATCAATTATAATTCTAAAAGTTAGACTATGTCTACTTTATGAATTTTCACTAAGCAAGGGCGAAATTGTAAAGAAAAGAGATTCTAGGATTATTTATTAATTAAGATACTTTATATGTCTAAATTAATAAATATATTAAATGGTAATATTATTTAATAATTATTTTTAAGTTATTAAATAATTAGAATTGACATTTAAATGGTTAAATTTGAAAATTGGCATTTTTGAGAAAATAGGAATGAGAAATAACATAATGGGAAAGTTGCAAAATGAGGCCCAATTTCCTTATATGGGCCGCCCACTATGCATAGGCTTTTACCATTTTATTCCATTATTTTAATGCCACACAATTCTAACCTAAACCTAGACGGCATTCTATAAATAGAAAGTGTTGGCTTCAAGAAACTATGCACTTGCATCTCATTCCTTCAGAGCAAACTTTCTACACGCCACTTTCTCTCTCTTTTCTTCTCTAAAATTTCGAAACCCTTGAGTGAAAGAGTAGTGCCCACACACATCAAGTGGTACCTCAATCACAGTGTGTAAGACTGTGGATAATCTGCATCAAAGAAGGAGAGAAGGAGATCCAGATTCAGATCTTGATAATGCTCTGCTACAGAAAGGAATCAAGGGCTAGAGATCTGAATGGAAGGAGTCATAATATTACGCTGCACCCAATGCAAGGTTTTCTTAAACTCTTATGTGTTTATTTCATTGTTTTAGAATTCATATTAGGATGTTAATCAAACATACTTGGTAGTAAATCTAGATCCTGGTAAAATATTTCCAATACAAGTTGTAACAATGATGGGCTGATTGTTGGTCTCTCCTCAAACATCCTACCCCATGCCTTGTTCGGAATTTCAGGTAAATGTGATAGATGGTTGTCACTGCCTTCAGGTCGTACATGGCTAGTTGATCTATCATGGTGTTGACAGCCAAGGGAACGTCAGTTACATTGAACTCCGCCGTCAAAGTTCTAGCTATTGGATTTTCTCCAATAGTGAGGGGCAATCTAATATACCCTATAGGAGCAATGCCTTGGCCAAAGAAGTCATACATTACTTGAGTGTAGGGCGCCAAGTTAGTCAATTGGAGCCCCATCTTTTTGTATTTTGATTTGAAAATAATCTTGGAGGAGGCTCTATTGTCCACCATGCATCTTGCCACAATTATACTCCCAATCTGTGCAGTAACGAGCATGGATCATTGTGTGAGAAACTAACTTGAGCCGCATCTCCTTTGGCAAAAGAGATAGTGGGCTCCCACAATTTTGGTTGCTTGGAGCCCCTTTCTTCGATGGCCAAGATGTCACTTTTTGGCTCGTGATGTAATTTCCAATCATAGCACTCCCTAGATTTTCTAGTAGTGCATGCAATATGGGGTCCCCTAATAATGACCCCTAAGTGACCTACCACTAGAGGTGGCATGGGCTCTGCATTTTTGGCACCTTGTACACATAACGACACAGATTGAGATTGTTTTTCCTTATAATAAATCTGATCTCCCCTTCAAGTTTTGACACTAATTTGTGTCATGGCTGAAGTCATTGTGAAACTGACGAAACTTTGACATGTCCCTTTTGCTCGACTCCCTTTTGATGAGAGGGGCTTTTTATATGGGACAGTTCCCTAAGTGGCCATGAAGATGGCCTCTGGTTTCTCTGTCTTGAGGGTGAAACAGGTGAACTTCTTCTCCTTGTCTTTCTAGTTTTGTAGAGTGGGAGAAGTGTTGTACTTTCCCTTTTTGCCACTGTTTCTTTCAGAGATATTGTTATTGCGCTTGCCTCCAGTGTTCTTGCCACTAGGGGTTTGGGCAGAGTTGCTAGCGCCAGTCTGCACACCTAGCAAGTCATGGGGCTGTAGGATGCTCTGAGACTGCCTCTTACCAACTTGCCCTATCTCGGATTGTCGGATAGTTTCCTCCATCTTTATAAAGCCATCAACTCTATCGAGGAACTCCTTCATGTTGTTGATTGAGATCCTCCAAATATCTTTCCGAAAGTCACTCAGTGGAAAGATTCCCCCTAGGATGGTCGTATATCAGCCATCTTCTGTTACGTCTTTCACCTTGGTGGCCTCATCCATTAACCTTTGGATGTAATCATTTAAAGGTCTTAAATATTCTTTGGCATACTTAGACCAGAGATCTGCTATTGAGTGGGAGGAATAAAGAATAAAAGAATTTTATTCAGGATTGAAAAATAAGGACATAACCAGACAATTTTAGCTATGACCTTTTTTAAACTTGGATTTATAGATAATCTATAAACTAAGAAAGACCTTATTCTTGGGGTGGAAGTTATTCAAGATTAGTGTAAAAGCTATCTTTGCATATTCTAAACTCCATCAGCTTGCCTAAATAATAGTGTTGCTCGAAACAACCAGAAAATTATTGAGATTTATAAAGATTCAAATACATATTTTGGATTTGTTCTAGTGATGGAACAATTACAATTTTCACCGAAAGGTAACATAGATATAGTATCCATATAGTAGTAACTTTGAATCCCCAAAATAAATCAAAGTCTTTGTAAGTATTGGAAATAAAGAAGATTGATGTTGAACACAAACATTAGGATCAATTGATAAAGATTAAGGCATAGACTACACTTGATATATACACCGAGCTTATAAGATTTAGAGAGATGCACTTTTGTTTTATGTTAGTGCAAGTGTGAGTATGTTGAGATTTTATGCTCTAAATAAAACCCAGCTCATGGTAATCTTATTGACTAATAAAGAATGATACAGAAGTCAAACTTTATATTATTATTTCGTGATTATTTGTTTAATATATAATTTCTATCTAAATCCATTACTTATGGTAATCATGATTATTGTGTTGTCTACACATTAGAAAATAATCGTGATCATCAGCTTTGAACTTTTAGTCCAACAATTTACTAATGCACAGGACTTACACTAATGTGATAACTAGCGATATTGCTTACTCACACTTAAATAAGTAGAATGCCTTTTCTAAGGTATTAGTGAAGTTAGCTAAGATCAGATGCATTGGTTATACATTGGATTTGACTGATATTTATAGTAGAAGAGATATCGTAAACTTATCATAATATCTTTTCTAGGTAAATCTCTAATATTTGATCTTAGATCAATGATCTTAATCCTGAGATAATTAGGTTATGGCATAGCTTTGTTATTCTTGGTCTTTTATTTGTTTGTTCGAAGCCTACCTATAGGTTTCACTCAATACTTACATCTTGGGAGTAGGGTAGTATATTTAAGTCGTAGCGCTAATCATAGACATAGAATCTATAACTGCTATAACTGGATAGACGGGAAATGATGTCTTCTTAGAGCTTGGCTAATAGACATAAATTGAAGAGCTCTTATTTTGGCAATTATATTAGTTTCATGAAATATCATTTATAGGAAGCCAAGTGTTTTAAGAATAAAATACATTGAAGGATAACACGGTAATTTTAGTCCCTATTCAATGTAGACAATCTATAAAGGATCGTTGATTATTTAGATTGAAAAACACTGGACAATTAGTAGCATGTCTATTCTTGTAGAATAGAACATTCTATGTAATCAAGAGTGGAATTTGTAATCTATAGTGGAATCAGGAGGAATTAATAAGATAGAGAATCTACTTGGTAAATTCTAGAACTACTTATTGGGAGCTTGATTATATAGGCCCATTGTAACGCCCTAATCTATAGGGACGCCACGTGTGTGATTTTATAAAGTAGTTTAATACTAATAGATTAATTAATTATTAAAAAACTTGATAATATTAAAAATTTGACCAAAATAAAACACTAAAAATGGACATTATAACGGCAAAAAATGTGTTCCAAGATTTCCTGTTATAAAAAATTTTGCTAAAGAAATACATCCGACAACCATTTAAACATAAAATCAAAGTACACAGTAGATACAGCCAGCCCAAAACAACTCCTGGCAACTCGGCGCGCAGGCCGACGAGGTCAATATGTACATTGCTGGAGAAGACTGTCACTTCATGGCTGATCAAGCTTTTATTTGCCTTTACCTGCACCACATAGCACCCGTGAGTCACAAGGACACAGCAAGAAAAGTAATAATAATAATCATATAGTTTATTATTCGAATATTGTCATTTATATACAATAAGAATCAAACCATCACACATTGTTCATAAGATGAAATCCAAATTACTACTGGCATCTGCCACAAATAAACATCAGTATGCAGATATTTGGTAATACAAAACCATTACACCAATAATAGAATTCCTATTCATTTACTAATATAAATTATATATGTCTTACCTCATAAAGTAACCATCTTCATAAAATCATGTTGCCTAATCAAGCAAGTCGATGCTTAAATAGGATGATCCTATATTGCTTTGCCTAATCAGGCAAGCCCGTGCCATAACCTAGCACCCATATATCGCATAACTGCATCACCTAATCAGGTGAGCATGTGCCAAAAACCTGCACCCATATATCATATAATTGCATCACTTAATCAGGTAAGCTCGTGCCACAACTTGGTACCAATATATCGCATTGCCTAATCAGACGAGCCCGTACCTATGCCCCGGTACTTATCATATGTCACGGACGTCCGTATCTACACGTGGCCAGGAGAAAACCCTACAACAGTTTCATTTTATGCCATAACCTGGCAATTTTCATATCACTAATGTCGTATCTACACGTCGCCAGGAGTAATCGCATCACCTAATCAGGTGAGCCCGTACCTACGCTCGATACTCATTATATATCACTGACGCTCGTACTTACGCCTAGTACGTCGCCAGGAAAATCGCATCACCTAATCAAGTAAGCCTGTACCTATGTTTGGTACTCATTATATATCACTGACGCCCGTACTTACGCCCAGTGCGTCGCTAGGAAATTTTTATCACCTAATCAGGTGAGCCCATATATCACATGCATAATATCATCACATTATCGATACTCCACCAATCAATCTTTTCATTATATAACAATATTAACTATATCTCAATATTAATCAATTCATAACAATACTAATTGTATTACATACAACGTACTTTGCAGTACAATATACTTTTCTTACCTTTAATTTAAGTTCATACATTTCGGCCAACCTAAGTGGAGAACTATCCCCAATGATCTCGGCCCTTAAGTTCTCCCTCTTCAAGGATTTTCTACCTGCTACTACTGGAGCTTAGATTGCTAGAAATCAGGTTGAAAATCGAAAAAAATGAATATAGGAGGAGAAGGTTTTGTCGAAGGGAGAGAACGAGAGTTTCGTTCGTTCGTTCATCTACTACTACTACTTTAATGTTTTTAAAACATAAATCATATATATAAAAACTGATAAGTTTTCGTATATATAATAATATAATAATAATATATATTATTAATAATGATATATATTATTAATAATAATATAATAATATAATAATAGTTATCTTATTATTTTTTAGCCATTAAGAAACTTTTACTTTTAGGGTATTTGGCCAACTCTGAGTACTCTAAAATACTCCGGCATTTCTAAAATCAACTTATCCCAAAAATCCCATTAATATTTCTAACTAAAACTGTTGTGCAATTTTTGGCCTCCAATCAGATTTCAAGGGTCGTCGAACCTGAAAATATTTTTATTTCACAAATAACTCATATTATATCCACGTATTTTAAATAAATCTCTATAATTAACAAATTACGCTTATATATCCACTTATCGAGTCTTCAGGGTCGCCGAACCTAAAAATATTTTTATTCTACATATAGCTCATATTACATTCACACATGCTATGTAAATCTCCGTAATTTACCAATTACGCTTAGTTACTCACTTATAGTAAAATTTAAATTTTATGCTAAAATAAATTAGTAAGATCATAATCCCACTTATTACCTGATTAACCCATAATATAAATATAAACCCTAATTATTTACCATTAGGCTTATCGGGATATTACAACTATCCCCTCCTTATAGAAATTTCATCCTCGAAATTTATTTAAACAATTCGAAATATTACTCCCGTATTTATGATTCTAACTCTCAAATTGTTGTTTCTATCTTGCTGTTTTTCTACAGCACTTTCTTAACTAGTGGAATTGTCTCATTTCATAGTACTTCATTTTTCTAGTCCAAAACCTGGACAAGATATTTTTCCCATATAATAAATTTGTCTGAAGTTTAACATCGTCACAGCTCAGAATATGGATCGAGTTTGATACATATTTTCTCAGCATGGAGACATGAAAAACATTTTATACTCCAGACAATGCAGGAGTTGAGGCTAGCTAATAGGCTACCGAGCCTACTTAATCCAGTAAACATGTATCTAATATTTCTCTCGTACCACACTTATTAAGGTCCAATGGTACATTTTATTATCACTTTTAGACAAACACTTTGTCAAGGGAAGAGATTATTCTAAGATAATCTAACATTTATCATATATGCTCAGAGCATGTTTTTAATATTCCATTGATCTTCTCAGGTTACCCACCTTTCAAGAATAAAACATCACACTATTTTAATCTCCATGGTTCTCAATAACCTTCTTTAATTCTTGACATCATAGCCAAAGATATCAACCTTGAAATTTCACAAGATAAGACTATTCCTTCATATGAATTCTATATCCTCATTTATTGTATAAATTGTCTACACTGATAGACAACATATCAACTCGGTATGTCCAACTGTTACTATCCAGTCAAAATCATAAGATCCCAGAATACATAATTTGTAATTATGTCTTTTCATTCCTTATATGGAATCTCTTAAGCTGACCAACTGACTTAACATAGTAACAAGTTAAGTATTTGTTTCTGATAGATATTCAATTAGAGCATTTCTTATTTCCACCCACTAATATATACTTATCTCAACACCTTGTAAATTTCTACTTATTAACACATCCCTTCCACCTTGATAATCTCTGGAACGACTATCGATTCTGCATCCTAATATGAATCTTTCTAGTGTACTTTGTCCTCACTAGTGTGCTCTCCAAGATAACATCCCGGAAGATTTCCCACCATGAGATTACCCCAAGTTAAGCATTCTTAACTCCAAGGTAACCTCATGGTCGGTTATCAGAAAGTAGAGGCTTCTTTGTCATCCCTAATAGTATTTCTTGCTTTTATTCTTTCGTTAATAAAATTCAATTTCTATCATTCCCTTCATTAACCTCTTGCAATTCCTCATAAGTTTTGTTCACTTAAACTTGAGGAATTCCCCTCTTATTGTCAACTTAAATCTTGTTCATCTCCACTTATTCTAACTTGCATCAATTTCTCTTGAACTGCCACAACTTTTAAATTTCCCAATCATTTACGGTTAACCAACATTATAAAGTAAATTGATTAAACCTATACAGTAGAGGCAACACTGCTCATACTAGGTACCCACAACTACTGGAAATATCCATTTCCTGAATTCTCAACTAATAACATTTAATCAAAGATCATTCCGTGATCCTAAAATTTCTATTCTGTGTTTGGTAGAAATCATAATAATCTTTTCAAACACATCCAGAAATATACATACCTCAAGTATATTCTTTATTTTATTGACAACCTTTGGTACAAACTGCCATACCAATTTATAGTGAGTCTCTCGTTGATGATGCTGATTCATCAACATCTGAGACTCTCATGTTCTTTTCCATCATTACCAGTAAGGTTTCACTCCCTAGTTCATACGATACCACTGCTTCCTTGCAATCATCACTATCTTCATACTTGGTTAACCACTTTAAAACTTATTTTACACTCAATTATATAGCTCTCTGTTTAATAAACAACCTACATTGTGATCCAATATTCACTAATCACTCAAATACATGTCCATTAAATTGCATCTCAATTCATAAGCTTTTCCCCATTCTGGGTGAGTATGCCTTTCCATAATTGCTTAATAAAGTTATCTTTTCCAAGAATTTCAATGGTCTCCTTATATACCATATTGACTATGCAGTCAATTATGAAATACTCTCCATCATTACCGTATCACCTTAAGTATATTAGGTTATCTTCTTTACCTTAGTGATACAACTATTGTAACGCCCTAACCAATTAGGCACGCTACCCAAAGTACTTAAGAAACCCTAATCCCCTAGGTGGGATTACTAATCAAAATAGCGCAGAATTTAAACATTTATATTAAACAGAATGAAAATAATGTTGGAATTAATTTTACCAGAATCTTAGATCTACTCACAAGTATGTTGATTTAACAACCTAAATATGAACTTCTAAAATGATAAATAAAAACACATAAAAGTTAAGAAACCTTACAGTGATGGCGGCAGAATTAAGTGTCTCCTTCCACTCAGATCTCTAACCCTTGATTCCTGTCTGTAGCAGAGTATAATCAAGATCTGAGCCCGAATTTCCTTCAGTTGGATGTGATCCTTCACAGTCTTCCAATCTATGATTGAGGTACTGTATGTTGTGTGTGGGCACTTCTCTCTCACAAGGAATTCGAAATTCACTCCCTTTTTCTCTCTCAATTTCGTGTGATACAATAGCATGCAAGGCTTTCAAAAGCATACCAAGAGAAGAGAGGGGCGGCATTATATAGGAAAAAGGGAGAGCTCAACTTTCCAAATAAACAGTTTCCTCTTTTACTGTGTAATTGATTAACTGCCTTATTTAGTGTACTCCACCACTTTCCTATTATTGCTAGGTTTTGGTTAGCAATTACTTGGAAATTAAAATTGAAAATAATAATTGGGAAACAACCTATAGTGGTCGGCCATAGGTGTGATATGGGCCTCACTTGGATTTTGCAGTTTCCTCAATTTTATTTCTATTTCTCCAAAAATGCCACTTTTCCAATTCTAACCTTTTAAATGCCAAAACTAATTATTTAATAACTAAAATAGATTATTAAATAATATTGTCATTTAATATAATTATTAATTAGACATACAAAGTCTCTCAATTAATAATTAAATCTAGAAACCCTTTTATTTACAATTTCATCCTTAAACAGTGAGAATTCACAAATTAGACATAGTCTAACTTTTAGAATTATAATTGATTAATCATAAATCAATTATAAAGTCTTACAAACAGTATGATCTCAACTAGAATGGGGACCATGGATCTATATTGCTGAGCTTCCAATAAGTTGAACCGAATTTACCAAGTAAATCCCTAACTTATTAATTCCTTGTTGAATCCACTCTTAGAACATGGAATTGCACTCTCAGACTTATATAGAGCATACTATATGTTTCAGGATATACATATGCTATCTCATTTAACCATTGTTATAATCTTAATGTGATTAAAAGATCCTCTATATAGATAATTTACATCGAGATGGGATAAATTTACCGTTTCCACCCCTCAATGTAGTTTGCCCCTTAAAACACTTAGTTACTTGTAAATGATGTTTTAGTGATCTAATATATGTAGCCACTGAAACAAGAGCTCATCCATTTACTTCTATTTAACTAAGCTCGAAGGGAATCATCACTTGACTTCTATACACCAGTAGAAGCTATAGATTCCATATTTATGTTAAGCACTCCCACTCAGTTATGCTATCATGTTCCCAAAATATACGTATCACCCTGACCCAAAAGTAGGCTTAACTAATAAATCAAAGAACATGAATAGCACTCCTGAGATTGAGCCTAAGCATATCAGGATTTAGATTCTTTTAATCTTAGATCAACTTCTGATATTGACTTGAAAAGATACAACGGTAAATTTATAATATCTTTGACCAAGTTCAATATCGGTCCAGTCCATTGTATACTCCATACATTCGAAACTAGTATACTTTACCAATGTCCTGGAAAGAACATAACACTTACTCCAAGTGTAAGTATACTTCATCGTTGATTATCACATCAATGTAAATCCAAAACACTGATGAACAGGGACTTAGTCTTTTGAATCATATAATCACAATTACATTCCACTGTATTGACAATACTGTAATTGTGAATGAATATATGTTCTGGATTTAACTGATTTTGTGCATATATTAAATATGTATATTAAACCATAAACATGTAAAATACATGTAAACATAAATCACTTCAAAATTCTATATTGATGACTAATCAGATTGTAATGGGTTTTATTTAGGACGCAAAACCCAACAAATAAAAATTGTAATAATTTAAACTTTTAAACAGTTGGGATCCCAAAAGTATTTATAACTTTATTACAAGTCTTTCTCTTTCAGCCGACCTAAGCGGCAAAATGAAATTTCAAAATACATCACTGGTAGACCCTTAACCCGCTTGGTCTGATATGGCTCGGACATGTACATTCTTCGCCCAGTTACCGAACTCATGGTTGATCAGCTAATGCCTTAGCCTTTCCTGCACAGTAGAGCACCCGTGAGCCAAGCCCAGCAAGACAGTATAAAACATTACAATAATAATAATATGCTCATCATACTATTTAAACAAATAGGACATTCACATATGTCTGTATGACACAGACCTTCATATCGCACTGACATGCCCATTTATGTCTACGTGGTGTAGACCTATGTGTTGCACTCACACATCTATTTAAATCTACGTGGCGTAGACCCACGTGTTGCTCTCACACGTCTAAATACATTAAGGCCTTAGAATAGTTCATCTCGGTTATGGTTACCGAGTCAAACCTGATAATGCCTTGAGCGCATAATCCCTAAATCTCATTACGTTTAACATGGAAATAACTATCCCAACAGTTTTTTTGCTACAGTGCTAAACTGATGGGAAAAACTTCCACTTACTTTTTCCAATGGTTCCTATAATTGACCCTCTTCTAATCCATTGGGAATAGCCCTTTTTGTAGTAGTGACTACCAAAACTTATCCAAATCACTCCAAACTTCACAGGGCACATATATACCATAAATATTACCATCCTTACTTAACAGAATTTAAAATCGAGCCCTTAAATGAAAAATGTCATTAAGGTTCGGACTAAGCTTTAAAAAGTTCCAAACTCAATTTCTAACTCAAAATCACCTCAACTTCAATAAGTAAACATCGATACTCGTCCCATAGCTACCAAAGAACCATTCTACGAAGTCAGAATCTCCATAACTATTCTAATTCACAAAACCCCTATACGAAACCAATTGTTTTTAAACGTAAAACGAAATTAAACCATACCTTAAGATCTCCCTCTTCAAGGATTTGCTATCCTGATACTATCAGAGCTTAGATTGCTAGGTTTCAGGTTGAAAATCGAAAAAAATGAATATAGAAGGAGAAGGTTTTGTCGAAGGGAGAGAACGAGGGTTTCGTTCGTTCGTTCTTCTGCTACTGCTATTGTAATGTTTTTAAAACATAAATCATATATATATATAAAAATTGATAAGTTTTCGTATCTATATAATAATATAATAATAATAAAATATTAATAATAATATAATAATATTAATAAAAACTTTATTATTAATAGTTATCTTATTATTTCTTAGCCATTTAGAAACCTCTACTTTAGGGTATTTGGCCAACTCCGAGTACTCCAAAATACCTCAGCATTTCTAAAATCAACTTATCCCAATAATCCTATTAATATTTCTAACTAAAACCATTTTGATATTTTTGGCCTCCAATCGGGTCTCCAGGGTCGTCGAATCTCAAAATATTTTTATTTCACAAATAACTCATATTATATCCACGTCTTTTAAATAAATCTCCGTAATTAACAAATTACGCTTATATATCCACTTATCGAGTCTTCAGGGTCGCAAAACCTAAAAATACTTTTATTCTACATATAACTCATATTACATTCACACATGTTATATCAATCTCTGTAATTTACAAATTACGCTTATTTACTCACTTATAGAAAAATTTAAATTTTATGCTGAAATAAATTAATAGGATCATAATCCCACTTATTACCTGATTAACTCATAAGATAAATATAAGCCCTAATTATCTACCATTAGGCTTATCGAGATATTACACATAATCTGTAGGAGTCTTCAACTAGCTTCCAGGAGGAGTTATAGTTGGAGCTAAAGATTGTGGAGTGTGATTTGAACTACCTACGATTGTTGACGGTGCTTAAGGGAATCTAAAAAGCTTAGATGTATGCTTCCTCCAAATTTATGATACCCTAGGCCCTAGATAAGAAATTGGACAAGGTGTAGGACCTCTTCCTTTGCAACTCACCCCACAGTAAGGATCTAATGGATATTCTGGATGTTAGAGCCAATAACTTCATATCATCATTAAATTTTGTTCTAGTCACTGCTTCCATCATCCTCTAAATATAATTCTTGAGTTTCTCCTCCCTATTAATTGATGTTAGTCAGAGAACTAACCTCCATATCGTAGTCTTTTGTCGCTACGAATTGTTTCTTAAACATGGATTGCAAGTCTTTCCAACTTTGAATGGATTTGGGTGGTAGCGTTTTCCACCAATCTTCAACGAACTTTGTTAAAGTTAACAAAAAATAGACATTTCTCATTGTCACCTACCTTCACAACTTGCATTAGTCTAATATATTTAGACAAATGGGCCCTAAGTCCGTTTTGCTTTCATATAATTCCATTTGTGGCATTCTAAAAGTTCCAGGCAGGGATGATTCTATTATTTTTTACACACGCTTCTAGATCCTCCTCTTCTGAATCAGATATGATCCCACTTTGTTTTTGGGCTAGATGTTCCGTGAGCTTAGTCAATGCGGCTATTTGATCTTCCAGCTGTCTGGTATGCTCATCTGGGAACTCGCGTCTAGATATTCACTACTACAAATTAGGCCTTTAGTGACACTATATAGTGACACTCATAAAAGTGTGTGTCACTAAAAAATTAAGAGTGGTTTTTAGTGACACACAGCATTAGACTCTAAATGTTCGGTATTTATTACGCGGAATGTGTGTCACTAAAAATATTGAGTGTCACTAAAAATAAAACCCAAAATATATAATTTTATAAAAATTAAAAAAAAAAAAAAAAGGCCTATGGTGACGTGCCACGCGTGTGACCAAAGAGGTTTCCCCACGCTTTTTGCGCGTCACTAAAGCCACGTGAGAAACCTCTTTGGTGACGCGCAAAAAGCGTGGGGAAACCTCTTGAGCATTGCTATTGGGCACCAGTGGTGCCTAGCACCTTCTAGATGTGTCGCCTTGTAATTGGTTAGCGATACTCCATAAAAATTATTATATTAAACTATATGGGACCCGATACTTAATTGCACCAATAGCGATATTGACACGTAGGAGGGTGTTAGGCACTAGTGGTGCCCTTTAGCATTTCTCAAACCTCTTTGGTCACACGCGTGGCACGTCACCATACCATTTTATTTAAAAAAAAATAAAATACAATATATGTCAGCCCTAGTAATTCATCTCTTCTCCCACAAACGTCCCCACACCCCATTGCTTCATCTCTCGCGCGATACCACAACCAGACCCAAAAATTTTCCCCATCTGAGGCCGGCGCAAGGTCTTCCCTCTCAAGCGGAGACCGGTGCTCCTCTTTAGGCGCAACAAACGGACGCATCTCAGGTAAGAAGTTTTTATTTCATTTTCGTTTATTTTTTTTTTTCCATTTCAGATTAATATATGATAAAAACTTTTGGGTTGCTTTTTTTCCATTTCAAATTATTTTTCTCGGTACGTAGTTCTCTCTCTCCGTCATCTAAAACTCTCTCTCTCTCTCTCTCTCTCTCTCTCTCTCTCTCTCTCTCTCTCTCTCTCTCTCTCTCTCTCTCTCTCTCTCTCTCTCTCTCTCTCTCTCTCTCTCTCTCTCTCTCGTCTGAACAGAGCATCAAATTTTGGTTTGCTCATGGTTGCTTCTATGATGTTGCAGACCAAAAGATTGACTATAATGATTCTATCTTACTTTATATATGCTATGTAGATTTTCAAACTTAGTGTTCAGTTGTCTCTTTATTGAATTTTGATTTTGTAGGTTCTTTTTGTTTTGTAGTTATCTATATGCTTCGACCCTTTCCACTGGCAGTAGCAGCAGGCCAGCGACACACCACCACGTCTAGTAGCCTGACGATCCGAATCTGTTTTATTAATCAAGTATAACACAGTGCGAGATAGATTATAAAATGTTAGGTAATTTCTTACTGATTCCTGAATCAAATTTACACAAATGTGTATAATATTTATGGTTATCGTTATTCATTCTATTGAATCCTGTTAATTGAGTTTGATGATGGAAGTATTGAAATGAACCTTTTCAATTTAACTGTGTTTCTTGTTTAATGAGACCTATTTGAGTAAGCTACTGAAAATGTGCTTAGAATTTGCTTGGAATTCTTATAGAGATAGAGAATGATTTCATATATCATGTGGTAGTTGCCTAGTTGTTGTTGTTTTTTTCCCACTATTTACTGTGCAAGTCTTTGGTTTTGGTCAAAATACAGTATGGTTATGGTTAAAAGAGAAAGATGAACAACTAACAATGGAGTTACTGAAATTGTATGAGAGATGTTTTGTGGATGAAATTAATAACAAAACAATGTATTGAGAAAGAGTTTACTTAGAATGATTCTGTTTTAGTTTATTCTTTTGGTAATGTTATACAGGGAACCTTCATTTATTAGAATTAGGTTTCTTGTGTATTATCTACTAACTGCAGTTGGTTAGTACTCACTATTGAAGCGTATTCACTTTTAATCTTCTTTTTATATTTTTGATTGACTAAGGCATAATTTATGTATTTACTTATTGGCTGTGAACATGGTATCCTCTAATTATTATATTTAGGTATTGCATTTTCATTTTTATGGCTAAGAAAGTATTTTTAAATGCCATCATAATGGCTTTGAGTTGATAATTAAAGGATTTGTGCCCTCTGTTAGGAATTGGTTGGAACTGTCAGTAGAGACTTTTCAAATTTAAGCAAGGAAATGTATGCCTTCCCCTACATGTTATTTAATTTTAATTCCTTACAGTAACATTACTCACAACTCCTTGTCGGAGATTAACAAAATATTTGTAAGTTAAAGCACACAATAATTTCCTTACTTTTGGGCCTTATAGATAGAAAGAAACAATAATGTTTTTCAAGTCCATTGGGAGAGAGTGAAATATAGTGTGGCTGTTTGAATCTTTTATTGTTGTTAATTTGTGATTTTTTATTTTTTGAAAGAGGCAAAGGTCATGTATCCATGAGTGACCTCCTCCCAAATGTATTGGGAGCCCTCACTTGCGAAGGAAAGATGCTAATTTATGATTGGCACCATTAACTTTAATTTAGATTGCTAATTTTTCTTCTTTTATATAAATATACAATTTATTGTTTCTCATAAGGTAAAAAATGATTGTTTAGGTGCTCCTTGTCCCAGGTTCCCTCTATTTTCTTAGAAACAGATAGTATTATTAAAGGAAGAAATGAAAGTAGAAAAATATAGAAAGCAAAATTTGTAGAATATATTTTATAACATAAAAAACGAAGATTCTTGATGATGTAATTTAAAAAAGAATCATTATATAAAATAGAAGATAAACTTATACTTGCATTGCATGAAATTATGCAACATTTATATTTAGACACATAGTTATATTTAATATAGTAGTGGTGTTGCCAAGTGTTTATTTCACACCTTTTTGTAGTAGTGGTCATACATTATTATTATTATTTTTAAGAATGCATATGATGATAACCTTAATTAATATATTATTTATCTTTAAATTTTGTAGTTAAGTGATGCAAAGTATACAGAAGAAGAAATTGATGAAGTGAAAGAGCATTGGGCAAGTCAGATGTTATCGGTTATTCAAACTTACCGACATTAGTTGTTTTTTGTTTTAATAGCGCAAGTGAGATGTTATCAGTTATTCAAACTTACCGATGTTAGTTGTTTTTTGTTTTAATAGACTAATAGTTATTATATAATTTTATAGTTATGGATTTATTAGTATAATGAACTAATATGTAATATTTATTAATTTTGTTGATGTGAATTATTATAATGGTCTAATTTATAAATTTTACATTTAGTCAATTAAAATTATTATTGTTATATTTAATTGTATTTGTATATAATTAATATAAATTATTATTTATAATATATATTTGAATTAATTTAATTAATTATTTTATTTTTTTAAATAAATATTTAATATAGTGGCACTTTTAGTGTGTCACTATAACTCTAAAAATATTAATAAAAAAGAAAAAAAAATAAGAAAAATAGGATATAGTGACACTCCTTGTGTGTGGCTGTTACCTTTTTAGTCTGGCAAAACCTGACACTATATCCCTATAGTGACGCGCAAAAAACGAGCGCAATAGGTTTCAGTGACACGTGTGGAGTGTCACTAAAAACTGCCTTTCTAGTCAGCCTTATTAGTGACACGCATTGAAGTGTCACTAAAAGATTTCAGTGACACGTGTGGAGTGTCACTAAAACCCAATTTTCTAGTAATGATTCTATCATTAATACTATTTTTGAGATCACCTCCGTGAGGATTAGCTTTCTCACCTTTAGTTTTATCTCTTTTTGCATTCAAACGTTCCTAGAGATCCGTTGTTGACATACTGTCTTTTGGGAAAATCTCCTCTATTCCTTCACTCTGGTTAATAGAATCACTAGGGTAGTTTTTGTGACAGTCAGTACTCTCGTGATCCGTAAGGGAAAACACTGGGTAAGTTGTGAAATCCCACACTACCTGGGGAAGGTCTGTTGGAATTATTTTACCAGGATCTTAGATCTACTCACAAGTATGTTTATTAACATCCTAAATAAGAACTTTCTAAAACGATGAAATAAACACATATAAAGTTTAGGAAACCTTACATTGGGTGCAGCGGAATATAATGACTCCTTCCGTTCAGATATCTAGCCCTTGATTCCTTTCTGTAGCAGAGCATTATCAATATCTGAACCTGGATCTCTTTCTCTGAATCTTTGATGCTGAAACCTCCTTCTTGCTTAAAGTCTTTCTTCACGATCTTCCTCACTATGATTGAGGTATCACTTGCTGTGTGTGGGCACTACTCATACACTAAGAATTTCGAAATTCAAGAGGGAAGAGAAAGAAGAAGTGGCAGCTAAAGATAGGGAGAGAGAAAGGCTCAGGTTTTTCTCTGAAGGAAAAATAGAAAATTTAAGTGTAATTTTCCTAAAGCCTTCACTATCTATTTATAGCATTCCACTAGGGTTAGGTTTGAATTATTTGGCATTAAAATAATGAAAATATCAGTTTAAATTTCCTACAAAAGTGGCTGGCCCTATACTAGTGGATTTGGGCCTCACTTTTTGCAATTTCGCAGTTTTACCTTTTCTGCATCTGATTTTCTCAAAAACGCCAATTTTCTAATTCAACCATTTAAATGCCAATTCTAACTATTTAATAACTATAAATAATTATTAAATAATATTGTCATTTATCATATTTATTAATTGAACCATACAAAGTATAATAATTAACAAATATGCCCCTATAAACTCTTTCTTTACAATTTCGCCCTTACTTAGTGAAAAATTCACAAATAGACACAGTCTAATTTGAGAATTATAATTGATTAATCAAAACCAATTACATGAGTCTTACAAGCAATATTATCTCAACTAGTGGGGGGACCATGGGTCTATATAACCGAGCTTCCAATAAGTAGATCAAGAATTTAGCACTAAAATTCACTAACTTATTAATTCTTCGTTGAATCCACGCATAGAACTTAGAATTGCACTCTCAGTATATAGAATGCTCTATATGTTCCACCATATAGACACATCATTAGTTATCCATTGTTATAATCCTAATGTGATCAATGATCCTCTATATGAATGATCTACACAGTAAAGGGATTAAATTACCGTAACACCCTACTATGTATTTTATCCTTAAAACACTTGACCCCGTATAAATGATATTTCAGCTTATGTGAAATGAGATCTCCACCATTTATTTTCGTTTGGTCAAGCTCGAAGGAGATCATCCTTTGCTTACTATTCGCCAGATAGAAGCTATAGATTCCATGTTTATGCTAGCGCTCCCACTCAATTGCACTACCGTGTTCCCAAAAAGTACGTATCACCCTGACCTAAAAGTAGGCTTAACTAACAATTCAAGGAACACGAATAGCCTTTCAAGATTGAGCCTAATCATAACAGGATTAAGATCATTTGATCTAGGATCAACTAGGCGATATTGACTTGAATAGATTTTACGGTAAGTTTAATTAAATCTAAGTCAAAGTTCAATATCGGTCCCTTCCGATGCATACTCCATGCATCCAACCTGAGCTTTACTTTAACCAATATTCTGGAAAGAACATAGCACTTCTCCAAATGCAAGTAAACTCTATTGTAGATTATCATATCAGTAAAACCCTATGTCTGATAAATCTAGGAAACTTTATTCACATAGTCATGTTTACTTTCCAATGTGTTGACGGCACAATAAACAAGATCAAGTATGTGAAAAGGGTTTCAGATGAATTTATACATTATGTACATATAATCATGAAATAAATCATGTGAACCATGCAACATTAAATGTTATTTCTGATCTATATTAATAAGTAAATCTGATTATATTGAAATGAGTTTTATTTAGGGCATAAAACCCAACAAACTCCCACTTGCACTAATATAAAACAAAAAGTGCGTTTCAAATAATCTCAACACCTTGATATACAAATCAAGTGTAGTAGTAGTAAACTCCTCGTAATAGGATCTGAAAGGTTGAATTAACCACAACCTTTTCTCCACCATTACTCTTCCTTTAATCACAAAATCATTGATAATGTGAAATTCCTCTCTATATGTCTACTCTCTTGGGATCTTTTGGATTCTATACCTTTGGCAACTACTTTTGGTTAATCATGAAATTAACACTAGTAGTTTAAGGCAATTTGGAATGGTGCCAAAGATGTATAGAACTTTCCTTAGACTGAATAAGTACCTTTCCTGCAGCTTTAACATTCAGTCCCTCTCTGGTAGACCTAGAGACTTCAGATAGGTTTTTACACTTCTCCAAAATCACTATTCCACCCCCAGAGTAACCACCATCTTATCAGAAAAATTTACTAGCACAAAGGCAAATTTTGAAATCTGATATGGTGTAGTCTAAGAGTTTTAAACATACCCTTATAGACTAACATATAGTTCCTCTTCTTAATCTTAGGATTTACTTGATTGTCTTCCAATGTTCTTCTCCTGGATTAATCTGATACCTACTCATTACTCCCACTCAACAGTAGGTGTCTGGTCTAAGGCATACAAAAGCATATCTAAGACCTCTCACTATTGATATAAGAAATTCTTTCATGGCTTTATCTTTTCTGGAATAGTTAAGACTTTTCCTTAGATAAATAAAATCTATACCTAAGAAGTTATGAAGCTTCTATAGATTGCCATTAGAAAGAAAATGCTTCGATCTTACTAAAGTGAGTTGCTTGCATTAGAGTAAGTAATTACTATGTATACCACAAGCCATAGGTTTAGATAAACTCAAACCTATAATACTAGGAACAGGAAGTTTGTTAAGTCCATAGAATAGACTTATTAACTAAAATTTCCTTTTATGTCCTTGTAATAGAAAACTTTAGGTTATTCCATGTGAATGGATTAAACCATAGTTCTATTGGCTTTCTTCTTAGTTTCTTATCTTGACAATCCATTACTTGTTTAAACTCACAATGAATTTTAATCACTAGTGTCTCCCAAGTCATAAGAAGGTGAGTTCCTAGAAACTCTCCCACTACGACAAGGCACCGTGAATTATGTCTAAGAAAACTAAATGGTATTGATCTCTTCGGTTGTGACAAGACAACAGAGGCAGTGGGATCATCATATGTTATATAAGATGATAGAACACTTTTGGAATCAAGAATTAAATATCTCCTTTATTTGCTACTTGTTTTTCAGACTTAGTCATTTTCTTAGAAAAGTAGTATTTGTTTGAACAAACACTTTCTTATCTATTGACAATGGGATGGTCCACCCCTAATCACTTAGAATAGCTAACAAACCATGGTTAACAGTTCTAGCTTTTCTTAAGATTTTTGATTAGGTCATCCATGAATCTAGTAATGTTTTACATTAAGTATGCAACCATTACATCATTCTGAAATTGTATTACCATAGAAGGAATTAGGCAACGACTAGTAACTAATCATTAACATGCAACTCGAAATTTCTGGGGAGGTAAGTTTGGATATAATTCAAAAATCAATTTAATGATCTTTGAACTGCATATCTACTAACTATTTCTCCACCCCTATCAGTTCGCAAGATCTTTAACCACTTACCTTAATGGTTTTAACCATTGCTAGAAATTAATGAAATTTTTCAAATATTTCAAATTTCTTTGCTAAAAGGTATAATCTAGAGTTATCGTTTTAAGAATACAACGAAAAACTCATATCCACCCCTGAATGTACATCCATCTGCGAATGAGATGAACTACTTTCAGTGGATATAGGCATATTAACTCTTTGCAGAGATTGATCTTGTCAAATCCACTATGAACAAGATACAAATGCCATAGATTAAAAAAAAAAGGTGGTAGTGTCTTTTGATGACATAGGTTTAGTTACATCAAAGAGTTCTTAGAATATTGCAAGTGGATCCTGGTCACAGAATACCTAACTCATATTCCATACAGTTTTAATCCATTAATAGAAGATGGATATTAAACACTTGAGAAAGTGTAACTGTATTGTATTCTGGAATTAGAAATATAAGAAAATTTCTATTTGGAATCTAAAATTAAAGTCAAAGACTTAAATTTATACCAAAAATAATGAGTAATTCTATCTTGGACCAGCACTACTAATACAAACTCTAAGTCAGATTTGCCCATACAAGTAGAAGATTTCTAAGATTGAGGATTTATATCAATTGGGAATAGAATTTTGGGATTATAATCATATGCGTCATTTAATTTCTTAAGAGAAAATATAATGACATGAAATGATTTATAGACCATTCATCCAATGATATGTTTTTAAAGCTAATTCGAAATGAATAAGCTAAGAGGAATTAGGATAATTTCGTTTATAAATAAGAATCCAACGATGCTTCGATTAGCGAAAGACAAAGTAATCTTATTTATGTAATCTTCTTGTTTCATATTGTAAAAATACTAGTCTAAGGTGTCATCAATTGATGAACAAATTTAGATGTTGCATATACAATATTTATCTTTCGAGATCTTACACTATTATGTATGTCTAATGGTGAAAATCCATTAGGGATTTATCTCATTAGAAAAACAAACATGTTAGACCAACAATGAAGATTCGAAATTAAACTACAACTTAATAACAGAAAATAACATGGTTCAATATAAATTCATACACAATTCAGAAATTATTAAACATATAGCAAGTAGGAATGACCAGTGAAAATACTAAAACATACAATCCTAAATAATTTCCAAGGTTTTCAACAAACTGATACAGTGTCCCGGTAGGCGAGAGTCAAAGTATCATTCATTGAATAGAGTTGTCAGCTCATCTAAAATAGAAACCATTCTAGCAACCTTTTATTCGATCAAAATAAGAATCCAACGTTGTCCCGGTAGGCGAGAGTCAAGGTTATTCTCATTTTATGAGCTTCCACCATTGTTTCATGTTTCATAAGTTTATCTCTAAGTAGTCACCGTAGGGGAGAGTCTAATAGAGACGAAAACTTACAAAACACTTATCAAATGAAATCTTACGGTGTTAAATGCGTTCAACGAATAACCATCCATAGGGGGACGAAGTCTAGCGTCTCGAGGTTATATTGAAAACATTTAACTTTTGTAAGACCAACAATGGAGATCGAATATCTTAATAATAATCAAGCTCATTATTTAAAGTGAGTTGTATTTTCTTTGATTCTCTTTATTAAATCTATTTATTTTAAATATATATTTATTTAAAATTTCCAATTTAGAATGTAAAATTCTAAATATAAATTTTAATTTAATATTTATAAATTTTACTTAGATGGATATGAAAATAACATATATTTCTTCCATCTTAGTAATAATTTCCAATAAATATTTAGAAAAATATTCAATTTAAGTTGTTACAAAATTAATTTAAATTAATTTACAACTCAAATTTAATTTTCTATAAATATATATTGCATTTCGAAAAATTAAAGTATATAAGAATACAATTTTCGAAAAATGCATAATAAAATAAAAAATAAATCCTGGAAAAATTATTCTAATTTAATGTTGGCCCAAAATTAATTAATAAAATTAATTTACAACAAAACAATATAATTTTCCTATTTAATTAAATATATAAGAAAAATTTCAAATATTTAAGTATGATGATGTAAATCAACTTAAATATTAATTTTCTATTTAATTAAATACACTAGAAAAATACTTCAAGCAAAAATATCACCTATCTAGATTTTCCTTTCACTAATTAATTCAATTTCTAATAATATACTTTAATTCAATTTATTTTAAATTAATCAATAAATGAAAAAATCATTGATTTAAGTTGATCCAAGAATTAATTAAAATAAATAATTAATTTACAACTTAATCTATTTTCAAGATAAAATTCAAAATTCTAGCATTTAAGAAATGCAATTTCGAAAATTGATTAATAAAATAAAGAAAAAATATATTTTGAAAATTATTTAAATTTAGTTGAAAAAATAAATTTCAACTAAAAATAATTTTCTATTTAATTAAATGTCATAAAAAAGAAATATTTAAGTATCATGATGAAAATCAACTTAGATATTTAATTTTTCAAATTAATTAAATGTATTAAATTCAAGAAATAAATAATTAAGTGTAGAGAAGACTTAATTATTAATCTCTAGTTTAATACTAGGAAAAATATACTTAAAATAAATTGTACCAAAATTAATTATATAAATAATTAATTTCACAATTTATAATATTTTCCTATTTTAATATTAGAAATAATAAGTAGTCTAGAAATAACTATCTAGAAAATATCTTATTTGACTAAGTATCTTTTCCACAAAATTTGAAAAAAAAAAAAATATCTAATTTAAGTTGTATTAGAAAAAATCTAGAACTTAAATATTTTTTTTTCAAATTTAAATTTAATTAAATATCAAAAATTAAGTTGTAACCACTTAATTTGAAAATATTCCATTTTAAGTTAATATTCGAAAAGATATTAACTTAAAAAATATCTAAAGAATCTTAATAACCAATGCCTAAAATTCCTCAACTTAATTTTGAAATTTGATATTCAAAAGATATTCAGATTTAAGTTGGTTAGTTGTAGATAACTAAATATCAACTTAAATAAGAATATTTAATGAAAAATTTAAATTAAGTTCCAGAAAGAATCTAGATGGTTATAATTCTATATTTAATTAAATACAAGAAAATACATATAGTTTAGCTTAGAATAAAGAATTCTTTAAACTATAATTTTCTTAAATTAATTTCAAAATAAATGAAATTAATTATGTTGCTAATCAATTTTATTAGGTTAAACTAGTGTAATTAACCTAGTACAGTTGTTCAAATCAGGCAAATGGGCCTTCACAATTGGGGTAGTTCATGTGAGGGGGTGCTGGGTTCAGTATGTCGTACCCACTTCTATGGCTCCAAACTCTCACACAAGGCCCAAAAGAGATGAATTTAACCTTAATAAGAACAACTGTTATTAATTGAATAGGCCCAAAAACTAAATGGGCCTAAATAAATTCTATCAAGAACTATGATAATTTATTTTAGCAACAACAACCTATATGTATCTATAATCAAATTAAACGCATAGGCTCACACAGGCACACTTTGGATGGGTCCTATCATGTTGCTAGGTCATACACAGATGAAAGAAGATTGTAAATATACCTGTTACAAATTATTAACTTGACCAAGGGAGCCATCAGATCATTAGATCTGGCAAAAAGTAACCATGGCTATTTGCAATCAAGTAATAATAGGTTTTGAAAACTTACACATAAGCTAAAACACATACTCCTGCAACAAGGTTAGTTGGATAGTTGGAGGTAGGATTTATTTAATTTTAAATTAAATATTTAATTTCGAAAATAATTAATTAAATAAAAAAAAATTTCGAAAATTTTAAAAGAATTTGAAAAAATTCGAAAATTAAAAAAAAAATTAAATTTAAAATTAAACCTACAATTTTGAAAAATTAGGTTTCAACCAACCTAAATATCATTTCAAAAATTTGCTAACTACTTTTAAAAATTAAATGTTATTTTAAAAATAAAAATTAGAAAAGATAAATGAAATATCTTTTCAGATTTTAAATTTAATTTAAATAAATAAAATAACAAAATTTAAAAGTTGGCAAAATATCTTACATCTATTTAAAATTACATGATTATAAATATCTTATTTTAAATTTAAATAAGGTCAAAATATCTAACAAGATTTAAAGAAAATCTTAAAAGATAAGATATAATTAAAAATATCTTAAAAGATAAGATATTTTAAAAAATATCTTAAAAGATTTTATAAATATCTTATAAAATCTGACCTTAAATATAAAAAAAAAAATAAGATATAATCAAATTTAAAAATAAGATAGTTTTTTAAGCAAAAAGATAAATACTAATTCTATTCCAATTCAAATTACACTAATATCTTGAATTAAATTAAAAAAAAAAATTAAATTAATTCAAAATGATAATTAGAATTGAATTAGGAATAGTAATAGTATAAATAGAAAACTATACAAAAAATTGGAAGTTAATTCCATGAAAAAGCATGAAAAATTGAAGAAAAACAAAAAATTTCGAAACTGTACGGACAGATTTGCGATCGCAGGAAAATATCAGCACAGCCCCGATTTTGTCAAATCTTGAAAAAATCATAACTAATTCAAATAAAATCCAAATTAAGTTCTATAAAATGCTAACTTGCTTAATTTTTTCCATACTATCCAATAAAAATAATTCCAGAGATAAAATCGCAATTATTTTTGAAGAAAATTTCACAATCATCAATCAATCATCAAATAACACTCAATACAACATGATACCATCCAAAGAACATACAAACAATCGTTTTAAAGTCCAAATTTCTTGCAAGTAAATCAATTACCATGGCTCTGAGGCCAGTTGTTGGAATTATTTTACCAGGATCTTAGATCTACTCACAAGTATGTTTATTAACATCCTAAATAAGAACTTTCTAAAACGATGAAATAAACACATATAAAGTTTAGGAAACCTTACATTGGGTGCAGTGGAATATAATGACTCCTTCCGTTCAGATATCTAGCCCTTGATTCCTTTCTGTAGCAGAGCATTATCAATATCTGAACCTGGATCTCTTTCTCTGAATCTTTGATGCTGAAACCTCCTTCTTGCTGAAAGTCTTTCTTCACGATCTTCCTCACTATGATTGAGGTATCACTTGCTGTGTGTGGGCACTACTCATACACTAAGAATTTCGAAATTCAAGAGGGAAGAGAAAGAAGAAGTGGCAGCTAAAGATAGGGAGAGAGAAAGGCTCAGGTTTTTCTCTGAAGGAAAAATAGAAAATTTAAGTGTAATTTTCCTGAAGCCTTCACTATCTATTTATAGCATTCCACTAGGGTTAGGTTTAAATTATTTGGCATTAAAATAATGAAAATATCAGTTTAAATTTCCTACAAAAGTGGCTGGCCCTATACTAGTGGATTTGGGCCTCACTTTTTGCAATTTTGCAGTTTTACCTTTTCTGCATCTGATTTTCTCAAAAACGCCAATTTTCTAATTCAACCATTTAAATGCCAATTCTAACTATTTAATAACTATAAATAATTATTAAATAATATTGTCATTTATCATATTTATTAATTGAACCATACAAAGTATCATAATTAACAAATATGCCCCTATAAACTCTTTCTTTACAATTTCGCCCTTACTTAGTGAAAAATTCACAAATAGACACAGTCTAATTTGAGAATTATAATTGATTAATCAAAACCAATTACATGAGTCTTACAAGCAATATTATCTCAACTAGTGGGGGGACCATGGGTCTATATAACCGAGCTTCCAATAAGTAGATCAAGAATTTAGCACTAAAATTCACTAACTTATTAATTCTTCGTTGAATCCACGCATAGAACTTAGAACTGCACTCTCAGTATATAGAATGCTCTATATGTTCCACCATATAGACACATCATTAGTTATCCATTGTTATAATCCTAATGTGATCAATGATCCTCTATATGAATGATCTACACAGTAAAGGGATTAAATTACCGTAACACCCTACTATGTATTTTATCCTTAAAACACTTGACACCGTATAAATGATATTTCAGCTTATGTGAAATGAGATCTCCACCATTTATTTTCGTTTGGTCAAGCTCGAAGGAGATCATCCTTTGCTTACTATTCGCCAGATAGAAGCTATAGATTCCATGTTTATGCTAGCGCTCCCACTCAATTGCACTACCGTGTTCCCAAAAAGTACGTATCACCCTGACCTAAAAGTAGGCTTAACTAACAATTCAAGGAACACGAATAGCCTTTCAAGATTGAGCCTAATCATAACAGGATTAAGATCATTTGATCTAGGATCAACTAGGCGATATTGACTTGAATAGATTTTACGGTAAGTTTAATTAAATCTAAGTCAAAGTTCAATATCGGTCCCTTCCGATGCATACTCCATGCATCCAACCTGTGCTTTACTTTAACCAATATTCTGGAAAGAACATAGCACTTCTCCAAATGCAAGTAAACTCTATTGTAGATTATCATATCAGTAAAACCCTATGTCTGATAAATCTAGGAAACTTTATTCACATAGTCATGTTTACTTTCCAATGTGTTGACGGCACAATAAACAGGATCAAGTATGTGAAAAGGGTTTCAGATGAATTTATACATTATGTACATATAATCATGAAATAAATCATGTGAACCATGCAACATTAAATGTTATTTCTGATCTATATTAATAAGTAAATCTGATTATATTGAAATGAGTTTTATTTAGGGCATAAAACCCAACAAGGTCAAGTGGGATGATTCTGAGACTGTGTAGGTATGGGACTACACAGTTGAAGAGGGCTTAAATGGATTGATTGGTACTACCTATATCAACAAGGTGCGTCTTGTTTTTCGGTAGCCCATCATCAAAGAACTCCACAGTTAAGCGTGCTTGGCCTGGAGCAATTTTAGGATGGGTGACCTCCTGGGAAGTTTTCCCAAGAAGCGTGCGAGTGAGGACAAAGCACGCTGGAAACACTCGTGTTAGTTTGTAGGGTCAGTCGTTATTCCATGAAGAAGCCAGAGTGACGTACTCGTGTATAAGAGCCATTCATTCTGTGGGTGTAAGGGCCCAATGGAGGCTTGAAGCGAGGACGTTACAAATAGTATCAGAGCCTTGACCCAGCCGGAAGTGTGATCGACGAGGACGTCGGACCCCGTAAGGGGAGGTGATTGTGACAGTCAGTAGTCCCGTGATCTGTAAGGGGAAACACTGGGTAAGCTGTGCAATCCCACACTGTCTGGGGAAGGTCAAGTGGGATGATTCTAAGACTGTGTAGGATGGGACTACACAGTTGAAGAGGGCTTAAATGGATTGATTGGTACTACCTGTATCAACAAGGTGCATCTTGTTTTTCGGTAGCCCATCACGAAAGAACTCAACAGTTAAGCGTGCTTGGCCTAGAGAAATTTTAGGATGGGTGACCTCCTGAGAAGTTTTTCCATGAAGCGTGCGAGTGAGGACAAAGCACGCTGGAAACACTCGTGTTGGTTTGTAGGGTCAGTCGTGATTCCATGAAGCAGCCAGAGTGACGCACTCGTGTATAAGAGCCATTCATTCCGTGGGTGTAAGGGCCCAATGGAGGCTTGAAGCGGGGACGTTACAGTTTTTCCTTCCCCAAATGGTAGGCCTTTGAACCTGGACACCAGGGCTATCATTAATGACTGCTTGAAAATCACTGTATTTCATGGAATGATTGATTTCTAGATTTAACTTTGGAAACAAAGTCCTAATGTGGTGGGATTCGGTACAAAATGAGCAGTAAATCAACATTGACATTTGGAGGCCTATTAATTATCTTTCTAGAAGCATCGCTTGAAGGTATCCAGATGCTCTCTTCACTGGACACTTCTTTCAAACGAGATGTCTTTTTAGAACCCCTAATGGCCTAAATTAGTGAATTTGGTCTATTATCTTGATTGGGCCTGCAAACTGTGCCTTTGTTAGTTGTATTTGAGTCGTGGAAGTACACATGTCTCTCTTCCAGAAATACGAATAACAATGCCCATGTTATCACGTCAAATTTTCGTGTAAACAAAATCTAACTATTATGCGATTACATAATTGTGGATTTATTAAATTATTACTATTCTCTATATAATGAGAAATAAAATTATTTTATTATTAATAATTAAAATATATTTATTAGAGTTGTTTCATTATTTTAATTATGTATTTAATGTGATTTTATAAGTTAAAATAAATGATTATTTGGAAATATTATTTTCCAATAATGATTAAAGTATGACCTTTAACCACACTTAAGTTATATTATGGATATTACATATTTGTCAAAATTTAAATTTCGGTCATGACACATTTTTTATTCTAATAACCATTTAGTGGAAGTAAACTATTCAAAGTGACTGAATTATAGTTTTAGTAACTTGAGTAATTTGGCACTAAAAATATATCATTGGATATAACCAATTATGAAGGTAAAATTTTAAATTGTCATGACGCAAATATTTCTTTAAAAAATAAATAAATAATCCTCTAATAAAGTGTTCCTTTTCTCATTACTTGTTTCATTCATTATAGAAAATCTAAAAGTTTCTTATTAATGATGAAAGTACTTTTTCATAATTGTTCTTCTTTCAATAAGTTTTTTTTTCTTTCTACGCAAATACTAAGGTAAATAACAGCACATGTACTTCAAATTTTAATATTATAAGCGACATAAACTTAATGATTTTCTTTAGTGGCATAAGTACAAAATATTTATAATCCGGAAAACTAAAAAAACCGTTCAAACCAACCTACCGAACACCGTTAGAAACAAAACCGACGAAACTGAAAACCGAAAAAACCGCTAACGGTTTAAACCGCCATTGAACGGTCGGTTTTCTTTTTAGTAATAAATCGACTGAAAAAATCGAAACCGACCGTTATACATATATATATTAATTTATTAAAAAAAAATTCATGTATTATAATTACTAATAATATAAAAAAAAAATAATATATTATTTTTTTAATAATATTAAACTTAAAAGAATAAGATAATTAATTTTTAAACAATTAATTTATATGTTTGTAGTTGTAAAATGTAAAATAATGTATTTATACAATAAATTGAATTATTTTTTTTTTAAAAAAAAAAGTTCGGTTTGGGCAGTTTAAACCGACCAAACTGAGGTTCAAAACATTCGGTTTTAAGATATATTCTGGATTGGTCGGTCAGTTTTAGAATTGCACCAATTCAAACCGAAAACCGAATTTTGGATTTTTATATAAAAAAAACCGACCAAACCGACCGATGCTCAGCCCTAATTGTAATTTTACTTTATTTCCATCAATACATACTTTGTTATTGTCTATAACATGACACATATAATGCTCAAATTCTAGATCATTAGGTCCGGATAAAAACATATAGTATCAATTACTTCTAAAGTCTTTTTTAATAAATTTAAAACAAAATAAAATTTAAAAAAAAAAAATACAATGGCTAAAAAAATATTAAATTTATGTCATTTACAAACTTAAAATTTTAGATACTTACCAATTTAACCCTGTTTTTGGGGTCAAGAATTAGAAGGCTACGCCGGAGACTCAGAACTAACTATGCACCACACCATTATAGCACTATTTGCAAATACAGAATAAATATTTCATTTATCTCTCTCCAGAAACACATACTGCCTTCTCATTCTTTCATGTTTGGAGTGATTTACAGACTCCATTGTTCGTTAAAGAAACCAAATAATTTCATCGATATGATAACTTAACAATAATAAAAGAAAAATACAAACTGAATACAAGAGAATATTTTAAGAAAACCACTCTCCAGACGTTATAAGAGACCAAAAGGCTCAGGCAGAGTTTCGAATCCATTGTCAAAAATAGGCCCCTGATCTGTTTTGTCATCAATACAGTGCAGCCAGTTTGTGTTTTTCAAGTCTTCTTTCAGCAAAATTGCATCATATCGTGAGCTCTCATACATGTCTATTTCACTCAACTTTGCAAAATGTCTACCAGCATGAGATTCAATTCCATTTTCAGCTGACCGATCAATATTGTCATTCTCTAACATGATTCCATTATAGTTGGTTTGTAACCCTCCATTCATGCTGACAGATGATGAAGAACTCAAACTTCGAACCGACTGGGTTTTTGAGGTCGTGGATCGAATGCTTTGTGGGAAGAGTGTGGTACCGGTAAGTGACCGACTGTTCCCTGCACCACTTCTTATATCCTACATAAGAAATTTCAGATGTCAGGATTTATCTAACTGGATGCAACCTTCATCTTCAAGAATCATGACACATTTTGCTACAGCAACAGAAGTAGAAGATTGAGTATGATACTGAAGTTCTCATTCCATTTCAACCAACTATGATGCACACAGTGCCTTTCTACATTAAGCATACATTGACAAATTATAGTTTCAACAGATTAAATTATATGATAAGATTTTGATTGTGTATTCAATCCTTTCACAGGAATCCACCAAGATTATATCCCGGAAGAGTTTAGCTGTTCTATAATGGCCAAGTTCAAGACAGATCGCCTTACAATAATAAGAACATAAAATATATTGGGAAATTTGAAAGGTGTCGCGACATTCTAAATGACAGTGGCCAGCTATGGGTCCTTTGTTTGATGTATCATTGTCAAGAGTTCTAAACATTGTTAAGAAAAAGAATCATATTCTAATACTTGTATCTTTTGGCATATTTTAGAATGACAAATTGGTCACGCACGCAATTAGTAATTTAAAATCTAAAACTGTTGACCTCCATTTAGTGTGTCATTTAACATTATATTATGAAACAGAGAGTATGCATACCATATGCCTGATAGCCATATCCAGAGATCTTTTGGAGATCGTCCTCCCAAATCCATTGCCATTGGCATCGGCAGATGTTGTTGATGTTTTTACAGGTTTTCTCATTGCCGAATCTGGAAGATGGGAGCCCTTCCGAGCTTCAGCATCAGTATGGTGTCCATTTCCATGTTGACGACCCCTTCCAGTTGGTTCTGAAAGTCTTCCTCTTGTGACAATGGGTGATGAATGTCTTCTTGAGATATTGGTAGCCGCTGTGGTATCTGAATTTCCTTTCGCTGAGACTGTAGCGCCTGGTCTTGACCTACCTGCAGAAACCGGCCTATCTGCTGGTAAAGTGGTTCTAAGGTTTGGGGGTGTGTCATGAGAAAAATCAGGCGGGATAACAGGCTGAGGAGGCCGAACACGCGGTCCAGGCGAGCTTGGTCTGGATGGCGGATTTGGATTGCGTCCATTTGATAGCACACGGGCAGCTGACAGTGAAGGACTTGCTGCTGGGGAAATAGATGGTGCTGGATTCCTACGGGTAGGGGTAGATGGACGGGAATTCGATCGAACAACTGGAGAACTCAAGTTTGCCGGGATTTGTGGTCTAGAACTGGGAGTGGAGGGCCTAGAGCTTTGAACTGATCGACTTTTTTCAGCAGATGAGTTGGATAGAGTTGGGCGAGCTCTAGAAGGTGTGGAAGGTCTTGATATTGATGTGCGTCCAGGAGTGGAGGGTCTTGCACTAGATGTAGAACGGGTAATGGGAGAGGATGGCCTTGTATAAGATGAAACTGATGCAGAGCTAGTGTTAAGTATTGATCCAGATCTGTTCGAGGAATAGTTACCATACATTGATGTGGAGGTTGAGGAGCGAGTCACTGAGCTGCTTCTAGCTGGTCTTGAATGGTGACTATTCTCAGCTTGTGAAGCTGATAGCTGAAACAGAGAATATGACACAGATTTAATCACATTTCAATACTTTATAGCGGAAAATAAATGGTAAATCTGCTTAAGTGAAAATTAATGTCAGAGAAGTACTGCAGCAGAACACAGCTAGTACAGTACGCATGAACAAACACAAAAGAAGATAATGCCAGCACACCTGCAATGATGCAACTAATGTTTGAAATACAATAATACATGGTTGCACATACCCTTGAAGCCTTAGTAGTAGACGATGATCTGGCTAAGGAACTGCTTCTCGTAGCCGCTACGGTTGGTTTAGATTCACTTGACTCTGATGTAGGGAATATTGTTGGAGTTCCAGGAGGAGTGAGAAGCCTAGTGGGGAGGGAAAAGAGAAATATGGCATACAAACAAATTAAACACTGATAACTACGATCCGTACAATTTCAACAATTATCAAAGGAACCACCACCGCCCTAATAGAGCAATAGTCTAATAAAATAACATTTAGTTGACAATTATTGTGGACATTGTCCCAATGGAATAAATGGTAGAGAATTGAGTCATATATAAGAACATGGACTACTCCATTCATTGTCAATTAGTTTTGAAATAGACCCCCATAATTCTCAACATGGTATAGAGATATACTGCGGACATTGTCCCACATGGAAAAATGACAACGTATTTTTTTTAAAAAAAAAAAAATATATGCACTGAAAATCAATGGCTGAGCCAGACCGAAATCAATGGAGAGGCCATGTAAGATTATATAAAATTATTTTATTTTATTTTCTTAATTAGTTTTTACATATAATTTTAAAAAATTTAAAAATATTTGGGGGCATCCGCCCCTAGCTCCGTCACTGCTAGTGAAAATCATATCACTGACGACAAGATTCATTTCTTATTTTCTCTATTGAGTAAGGTGTAGTTTTTCACTTAACTGATGTTTGAATCTGCATAAAAGCTTTCCAGTGGAAAATTACTTGAGAAGAGAATGTACAGACTTTTTATATAAATATATATATGACTCAAAATTCCAAACAAGAAATATGAAGGATATTAGATATATAATATAAGAATAGATACTATTTTTATTGATATGAAGCCTTTTAAGTACCCAAAATCAAAATTGTAAGAATTTAAGCCAAAGCTGACACAATCATACCAATATATCCCACGTGCCAACAACAGCATATAATATATAAGCTACATAAATATACCAACTCTTCAGCAAAATCAATACAAAGAACAAGAAGCAGATCTGAATTGAAATGAAGGAACACGATGAAAAAAGAATGATGTGTTAGAATTTAGGAATAAGATAAATGTGGTTCTATCTTAAAACTAATTGGTAAAAGGAGTAGTTCATCATCTTATATATCTTAATTTATTTTTACACATTAGTAATAATAATGTGAGACTATCTCTAATACACTTTCCTCAAGTTTGGATTTAGAAACTGTGGGTATAAGTAACAACATTTAAGAAATCACAGGGCCGAATGTGATATTTGAAAGAAATCTACTGGCTAAATATTGGGAAATTATTATTGTGAAATTTGTGAATTTTAAAATATGATAATATGTGATATATTAAATAGTAGTGATGATATGTGTGTAATCTGTATAAATATTAAATTAAATAGTTAAAAGAGACCAACCAATCGTAGTCGTGTTTTCCACCGTCTGTGGAAGACAACAAATCATCGATGCCACTACGAGACACTTTCGCCGATCCAACTGATAGTTTCCCCAATTTCACCGAAACTATAGAATACGAATACAAATGTAAAAATACTACTCACAATTAGAAATAATTATAAATTATCATTATCTAATCTAATCTAAAAGGTAAAAACACTCGTATGATCGAAAATCTAAAAAAAAAAGACACGAAAATGAGAATGGAGACATCGATTTCCACTGCCTCATTTTTATTGTCCAACAAATGTCCAATCACCGGAAAATGCCATTCCAAAAAGAAAATATAAATCAAAAACTCAGCCACAAGTCGTAGTTATACATGCCGACAAAATTAATCTGTATAATATAGTTTAGTTTCCATGTTTGTCCTTAAGCATTGAACAGCCTCACGATTGACAAGAAAAAGACAAGTAAAGACAGTCCAGTACAGAAGGGGCATTTCGATCCACTAAAAGAGCATAAAAAAAAATGTACCATCTGAGGATTCATCAGAGGATGTGACGGAGAGACTCCGCCGGTTCTTTGAGAACAGATCTAAGTTTTCATCGACGGCGTCCGCCTTATTTCCAGCGAGATTTAAACTTTGACCTCGCCGGTGCTGCGCCAACAAAGGAATATTATTCCTTCCTCCGATAAAAGAGTCTCTCCGGTTCATCATCATCACTGCGTCCTCTTCCTCCTAGACCGCCATTGTAGTAGAAGTAGATTCAAAGCGAGCTTTTCGGTTTTTCCAAAAAGGAGGATTTTTTTATGTGGAGATTTAGTTTTACGTCACATGAGAGAGGGGGCAGATTTAGATCTGAGTTCTGAGCCACAGCAAAAATTACAGAGAGAGAGAATAAAAGGTCAGCGTCAGTGAGTGAAGATTTGTGCTATTTCCATTGAATTGTATAAGGAAGGAAGGAAGGAAGCATAACCCATACATACATACCTGACTTCATGGAATGGAAGCAATCAATACCCAATTATAAAAAATAACTGACATTCCGAGCTAAGCTTCCTGTTTTTCTTCCTTTTTTTGTTTTTTAGTTACTATGTATATGTGCTTCCTTCTATATTATATTGTTATCTAATCAACTTTCTATATTTTTATAAGCATTATTGTAATCACTCAAAAAAATTATAAGCCTTATTCTAAAATCTTAAAAGAAAAATCATCTTAAATTTTTGACATCGTGTTTATCTCTCTCCCTCATATAAATAAATATATATTGTTGAAGTTAAAGTTTGGCATAAGTAAATTTTTAGAAAGATACAATAAATTTATAATAATTCACTTCTTGTATTTAGGATTGAGCAAACAAGAAACTCACCAAACCGTGTACACCGTCTGTCTGAATATCGAAAAAACCTAAAATCGAAAAAACTGCCTCCGATTGAAACTGTCTTTGCACGGTCAGTTTTAATGTCAATAGCAAACTGACCGAACATATATATGGTACTCTATAAATATAACTATTTTTGTACATATTTAATATACAATTTTATTAAACTAAATTTACTTATTATCTTTTTCATTTAAAGTCTCAATTCTCTGTTGTTTTATTTTATTATAATTTAATGTATTTATGTATTATATACATACATTCATAAAGTAATATGGGTTTTTTAATATAATTTATTACCATACTAGTAGTACAAATAATTTGAGCAAATTTAAAAAAATATTTATTTTACATTGTTTATTTAAGTAAGAAAATTGTTGTTCTTGAATTATATGATATTTGATACAATACTCTAATTTTTTTAGTTTTCAAATAATTATAGCAAATTTAAAGACTTGTTTTTTTAAAAAAAAAAAAAAAAGATGAAGCTCGGTTTGGTCAATTTTAACCGACCAAACCGTTGATTAAAATGGTCAGTTTTTTTTTACATTTATATAATAGTCGGTCGGTTTTCGGCTTATAACCATAAAAACTGAAAACGGAATTTTAGATTTTTTTAGTGTAAAAAACTGACCAAATTGGTCGTTGCTCAACCCTATCTACATCACGACAGTAATAAAGCTACATCTACTTTATGTTTTTATTTCTCACGAAAATTACAAGAAAACTAGCTAAGGTATGAGCTCTCAATTCTAGAGATACAGAGCTGCTCTCACCTTATGAGGTGTTGAACTCGATTTTAGCCAACGACGCTAAGTCAATCAAAGCGATAAGGAATAATGATAGTTATTAAATGAAATTAAGCATAAGTGCACAAAGATTTATAGAGGCTCGGTCCTGTGACAATAGTAATAGCCTACTCTCCCTTTACTTGTATTACTTATGAGAAAAGAAGCAATTGAGTTTCTTGATCTCACTCGAAAGCTTACAATTTTGCAGCATAAGAGCTCTCTTGAAGAATAGAATTTGGCCCCTGAATAATATAATGGCTTCATTATTTATATGGAATAAGTACATCAATTAGGTTTCCCAAATGAATGAAAAATAATAAGGGAAAGTAGAAATGTTTTCTATTTTACAACAATATCATGTGGAAATCACATTAAAATAGTAATTCAATTAATAAAATAAATAAGAAAAGTATCTCCAAAGATATTTTAGCTGTATTTACCTTGGTCGGTATATGTGGACTTACTCCGAGATTGACACCGGTTGGATGGTGTCATTTACATTGTCCGAATGCTCCAGTTTATTCTTCAAATAAGTTGTTTTTATGAAATAACCCACCCTGGACGACATGTTGAGGAGGAATCACCAGTCCAGGTCTTAAAATGTTTCACGTGTCATCTAGATGAACGCCACATCGCACTGTGCAAAATTTAGAATAACAGTTGCCCACAAGTCCGCGTGGGAACTTTCTGTTGGTACGTGGACTTGCTCAACCCATGTACTAGGGGAATAGTGTGACACGTGCTCTGTAATACCCTAAGATTAAGAGAATAGATTAGCAAACCCTAACTATTTAGGGCCAATTTGGCACAGCTGTGCTGTGGCAAAAAGCAGCTGTAGTTGTGCTGTGAGAAAAAGCAACTGTAGCTGTGCTGTGAGAAAAAGCTGCTGAGTGTTTGGTAAATATAATTTTAAAACAACTGTGAGTTAGAAAAGTTTTATATAAGTGTTTGGTAAACTAAATGATTAGATAGTTGTCAAATATACAATGACCAAAATAAGTATCATATGTATTTATTAAATAAATTATACATATTAACATATATTTATAATTTTTTTTTATTTTATTGAAAATAATAATAATTTTTTTATAATATTTAATTTTTGTATATATAATAAAATAATTAGTAGACATTTAAAAATAATTAAAAAATCAACATAAATATTATCTATTAAATAATTTTAGATTATTACAAATTTTGCTCATAACAATCAATTTAATTTGACAAAATATATATGAATATATTTTAATTATGTCCCATTAAACTTGCAGCAATCATATCTCTGATATTGTCCATTTCATTTAAATTTGAAGTTGTAATGGTCTCATCTTCATCTTCAATATTCGTTTGATTATTTGCACAATAATCTGGATTGTCTCTAATTTTCTCAAAATATCGATCACGTTTTGCATGCCTTCGAATGTAATTATGCAAGGCCATTGATGCAATCACTATTTTTACTTGCTTCTGGTATGGATAACTAGGCATATCTCTTAATATTTTCCATCTCTTCTTCCATACTCCAAAAGTTCTTTCAATAACACTTCGAAGAGAAGAATGTGCCTGGTTGAATACCTCTTTATAGCCAGTAGGTTTGCTACCTCGTTGAAATTGTGGAAGATGGTATCTTTGGCCTTTATATGGTCCTAAAAAACCTGTAATTTGTGGGTATCCCGCGTCTACTAAATAATATTTTCCTGTCAAATAAAATATAAAAACATAATTAAAAAATTATAAAACTTTAATAATTTATAAATGTGTTTAGATGGCAACCTTGGGGAGGTTTTGGAAAATTTGAAGTTGAACTACGTAAAGCCGAATAAAAAATTCTTGTATCATGAGCAGAACCTTCCCACCCGGCATATGCATATATAAATTGCATATCAAATTACATACTGCCATGACATTCTGAGTTGGTACCCCTTTTCTACCAACAAACGGTACTTGATCTTCAGGAGGAATTACGGCATTCACATGTACACCATCTATTGCGCCAATACAATTCTAAAAAAAGAACACTAAATTATAAAAATATACTATAGCTAGAAAAAAAAAATGTATAATTTTAAAGTATGACTTACCTTAAAATGAGGCATGTATCTAGAATCTCTCAATATCTCTTCAGGAACATCTTTAAAGTCTGGGTCTGGAGGTTTTAATACATCTACACTCATATGACATAAAACATCTAAAACCTTATTGAAATATCGACTAACTGTCTCGCCTGAGTGCTGGAATCGCTCTTGTGTCAACCGGTTTCCAGCACCGTGACCTAATGTAAATAAAAACATGCCTAATATTTCAAGAGCACACATTCTCTTCGAACCCTTAAATCCATAATTAGCTTCCAATTCATTGCATAATTTAATGAAAACACCCTTCTCCATCCTAAACATTCTATGACATCTACTTTCATTTCCTTGTAATATTTCCATCAACCACATATGACCAGTTTGAGAAGAATTCATACAAGGAGTCTTTTCAATGTATGTTGTATAATAATGTTGAACTAGATATGTAGCTAGATACGCCGATTGTAACTCAATCTCCTCATCAGTGTCTGCCATTATTTCTAATTTAAAATTATCCTGTAAATATTAAAGAGTATATGAAATACATATGAAATAGCCATAAAGTCTTTATAGCAAATGCAAGTTAAAAAAAAAATAATAAAGCATATTCATATTAGTAATAACACCAAGTCTGAAGAACAAATACAGTTAAAGAAAAAACATAACAAACATATATTAAAGTCTTGAGAGCAATACGATTAAAGAAATAACATAACAAAAATATATTAAAGTCATTACACAAAGTTTAGAAAATAAAGGCTACTATTCTGAACGATTTAAGCATTATAATTATATTCCAGAGTATACTCATTCTTGAGCCAAGTAAGCATTAACTCAGGTTCTTCCAATGAAGCAAACATCTCTCTCTTCTCTTTCATGATAAACAAGCGTGTTGCAAATAAATACAAGCTGCTCCCTTTCTCGATTTCAGGCAAAGAATTTAACATTTTCATAACTTCGGCAATACTATTCTCTTTTCTAGCTATTTCAATATTTCTACTTCTTGTCTCCACGGCATCAGCAAGGCGACCAATTTGTTCAAATATCATTACGGGCCCTGTCTTCTTCATTTTTCCTTTTCCATTTTTCATTTTTTTTATTTTGTTTCTCAAGTGGCTCAGTTGTTCTCTTGCTAGTTTTCTCTTAAGAAAATCTATCAATATTAGGCATCTCTATATCATCATCACTACTCTCAAGTTGTTCATGTAAGGTTTCAGTATCATTAAAAGGCTTTTCAGACTCAGATGGAATTATTCCAGATGAAGGTGTCCAAGCATACTCTCCTGTAGCAACAATGTTCATAAAAATCTTATCTAATTTTTCCTCTACTTCTGGTTCAATTCCCCGAATGCGAAACTTTGCAGCATCGGGATGAGTCTACAAAAGAAAGTTTGTTAATTAAATATACCATTCATAAAAAAGTCTTTTAGTTTCATATAAATATTTAACAAGATTATAATGTACCTGTAATTTACTATTCCACCAATCTTCAGTTGCATCAATTGTATTCTTTTGCATACTCCATCCTAAACCAGTTTCTTTTCCCTTGAGTTGCTTCCAAAGCTTCCATTCACTTTTCAATCCATCCCATTTATTTTTTAGCTGGGCTCTAGTGTAATCTCTTTCAGTTACTTTTTTCATATTTGTAATCAAGTTTAGATATCTAAGTTTATCTAAATAAGTAGTAGGACGATGTCCATCCTCAACCTCTTTGATACAGAATTCCAAGAAAAAATTCACACTCTCAGAATTCCATATTGCTTTACCTCGTGGTACGGCTACATCACCTTTAGTACAAATATTTTTTTCTTTCTCCATCTAATTAAATTAAAATAATAAGTTTTATTAAGAAGTAAAAAGTAAAATAATGAGTCATAAAGCTAAAGAGTAATCCAACACGAAAAACACATAATAATTATGATGATAGCCTCATCATCATTCTATTCTATTTGGGTACTTAAAATTTTTACCATAAAGTAGAATTTTAAAGTGAGACCAAAGTAATGTAAACACTGATTTTTTAATATTTATATATATAATATATATATATATACATATATATGTTTTTGCATAGTTTTTTGTTAGTACTCTCATCAAAATATAGTACCAGTACTATAATTAACTAGTTATTATATAGATATGAGTAACACTATGATGCCAAGAGTTAAGGTCAGTCTATCTAGTTTACAGTAGTGGTAAGCTTAATTACCTTGATTATATATATATATATATATTATTTTTATATAGTTCTGATTTGATCTGTCTTTTTATATATAATTTTCAACATACACATATATAAGACTAAGGTTTACTATTGACTTATTTATCTCTCTCTCTCACTTTCTCATCATATTGTAGAGAGAGAAAGTAAAAGTAAGTCTTGCCAATACATATATAGATATAGAATATGGGTATTTGGGGTTTAGGCTTTTAAAGCTTTACATTTTTCAGTTTCATGGCATACTAATAAAGAGTAAAGTTGTGATTTTTATTCTACTTTATTTTTCTTGAAAGAATAAAAAATGACCTTATTTGATGAGGTTCAAGACCTACAAAATCCTTCAATGGTTCTTGATACCTTGTTTTGTGAGGAAGAAGATTTTGAAGATGAGTTTGAGGAAAAAGAAGAAGAAGAAGAGAGTAAGAACTGTGATAATGGGTGTGAGAAAAAGTAACAATTTTTTCCATTGGTTTTGCTAGAAAATGATTTATTTTGGAAAAGTGATGAACTTTCTTCTTTGATAACTAAAGAGGAACAAACCCATTTTTGTTACAGTGATCTAAGCTTAGATGAATCATTAATGGAGGTGAGCGTCTTCTTCTCTCTATCATTCCTGGTAAGTATCTAATCTTTTACTTAATGCCAAAATGATTCTATCATTTTCTAATGTTAAAGTTGGTTTTTTTTTTTGTCACTTTGACATTAGATTCAAAATTTCTGGGCTATCAATATTATATACTGCAACAATAATGAGATTGAACCATTTAATACAGTAGAGTACCATTTGAATGTATTAAAATTCATTGAGGTACACATCTAATCACATGACTTTATTTGTTATTTTTGAATTATTACTATTCACGATTTTGCTTCTTTTTTATTAAACATAAATGTTGTGAACTTATTGTAATGATATAGGAAGCCCAGTTGAACCTATCGATGGATCATTTTACAGTGAACATTTTATCATCTAAAATGATAATCACATAAAAGAAATTGAAAAGAAAGAAATTGGTTCGATTGAAAAAAAAAATCAAAAAATATTTCTATGGCATTCAAAGGAAAAGTTAAGAGATAAACCTTAATTGTGCAGAGTTATTGATGACAGTGTTGGCAAACGGCGGTGCGAGTGATCGGGGAAGGAGAAGGTTCCTGCGATTGAACTTGAGGAGCCGCAATATACAATATGTCTGGGTTGATTTTACGATTGAAAAAAACCCTCAATAAAATGATAATTTTTTAATTTAAATGAGAGTAATTGGGTCAACTAAAAAATTCATTAAACCCAAATTTCAGCTTCCCGTAAAAGCTAAAATCTAAAAGTTGGTGTGTGCCAACTTTAACTAAAAGCCACAATTTTAGCTTAAATTTTAAAATAAGCTATTTTTTTTATTTTACCAAACACTTTTTAAGCAACAACTTTTTCAAAAAGCACTTTCAACTTTTTAAAAAGCTATTCAAAACGGACCCTTAATTGTGTCTTATTATATAATTTATTATATGTGAATTAATATGATATATGACGTGTTAAGACCCCGCTGGTGAGCCAGGGGATTTTAGTAATTTTGACTCGAGGAGGGTAAAACTATGAGTTTAATTTAATTATGCGCTTATGGACTACATTATTATATAATATGCTTGTTTTGTTCTTTTTCAGGTGTGTTCTGACAAGTCGGGGCGGTGTAGTCACAACCGGGTATTTCGGGTCAAATCAAGTTCAGGGCTGAAATATAATTTTGGGACAATTTATTGGTATATAATTTATGAGTGATTCATCTAAAAATTATTTGGTTATGTGATGTGTGTTGGAAATGACCTATTTGACCTTAATTGAAATGTGTGTGTTATATGGCCCTAGGGGCATTTTTGTCATTTTGGGCATTTGAATTATTTACAAAAATGGGATTTTTGGCATTTTAGAAAATCAACTTCTGCTTTGTTCTTGCCCTAGCCGAATCCCCCCCCCCCCTCTCTCTCTTTCTCTCAAATTTGCTTTGCTTTGATTGTTCTTTGCATTTGAGTTGGTGGTATTGAAGCTTAGGATCTAGAGCTTGGTTTTGAGAAGGTTTGAGGTAATTTTCACCTTTGATTTTGAATTTAATTGCTGGAGTTTGAAGTTGTTTAAATATATTTAATTGTTGTTTTGCTCTTGATTGCATGAATAAAGAAATGGATGGAATTAAGATGCTTATGCTATTTCCTCTAGCTTGATGGGGTTCAATTTATTGTTGTGATTATTTGGAATTTGGACTGAGTTTAATGTGTAAAATTTAAGTTTGAGAATCTGATTTTTGATTCTCTTCATTGTGGTATGAATGATGGTGAAGCATGTTGTGATTTTCATGTTCTTGAATTTACATGGTGTAAAGATTTGCTCATGTGTGAGCTTATGTTTGAGTATGTTTAAATCTGATTTTAGAGCATGTTATTGTTGGATTTTGATGCACGTTATATGTATTTTAATGCCCTGCTTTAGTACTTGCTAGTTTGTTGAGGATGATTTTGAATCATATGTAAATTTGGCTTGAGTTAGGTGTGTTTAAGCATGAAATTCGAAGCTGAAAGTGGGTTGATCTGGGTTTGGAACCCAGGGCCCGCGGCCTAGCTCCTTGGGCGCCGCAGTCCGCCTCTGTCTTGTGGCCTGGGATTTGAACCCAAGTGCTGCGGCCCCATGTGGGGAGTGCCGCGACCCGCCCCCTTGTTTCTGGGCAGATTCGAATGCGAAATTCAAATACTCATAACTTTGTGATCTGGACTCTGTTTCGGGAGTTCTATATATCATTAAAAAGCTCGTTTTGAGCTCTATATGAATATCTGTGAATTGAATGCCAATTTTATATTATGTGAAAGTGGAATTAGGGATTAACCCTATATTTGTGACTAGGATTACCGACACTTGGTCAATAGCACCTAGGGATTTGGAATCTCCACGTTTGCAGAACATCTGGTAAGATAGTAGTTTAGCATGTAGAGTAATGCGCGGTGGCGCTTATATTGGAAATAATATATGTGAGTAATTAGAAACTGGGATTGGAGTTATTACCCTAATATAAGCGGTTAATGGCCTAAGGTTATTACCCTAGTGATTAATAATGTGTAAATGCTATGCCATGTTAATTATATGTGTATATTGAGATTTAGGGTTATGCGTTCAAGACAGAATAGAACTGAGATGAACCGTTCTAAGGCCTTATTGTATATAGACGTGTGAGCGTGACACGTAGGTCTATGCTACATAGACATAAATAGGCATGTGAGTGTAACATGCAGGTCTATGTCATACAAATAAAGGTGAAATGGCATTAATGTTTATATGATGTGTTATTTATGATTATTGGTATTTTATACTGTCTTGCTGGGCTTGGCTCACGGGTGATCTACTGTTTAGGAAAGGGTAAATCTGTCTCTGATCAGCCATGAGTGCGAGAGCTGGGCGATGTATGTACATGTTCGGGCCACACTAGACCAAGCAGGTTGGGGTCTAGTAGTGATGAACTTTTGTAATCCTATTTTACTGCTTAGGTCGGCTAGTGGAAAGACTTGTAATATTTTGAAAAATATTTTTGGAATCCCGAAATATGTAACTTTCATTGTAAAGTTAAAATTATTACAAGTTTTATTTTCATTCTATTTTCGTTTAAAGTTTAAAGTTCCCGCACTTTTCTGCTTAGTAATCCCGTTTAGGGGATTAGGGTTCTTAATCACCTTGGGTAGCGTGCCTAATTGTTAGGGTGTTACAGTTTGGTATCAGAGTGTCAAGGTTTTTAAACTTCTTGTAGACCAACCGAACATGTACAATCACCGTCAGAAACAAGCTCGACTCATGGTGCAGTAAGTGTTGAGAGTAAATGCTTTACTACTTATGTGATCATTTATTTACTGTTTTCCATTTTAGGCAGTATGCGAGCATAGTTTTTATGTGATATATGATGTCATGCTTAAAATATTATATGATAAGTGTTTATTTAAATGGAATAAATAGTTGAGTTAGGGTTTAAGGCAATAAGTGCATAAGTGTGGTATTGGTGTTTAACTCGTCGGGGTTGTTGATTACAAGGGTACTTGTAAAAATGGACCCTCCGCAATCATCTAGACCACAGGGCGAGCAAGTAGAGCCTGGGTTGACCAAACCAATCCAGCGGCACCGCCTGCGCCTCCGCAGAATCCAGGGGATAATGCGAGGGTTGGCAATGCTAATCCACATGTTGACTGGCAGCAGATGTTTCAAGAAATGTGAGGTATCATACTTCGTCAAGAGGAAGAGTTGCGTCAGTTAAGGCAACCAGCACCAGCTACCCCTGTTGAGCAAGTGTTACCACCTGCACTTGTGTCAGTGCTGGGTAACCAGTGGTTCATGTTATCGCATAGAAATTCGGTGTTTGAGCGGTTTGTGAAGTTGCAACCTCCAAATTTTCTGGGAGGTACTGACATAATCAAAGTTGAGCAGTGGATGAGTACAATCACCCGAATCCTTGATAATATGGGGGTGACGGGAACAGAAAGAGTAAATTGTGCACTTTCATGTTACAAGATCATGCCCGCGTCTGGTGGGATATTGTGGGACAGACTCGAGATGTTAGTGTGATGACTTAGGAAGAGTTCAAGAGTCTGTTTGAGGAAAAAATTTATAACATTGTTGTAAGGACTTCACATATGGAAGATTTTGTGAAACTAACTCAGGGGAAAATGTCTGTGGCCGAATACACTATGGAGTTTGATCGGTTGTCCAAGTTTACTGGTGATCTGGTGCCTACAGATTTCACCAGGAAACAGAAATATGTGAGAGGACTGAATGCCACAATCAGTCGGGACTTGAAAATTACCACTACTCATGACACTTTGTGCAAGAAAGTGGTAGAGATAGCCCTAATTGCTGGGGAGGCTAAGCAACATGTAATAAAAGAACAAACAGCAAAGGATGCCACCATGGCATCGAATCCTCCGTCTAGTGGTAATATTAGTAAGGGGACCGACGGTGGTAACCCTGATCACAAATGGAAGGCTGACGCTTCCGGAACATCAGGGGGTAATAGAAAGTTTCGGGGAAACAGAGGTGGTCGTCAGGGCCTCGGGTCTTCATTCCGATCTTATCCTGAGTGTCCAAAATGCAAGAAACACCATCAAGGTGAATGTCGGGCCAAGGCTTATTTCCAGTGTGGCATGGTGGGCCACTTTATCAGAGATAGTCCTCAGGCCAAGAAAGAGGAGCCTAAGAAGAATACTACTCAGAATTTGGGAGGAATTTTTACTATAACACAGGTTAACGCTGATGTAGTCCGTCAGTGGTGACAGGTCAGTTATCTATAAATGGTTGTTCCTATACTGTACTGTTTGACTCGGGAGCTACTCATTCTTATGTGTCGAGTAGAATAATTGAAAGTTTCTATAAACCGTGTGATATTTATGCTTCGGGGTTTGGTACCCTGTTATCTTCGGGAGATCTTATTATATCCACTAGGTGGATTCGGTCTTTGTCTTTTTGGATTGACGATTGTGAATTCACCGCCAATCTAATAGAGTTGCAACTGTCTGATTTTGATATAATCTTGAAAATGGATTTTCTAGTCTAAGTATGGGGCAACGATCGACTGCAAGCGGACGATGGTGGTGTTTGAGCCTGATAGTGCTAATCCAGCAGTGTTTGTGGGTAAAGTTCAGGGGACACGCATACCAAGAATAATACTTTTGAAAGAAAAGGATCTGATGAGCAGAGGTTGTCTGGGATTCATAGTCACTGTAGTGGATACCAACCAACCTGTGACATCTGGACCTGAAAACACAAGATTGGTGTGTGAGTTCCTTGACGTCTTTCCAGAAGATTTACCGGGATTGCCACCTACCTGGGAGATTGAATTTGTAATTGAATTAGTTTAAGGAGTAGAACCAGTATCAAAAGCACCGTATCGAATGGCTCCAGGAGAATTGAAAGAGTTAAAGATCCAAATTACAGGAGTTATTGGATCTGGGATTCATTAGACCGAGCTGCTCTCCTTGGGGTGCACCAGTATTATTTGTGAAGAAGAAAGACGGGTCGTTGTGAATGTGTATTGATTACAGGGATTTGAACAAGCTTACCATCAAGAACAAGTATCCTTTACCTCGAATTGATGATCTTTTTGATCAATTGAAGGGGAAGACGATCTTCTCCAAGATCGATCTTCGCTCAGGCTATCATCAGTTTAGAATTTGAGAGAAAGATATCCCAAAAACTGCATTCCATACTCGGTATGGACATTATGAATTTCTTGTGATGTCTTTTGGAATCACCAATGCCCCGACGACATTCATGGATCTTATGAATTGGGTATTCAAGGATTACTTGGATAGATGTGTGATCGTATTTATTGAAGACATCTTGGTTTATTCTGAATGAGAAGAGGAACATGAATTGCATCTCGATCGGCATTGCAATGGTTACGAAATCACAAGTTGTATGCTAAGTTCAAAAAGTGTGAATTCTGGTTATCTCATGTCTCTTTCTTGGGGCATATAGTAGATAAAGATGGGATCATGGTGGATCTGGCCAAGATTGAAGTTTTTTAGGATTGGCCAACACCAAAATCTATTGGAATTTATTTTACCAGGATCTTAGATCTACTCACAAGTATGTTGTTTAACACCCTAAATATGAACTTTCTAAAACGATGAAATAAACACATATAAAGTTAAGAAAATCTTACACTGATGCAGCAGAATTAATGTCTCCTTCTACTCAGACCTCTAACCCTTGTATCCTTTCTGTAGCACAGTATAATCAAGATCTGAGCCCGATTGTCCTTCTTCTTTGAGTTTGATCCTTCACAGTCTTCCAATCTATGATTGAGTTACTGCTTGCTGTGTGTGGGCACTTACTCTTTCACTAGGGTTCGAAATTTTGGAAGAGAAAAGAGAGAGAGGGATTTCGGCCAATGTATAGAAAATAGGGAAGGCTCAGTTTTTCTGAAGAGAGAAATTTCTGACAGAAAAGCTTATGAAAACTTATTATTTGACTGAGCCATCACTTTCTATTTATAAGCAACTACTAGGTTTAGGTTAGGAATTATTTGGCATTAAAATAATGAAAATATTAATTTGAAAAAGTCAAACAAGTGACCGGCCATGGTGTAGTTTATGGGCCCACTTGATTTTGCAGTTTTAACAAATTTTATTTCTATTTTCTCAAAAACGCCAATTTTCCAATTCTAACCATTTAAATACCAAAACTAATTATTTAATAACTAAAATAGATTATTAAATAATATTGTCATTTAATTTAATTATTAACTAGACATATAAAGTCCATTAATAAATAAATAAACCTAGAATCTCTTTTCTTTACAATTTCACCCCTGCTTAGTGAAAATTCACAAAATTAGACATAGCCTAACTTTAGAATTATAATTGATCAATCACGAATCAATTAATGAGCCTTACAAGCAAAATTTTCTCAACTAGAATGGGGACCATGGATCTATATGCTGAGCTTCCAATAAGTGAACCAAATTTACCAAGTAAATTCCTACTTATTAATTCTTCGTTGAATCCACTCTTAGAACTTAGAATTACACTCTCAGACTTATATAGAGCATATTATATGTTTCACGATATCAATATGCTATCTCATTTAACCATTGTTATAATCTTATTGTGATTTAAAGATCCTCTATATAGATGATCTACATCGAGATGGGATAATTTTACCATTCTCACTCCTCAATGTATTTTGCCCCTTAAAACACTTAGCTACCTGTAAATTGTGTTTAGTGATCTAATAATTAGTCAGTTAAAAAAGTGCTCATCCATTTACTTCTATTTGCTAAGCTCGAAGGGAATCATCACTTGACTTCTATACACCAGTAGAAGCTATAGATTCCATATTTATGTTCAGCACTCCCACTCAATCATACTATCATGTTCCCAAAATATACGTATCACCCTGACCTAAAAGTAGGCTTAACTAATAAATCAAAGAACATGAATAGCACTCCTGAGTTGAGCCTAAGCATATCAGGATTTAGATTCTTTTAACCTTAAGATCAACTACTGATATTTACTTGGAAAGTATATATAACGGTAAGTTTGTAATATCTTAACTTAGTTAAAATATCAGTCCAGTCCAATGTATACTCCATACATTCGAAACTAGTATACTTTACTAATGTCCTGGAAAGAACATAACACTTACTCCAAGTGTAAGTACACATCATCACTGATTATCACATTAGTGTAAATCCAATAACACTGATGAAACAGGGACCAAGTCTTTTGATTCATATGATCACAATCACATTCCACTGTGTTGACGATACTGTAATTGTGAATAAACATATGATCTGGATTTAACTGATTTTGTGTATAAAAGTAATAAACATATTAAACCATTAGCATGTAAAATTCATGCAAACATTAATCACTTCAAATTTCTTATATTGATAACTAATTAGATTGTAAAGAGTTTTATTTAGGACATAAAACCCAACAAACTCCCACTTGCACTAACATAAAACAAACTGTGCAAATAGGTCAATCTGATGTCTTGATCTTCAGATCAAGTGTAGTATATTTGAATCCACCCAAACTTCTGGAAACTAGTTCATAAATACTCTTATGAAACATCCTTTACTATATGCTTTACTCATCAAGGGATACTGAAATCTTTACTGTTTTAAAAGTACATCTGAATTAACAGAAGACATATCTCTCATATTTTAAAATGTGGAATTGAGATAATACAGTGTAGACTCTTCTTCAGTAATATAACTTTCTTGGTATTTTCGAATTTACAAAGTTATAATTCTTCTCTGGTAGAGCTTGAATTATTATAGAATAATTCCTCCACCCCCAAAGTAAGCACCATCTCAAGGATTTCGAAATTAGATGGTGAGATACAAGGACAACTGATACACAGTTCCTTAATATCTAACATATAGATCACTTTCATAAATCTTTCTTGAATATCTTCTAATGTTCCCTATTTGATTACATCTCAGATAGCTCCCACTCAATAGCAGATGTCTGGTTAAATAATACTTTTAACCTCTTATTGTTTGGAGAGTTACCTAGTTGTGACTTTTGTATTAGTCTGAAACTTTAAGTTAAGACTAAGTCATCAACATGGCAGACTAGTATTTGAAGTGAAAAATACATGCCAGAGATAAAGTAATCAAAATTAAGATACCATAAAATTTTATGAGGATTAAGAATTCTAGGTTCAAGTCATTCGAATAGACTGAACTAGAGTTCTTTATCTTATTCTCATAACCCTGATAAGTTATACCTATCCATGTGTATGGTTAGATTTGCTTTTCAGTAGTGTTCTTAAGTACCTATCACAAGTATCAACCTGATGAAGATGGGTATAGAACTTTAAAATTCTCCCACTCAATTAAGGTGGTGTGAAACTTTATCAAAGAACTTTTATAGGTATCAAACTTTTACTTACAATAGTAAAACGAAATGAAACATACAATCAAGATCAAGCATTTATATTGATAATAGCTAACTCATTATATTACTTCCATGTTTAAAGAAGATATGTGTTACATAGGGAATTGTGGAATAGACTTTACCCCTAAGTATATACATATAGGGTATTGTGGATAAACTCCACCCCTAAGTATATAGAGATTATGATCCACCCCTAAAGGTTGTAAAGATCATGATTCAGTGTGATAGAGTTTATGTGAAGTTGAATACTATCCAGAGTTCATTAGATATAAAAGATCGTTGAACTGCATAGTTTTCTTAACTTTTCTCCACCCCTATCAGATCAAAAGATCCTTTTATTAAACAAATTCTTAATAATTGTATTAGAATTAACAATTATTAATAAACATAGAAATAAATTCTAGTGTTTATTTAATATAACTCTATGAAGAGTTGTAAATATTATAGAATTTGCATCAATAATAAAAACATTAACACATACAAACATATAAATATAATGTGGTAATAATTGATGAAGATAAATTAAATGAAGCTCAATCTCATTAATTGCAATTGTTGAATTCGAAAAAATTAAAGAAACTTTATTAATAATAAAAATGTATTGCAACAATATGAGAAAAACAGGGATAAATATCCCTAACTAAAATTTGAAATCTAAATTGTCTTTAAACCAAAACAATTAAATCAAATAAAATTTGAAGAGTTTCATCTTCATCTGGACGATTTCACCCTTGATCCAGCTTTCTGATCCAACTCATTTGAGTTCAAGTAGCTTGGCCTATAAGAAGAAGAAACAAATAAACAAAGTTAGTCCAGATCATAAATCCAATTGGATAATAATTCACTAAAACTCTTAAAGTTTATAAATAGAAATACCTTGTTTCTTTGCAAGAAGTTTAGGACACTGGGGTTTCCAATGACCTTTCTCATTGCAGTAGAAACACTTTCCTTTAAGTGTAGCATCACCAGAAGCAGCAGCCTTTTTCTGTTTCATGGCTTTTGCACGCTTCTTGGTGTTCTTCCACTTCTTCTTCGATTTGGGTTTCGAAGTAGAGGCAACATTTGCTTCAGGTTTCATCGTTCCATTACCATTCCCAGGATTGTAAGGTTTACTCCCTTTCTTCTTGGGTCCTCCAATCAAATTTTCATAAGTTTGAAGGTCATTGACTAACTCATGAAAGTCTATTTCCTTCTTATTCATGACATAATTTGATGTGTATGGTAGAAATGCTGGAGTTAGGCTATTCAAGATAAGGCTTACTTGAGTAGCACTATCTATTTCAGCACCATGATCCTGGGCTTCTTGGAAATAACTTGCCATGAGGAGAACATGGTCACGCACGTTTTGATGAGGTTCCATCCGTGCATTAATGTACTTCTTAGTCACGTCAAAGCGTGACTGAAGTGATGCCTTACCGAATAGCTCATTTAACTTCGTCATAACTTCAGCAGCCTTCTCGGTTTTAGAAAATCGAGTTTTGAGGGTGTCAACCATGCTAGAAAGCATAAAGTATAGAGCTTTGTCATTTGCTTTTTGCCAACGCTCATACTTTTCTTTCACAGCTTTGGATGCATTGTCCCCAGGCACTTCAGGTGACGGCTCAGTTAAAACAAACAAGGCACTTTCTCCTATGAGAGCAATATTAATGTTCTCATTCCATTTAGAAAAGGTAGATCCATTCTGCTTATTTTCAGTCAACAGTGATAACATGGGATTCATTTTGATAATACAGGATACTACAAAATAATAGAATTCAACAAACAGAAATTAATAATGGTTTAACATAGAATCAATTCAGAAATTATAAGCACATAGCAAGTAGGAATGATATGAGAAAATACTTAAAAAAAATTCAATCCTAAATAATTTCCAAGGTTTTTCAACAAACTGATATCAGTGTCCCGTTTAGGCGAGAGTCAAAGTTACCATCTATTGAATAGAGTTGTCAGCTAATCTAAAATGTTAAACATTCTAGCAACCTTTTATTCGATCAAGATTGGAATCCAGCGTTGTCACATTTAGGCGAGAGTCAAGGCTATTCTATCTTATGAGCTACTACCATTGTTTCGCAATTTGCAAGTCAAATATGGTCGCCACCATTAGGGTGATCCATACCATATAAAACACTTACAAACTACTTATATTTCGAGATTAAACGGTGCGAAATTGCTAATGAACGTTTCTCCATTAGGGAGGATTGCTCACTAAAACAAACGCGATGTAAAACCAACAATGGAGATCGAATATCTTAATACTAATAAAGCTCATTATTTAAAATGTATTTTCTTTATTATTCTTATAAATATACTCATTAAATTCGAATTTAGAATTAAAAAATTCAAAAAAAATTTAATATAATATTTATAAAATTACACTTAGATGGTGATTTGAAATAAAATTAATTTTTTCCATCTTAACAGTAATCTTAAATATAAATATTAAGGAAATTAATTTAAGTTGTATTAATTTAAATTAATTAGCAACTTAAAATTTTCTTGAGAATATATTTATTGTATTCGAAAAATAAGTATAAAAACTTTATAAATTTTCGAAAATAATAAAACTTAGAAAAATACTTCAAGCAAAAATATCACCTATCTAGATTTTCTTTTGACTAGTTAATTCAATTTCTAATAATATATATTTTAAAATTCATTTATTTTAAATTAATCAATATATGAAAAAATCATTGATTTAAGTTGGTCCAAGAATTAATTAAAATAAATAATTAATTTACAACTCAATCTATTTTTCAAGAAAATTCAAAATATTGCATAATTAAAATGCAATTTTCGAAATTGATTAATAAAATAAAAATATATATTGAAAATTACTTAAATTTAAGTTGAAAAATTAAATTTCAACCTAAAAATAATTTTCTATTTAATTAAGTGTTATGAAAAATAAATATTTATGTATCATGATAAGAATCAACTTAGATATTTAATTTTTCAATTTAATTAAATGTATTAAATTCAAGAAATAAATAATTAAGTGTAGAGAAGGCTTAATTAATAATTTCTAGTTTAATACTAGGAAAAATATACTTAAATAAAATTATTTAAATAATTAATTTCATAGTGTATAATATTTTCCTATTTAAATATTAGAAATAATAAGTAGTCTAGAAATAACTATCTAGAAAATATCTTATTTGACTAAGTATCTTTTCAACAAAAATCTGAAAAATATCTAATTTAAGTTGTGTAGAAAAAATCTAGAACTTAAATAATTTCAAATTTAGATTTAATTAAATATCAAAAATTAAGTTATAACCACTTAATTTGAAGAATATTCCATTTTAAGTTTAAAACTAACTTAAAAAATATCTTAAGAATCTTTAATAACTAATGCCTAGGATTCCTCAACTTAATTTAAAATTTAAATAAAATATTCAAATTTAAGTTAGATATTAAAAATCAGTTGATATAACTAATTTATAACTTAAATAGGAATATTTAATTAAATAAGCTCCAGAAAGAATCTAGTTAGTTAAAATTCTTTATTTAATTAAATACAAGAAAAATACAAATAGTTTGTCTAGAAATAATATCTAAAACTAAAGGTGTTTTTCTTAAAATTAACTTTAAAATATTAAAATGAAAATAAATTTCATATATTTTAAAAGTTAATAATGTTGCTAATTTAATTTTATTAGGTCAAACTAATATAATTAACCTAGTACAGTTATTCAAATCACGCAAATGAGTCTTCACAATTGGGGTAGTTCATGTGAAGGGGTGCTGGGTTCAGTATGTCGTACCCACTTCTATGGCTCCCAACTCTCACACAAGGCCCAAAAGAGAGGAATTTAACCTTAAAATAAATAACTGTTATTAATTGAATAGGTCCAAAAACTAAATGGACCTAAATAAAACCTATCATGGTGTGACATTTTATTTAGCAAGAACGCATCTATATAATAAAATAAACACATAGGCTCACACAGGCACACTTTGGATGGGTCCTATCATGTTGCTAGGTCATACACAGATGAAAGAAGATTGTAAAATTTACCTGTTACAAATTATTAACTTGACCAAGGGAGCCATGAGTTAAAATCAAATCATTGGATCTGTCAACAAGTTAACCATGGCTATTTGCAATTTAGTAATAATAGGTTTTAAAAACTTACATACAAGCTAAAACCACATACTCTTGCAACAAGGTAAGCTGGATAGTTGGAAGTAGGATTTATTTAATTTTAAATAAATAAATTTTGAAAATAAAATAATTAAATAAATAAATAAAATTAATATTTAATTTTGAAAAATAAAATAAATAATAATATTAATTTATTTTTCGAAAAATAAAAAAAAATTAATTTAATTTCGAAATTATTTAAAAAATAAATATTTAAAGTTAAACCTACAATTTTGAAAAATTAAGTTTAAACTAACCTAAATATCATTTCAAAATTCGCTAACTACTTTTAAAAATTAAATGTTATTTTATAAATAAAAACTAAATAAAAAATTAAAAAAAGATAAATGAAATATCTTTTTCAGATTTTAAATTTAATTTAAATAAATAAAATAACAAAATTTAAAAGTTAGCAAAATATCTTACATCTATTTAAAATTACATGATTATAGTTATCTTATTTTAAATTTAAATAAGGTCAAAATATTTAAAAAAATTTAATTTAAAAAAAAAATTAAAATTTAATATCTGACCTTAAATTTAAAAATAAGATAAGATATAATCAAATTTAAAAATAAGATAGTTAATTAAGCAAAAAGATAGATATTTACTAATTTCAAATTCTAATTACACTAATATCATTAATTAAAATAAAAAAAATATTAAATAAATTAATTATAATTAGAATTGAATTAGGAATAGTAAATATATAAAAACAAAACTACACAAAAAATCGGAACTTAAATCCATGAAAAAGCATGAAATAACGAAGAAAAACAAAAAATTTGCGAGCTGTACGGACAGTATGCGTTGCATACCGTCCGCGGGCGCTCATAGGGATGCTGGCCGACAAAACTCGGTGGAATGGGAGACGTGCAGCATGTCCGCGCGCGGAATGGGGTGTCATCAGACATCCGCGCACGTTGTTCAGACAAAATCCTGCTGAACACGCGTGAGACCGAGGTTCACTCGGTTCCGCACGCGCGTGAGGATGCACAACAACCTTATCTTTTTTTCGAATCTTCAAAAAATCATAACTAATTCAAATTAAATCGAAATTGAGTTTTGTAAAAAAATAACTTCTTAATTTTTTCCATACTATCCATTAAAAATAATTCCAGAAACAAAATTTTAATTATTTTTCACGAAAATTCACAAACATCAATCAATCATCATATAACACTCAATACAACATGAAACCATCCAAATAACAAATAATCGTTTTAAAGTCCAAATTTCTTGCAAGAAAATCAATTAGCATGGCTCTGAGGCCAGTTGTTGGAATTTATTTTACCAGGATCTTAGATCTACTCACAAGTATGTTGTGTAACACCCTAAATATGAACTTTCTAAAACGATGAAATAAACACATATAAAGTTAAGAAAACCTTACATTGATGCACCGGAATTAATGTCTCCTTCCACTCAGATCTCTAACCCTTGTATCCTTTCTGTAGCAGAGTATAATCAAGATCTGAGCCCGATTGTCCTTCTTCTTTGAGTTTGATCCTTCACAGTCTTCCAATCTATGATTGAGTTACTGCTTGCTGTGTGTGGGCACTTACTCTTTCACCAGGGTTCAAAATTTTGGAAGAGAAAAGAGAGAGAGAGGGATTTCGGCCAAGGTATAGAAAATAGGGAAGGCTCAATTTTTCTGAAGAGAGAAATTTCTGACAGAAAAGCTTATGAAAACTTATTATTTGACTGAGCCATCACTTTCTATTTATAGGCAACTACTAGGTTTAGGTTAGGAATTATTTGGCATTAAAATAATGAAAATATTAATTTGAAAAAGTCAAACAAGTGGCCGGCCATGGTGTAGTTTATGGGCCCACTTGATTTTACAGTTTTAACAAATTTTATTTCTATTTTCTCAAAAACGCCAATTTTCCAATTCTAACCATTTAAATGCCAAAACTAATTATTTAATAACTAAAATAGATTATTAAATAATATTGTCATTTAATTTAATTATTAACTAGACATATAAAGTCCATTAATAAATAAATAAACCTAGAATCTCTTTTCTTTACAATTTCACCCCTGCTTAGTGAAAATTCACAAAATTAGACATAGCCTAACTTTAGAATTATAATTGATCAATCACGAATCAATTAATGAGCCTTACAAGCAGAATGTTCTCAACTAGAATGGGGACCATGGATCTATATGCTGAGCTTCCAATAAGTGAACCAAATTTACCAAGTAAATTCATACTTATTAATTCTTCGTTGAATCCACTCTTAGAACTTAGAATTGCACTCTCAGACTTATATAGAGCATATTATATGTTTCACGATATCAATATGCTATCTCATTTAACCGTTGTTATAATCTTATTGTGATTTAAAGATCCTCTATATAGATGATCTACATCGAGATGGGATAATTTTACCGTTCTCACTCCTCAATGTATTTTGCCCCTTAAAACACTTAGCTACCTATAAATGGTGTTTAGTGATCTAATAATTAGTCAGTTAAACAAGAGCTCATCCATTTACTTCTATTTGCTAAGCTCGAAGGGAATCATCACTTGACTTCTATACACCATTAGAAGCTATAGATTCCATATTTATGTTCAGCACTCCCACTCAATCATACGATCATGTTCCCAAAATATACGTATCACCCTAACCTAAAAGTAGGCTTAGCTAATAAATCAAAGAACATGAATAGCACTCCTGAGTTGAGCCTAAGCATATTAGGATTTAGATTCTTTTAACCTTAAGATCAACTACTGATATTGACTTGGAAAGATATATATAACGGTAAGTTTGTAATATCTTAACTTAGTTGCAATATCGGTTCAGTCCAATGTATACTCCATACATTCGAAACTAGTATACTTTACTAATGTCCTGGAAAGAACATAACACTTACTCCAAGTATAAGTACACATCATCGCTGATTATCACATTAGTGTAAATCCAATAACACTGATGAAACAGGGACCAAGTCTTTTGATTCATATGATCACAATCACATTCCACTGTGTTGACGATACTGTAATTGTGAATAAACATATGATCTGGATTTAACTGATTTTGTGTATAAAAGTAATAAACATATTAAACCATTAGCATGTAAAATTCATGCAAACATTAATCACTTCAAATTTCTTATATTGATAACTAATCAGATTGTAAAGAGTTTTATTTAGGGCATAAAACCCAACAAAATCGTCTATTGAAGTTAGAAGCTTTTTGGGTTTAGATGGGTATTATCGTCGATTCGTTGAGAGTTTCTCAAAGATTGTTGTACCCTTAACGGAGTAGACCCGAAAGAACTTAAAGTTTGTTTGGACTGATCGATGTGAGAAAACTTTTCTAGAGTTAAAGCAATGCTTGATTACCGCTCCAGTGTTTACTCTTCCTTCAGATAAGGAAAAGTTTGTTGTTTATTGTGATGCCTCGAGACAAGATCTGGGTTGTGTTCTTATGCAAACTGGAAAGGTGATAACCCATGCTTCTCGGTAGTTAAAGGAGTACGAGCATAGGTACCCTACTCACGACTTAGAACTCGTAGCAGTGGTATTTGCACTAAAGATTTGGCGGCATTACCTATATGGCAAGAAATGCGAGATATACACTGATCATAAAAGTCTTAATTAAATACTTCTTTACCCAGAGGAACCTGAACATGAGACAGAGACGCTGGCTAGAGTTGGTGAAGGATTATGATTGTGAGATCCTTTATCACCCTGGGAAGGCCAACGTGGTTGCCGATGCCTTGAGTAGAAAGGGCCAGAGTCAGATAAATACAGTGAAGTAAATCTCCCATCAGTTATCAAATGAAATGACCCGAGCTAAAATCGAGTTGGTTGTGGGGCAATTGGCTAATATTACCCTACAATCTACTCTTTTGGAGCGAATCAGAGAAGCACAGTTGCAAGATCCAGAGTTAGTGAAATCTTGAGATAGGGTTTCAGCTGGAAAGATTGGTGAATTTGAAGTGGATGATACGGAAATGCTACGATTTATGAATCGTGTGTGTGTGCCTATAAACGACGACATTAAAAGAGAGATTATGAACGAGTCTCATATGACTCCTTACTCAGTTCATCCAGGGTCAACAATGATGTATCAAGACCTCAAAGCTATGTTCTGGTGGCCAGGTGATTGTTAACGCCCAAAATTGTGACTTCTACAGCGGTGGTTGTAGTATAGATCGGGCGGTCGATTCCACAGGGAGGTGATTATGAACAAAAATGTTAGTAGAAAAATAAAAACAAAAGGTTAATAAAGAGTGACAATAGTAACCAATGATTTTGTGATTTTTGTTTTGGTAATAAATATTAAAAGAGAGTAAAGAAAGGTATAATCAATAGTAAAATAAAGATAATATATTAAATTTAAATTAAATATTTTCAAAATAAAAATATATCTCGTAAATTTCATATGAAAATATTAATTTATTTTTAATTTATTTTAAACTTTAAGCTTACTAAATGTATATTTTTCACCATTAATCACAATCCTCAACTAGCTTATTGCTAGTCCTAGCAATTCAAGTGGAGAAAAGTAATAATCGAGTTGTTTAAACAAGTCAAACCAAGCAAAACTATCCAAGCATTTTCAAAATATTGGTAGGGAGTCAAACATTTCTATCAATGTTATTTTAGTTGTAATTCCAGAGTTGTGTGTGTATGCACCAAACTTTTATCAATTTTTTTTAAGTGTTAACACAAATAGTATTGAAAAATATCAAAAGTGTAAAGGTCTCAACTCCAATATCGTCACGGGTATTGAAAGTATTTATCGGGAGGGTGACACTCTTTTGGAGTTGGAAATGTAGCAATTAACGCACAAATGAGAGAGGATAAATATCTTTTTTAGGACAAACAATTTGAATAAGAATTGATTACAAGATAGACACATCAAACCATTAGAATTCAAATGACAAACAACCTTTGGGATTTCTGTGAAACACTTACAAAATAAGAGATAAAGAGCCAACAAATTAAAAAAAATACAACGATAATTATATGTGCATAAATATATGTATATATATATTTTAAAAGAGAAATATGATGTTTCTCTCTTTTTTTTTTTTTTGAATAAAATACTTGAATTGAAACACTTTTTTTTAGAGAGAGAGTAAGATAGCGTTACTGTAGTTCTCTCTCTTTTTTTGATTATATATATATTTTTTTATTTAGAAAAAATGGAGACTACTTGAAAATTGAAGTAAAATGATATTGCTCTTGTTCTATATATATATATATTTTAATGATTTTTCTTTTTTTTTTCATTTTTTTGATTGATTTTTTTTTATTTTTTTGACAAGAGACAACATATACGAAGGAATAAAAGTACAAAGAAATAAAATAAGATTACAAAGAAATAAAATAAAGGCTCTTTATTACAAAAGAAATTAATCCCTCTTGTAAATATCATGTTTGAAATTCTAAAAGTTCAACTTTGCCAACTCAAATGACCAATAAAAGTTCAAAAATTTGTTTTCTCAACTCTCACAACTCACAAAAAAATAAAAAAATTTACACTCTAAATTTTTATCAACTATATGTGTTAACAAAAATTTCTTCACAAGTTGAAAGTGCATAAAATAACTCTAAAAATCACAACTTGATAACAAAACATAGTAAAAATTTGACTCAAACCGCAATTTTACAATCATGTTCAGATAATTTTGAAAAAATTGACTTAAAAATTCAACAAAATAATTAAAATTCTCCAAATGAACGCTCAGCAGAGCTCACCACCCCCAACTCAAAATTAGACAGTGTCCTCAATGTCACAAAATATGAAATGAAAAAGATAGAAAAAGGAGTACACCTGATTGACGATAATAAGCACAAGACGAGAGCGGAGATAACTTGATAATGGTAACAACAACAAACATAGAAAAAAAATGCAAAACAACAAAAACATAAAGATAAAATAAAATACTATAGCATATAGATAGGAAAAACAATCATTTAGAGTGTATAATCTGGGTCCTCAAGAAGGACCTCTTCAACAAAGCTCATACTCTCAATGTAATATTTCAGTCTCTGGCCATCGACTCAAAAAGTCCTCCCATCTGTTGGGTTCTCGACCTCAACAGAACCATTGGGGAATACTTGTTTCACCACAAATGGACCAGTCCACCTTGATCTCAACTTTCTAGGGTGGAGATATGCAAACGAGAATCGTACAAATGTACTTTCTGATTTGGCTCAAAATGTTTTCTCATGATCTGTTTATCGTGAGCAACTTTAAGCTTTGCTTTGTAGATCCTGGAATTATCGTAAGCATCATTTCTCAACTCCTCAATTTCAAACAATTGGAGTTTCCGATTCATACCTGTCGCACTTAGGTCGAAGTTCAAGGCCTTAATAGCCCAATAAGCTTTGTGATCAAGTTCGACAGGTAAATGACATGCTTTTCCATAGACAAGTCGATAGGGAGACATCCCAAGAGGGGATTTGTAAGCTGTGCGGTATGCCCAAAGTGCGTCTTGAAGACGTGTTGACCAATCTTTTCGGTCGGGATTTACCATCTTTTCAAGAATGTTTTTGATCTCCCTATTAGCTAGCTCAGCTTGACCATTGGTTTGTGGATGATAGGCATTTGCAACTTTGTGAAGTACACCGTACTTTCGCAAGAGAGCCTCAAAAGATCAGTTGCAAAAATGAGTGCCTTGATCACTAATGATAGCACGAGGGGTACCAAACCTTGATAACACATTTTCTTTTAAAAATTTCACAACTGTAGCGTTATCATTATTTCGAGATGGTACCACCTCGACCCATTTTGAAACATAACCAACAGCAAGAATGATGTAAACGTAACCAAAAGAAGGCGAAAATAGTCCCATAAAGTCTATTCCCCAACAACAAAATATTTATATGACAAGGATTGGGTTCAAGGGCATCATGTGCTGTCGGGACAAGGAGCCTAACTGTAACGTCCTCACTTCAAGCCTCCATTGGGTCCTTACACCGATGGAATGAATGGCTCTTATACACGAGTACGCCACTCTGGCTGCTTCCTGGATTGATGACTGACCCTACAGACGAACACGAGTGTTTCCAGCGTGCTTTGTCCTCACTCACACGCTTCCTGTGAAAACTTCCCAAGAGGTCACCCATCCTGAAATTGTCCAAGGTCAAGCACGCTTAACTATGGAGTTCTTTCGTGATGGGCTACCGAAAAACAAGATGCACCTTGTTGATATAGGTAGTACCAATCAATCCATTTAAGCTCTCTTCAACTGTGTAGTCCCATACTTACACAATCTCAGAATCATCCCACTTGACCTTCCCCAGGCGATGTGGGATTGCACAACTTACTCGGTATTTCCCCTTACGGATCACGGGACTACTGACTATCACAATCACCCCACCTTACGGGGTCCGATATCCTTGTTGACCACACTTCCGGCTAGGTCAAGGCTCTGATACCATTTTTAACGTCCTTGCTTCAAGCCTCCATTGGGTCCTTACACCCACGGAATGAATGGCTCTTATACGCGAGTACGCCACTCTGGCTGCTTCCTGGATTGATGACTGACCCTACAGACCAACACGAGTGTTTCAGCGTGCTTTGTCCTCACTCACACGCTTCCTGTGAAAACTTCCCAGGAGGTCACCCATCCTGAAATTGCCCCAAGTCAAGCACGCTTAACTCTGGAGTTCTTTCGTGATGGGCTACTGAAAAAGAAGATGCACCTTGTTGATATAGGTAGTACCAATCAATCCATTTAAGCTCTCTTTGACTGTGTAGTCCCATACCTATACAATCTCAGAATCATCCCACTTGACCTTCCTGAGGCGATGTGGGATTGCACAGCTTACTCGGTATTTCCCCTTACGGATCACGGGACTACTGACTATCACAATCACCCCACCTTACGAGGTCTGATGTCCTCGTCGACCACACTTCCGGCTGGGTCAAGGCTCTGATACCATTTTTAACGTCCTTGCTTTAAGCCTCCATTGGGTCCTTACACCCACGGAATGAATGGCTCTCATACACGAGTACGCCACTCTGGTTGCTTCCTGGATTGATGACTGACCCTACAGACCAACACAAGTGTTTCCAGCGTGCTTTGTCCTCACTCGCACGCTTCCTGAGAAAACTTCTCAAGAGGTCACCCATTCTAAAATTGCCCCAGGTCAAGCACGCTTAACTGTGGAGTTCTTTCGTGATGGGCTACCAAAAAATAAGATGCACCTTGTTGATATAGGTAGTACCAATCAATCCATTTAAGCTCTCTTCAACTGTGTAGTCCTATACCTACACAGTCTCAGAATCATCCCACTTGACCTTCCCCAGGCAATGTGGGATTGCACAGCTTACCCGGTATTTCCCCTTACGGATCACAGGACTACTGACTGTCACACTAACCTTTGGCCCCTTACACAACAACGACAAAAATCATTGGTGTCTTTGAACAAAGTGGGCCAGTAAAGACCGCATTGTAAGATTTTTGCAGCGGTTTTCTGTTGGAAATTATTTTACCAGGATCTTAGATCTACTGACAAGTATGTTGATTAACACCCTAAATATGAACTTTCTAAAACGATGAAATAAACACATATAAAGTTTAGGAAACCTTACATTGGGTGCAGCGGAATATAATGACTCCTTCCGTTCAGATATCTAGCCCTTGATTCCTTTCTGTAGCAGAGCATTATCAATATCAGAACCTGGATCTCTTTCTCTGAATCTTTGATGCTGAAACTCCTTCTTGCTGAAAGTCTTTCTTCACGATCTTCCTCACTATGATTGAGGTATCACTTGCTTTGTGTGGGCACTACTCTTACACTAAGAATTTCGAAATCTCAATGAGGAAGAGAGAGAGAGTGGGTTCGGCCAAAGATAGGGAGAGAGAAGGCTCAGTTTTTTCTGAATGAAAAAGTAGAAAATTTAAGTGTAAATTTCTTGAAGCCTTCACTATCTATTTATAGCATTCCACTAGGGTTAGGTTGAATTATTTGGCATTAAAATAATGAAAATATCAGTTTAAAAATTCAAACCAAGTGGCCGGCCATGTAGAGTAATGGGCCTTACTTGGATTTTGCAGTTTTCTCAATTCTGCATCTGATTTTCTCAAAAACGCCAATTTTCAAATTCAACCATTTAAATGCCAATTCTAACTATTTAATAACTATAAATAATTATTAAATAATATTGTCATTTATCATATTTATTAATTGAACCATACAAAGTATCATAATTAACAAATATGCCCCTATAAACTCTTTCTTTACAATTTCGTCCTTACTTAGTGAAAAATTCACAAATAGACAAAGTCTAATTTGAGAATTATAATTGATTAATCAAAACCAATTATATGAGTCTTACAAGCAATATTATCTCAACTAATGCGGGGACCATGGGTCTATATAACCGAGCTTCCAATAAGTAGATCAAGAATTTAGCACTGAAATTCACTAACTTATTAATTCTTCGTTGAATCCACGCATAGAACTTAGAATTGCACTCTCAGTATATAGAATGCTCTATATGTTCCACCATATAGACACATCATTAGTTATCCATTGTTATAATTCTAATTTGATCAATGATCCTTTATATGAATGATCTACACTGTAAAGGGATTAGATTACCGTTACACCCTACAATGTATTTTATCCTTAAAACACTTGACCTCGTATAAATGATATTTCAGCTTATGTGAAATGAGTACTCCACCATTTATGTTCGTTTGGTCAAGCTCGAAGGAGATCATCCTTTGCTTACTATTCGCCAGATAGAAGCTATAGATTCCATGTTTATGCTAGCACTCCCACTCAATTGCACTACCGTGTTCCCAAAATGTACGTATCACCCTGACCTAAGAGTAGGCTTAACTAACAAATCAAAGAACACGAGCCTTTCAAGATTGAGCCTAATCATAACAGGATTAAGAACATTTGATCTAGGATCAACTAGGCGATATTGACTTGAATAGATATTGCGGTAAGTTTAATAAATCTAAGTCAAAGTTCAATATCGGTCCCTTCCGATGCATACTGCATGCATCCAACCTGAGCTTTACTTTAACCAATGCTCTGGAAAGAACATAGCATTTCTCCAAATGCAAGTAAACTCTGTTGTAGATTATCATATCAGTAAAACCCTGTGTCTGATAAATCTAGGAAACTTTTTTCACATAGTCATGTTTACCTTCCAATGTGTTGACAACACAATAAACAGGATCAAGTATGTGAAAAGGGTTTCGGATGAATTTATACATTATTTACATATAATCATGAAATAAATCATGTGAACCATGCAACATTAAATGTTATTTCTGATCTATATTAATAAGTAAATCTGATTATATTGAAATGAGTTTTATTTAGGGCATAAAACCCAACAAACTCCCACTTGCACTAATATAAAACAAAAAAGTGTGTTTCAAATAATCTCAACACCTTGATATACAAATCAAGTGTAGTAGTAGTAAACTCCTCGTAATTGGATCTGAAAGGTTGAATTAAACACAACCTTTTCTCCACCATTACTCTTCCTTTAATCACAAAATCATTGATTATGTGAAATTCCTCTCAATATGTCTACTCTCTTGGGATACTGGATTCTATATCTTTGGCAACTACTTTTGGTTAATCAGGAAATTAACACTAGTAGTTTAAGGCAATTTGGAATGATGCCAAAAATGTATAGAACGTTCCTTAGACTGAATAAGTACTTTCCTGCAACTTTAACATTCAGTCCCTCTCTGGTAGACCTAGAGACTTCAGATAGGTTTTTACACTTCTCCAAAATCACTATTCCACCCCCAAAGTAATCACCATCTTATCAGTAAGATTTACTAGCACAAAGGCAAATTTCAAAATCTGATATGGTGTAGTCTAAGAGTTTTAAACACACCCTTATAGACTAACATATAGTTCCTCTTATTTATCTTAAGATTTACTTGATTGTCTTCCAATGTTCTTCTCCTGGATTAATCTGATACCTACTCATTACTCCCACTCAACAGCAGGTGTCTGGTCTAAGGCATACAAAAGCATATCTAAGACCTCTCACTTTTGATATAAGAAATGACTTTATCTTTTCTGGAATAGTTGAGACTTTTCCTTAGATAAATAAAATCTATGTCTAAGAAGTTGTGAAGCTTCTATAGATTTCCATTAGAAAGAAGATGCTTCAGCATCTTACCAAAGTAAGTTGCTTGCCTTAGAGTAAGTAATTACCAGGTATACCACAAGCCATAGGTTTAGATAAACTCAAACCTATAATACTAGGAACAGGAAGTTTGTTAAGTCCATTGAATAGACTTATAAACGAAAATTTCCTTTTATGTCCTTGTAATAGAAAACTTTAGGTTACTCCATGTGAATGGATTAAACCATTGTTCTATTGGCTTTCTTCTTAGTTTCTTATCTTGACAATCCATTACTTGTTTAAACTCACAATGGATTTTAATCACTAGTGTCTCCCAAGTCATAAGAAGGTGAGTTCCTAGAAACTCTCCCACTACGACAAGGTACCGTGAATTATGTCGAAGAAAACTAAATGGTATTGATCTCTTCGGTTGTGACAAGACAACAGAGGCAGTGGGATCATCATATGTAAGATGATAGAACACTTTTGGAATCAAGAATTAAATATCTCCTTTATTTGCTACTTGATTTTCAGACTTAGTCATTTTCTTAGAAAAGTAGTATTTGTTTGAACAAACACTTTCTTATCTATTGACAATGGGATGGTCCACCCCTAATCACTTAGAACAGCTAACAAACCATGGTTAACAGTTGTAGCTTTTCTTAAGATTTTGATTAGGTCATCCATGAATCTAGTAATGATTTACATTAAGTATACAACCATTACATCATTCTGAAATTGTATTACCATAGAAGGAATTAGGCAACGACTAGTAACTAATCATCAACATGCAACTCGAAATTTCTGGGGAGGTAAGTTTGGATATAATTCAAAAATCAATTTAATGATCTTTGAACTGCATATCTACTAACTATTTCTCCACCCCTATCAGTTCGCAAGATATTTAACTATTTACCTAAATGGTTTTAACCATTGCTAGAAATTAATGAAAATTTTCAAACATTTCAAATTTCTTTGCTAAAAGGTATAATCTAGAGTTATCGTTTTAAGATTACAACGAAAAACTCATATCTACCCTTGAATGTACATCCATCTGCGAATGAGATGAACTACTTTCAGTGGATATAGGCATATTAACTCTTTGCAGAGATTGATCTTGTCAAATCCACTATGAACAAGATACAAATGCCATAGATTAAAAAATGTGGTAGTGTTTTTTGATGACATAGGTTTAGTTACATCAAAGAGTTCTTAGAATACTGCAAGTGGATCCTGGTCACAGAATACCTAACTCATATTCCATACAGTTTTAATCCATTAATAGAAGATGGATATTAAACACTTGAGAAAGTGTAACTGTATTGTATTCTGGAATTAGAAATATAAGAAAATTTCTATTTGGAATCTAAAATTAAAGTCAAAGACTTAAATTTATACCAAATATAATGAGTAATTCTATCTTTGACCACCACTACTAATTTAACTCTAAGTCTGATTTGCCCATACAAGTAGGAGATTTCTAAGATTGAGGTTTTATATCAATTGGGAATAGAATTTCGGAATTATAATCATATGCGTCATTTAATTTCTTAAGAGAAAATATAGAATGACATGAAATGATTTATATACCATTCATCCAATGATATGTTATTGAGCTAATTCGAAATGAATAAGCTAAGAGGAATTAGGATAATTTCGTTGCTTAAATAAGAATCCAACGATGCTTCGATTAGCGAAAGTCAAAGTAATCTTATTTATATAATCTTCTTGTTTCATATCGTAAAAATACTAGTCTAAGGTGTCATCAATTGATGAACAGCTAGATGTCGCATATACAATATTTATCTTTCGAGATCTAACACTATTATGAATGTCTAATGGTGAAAATCCTTTAGGGATTTATCTCATTAGACAAACAAACCAAGTTAGACCAACAATGAAGATTCGAAATTAAACTACAACTTAATAACAGAAAATAACATGGTTCAATATAAATTCATACACAATTCAGAAATTATTAAACATATAGCAAGTAGGAATGACAAGTGAAAATACTAAAAACATACAATCTTAAATAATTTCCAAGGTTTTCAACAAACTGATATCAGTGTCCCGTTTAGGCGAGAGTCAAAGCTACCATTCATTGAATAGAGTTGTCAGCTCATCTAAAATGTTAAACATTCTAGCAACCTTTTATTCGATCAAGATTGGAATTCAGCGTTGTCCCGTTTAGGCGAGAGTCAAGGCAATTCTATCTTATGAGCTTCCACCATTGTTTCATAATTTGCAAGTCAAGTATGGTCGCCACCATTAGGGTGATCCATACCATACAAAGCACTTACAAACTACTTATCATTCGAGATTAAACGGTGCGAAATTGCTAATGAACGTTCCTCCATTAGGGAGGATTACTCACTAAAACAAACGCGGTGTAAAATCCACAATGGAGATCGAATATCTTAATAATAAAGCTCATTATTTAAAGAGAGCTGTATTTTCTTTGATTCTCTTTATTTAATCTATTTATTTTAAATATATATTTATTAAAATTTCCAATTTAGAATGAAAAATTCTAAATATAAATTTTAATTTAATATTTATAAATTTTACTTAGATGGATATGAAAATAACATGAATTATTTCCATCTTAGTAATAATTTCCAATAAATATTTAGAAAAATATTCAATTTAAGTTGTTACAAAATTAATTTACAACTCAAATTTAATTTTCTATAAATATATATTGCATTTCGAAAAATTAAAGTATTCAAGGACACAATTTTCGAAAATGCATGTTAAAATAAAAAAAATTAATCCTGGAAAAATTATTCTAATTTAATGTTGGCCCAAAATTAATTAATAAAATTAATTTACAACAAAAAATATAATTTTCCTATTTAATTAAATATATAAGAAAATTTCAAATATTTAAGTATGATGATGGAAATCAACTTAAATATTAATTTTCTATTTAATTAAATACACTAGAAAAATACTTCAAGCAAAAATATCATCTATCTAGATTTTCCTTTGACTAATTAATTCAATTTCTAATAATATACTTTAATTCAATTTATTTTAAATTAATCAATAAATGAAAAAATCATTGATTTAAGTTGATCCAAGAATTAATTTACAACTTAATCTATTTTTCAAGATAAATTCAAAATCATCTTGCATTATGAAATGCAATTTCGAAAATTGATTAATAAAATAAAGAAAAATATATTTTACTTCATTTATTTTAATAAATCATTAAATGAAAAAATCATTGATTTAAGTTGGTCCAAAATTAAAAATAAATAATTTACAACTTTAATCTATTTTTCAAATAAAATTCGAAATTCTAGCATTTAAGAAATGCAATTTCGAAATTTGATTAATAAAATAAAGAAAAAATATATTTTGAAAATTATTTAAATTTAGTTGAAAAAATAAATTTCAACTAAAAATAATTTTCTATTTAATTAAGTGTCATGAAAAAGAAATATTTAAGTATCATGATGAAAATCAACTTAGATATTTAATTTTCAAATTAATTAAATGTATTAAATTCAAGAAATAAATAATTAAGTGTAGAGAAGGCTTAATTATTAATCTCTAATTTAATACTAGGAAAAAATATACTTAAAATAAATTGTACCAAAATTAATTATTTAAATAATTAATTTCACAATGTATAATATTTTCCTATTTAATATTAGAAATAATAAGTAGTCTAGAAATAACTATCTAGAAAATATCTTATTTGACTAAGTATCTTTTCCACAAAATTTGAAAAAATATCTAATTTAAGTTGTATTAGAAAAAAAAATCTAGAACCTAAATATTTTCAAATTTAAATTTAATTAAATATCAAAAATTAAGTTGTAACCACTTAATTTAAAAATATTCCATTTTAAGTTAATATTCGAAAAGATATTAACTTAAAAAATATCTAAAGAATCTTAATAACCAATGCCTAAAATTCCTCAACTTAATTTTGAAATTTTAAATCCAAAAGATATTCAGATTTAAGTTGGTTAGTTGTAGATAACTAAATATCAACTTAAATAGGAATATTTAATGAAAAATTTAAATTAAGCTTTAGAAAGAATCTAGATGGTTATAATTCTATATTTAATTAAATACAAGAAAATACATATAGTTTAGCTTAGAATATATAATTCTTTAAACTATGGTTTTCTTAAATTAATTTCAAAATAAATGAAATTAATTATGTTGCTAATCAATTTTATTAGGTTAAACTAGTTTAATTAACCTAGTACAATTATTCAAATCAGGCAAATGGGCCTTCACAATTGGGGTGGTTCATGTGAGGAGGTGCTGGGTTCAGTATGTCGTACCCACTACTATGGCTTCCAACTCTCACACAAGGCCCAAAAGAGAGGAATTTAACCTTAAAATGAACAACTGTTATTAATTGAATAGGCCCAAAAACTAAATGGGACTAAATAAAATCTATTAAGAACTATGATATTTTATTTAGCAACAACAACCTATATGCATCTATAATGAAATTAAACACATAGGCTCACACAGGCACACAATTTGGATGGGTCCTATGATGTTGCTAGGTCATACACAAATGAAAAAAGATTGTGAAAATTACCTGTTACAAATTATTTACTTGACCAAGGGAGCCATGAGTTAAAATCAGATCATTGGATCTGTCAACAAGTTAACCATGGCTATTTGCAATCAAGCAATAATAGGTTTTAAAAACTTACAAACAAGCTAAAACACATACTCCTGCAACAAGGTTAGCTGGATAGTTGGATGTAGGATTTATTTAATTTAAAATAATAATTAATTAAAAAAAAATTCGAAAATTTAAAGAAAATTTGAAAAATTCGAAATTAAAAAAAAATTAAATTTAAAATTAAACCTACAATTTTGAAAAATTAGGTTTCAACCAACCTAAATTTCATTTCAAAATTTGCTAACTACTTTTAAAATTTAAATGTTATTTTATAAATACAAATTAAATAAAAAATTAAAAAAAGATAAATGAATATCCTTTTCAGATTTTAAATGTAATTTAAATAAATAAAATAACAAAATTTAAAAGTTAGCAAAATATCTTACATCTATTTAAAATTACATGATTATAGTTATCTTATTTTAAATTTAAATAAGGTCAAATTATTTAAAAAAAAAATTAATTTAAAAATTTAAAGTCTGACCTTAAATTTAAAAATAAGATAAGATATAATCAAATTTAAAAATAAGATAAGATATAATCAAATTTAAAAATAAGATAGATTATTAAGAAAAAAAGATAGATACTAACTATTTTTAAATTCAAATTACACTAATATCTTGAATTAAATTTAAAAAATATTAAATTAATTCATAATGATAATTAGAATTGAATTAGGAATAGTAATAGTATAAATACAGAACTACACAAAAAATCGGAAGTTAATTCTATGAAAAAGCATGAAAAAACGAAGAAAAACGAAAAAATTGTGAGCTGTACAGACAGTATGCCAAGCATACTGTCCATGGGCGCAGGGGGCTGCGTGGGCGTGAAACGTAGGCGCAGGGGGCTGCTTGCAGCCTCTCCGCGCGCGCACGTGGTGCAGCGACACAACCCGATTTTTTCAAAACTTCAAAAAATCATAACTAATTCAAATTAAATCGAAATTGAGTTCTGTAAAAAAGTAACTTGCTTAAGTTTTTCCATACTATCCAATAAAAATAATTCCAGAAAAAGATTTTCAATTATTTTTCACGAAAATTCACAAACATCAATCAATCATCAAATAACACTCAATACAACATGATACCATCCAAAACATCAAACAATCGTTTTAAAGTCCAAATTTCTTGCAAGTAAATCAATTACCATGGCTCTGATACCAGTTGTTGGAAATTATTTTACCAGGATCTTAGATCTACTCACAAGTATGTTGATTAACACCCTAAATATGAACTTTCTAAAACGATGAAATAAACACATATAAAGTTTAGGAAACCTTACATTGGGTGCAGCGGAATATAATGACTCCTTCCGTTCAGATATCTAGCCCTTGATTCCTTTCTGTAGCAGAGCATTATCAATATCTGAACCTGGATCTCTTTCTCTAAATCTTTGATGCTGAAACTCCTTCTTGCTGAAAGTCTTTCTTCACGATCTTCCTCACTATGATTGAGGTATCACTTGCTGTGTGTGGGCACTACTCTTACACTAAGAATTTCGAAATCACAATGAGGAAGAGAGAGAGAGTGGGTTCGGCAAAGATAGGGAGAGAGAAGGCTCAGTTTTTTCTGAATGAAAAAGTAGAAAATTTAAGAGTAAATTTCCTAAAGCCTTCACTATCTATTTATAGCATTCCACTAGGGTTAGGTTTGAATTATTTGGCATTAAAATAATGAAACTATTAGTTTAAAAATTCAAACCAAATGGCCGGCCATGTGGAGTAATGGGCCTTACTTGGATTTTGCAGTTTTCTCAATTCTTCATCTGATTTTCTCAAAAACGCCAATTTTCAAATTCAACCATTTAAATGCCAATTCTAACTATATAATAACTATAAATAATTATTAAATAATATTGTCATTTATCATACACCTCCGCCCCACCCTTTCAAACAAATTTCTCAACCATTTGAGCCCATTTTTTTAAAAAGTCTTCCATTTTTGATACTTAATCACATACACCTAAAAAGTTTTCATTTTTTACCCTCTTTGAGTGTCATCTGAACCCAACTAGAAAATTTTGGGTTTAAAATCCAGCCACCATTTTTTGTTGAGAAAACATTGAATCTCAACCTCCTTTAAGGTATAAATATAGTTTCTATTCATTTTTATAATGTACATTGTTTTATTTTTGATTTTTGTAAATTATTTTTTGGGTTTTTTCATTTTATTAGTAATATTGTTGTGTTGTATGTGCATAGTGCCCGGATTTTTTACAGAATTGCTCGTTGGATTGCGGTTATTAGGTAAAAATTTAAACCTCAATATATAGTATATATATATGTATTTTATATTTTTTGAATATGTGTGTATATAATGTGTGTGTATATTGTGTGTGTATTTTTTATGTAAATACAATTTGTAATTGTATTGTATATATTCTTTGTAATATATGTATTTATTGTGAATGAGAATGATATTGGAGGGATTTAATTAGTTTAGAAATAAAAATTTTAAAATTGAATTAGTGTGGGATATAATTTTTTTTTTTGAGATAATAGTGTGAGATATAATTGATTATATATATATGTATGTATAATTTAGTAACTAAGTAACTTGTTTTTTTTTTATAACTAGTTATAAGTAATGAAAAAATTAATTTTGCAATTTCGTTGTATTTCTTTATATTGTAGGTTCGGCATAATTTTGTGTAGATCATATTTGAGCTTGTATTTATAGGTATATACTTTAACTAACTTTTTCTTATTATATAATTAATTATCAATGCATGTTAGTTGAGTTTGAATATCTTAAATATTCATCCGTAGTGAAGTAGGTTCTGCGAATACATGTACTGCGGTCGGATGGGTGGATAAATTTTGTATTGTTTATATTAATTTGTTTGTTCTGTATTGTTATATCTGTTTTGTTTGTTATTTTAGGCACTTTTAAAATTTTTGGGAACGTCCAATTACAGTCGTTATGCTGCCGAAATTTCGGTAGAATTAGGATAAATCTTACTAAAAACATATTAGTATTTACATAACACAAATAACTACTTAATATAACATAGTAATAAGAAGTTACGTGACATAAAAAATAATTACATACACATTTATATAAACTTTTCAATTTTACCAACATTCTTATCAACAAAACAACTTAATAACATGAACTAAACTAAAACAAGAATTTGAGTAATTTATAAATTAATATGAATTAATTGTGAGAAACCTAGTTAGTTACATTGTGTAATTAGTAACTAGATATAATTAGTTACTAAATACTGAATTTTTTTTGATAGGATTTTTGTTATGGATAAATCATGGATGCGTGAGGAGAGAAACACACTGCGATTTCAAGTAGGGTTCGATGCATTTTTAGAGTTTGCCTAAAAGAATTCTAAAAATCACGATCGTATTCATGGATGGCGAGGTGTATGTTCCACAACCATACGCTCGTGAGGATGAGGGTTAACCACAAACTTATGTTGAGGAGTTTATTTCCCTCAACGAGCCAGCTCTCCTGTACAATTTCGATGACCATGCGACTCTTAATCAGCAAGTATATCTCTGCTCTGACAACATGGACAACATTGTGGCCCGAGCGTATTTGTACGAGCATGTAGCTGCCAAAATTTCAGTAGAATTTTGGTAAAATTTGATATATTATGCTCTATTTTGTTTAGGGTCCACTCGCTCAACCGCCTTTAAGACGTGATGCGTCGAAGGAGAAAGCTTCCATGCTTTCTCCACAAGGCGGTGGTGCACGGGAAGATGAATTATTCTCGAAAAAGAAGATGGAATTGATCCCTAAATCGCTAAAATGGATGGTTGTTGAATTCCTGAACCTCAAAGATAAACGTGACATAATCACAATTCCTTTACCCGATTCATAGCACCGCGTACCCAGATCACGTTATCTGGAGAGGATTTGCAGCAGGTTGCTACGTGTGACTTCATCGGCAACCAGGGAATGCTGTTGGAATGATGTATACTCTTTTTTAATATAATTAACCTTATATATCAAATTCTAGTCAAATTATTATAAGACAATAATACTTAACAATTTTTTTGGCAGGCACATCTGGGAGAGCATCAACGGTATGAGAAAATTTTTCAAGTTTTACGACCCAGAGCTTCTCGTAGTGAATGGGATAACTGAGGAAGAGAAGAGTCAATCTTTTGAAAATGCGGCAAGACGATTGGCTGCTTGGTTATCATTGATGAATAACAACCACCAAATGTTCTTTATTCCTTAGAATATCGGGTAAACTCTATTTAATAACTTAGTGCTAATTATTCATTTCTACATTATGAATTCAAATTATTTTTATACTACCTTACTTATATTCCAATATAATTTTCTAGTGCGCATTGGACGCTAGAGGTCGTTACGCCAAAGAAAATTATCCATTTTGACCCTGTACGTGACTGCCCAATTCTCAAAGAAATTACTCAAATGATCGGAAGGTAATAATTTAATGACTTCTTATGTAACAAATTTAAATTAACTAATGAATTGAAATGCTAATATAATTTTTCAAACAGTGCATTCAGATATATAGGGGACGCACATGAGTATCTTGGCCCGTGGCAAGGAATTTCACTAGCAAATTGTCTAAGACAACCTAAAAGCCAAGAATGTGGTTTTTATGTTTTGAAATACATGACTGACATCGTCGCACGTGCAAACCCCAACCGTTACATACAAGATCAAAAAGCTGTAAGTTTTAATTATTGATTATAGTATTTATTATAATACCAAATATATAATATACATATATAAAAACTAATATAAATTTTCAATTTTTTTAACAGTTTGGGGGTAAGGGGCAATACGATCCAAAAACTGAATTGTTACCATTACAACGACAGTGGATATAACGGTTGATGGCGGTGATTCACGATGACGATTGAGGTTCAAAGGCCCAAGATTTTTTCTTCCCTATGTAATTTTTTTAGATTAACTTGTAGTTAGATTTATTAACTTATTAATATTTTTGACTAATTTTACAATGTTTGTGTAATATTTAATTACTTTTATGAAATAAAATTATGTATTTTAGCCAATTTTAAAATTAATTTAAATAATATCTAATTTACCTTTTAAAAAAATAAACATGTCATTTAAATTAAAATTAAATAAAATAATATATAAATTAATAAATATATAATTAAAATAAATTACATAAAATTAAAAAAACTAAAAAATGCTCATATTTGGCGTCGGTTCCTACGCCACCTATGGCCTCGGTTATTAACTAGGAACCGACGCCATATATTCCCCTATGGCGTCGGTTCCTTGATAATAACCGATGCCGTAGGGGTAGATATGGCGTGAGTTTTTAAAAACCCTTTAGTGTCGCCCTGATTAGCGTCTGTAGTAAATTTTGCCAAAATTGACGCTGAAAGGGCTTAAAAACCACCTCTAAAGGGGTTTTTGTAGTAGTGAATCCTAAATTGTCAAAATTTAGTTGGTTGGTTTAAAATAATAATTTAATTATATTAATATCTTATTTCACATCTGTTACATGGACATTGTTTGTTTATTTATATTGTTTATTCAAACTTTTTTTTAACAAACCTATTATTTATTTGATCTAAATTGCTATGATTAACTTGTTGACAGATCCAATGACCTGATTTTAATCATAGCCCAATTGTCAATAGATCCTATAAATAATTTGTAACAGGCAAATTTTGTACTTCTTTCATCTGTGTAAACCTAGTAACATGATAGGGCCCATCCAAATCATTTGACCTGAGTGAGCCTATATGTTTGCTTTTGGGCTTAGATGCATATAGGAAGCCCATTTAAGTTTTACTAAGTAAATGGACTAGGTTGCTAAAATAAAATTTCACTTAAGTAATTTTATTTAGGCCCAATTAGAATTGGGCTTATTCAATGAATAACAATTATTTATTTAATGGTTAAATTCCTCTCCTTTGAGCCTTGTGTGAGAGTTAGGGGGCCAATAGCAGTAAGTACGACATACTGAACCTAGCTCTCCCTCACATGAACCACCCCAATTGTGAAGGCCCATTTTTCTTATTTAAATAATTGTATTAGGTTAATTATATTAGTCTAACCTAATTAAAATTGAATTAGCAACATAATTAACTTTTAAAATATATGAAATTTATTTTTTCATTGAATATTTTAAAGTTAATTTTGGAAAAACACTTAGTTAATGAGATATATTCTAGATAGTTATTTCTAGTGACTAATTATATTTTCTAATATTTAATTAGGAAAATATTTTAAGTTGAAAATTAATTATTTATTTTAATTAATTTTGGACCAACTTAAATTAAGAATATTTTTCCTAGTATTAAATTGGAATTAATAATTAAGTTTCTTTTATACTTGATTATTTAATTCTTGTATTTAATACATTTAATTAAATTGAAAATTAAATATTTAAGTTGATTTCATTCTTGATACTTAAATATTATTATTTTCAGAATATTTAATTAAATAGAAAATTATTTTAAGTTGGAAATTTTAATTTATGAACAGCTTAAATTTAAATAATTTTCAAATATATTTTATTTTATTTTACTAATCTTTTTTTTTTAATTCGAAATTGCATTTTTTATGCAGAAAATTTTGAATTTTTCTTGAAAAATAGATTAAAGTTGAAAATTAATTATTTTTTTAATTAATTTTGGACCAAATTAAATCAATAATTTTTTTTTATTTAATGATTAATTAAAATAAATGAACTAAAATATATTATAATTAGAAAATAAATTAATTAGTCAATGAAAGTCTAGATAGTTTTTGTCTGTTTGCTTGAAGTATTTTTCTAGTGATATTTAATTAAATAGAAAATTAATATTTAAGTTGATCTTTATCATGATACTTAAATATTTGATAATTTTCTTAATATTTAATTAAATAGGAAAATTATATTTGTGTTGAAAATTAATTTTTAATTAATTTTGGACCAACATAAATTGGAATAATTTTTCAGGATTTATTTTATTTTATTTTAAGCAATTTCGAAAATTGTATTTATTTTATACATTATTTTTCGAATTTTTTTTTCATTATATATTTATAGAAAATTAAATTTGAGTTGAAAATTGTTAATTAATTTTGGATCAACTTAAATTGAATAATTTTCGTAATATTTATTGGAAAATTAATACTTAGGATGGAAAATAATTTATTTTTTATTTTTCCAGATCTTCCTTAAGTATAATTTTATAAATATTAAATTAAAATTTATATTTAGAATTTTATTCTAAATTGGTAACTTTTAATTAAATAAATATACATTAAAATAAATAGATTAAAATAAGTATCCAAGAAAATACAACTCTTTAAAATAATGAGCTTTTAGTTATAAGGATATTCGATCTCCATTGTTGATCTTACAATAGTTAAATATTTTCAATATAACCTCGAGACGCTAGACTTCGTCCCTCTTATGGATGGTTATTCGTTGAAAGCATTTAACAGCGTAAGATCTCTTATGATAAGTATTTTGTAAGTTTTCGTCTCTATTAGACTCTCCTTACGATGACTACTTAGAGATAAATTTACGAAGTATGAAACAATAGTGTGGAAGCTCATAAAATAAGAATAACCTTGACTCTCGCCTACCGGGACAACGTTGGATTCTTATTTTAATCGAATAAAAGGTTGCTAGAATGATATCCATTTTAGATGAGCTGACAACTCTATTCAATGAATGATACTTTGACTTTTGCCTACCGGGCCACGATATCAGTTTGTTGGAAACCTTGGAAATTATTTAAGATGTGCCTGTTTTGTATTTTTCACATGTCTTTGTTATTTGCTAATTGCTTGATAATTTCTGAATTGTGTGTGAATTTATATTGAATCATGTTGTTTTCTGTTATTAATTGTAGTTTAATTTCGAATCTTCATTGTTGGTCTAACTTAGCTTGTTGTTTTTAATGGGACAAATCCTAATGAATTGTCATCCATTAGACAAACATAACAGTGTTAGATCTCGATAGATAAATATTTGTAAATGCAACATCTAGCTGTTCATCAATTGATGACACCTTAGACAAGTATTTACAATATGAAACAAGAAGATTATACAAATAAGAATAACTTTGACTCTCGCCTACCGGGACATCGTTGGATTCTTATTTTAAATCAAAATTATTTTTTACTTATTCCTCTTAGCTTATTCATTTTGAATTTGCTTACATAGTATATCATTGGATGAATGGTTCATAAATCATTTGCTTATAATGTCATTCTATTTTTTTTTTTATGAAATTGAATGGCTCATATGATTATATTCCCGACATTCTATCCCGAAATGATATAAATCCTCAATCTTAGAATCTCCTACTTATATATGCTTACTTTAGGCAAATTAAACTTAAAGTTAGATTAGTAGTGGTGGTCCAAGAGAGAAGAATACTCATGTATATTTGGTATAAATTTAAGTCTTTGACTTTAAATTTTAGATTCCAAATAGAAATTTTTTATTTCTATTTCCAGAATACAATACAGTTCAACTTTCACAAGTGGTTAATATCCATTTTTTGTCAGTGGATTCAAACTGTATATTAAAGTATGGAATATGAGTTTAGTATTCTGTGACCAGAATCCACTTGGACTATTCTAAGAACTCTTTATTGTAACTAAACCTAAGTCATCAAAACACACAACCACATTTTATTATTAATGGCATTTGTATCTTGTTCATAGTTGTTCTGACAAGATAATTCTCGGCAAAGAGTCAATATGCATATATCCACTGAAAGTATAATCATCTCATTCGAAGATGGAGGTACATTCAGGGGTAGATAGGAGTTTTCATTATAATTCATAAGACGATCACTCTAGATTTTACCTTATGCACAAGAAATTTGAAAGTTTAAAAAATTTCATGAATTTCTAGCAATGGTGAAAAACCATTAAGGTAAGTTGATTTTTTGAATTATATCCAAACTTACCTCCCCAGAAATTCGATTTGCATATTGATGATAATATTGTTGAAAATATTTTACCAGGATCTAGATTTACTACCAAGTATGTTTCGTTAATATCCTAATATGAATTCTAAAACAATGAAATAAACACATATAAAGTTTCAGGAAACCTTACATTGGGTGTAGCGGAATATAATGGCTCCTTCTGTTCATATTTCTAGCCCTTGATTCCTTTCTGTAGCAGAGCATTATCAAGATCTGAACCTGGATCTTATTCTCTCCTTCCTTGAGCCCGATTCTCCTTCTTGTTGATTGGATTCTTCACAGTCCTACACACTATGATTGAGATACCACTTGATGTGTGTGGGCACTCACTCTATCACTCAAGGCTGAATAATATGAAGTAGAAAAAGAGGAAGAGGGTGGCGGCTAGGGTATAGGTATAAGGCTTAGAATTTTTCTCTGAAGGAATGAGATGCGTCATCTTTTTCCTGAAGCCATCACTACCTATTTATAGGTAACCACCTAGGTTTAGGTTAGATTTATTGGCATTAAAATAATAGAAAAATAAATGGTAAATTCCTTAGTGTGGCCGGCCATAGGATGTTATTGGGCCCCACTTTGCAATTTTGCCATTTTGTCATTTTTCCATCTCATTTTCTCATAAACGCCAATTTTCCAATTTAACCACTTAAATGCCAATTCCAATTATTTAATAACTAAAAATTAATTATTAAATAATATTGTCATTTAATATATTTATTAATTAGACATATAAAGTCTCTTAATTAATAAATAAAACCTAGAATCTCTTTTCTTCACAATTTTTCCCTTGCTTAGTGAAAATTCATAAACTAAACATAGTCTAATTTTAGAATAATAATTGATTAAGTAAAATCAATTATCTGAGTCTTACAAGTAGTATGGTCTCAACTAGTATGGGGACCATGGACCTATATAACTGAGCTCCCAATAAGCAGACCCAGAATTTACCAAGTAAATTCACTGACTTATTAATTCCTTGTTGCATCCACGCATAGAACTTGGAATTGCACTCTCAGTCATATAGAACGCTCTATATGTTCGACGACATAGATACGTTATAAATTATCCATTTTTATAATCCCAATAATCAATGATCCTCTATAGATGATCTACATTGCATAGGGATAAAATTACCGTTAGACCCTTTCAATGCATTTTATCCTTAAAACACTTTCCACCTATAAATGATATTTTAGTGAATTAATATAGTCACTAAAATGAACGTTCAATCATTTATCTCTATTTACCAAGATGGAACGAAATCATCGTTTCACTTCTAAATACCTATAGAAGCTATAGATTCCATATCTATGTTTAGCGCTCCCACTCAATTGCACTATCATGTTCCCAAAATGTACGTATCACCCTGACCCAAAAGTAGGCTTAACTAACAAATCAAAGAACATGTATAATACTCTTGAGATCGAACCTAACCATATCAGGATTAAGATCATTTGATCTAGGATCAACTAGGTGATATTGAATTGAATAAATATTACGGTAAATTTAACATATCTACTAAAAGTTCAATATTGGTCCCTTCCAATGTATACTCCATACATCCGATACTGGTAAACTTTGCCAATGCCCTGGAAAGGACATAACACTTATCCAAGGTGTAACCATACCTATCGCTGATTATCATGCTAGTCTAAATCTAGTGAACTGACAAATCAGGGAATTAAACTTTCGAACATATAATCAAGATTATATTCCACTGTGCTGACAATACTATAATCATGAACAAATACATATGTTCTAGACTTAATAGAATTTATACATTAAATATAACCATGAAATAAATCATGTGAACCATGCAACATAAAATGTTATTTCTGATCTTTATTGACTAGTAAATCTGATTATATTGAAATGGGTTTTATTTAGGGCACAAAACCCAACAAATATAAGGTCTATGATTAGTTACTAGTCATTGCCTAAGTCCTTCTAGGGATATACCCTAGTGATAGGAAAATTTCAGAATGATGGAATAGTTGTGTACTTAGTGTAAACCATTACTAGATTCATAAATGACCTAATCGTAATCTTAAGAAAAGCTAGAACTGTTAACTAAGGTTTTGAGGTTTGTTAGCTATTCTAAGTTATTAGGGGTGGACCATCCCATAGTCATTAGATAAGAAAGTGTTTGTTTTAACAAATACTACTTTTCTAAGAAAATGACTAAGTCTGAAAACAAAGTAGCAAATAGAGGAGATATTTTTTTCTTGATTCCAAAAGTGTTCTATCATTTTTTTTCGAAATAAGATGGTCCCACTACCTCTGTTGTTTTGACACAACCGAAGAGGACAATACCATTTAGTATTCTTAGACAAAATTCAAGGTACCTTGTCGTAGTGGGAGGGTTTCAAGGAACTCACCCTGTTATGCCTTGTAAGACACCGGTGATTAAAATTCATTATTAGTTTAAACAAGTAATGGACTGTCAGAATAAGAAACTTAGAATCAAAGCCAAGAGAACTACTATGGTTAAAACCATTCATATGGAGTAACCAAAAGTTTTCTATTACAAGGACAAGAAAGGAAATTTTCGTTAGTAAGTCTATTCAATGGACTTAACAAAACTTCTTGTTCCTAGTATTATAGGTTTGAGATTATCTAAACCTATGGCTTGTGGTATGCCTGGTAATTTACTTACTCTAGTACAAGCAACTTACTTTAGTAAGATGCTGAAGTATGTTCTTTTCTAGTGGCTAAATCTATAGAAGCTTCTCGATTTCTAGACATAGATTTTATTTATCTAAGGAAAAGTCTCAATTATTCCAGAAAAGATAAAGCCATGAAAGAATTTCTTGAATCAACAGTGAGAGGTCTCAGATATGCTTTAGTATGCCTTAGACCAGACACCTGCTGTTGAGTGGGAGTAATGAGTAGGTATCAGATTAATCCAGGAAAGGAACATTGGAAGACAATCAAGTGAATCTTAAGATTAAGAAGAGGAACTATATGTTAGTCAATAAGGGTGTATTTATTACTCTTAGACTACACCAAATCAGATTTCTAGACTTGCCTTAGTGCTAGAAAGTCTGCTGATGAGATGGTGATTACTCTGGTGGTGGAGTAGTGATTTTGGAGAAGTGTAAAAACCTATCTGAAGTCTGTAAGTCTACCAGAGAGACTGAATGTTAAAGTTGCAGGAAAGATGCTTATTCAGTCTAAGGAAAGTTCTATACATTTTTGGCATTTGTTCCAACATTTATTAACTACTAGTGTTACTTCCTGACTAACGCAAAAGTAGTTGCCAAAAAGTAAAGAATCCAGTATCCCTAGAGGAGTAAACATATAGAGATGAATTTCACAATATCAAGGATTTTACGATTAAGGAAATGTAATGGCGGAGGAAAGGTTGTATTGAATAAAACCTGTCAGATCCTATTATGGAGAGTATACTACAAACTACACTTGATTTGGATATCAAGGTTTTAAGATTATTTGAAATGCACTTTTTGTTTTATATTAGTGCAAGTGGGAGTTTGTTGGATTTTGTGCCCTAAATAAAACTCATTTCAATATAATCAAATCTAATTAATAAAGATCAGAAATCATTTTTTGTTGCATGGTTCACATGATTTATTTCATGATTATAAATTCTATTAGGTCCAGAACATATGTATTTGTTCATGACTATGTGCCGTCGGGACAAGGAGCCTAACCTTTGGCCCCTTACACAACAACGACAAAAATCATTGGTGTCTTTGAACAAAGTGGGCCAGTAAAGACCGCATTGTAAGATTTTTGCAGCGGTTTTCTTCACAGCAAAGTGACCACCACAAGCATCATTGTGGCAAAAATTTAGCACACTAGACACGTCATTATCGGGAATGCATTTTCGCATAATCTGGTCAGGGCAATACTTAAATAAGTATGGATCATCCCAAAAAAAGTTTCGTACCTCGACCCAGAATTTGCGTTTGTCTTGTGAAACAATTGTTCATCGGGGAATAGTTCATTTGAGTACTATTTAGAGTTATACTTGCATAGTAGACAATGTGACCTAAGACTATTCCTGAAGATAGCATGAAATGGCATTTTTCCCAATTAAGAACAAGGCCTTTCTCGATGCATCATTTTAAAACAGCCTCAAGATTGAGAAGGCATGCGCCAAAGATTTTCCAAAGACGGTTAAATCATCCATGTAAACTTCCATGGTGTTTTTGCTGGGTTTTGTGCCCTAAATAAAACCCATTTCAATATAATCAGATCTAACTAATAAAGATCAAAAATAATTTTTTGTTGCATGGTTCACATGATTTATTTCATGATTATAAATTCTATTAGGTCCAGAACATATGTATTTGTTCATGATTATAGTGTTGTAAGCACAGTGGAATATAATCATGTTTATATGTTCAAAAGTTTAATTACCTGATTTGTCAGTTCACTGGATTTAGACTGGCATGATAATCAGCGATAGGTATACTTACACCTTGGATAAGTGTTATGTCCTTTCCAGGGCATTGGCAAAGTTTACCAGTATCGGATGTATAGAGTATACATTGGAAGGGACCGATATTGAACTTTGATTAGATATGATAAATTTACCGTAATATCTATTCAATTCAATATCACCTAGTTTATCCTAGATCAAATGATCTTAATCCTGCCAATGGTTAGGTTCGATCTCAAGAGTATTATACATGATCTTTAATTTGTTAGTTTAGCCTACTTTTTGGTCAGGGGGATACGTACATTTTGGGAACATGGTAGTACAATTGAGTGGGAGCGCTAAACATAGATATGGAATCTATAGCTTCTATAGGTATTTAGAAGTGAAACGATGATTTCCTTCGAGCTTGCTAAATAGAGATAAATGATTGAGATCTCATTTTAGTGATTATATTATTTCACTAAAATATCATTTATAGGTGGCCAAGTGTTTTAAGGATAAAATACATTGAAAGGGTGTAACGGTAATTTTATCCCTATGCAATGTAGATCATCTATAGAGGATCATTGATTATTGGGATTATAACAATGGATAATTAATAGCGTATCTATATCGTGGAACATATAGAGCGTTCTATATGACTGAGAGTGCAATTCCAAGTTCTATGAGTGGATGCAATGAGGAATTAATAAGTTAGTGAATTTACTTTGTAAATTCTAGTTCGGCTTATTGGAAGCTCGGTTATATAGGCCCATGGTCCCCATACTAGTTGAGACAAACTGCTTGTAAGACTCAGTTAATTGATTTTAGTTAATCAATTATAATTCTAAAATTAGACTATGTCTAGTTTATGAATTTTTCACTATGTTATGGCTTGATTGTGAAGAAATAGTGTTTTTGGGTTTACTTGTTAATTAAGAGACTTTATGGAGTCTAATTAATAAATATTATAAATGACAATTTTATTTGATAGTTATTTTAATTATTAAATAAATAGTTTTGGCATTTATAGGTTTGAATTAGAAAATATGGTATTATTGAAAAGAAGAATAAGTGGTTGAAATAAAGTGGCAAAATTGTAACTAGAGATTGGTCCACTATCTTGTACGGCCAAGGTTGAATTTTTCCCCAATATTTTATTCTTTTTTAATCCATATAATTCAACCCTAACCTTATTGAAGAATAGTATAAAAGGAAGGCTATGGTCTCATTATCCAACTAATGCCTCCAAAGCTAAAAACCTAGATGAGACATCTTCCTTCTTGTTTCTTCTTCAATTCGAAACACTAAGCCTTTATTCACACTAAATAATTTCAGCCATTAGTGATAGAGTGAGTGCCCACACACATCAAGTGGTATCTCAATCATAGTGTGGAAGAATGTGAAGAATCCAAACAACAAGAAGGAGAATTGGGCTCAAGAAGGAGAGAAAGAGATCCAGGTTCAGATCTTGATAATGCTCTGCTACAGAAAGGAATCAAGGGCTAGAGATCTGAACGGAAGGAGTCATATATTCCGCTGCACCCAATGTAAGGTTTTCTTAAACCCTTGTGTGTTTATTTCATTGTTTTAGAAATTCATATTAGGATGTTAAACAACATACATGGTAGCAAATCTAGATCTTGGTAAAATAATTCCACAAGTTTTCAATCGTGTCACTGAAAATGCTCATCATGCATCTTTGGAAAGTAGGTGGTGCATTACACAATCCAAATGGCATACGCCGAAAAGCATATGTTCCAAAAGGATAAGTGAAAGTGGTCTTTTCTTGGTCCTCTAATGCAATCTCAATCTGATAGTAACCTGAATAACCATCGAGAAAGCATTCAATTTTCGATAATTAATGCACGTACGCCACCACGTCACAGTTCTTGTGGGAGCAAGGGCCCCTTTTTCATTTTGGACCACAGTAACACCTGCTTTCTTAGGCACTACCTGAACTGGACTGACCCATTTCCTGTCGGCCACCAGATAAATGATAGCCGCATCAAGAAGTTTTAACACTTCATTTTTCACCACTTCTTTCATTGGTGGGTTCAGTCTTCTTTGAGGGTCCCTTCGTGAGATAGCTTCTTCTTCTAGATTAATTCGATGGGTGCAAATTCGAGGGCTAATACCTTTGATATCAACAAGCGTCCAATCTATCGCAAGTTTATATTTTTGTAGTAGCTCGAGTAGCTGCAATTCTTGAGAAAGTTGAAGGTCAGACGAGATGATAACTGGAAAAGTTTTGCCATCTCCCAGGAAAACATGTTTCAAACCCTTTGGAAGTTGGTTCAGTTGAACATTGGGAGTTTCTTTGGCAGAAGCTTTTAGCGTTTCCCTCTCACGAGGTAATGCTTCAAAGTGTGGTTTCCAAAATTTCTTCCCTCTGTTTTGTGTGTCGAAGTGATCAACAGTAGCGAGAGTGGACTCAACAAGACTGGATTTTCATTTTCAAAGTGAGAGAGAAGTTCATCAAGATCAACAAAATTTCTTTGTAATTGAATCTTTTCTGAAACAAGATTGCCAATCATGAATGTTTGATGACATTCTTCATCCTCTTGAAGTTGTTTCACAATGTGAAAAATGTTGACCTCAAGTGTCATATTTCCAAATGATATTTTCATTAGACCATTCCGACAATTGATCAAGGCATTTTTGCTGGCAAGGAATTGTATTCCAAGGATGATAGGAATTTTTGATTCCATTTTTACCACAAATTGGGTATCAAGAACAAGGAAGTCCACGGAATAATAGAATTTCTCAATTTGAACAAGAGCTTCCTCAACGATACCCTGAGGCTTTTTGATAGAGCGGTCAGCAAGCTGTAGCACAACAGATGCTGACTTCATTTTCTCCAAGACTAGGTTGCGAATACACAAAGTTAGGCATGAGATTCACACTCGCGCAAAGGTCAAGCAAAGTTTGGCTGACTTCATGAGTCCCAATTTGGCATGAAATGGTGGGACAACCAGGATCTTTGTATTTTGGCGGTGTCTTTTGTTCGATCACCGCACTCACTTGTTCAGTAAAGAAAGCAGTCTTCTTGACATGGTGCTTTCTTTTTGCAGTGCACAAATCCTTGATGATTTTGGTATAAGCTGGCGCTTGCTTTATGATGTGGAGCAAAGGAAGATTAATCTTCACTTGTGTCAAGTGCTCAAGGAGCTCAGCTCGATTTTCAGAAAGTTTCCCAACAGGTCTAAGAACTTGGGGAAACGGTACTTTGGATTGAGCATTGAGTGGTGCACTGTTAGGGGCAACTTTTAGATTTGAAGCAGTTGTTTCGATGGATGGATCTTCCAAAGTTTTACCACTTCTTGTTGTGATGGCGTTCACCCCTTTAACAATGGGATCATTAGAGGTGGAGGTTTCAGCCATATGTTGCCCTTGTGCATTAAATTGAGGTTGGGAAGGAAGTCTGCCTTTCTCAGATATAGCCAAGGATGTGGTCAATTTTAAAAATTGACTTTTTATTTCTTGGACATCTTCCTTTGATTGGCGATTGATTTTGGTTTGTTCCTCAATGAATGCATGAATGGTATTTTCAAGGGAGTTCCCTTGTTGTGCCTGACATCACGGAAAAGACAAAGTAGGGAATAGCTTCAACGGCGAAATTCAAAAGGGAGAATCAAAGGTTAAGAAGTAGAGGCCTTCCATCTCTCCCCCTCGCCCGGCTCATTCTCAATCACAATAGTGGCCTCTTGGAACTTTAGGGCTTTGAATACCTCTAAGAGAGAGTAGATGCGAAGGTTCGGATCGAAGATCTTCGCGAGACGGCCCAAGCGAAGATCGGCACTCGAAGGCTTGAGGAGCAGCCCGCAAAAGGGAAAGCCGTAGAGACGGCAGACTCGCTAGTCAGGCACACCGTGAGGCTGACTACAGCAGACCGGGAGGTTACAATTCCAGTTTTCCTGTTTCAATTTCCGAGAGTGAATGTAGGAAGTGCAGACGGTGGATCAGGTGTGAACATTTAATCAAAGGCGCCTTCTTCGATGAAGAAAGATATATATAGGCAACTTGCCTATATATATCTATTCTTTAGTCAATACCCGTGTCCCCCTCCCTCAGGGACTAACAACGACCTGCTACGGATTCTAGAATTGACTCCTACAACCGGAAGGAATTTTCTCATTTATCTTTTTCCAGTTTCTTTGCGGCTTAGCTTAGAGAAAAGGTTACTTCTAGTTCCTTTCGGGTAGCCAAGTGTACCAGATCGAGCCCGGGATCTTCTTGAAAATGGGACGATCTAGGATAGGCGGCCAACCTCCTGGAGAGAGCGATGTGCATGGACCAGGTGAGTAGGGATGCAGCTCATGGACCACTCTTCGGGCCTGATAGGTGGTGGTATCACACCCTTCTCAAAGGAACCGTACGTGACACTCTCCCGTCATACGGCTCCGTCCCGAAATCAGGACCTCCCCTTTCCTTTGACCATCGGGTCCTCGAACCAACCTATCCTCCCTTTCTATTCCTCGGTAAGCGGTTCCTTTTCATTCATTGATTGATTCAAGGTAGCTGTAGCTTGCTTCCAAGTCCAAGCGCTAGCGGTAGAAGCTATTAGCATGAACATGAATTAGATTCTATTCGTCTTCTTTATTCTTAAGAGAACCCCCCAACCGAACCATTCTTAAGACCACCAAGCCCTCTCGAATGAGTTCTACTATAGAAGCTTTCAACGTACACCCAGGGACAAATCTTTCACTCACTGAGAAGTGAAACCCTGTGACTAGATCGTCCTAAAGACGGATGCGACGGGAAGAAGTGGCATTTGGAAGTGTTGCTGACTTAACATTTAGGTTTCGGCATAACAAAGCTTGCATTGTCTTTTCGCACTTAGGCGCACAGTGTGCCATTGGTAATGATTCTACTACGGTGCCACAAATTCGCAAACAGATCCTAAGTAATCGTTGTTGTTCATTGGATTCCAGAAGAACTACTTCGTTAGGATTGAGGAATTGCTGCAATTCTTCCTGAATAGCCTGGATTCTCCCGTCGAGAGTCACCTTGAAAGTATCACCTAAACTCTTCCGACTGAATATGATAAAGCCTATAAAACAACAAGCTACTATCATTTATTCATTATAGATTGAGATCTTCTTCGAACTTAATGCACAAATAGATAGAATAGCAGCAAATAGCATCTTTCTAGCCTGCATATTCGTGGAAGTCAATCTCATTTAGAAAGCTAAGCATTGTATTGGGGTGTAGGATATGCCTTTTGAGGTTGAACTTGATTCTCATTTCTCCATTGTCCTCCAGATGTTTGAGCTTGTTTAGAGTTATCTCTCCAACTGAAATTCGGGTGGTTTCTCCAACCAGGGTTGTACGTATGGGAGAATGGCTTGTTATATTTCCCTAAGGCATTGCATTGCTCCTCATGAACTCCCTCATTTCTTTGTAAACTAAGTAGTCCTTAGCTAAATGCTCATTTTCTCCACAAACGAAACAAGGTTCAAGTGGTCTAGGTTGAGCTTGGGAAACCATGCGCTGTTTTTGGCCATCTTTATTTGAAAGGATTTCAACTTACTTTTTTTAAACTTCTGACTTGGGCCTTTATACTGTCCCCTTCCCGTAGTAGGTAAATTCCAGCTGGTCGATTTCTGGTGGTGCTTTCAGCAGCACTAGGACCAGTCCATGTGTGAGATTTTTCAGCGAGCTCAACGAGAAACTCAAGAGTTTCTTCAGGCTCATTTTGCAGGAATTCACCATTACACATCATCTCCACAAACTGATGCTCACGACCCGTGAGGCCTTCGTAGAAGTAGCTCACGATTCTCCAACTTTCATACCCATGATGTGGACACTAACTTAAGAGATCATTAAATCTCTCCCAAACTTGATAGAATGTTTCATTGTCTTTTTGGGAAAATATTGAGATTTGTCATTTCAAACTGTTGGTCTTATGGATGGGGAAATATTTAACAAAAAATGTTTTGGTCATTTCATCCCATGTTCCAATAGACCTAGATCTCAAAGAGTGCAACCAAATTTTAGCTTTATCCTTCAAAGAGAAAGGGAAAAACTTTAAACGTGCAACATAATTGATGGTTGCTCAGTCATAGAAAGTGTCAACAACTTCCTTGAATTCTCTAATATGCACATATGGATTTTCATTTTCCATTCCATGAAAAGTAGACAAAAGTTGAATAATGCCAGGTTTGACACCGAGATTTGGCATATTAGGTGGAGATATAAAGCATGATGGTATGGAAGTTTGGGTAGGATGAAAGTAATCGTTAAGTGTTCTCTGTTGTGTTTCATTATTATTATTCATGGCGAAAGGATTACCGATTATTGTGTGATCGGGAGAAGGAGTAGTGGATGGATTTGAAGAATTTTCACCAGAAATGATTCCGTCAGAAGAAGAGTTACTCATCCACTCTAGTTTGAACTTTTTTTTAAATAATTTTATTAGTATTATTTTTTGTTATAGTGAAGAGCACAAAAATATAATATTACAATGACTAACACAAAAATATTCCCAGGCCAGTTGGAAAAGTTGCTAAGGTACCGCTTCGTCCCAACCTTGCCTAGACAGAACTGAGGTTCCCAGATAAGGTGGAGGGTACACTAACACAAAGCTTATTTAAAAATCAACTTTTCTAGACAGAACAATTTTAGTTTGTGTCATATATAATATTATACTGTTGTACAAAATACTAAGCATTTTATGAAAGAAAAAAATTAGAACTCAATATTTTTTCTTTTTATATTATGATTTCTTTTAAAGGACTTAAATTCTAAGAATAATAAAAAAAAAGATAAATAAAAATAAAAGAAAGAACTAAAACATAATATAAACTATCATACTAAACAAAAGTCAATATGAGAACGAAATAAAAATCAAAGGAAATAATTTTTTTTCATATCAAGAAATCATTTCTAATAAGGAAGATCGGATAAAATCGCAACCTTAGAGCATACTTTAAGTAATTTTTTTTTTTCATTTTATTTTATCAAATTTTGGTGCCATTGTCGGGAGGTGATTATGAACAAAAACATTAGTAGAAAAATGAAAACAAAAGGTTAATAAAGAGTGACAATAGTAACCAATGATTTTGTGATTTTCGTTTTGGTAATAAATATTAAAAGAGAGTAAATAAAGGTGTAATCAATAGTAAAATAAAGAAAGGCTTTAAGAATCATCCATATGCATGTTTAGCTATCTTGTACCCTTGATTTTCAAAGTTGACACAAATAATATAGCATTAAACTTCATTATATTTTGAGTATACAAGTTCTTAAAAATAAAAGAAATAATTTAATCTTATGTAGAACCTAGAAATGACATTATACATCAAGAAATAATGTAATAAAAGATTAAACATAAACTAAACATCGATATTAGTTTTACTAAATAGAAACACATAGAAAGCGCATGACTAATCCTATATATCATTAGTAAAAATAATAGAAATAGAGATGGTGATAGCGATAGTGATGGAAATGAACATTATAATTACTTTCTTAATTCTTAAGCACATAGGAAGAGCATGACTAAACCTATATGTTTAATAAAAAGTAAATAAAAATGAACATAGAAGATAGAACAAGATAAATACTAGTATTACTACAATCACTAAATAAAAATATATAGAAAGAGCATGACTAAGTCTATATATATATATTTATTATATAATAGCATATATAGTATTATAGATGGATGAAGAACAATAAAATAAAAGTGAAATAAGAACTTGCACTGCTCAAATGAATATTACAAGTGAATCAAAGATATAAAATAACCTCACTTTGCATATGGAATCATTCCTAACCTTCCAAGGAAGATTAAGCCATTATGCTAATCATTCTCATAAAGAAATATGAGAAGAAAAGTGAAAAGAGATTTTGCTATAGTTTCTTTACTCTAAAAATTACACACTAAAAATTGTCTGAAGATTACCTAAAGATTGCTTCAAGCTCTCTTCTCTCCTCCCTATTTATAGTCATAGTGAGTGAATTAAAATAATTAATAAATTAATAATTTTAATATTTTCTAGAAATTTCTGGCATAAATAAGGTAGGTGAGATATGAGAAGGGTAGAAGGGTAAAATATACAATGTGCAATTTATTGGCTGAGAGAAATAGTAAAATGGAAAAATGAGCCAAATAAATGCAAAGAATAGAAAATTATAGTGTATTTTGAATTTGACATTTTGGGTTCTTTTCCATGCATTGGGACACTTGGCAGCATCAAAATAATTTGAAAATGGTTGATGGAAGGAGGAGACGACACTTGGCGAGCATGTATTGGTTGCTGAAACTTGAATTCAAGGAGAAGCTGCCACTTGTCGCGCATGTGGAGGCTAGGAGAGAGAGAAGCTGCTGGTGGGTCCCACGCATGTGGAAAGTAGGCAGCTTTGCAGGAGAGGGACAGGGACCACTCGCCCTTGTCTGGAGTGGGAAGCACGCGCCCATCTAGGCCGTAAGATCAACACACGGACGACCCGGATTGAGGAGCTTGCTGATGCGTGAGTGGGCTTCTATCAGGATCCGAAATCTGATCTTTTTGTAAAAAAATATATTATTTTTTTCACTCCAATTCTTCACTTTAAAATACCATAATAATTTTAATTCCTACAAAAAAAGACAATAAATTAAATATTTTCAACATAAAAATATATCTCGTAAATTTCTTGAAAATATTAATTTAATTTAAACTATAAGCTTGTTAAATGTATATTTTTCTGCATTAATCACAAGGCATGAAGAATAATATTGTTGAGTATGTTACTAAGTGTCTTACTTGTCAACAAGTGAAAGCTGAACATCGGAGGCCTGCAGGGTTGCTGCAACCATTGAATATCCCAGAGTGAAAATGGGAGGATATTGCCATGGGCTTCGTGGTAGGATTTCCTAGAACCACGAGACAGTACGACTCTGTGTGGGTCATAGTGGATAGATTTACAAAGTCAACGCACTTTTTACCTGTTCGGATGAAGTTCGCCATTGATCAGTATGCTTAGTTACATGTTAGAGAAATTGTTCGTCTTCATGGTGTCCCAAAGTCCATTGTTTTGGTAGGGATCCAAAGTTTACATCAAGATTTTAGAAGAGTCTACATCGAGCTATGGGTACTCAGTTGAAGTTTAGCACAGCATTTCATCCTCAGACGGATGGATAGTCTAAGAGGACTATTCAGTTCTTAAAAGACATGCTTCGGGCATGTGTGCTTGACTTTGAAGGATCATGGATAAAGTACCTTCCCCTAATTAAGTTCTCGTACAATAACAGCTATCAGGCAACAATCGGGATGGCCCCTTATGAGCTTTTATATGGAAGGAAGTGTAGATCACCTATTCACTGGGATGAAGTGGATGAAAGAAAGTTCTTAGGTCCTGAGGTTGTTTAGAGAACAAGTGAGGCAGTTGATAAAATCAAAGCGCGAATGCTCGCGGCTCAGAGCAGACAGAAGAGTTATGCTGATCCAAAGCGATGGGATATTGATTTGTAGATTGGGACATTGTATTTCTCCGGTACCACCTATGAAAGGCATTAACCGCTTTGGTAAAAAAGGAAAGCATAGCCCGAGGTTCATTGGACCTTTTGAAATCCTTGAGAGGATAGGGCAAGTAGCGTACAGGTTGGCTATGTCCCCAACGCTAGAAGTTGTACATGATGTGTTCCATGTTTCGATGCTTCAAAATTATGTCTTAGATTCGTCCCATATTCTGAGTTATGAATTATTGGAACTACAGTCAGATTTGTCTTATGAGGAACAACCGGTGCAAGTACTTGCAAGACAATTGCACTGGTAGAGGTATTATGGAAGAACAGTAAGGTGGATGAGGCAACTTGGGAACTCGAGACAGATATGCAGTAGAAATATTCGGAGTTGTTCTGGTAAATTTCGGGACAAAATTTCTATAAGGAGAGGGCAATTGTAATACCCTAAGATTAAGAGAATGGATTAGCGAACCCTAACTAGTTAATTATGTATTATTATGGAATTATATTATTATACAATTTATTATATGTGAATTAATATGATATATGACATGTTAAGACCTCGTTAGTGAGCCATGAGCATTTTAGTAATTTTGACCCGAGAAGGGTAAAACTATGAATTTAATTTAATTACGTGCTTATGGACTATATTATTATATAGTATGCCTGTTTTGCTCTTTTTAAGTGTGTTCTGACAAGTCGGCGCGGTATAGTCACAGTTGGGTATTTCGAGATGAACCGGGCTCGGGGCCGAAATACAATTTTGGGACGATTTATTAGCATTTTATTTAGGAGTGATTAATCTAAAAATTATTTGGTTATGTGCTGTGTGTTGGAAATGACCTATTTGACCTTAATTGAATGTGTGTGTGTGTGTGCGTTATATGGCCCTAGGGGCATTTTTGTCATTTTTGGGCATTTGAATTATTTGCAAAAATGGGATTTTTGGCATTTTAGAAAATTAGTTTCTGCTTTGTTCTTGCCCTAGCCAACCCCCCCCCCCCTCTCTCTCAAATTTGTTTTGCTTTGATTGTTCTTTGCATTTGAGTTGGTGGTATTGAAGCTTGGGATTTAAAGCTTGGTTTTGAGAAGGTTTGAGGTGATTTTCACCTTTGATTTTGAATTGTATTGCTGGAGTTTGAAGTTGTTTAAATATGTTTAATTGTTATTTTGCTCTTGATTGGTTGAATAAAGAAATGGATGGAATTAAGATGCTTATGTTATTTCTTCTAGCTAGATGGGGTTCAATTTAATGTTGTGATTATTTGGAACTTGGATTTAGTTTAATGTGTAAAATTAAGTTTGAGAATCTTATTTTTGATTCTCTTCATTGTGGTTTGAATGATGGTGAAGCATGCTTTGCTTTCCAAGTTCTTGAATTTACATGGTGTAAAGATTTGCTCATTTGTGAGCTTATGTTTGAGTATGTTTATATCTTATTTTAGAGCATGTTATTGTTGGACTTTGATGCGTGTTATATGTATTTTAATGCCCTGCTTTAGTACTTGCTAGTTTGTGGAGGATGATTTTGAATCATATGTAAATTTGGCTTGCGTTAGGTGTGTTTAAGCATGAAATTCGAAGCTGAAAGTGGGTTTTTCTAGGTTTGGAACCCAGGGGCTGCGGCCCAGCTCCTTGGCCACTGCGGCCCACCTTTGTGTTGTTGACTGGGATTTGAACCCAGGTGCCGTGGCCCCATGTGGAGAGTGCGGCGGACGGCCCCTAGTTTCTGGGTAGATTCGAACGCGATATTCGAATACTCTTAACTTTGTGATCCGGACTCTGTTTTGGGAGTTTTATATATCGTTGGGAAGCTCATTCTGAGATCTATATGAATATCTTTGAATTGAATGCCAATTTTATATTATGTGAAAGTGGAATTAGTGATTAATCCTATATTTGTGAATCTCGGAATTTGTGAATAGGATTACAGGCACTTGGTCAGGGGCACCCGGAGATTCGAAATCTTCACATTTGCGAGACATCAGGTAAGACAGTAGTTTAGCACGTAGAGTTGTGCGCAATGGCGCTTATATTGGAAATGATATATGTGAGTAATTAGAAACCGAGATTAGGGTTATTACCCTTATATAAGCGGTTAATGGCCTAGGGTTATTACCCTAGTGATTAATAATGTGTAAATGCTATGCCATGTTGATTATATGTGTATATTGAGATTTAGGGTGATGCGTTCAAGGCATAATCGGATTGGACTCGGTAACTAGAACTGAGATGAACCGTTCTAAGGCCTTATTGTATATAGACGTGTGAGCGTAACACGTAGGTCTATGCCGCATAGACATAAATAGGCATGTGAGCGTAACATGCAGGTCTGTGTCATACAGATAAAGGTGAAATGACGTTGATGTTTATATGATGTGTTATTTATGATTATTGGTACTTTAAATTGTCTTGCTGGGCTTTGCTCACGGGTGCTCTACTGTGCAGGAGAGGGTAAATCTGTCTCTGATCAGCCATGACTGCGAGAGCTGCGCGATGTATGTACATGTTTAGACCACACTAGACCAAGCGGGTTGGGTCCACCAGTGATGAACTTTTGTAATTCGGTTTTGCCGCTTAGGTCGACTAGTGGAAAGACTTGTAATATTTTGAAAAATATTTTTGGGATCCTGAAATATGTAACTTTGGTTGTAAAGTTAAAATTATCAGAAGTTTTATTTTCATTCTATTTTCGTTTAAAGTTTAAAGTTCTCGTGCTTTTCTACTTAGTAATCTGTTTAGGGGATTAGGTTTCCTAATCACCTTGGGTAGCGTGCCTAATTATTAGGGCGTTACAGAAGGATAAACTATGAGTTTAATTTAATTACGTGCTTATGGACTATATTATTATATAGTATGCCTGTTTTGCCATTTTTTAGGTGTATTTTGACAAGTCGACAAGGTATAGTTACAACCAGGTATTTTGGGTCGAACCGGGTTCGAGGCTGAAATACAATTTTTGGATGATTTATTGTTATTTTATTTATTAGTGATTAATCTGAAAATTATTTGGTTATGTGATGTGTGTTGGACATGACCTATTTGACCTTAATTGAATGTGCGTGTGTTATTTGGCCCTAGGGGCAATTTAATCATTTTTGGGCATTTCAATTATTTTCAAAAATGGGAATTAAGGCATTTTAGAAAATTAGTTTTTGCTTTGTTCTTGCCCCAGCCGAACCCTCTCTCTCTCTCTCTCTCTCTCTCTCTCTCTCTCTCTCTCTCTCTCTCTCTCTCTCTCTCTCTCTCTCTCTCTCTCTCTCTCTCTCTCTCTCTCTCTCTCTCTCTCTCTCTCTCTCTCTCTCTCTCTCTCTCTCTCTCTCTCTCTCTCTCTCTCTCTCTCACTCAAATTTGCTTTGCTTTGGTTGTTCTTTGCATTTGAGTTGGTGGTATTGAAGCTTGGGATTTAGAGCTTGGTTTTGAGAAGGTTTGAGGTAATTTTCACCTTTAATTTTGAATTTAATTGCTGGAGTTTGAAGTTGTTTAAATATGTTCAATTTTTGTTTTGCTCTTGATTGCATGAATAAAGAAATGGATTGAATTAAGATGCTTATGCTATTTCCTCTAGCTAGATGGGGTTCAATTAAATGTTGTGATTATTTGGAACTTCGACTGAGTTTAATGTGTAAAGTTTAAGTTTAAGAATCTGATTTTTGATTCTCCTCAATGTGTTTTGAATGATGGTGAAGCATGTTGTGATTTTCAAGTTCTTGAATTTACATGGTGTAAAGATTTGCTCATGTGTGAGCTTATGTTTGAGTTTGTTTAAATATGATTTTAGAGCATGTTATTGTTGGATTTTGATGCATTTTATATGTATTTTAATGCCCTGCTTGAGTACGTGCTAGTTTGTGGAGGATGATTTTGAATCATATGTAAATTTGGCTTGAGTTAGGTGTGTTTAAGCATAAAATTCGAAGCTGAAAGTGGGTTTTTATGGGTTTGGAACCCAGGGGCCGCGGCCCGCCTCTGTGTTGTGTCCTGGGATTTGAACCCAGGTGCTGCGGCCCCATGTGGAGGGTGTCGCGGCTCGCCTCCTTGTTTTTGGGCAGATTCGAACGCGATATTCGAATACTCATAACTTTGTGATCCGGACTCTGTTTTGGGAGTTCTATATATTGTTGGAAAGCTCGTTCAGAGCTCTATATGAATATATGTGAATTAAATGTCAATTTTATATTATGAGAAAGTGGAATTACGGATTAATCCTATATTTGTGAATCTCAGAATTTGTGACTAGGATTACCGGCACTTGGTCAGGGGCACCCTGGGATTTAAAATCTTCACATTTGCGGGACATCAGGCAAGATAGTAGTTTAGCACGTAGAATTGTGTGCGGTGGCGCTTATATTGAAAATGATATATGTGAGTAATTAGAAACCGGGATTAGGGTTATTACCCTAATATAAGCGGTTAATGGCCTAGGGTTATTACCCTATTGATTGATAATGTGTAAATTCTATGCCATGTTAATTATATGTGTATATTGAGATTTAGGGTTATGCGTTCAAGGCATAATCGGATTGGACTCGGTAACTAGAACCGAGATGAACCGCTCTAAGGCCTTATTGTATATAGACGTGTGAGCCTAACACGTAGGTCTATGCCACATAGACATAAATAGGCATGTGACCGTAACATGTAGGTCTATGTCATACAGATGAAAGTGAAATGGCATTAATGTTTATATGATGTGTTATTTATGATTATTGGTATTTTATACTGTCTTGCTGGGCTTGGCTCACAAGTGCTCTACTGTGCAGAAAAGGGTAAATCTATCTCTTATCAGCCATGTTTGCGAGAGTTGGGCGATGTATGTACATGTTCGGGCCACACTAGACTAAGCGGGTTGGGGTCTACCAGTGATGAACTTTTGTGATTCTGTTTAGCCGCTTAGATCAGCTAGTGGAAAGACTTGTATTTTTGGGATCCCTAAATATGTAACTTTGATTGTAAAGTTAAAATTATTACAAGTTTTATTTTCATTCTATTTTTGTTTAAAGTTTAAAGTTCTTGCGTTTTTCTGTTTAGTAATCCCGTTTAGGGGATTAGGGTTCTTAATCACCTTGGGTAGCGTGCCTAATTATTAGGGTGTTACATGCTCAGACTACAAGGTACGTAAATAGAGTTGTCCCTTCATGTTTTCAAGCATTTAATGCTTCAACTCAAAAAATGTACCTTGGGTCGTGTGCTAATGATTGGACACCCTAATGTGTACTGATGGCACCTTTAGGGGGAAAACCCAAAATTTGAAATGTTGAATTACCAAAATACCCTCTCAGAAACCTATATGAAGGGGTTTTGGATTTCATTTTTCTCTTTTAGTAATTTTGAAACTTAGAGATTTCAAAGAAAAAAAATCAAATTCTCTCAAATTTTCAGGTTTCCTTCGAAGCTTCAAGGATTTTCAAGATCATTTCCACTTGTACTCAAATTACTCAGTGATCTTCAACATTGAGTAAGTCCATAAACTCTTTATGCATTGATTTCTTGTATTTTACTTTGAATTGTTTTTGTGTGAACATTTTAGGTTTATGAAATGAATTGTTCTTCATTTTTTAAGATTACGACTTATAATTTGATATCGAATGAATGCACACGGACCATAATCTTTGATTTCGTTCCAAAATTCATTTTCTTTGTTAGAAAACACTCAAAAACACTACTTGACAGTTTTGGAGAATTATAGGTTCATTTCATGTTCTTAAGCATCTTCAAATTAGGATTCTCCTCATTAGGACAAAATTTCCTTCCCTCAATCTTTAAATCTAATTGGTCAAAACATTTGAGTTGTTTCTTTTTGTGACCGTAGTCAATTCTTACCTCCCTTTCCCTCTTTTGTAAATGAACTCGAATAACTTTTGGGGAGGTAAGCACCATGTATATGGTGACTTACTTCAATTACTCTACGAGGACCAGTCTAGACTCTACGCAGTCTCTTCATCATCGAGTGAGACTTCAATGTATATCTTTAACGAGTGGGAAGTAACAAGCAAGGAGTCTGAACCTCCAAAACCTACCGCGCAACATCATCATTACCCTAACTGTATTGTCGGTGAAAATTATGGACGATTTGTTGGGTTTTATGCCCTAAATAAAACTCTTTACAATCTGATTAGTTATCAATATAAGAAATTTGAAGTGATTAATGTTTGCATGAATTTTACATGCTAATGGTTTAATATGTTTAAATATGTTTATTACATTCATACACACAAAATCATTTAAATCCAGATCATATGTTTATTCACAATTACAGAATCGTCAACACAGTGAAATGTGATTGTGATCATATGCATCAAAAGTTTTGGTCCCTGTTTCATCAGTGTTATTGGGTTTACACTAATGTGATAATCAGCGATGATGTGTACTTACACTTGGAGTAAGTGTTATGTTCTTTCCAGGACATTAGTAAAGTATACTAGTTTCGAATGTATGGAGTATACATTGGACTGGACCGATATTGCAACTAAGTTAAGATATTACAAACTTACCGTTATACATATCTTTCCAAGTCAATATTAGTAGTTGATCTTAAGATTAAAAGAATCTAAATCCTAATATGCTTAGGCTCAACTCAGGAGTGCTATTCATGTTCTTTGATTTATTAGTTAAGCCTACTTTTGGGTCAGGGTGATACGTATATTTTGGGAACATGATAGTATGATTGAGTGGGAGTGTTGAACATAAATATGGAATCTATAGCTTCTACTGGTGTATAGAAGTCAAGTGATGATTCCCTTCGAGCTTAGCAAATAGAAGTAAATGGATGAGCTCTTGTTTAACTGACTAATTATTAGATCACTAAACACCATTTACAGGTAGCTAAGTGTTTTAAGGGGCAAAATACATTGAGGGGTGAGAACGGTAAAGAAATCCCATCTCGATGTAGATCATCTATATAGAGGATCTTTAAATCACAATAAGATTATAACAATGGTTAAATGAGATAGCATATTGATATCGTGGAACATACAATATGCTCTATATAAGTCTGAGAGTGCAATTCTAAGTTCTAAGAGTGGATTCAACAAAGAATTAATAAGGAGGAATTTACTTGGTAAATTTGGTTCACTTATTGGAAGCTCAGCATATAGATCCATGGTCCCTATTCTAGTTGAGAACATTCTGCTTGTAAGACTCATTAATTGATTCGTGATTGATCAATTATAATTCTAAAGTTAGATTATGTCTAATTTTATGAATTTTCACTAAGCAGGGGTGAAATTGTAAAGAAAAGAGTTTCTAGGTTTATTTATTTATTAATGGACTTTATATGTCTAATTAATAATTAAATTAAATGACAATATTATTTAATAATCTATTTTAGTTATTAAATAATTAGTTTTGGCATTTAAAAGGTTAGAATTGGAAAATTGGCGTTTTTGAGAAAATAGAGATAAAATTTGATAAAACTGCAAAATCAAGTGGGGCCCAATACAACACCATGGCCGGCCACTTAATGTGGGATTTCAAATTAATATTTTCATTATTTTAATGCCAAATAATTCCTAACCTAAACCTAGTAGTTGCCTATAAATAGAAAGTGATGGCTCAGTCAAATCACAAGTTTTCACAAGCCTTTCTGACAGAAATTTCTCTCTTCAGAAAAACTGAGCCTTCCTCACTTTCTATACCTGGCCGAAACCCTCTCTCTTCTTTTCCCTTCATCAATTTCAAACCCTAGTGAAAGAGTAAGTTCCCACACACAGCAAGCAGTAACTCAATCATAGATTGGAAGACTGTGAAGGATCAAACTTGAAGAAGAAGGACATTCGGGCTCAGATCTTGATTATACTCTGCTACAGAAAGGATACAAGGGTTAGAGATCTGAGTGGAAGGAGACATTAATTCCGCTGCATCAATGTAAGGTTTTCTTAACTTTATATGTGTTTAATTTATCGTTTTAGAAAGTTCATATTTAGGGTGTTTAAACAACATACTTGTGAGTAGATCTAAGATCCTGGTAAAATAAAATTTCCAACACGATTCATTTGGGAATTAGATTGAGGTTTGAGGCAATATCTTCCTACTTCTTTGACATACAAGGTCCGCACAAGGATTCCAGACACTTTGCTAGTAGGTGATCCAGAACCTTCAAGGAAAGTCACCGTGGAAGCGGAGATCGTGGTTGATGTCGCAAATATCCTTCAACTAAATTGTAACGTCATCGCTTCAAGCCTCCATTGGGCCTTTACACCCACGGACTCATGGCTCTTATACACGAGTACGCCACTCTGGCTGCTTCCTGGATTGATGACTGACCCTACAGACCAACACGAGTGTTTCCAGCGTGTTTTGTCTTCACTCGCACGAAACCTGGGAAAACTTCCCAGGAGGTCACCCATCCTGAAATTGGTCAAGGCCAAGCACACTTAACTGTGGAGTTCTTTCGTGATGGGCTACCGAAAAACATGATGCACATTATTGATATAGGTAGTACCAATCAATACATTTTAGCCCTCTTCAACTGTGTAGTTTCATACCTACACAGTCTCAGAATCATCACCCTTGACCTTCCCTAGGCGATGTGGGATTGCACAACTTACCCGGTATTTCCCCTTACGGATAATGGGACTACTGACTGTCACAATCACCCCCCCTTACGGGGTCCGACGTCCTCGTCGACCGCACTTCTGGCTGGGTCAAGGCTCTGATAACATTTGTAATGTCCCCGCTTCAAGCCTCCATTGGGCCTTGACACCCACGGACTCATGGCTCTTATACACGAGTATGCCACTCTCTGTTGGAAATTATTTTACCAGGATCTTAGATTTACTAACAAGTGTGTTGTTTAACATCCTAAATATGAACTTCTAAAACGATAATAAACACATATAAAGTTTAGAAAACCTTACGTTGGGTGCAGCGGAATAATATGTCTCCTTCCACTCAGATCTCTAACCCTTGTATCCTTTCTGTCGCAGAGTATCACCAAGATCTGAGTCTGAATGTCCTTCTCTTTAGTTTGGATTCTTCACAATCTTCCAGACTATGATTGAGATACCACTTGATGTGTGTGGACACTCACTCTATCACTCAAGGTTTTCGAAAATTTGAAGAAGAAAAGAGAGAGAGAGAGAGAGAGAGAGAGAGAGAGAGAGAGAGGGTCGACTATAGAAGGATAGTGAGTGGCTCAATTTTTCCTGAAGGCAAAAAAATTTCTGATTCTCAATCTCTTGTTAAGTGTGAGCCATCACTATCTATTTATAGGTAACCACTAGGTTTAGGTTAGCAATTACTTGGCATTAAAATAATGAAAATAATAATTGGAAAAAGCCTATCAAGTGGCCGGCCATAGTGTTAATGGGCCTCACTTGGTATTTTGCAATTTTGACAATTTTCATTTCTATTTTCTCAAAAACGCCAACTTTCCAATTCCAACAATTTAAATGCCAAAACTAATTATTTAATAACTAAAATAAATTATTAAATAATATTGTCATTTAATATAATTATTAATTAGACATATAAAGTCTCTTAATTAATAAATAAAACCTAGAATCTCTTTTCTTCACAATTTTGCCCTTGCATAGTGAAAATTCATAAACTAGACATAGTCTAATTTTAGAATTAGAATTGATTAATTAGAATCAATTATCTGAGTCTTACAAGCAGTATGGTCTCAACTATAATAGGGACCATGGGCCTATATTACTGAGCTTCCAATAAGCTGAACCAAATTTACTAAGTAAATTCCCTAACTTATTAATTCCATGTTGTATCCACTCTTAGAACTTGGAATTGCACTCTCAGTCATATAGAACACTCTATATGTTCCACCATATAGATACGCTATCACATTTAACCATCATTATAATCTCAATGATCAAAGATCCTCTATATAGATGATTTACCCCGAGTAGGGACAAATTTACCGTTTCACCCCTCAATGTATTTTGATCCTTAAAACACTTAGCTACCTGTAAATGATGTTTTAGTGAACTATAATATAATCACTGAAACAAGAGCTCTTCCATTTACATCTATTTAGCTAAGCTTGAAGAAAATCATCACTTAACTTCTAAATACCTATAGAAGCTATAGATTTCATATTTATGTTTAGCGCTCCCATTCAATCATACTATCATGTTCCCAAAATGTACGTATGACCCTGACCCAAAAGTTGGCTTAACTAAAAAAATCAAAGAACATAAATAGCACTCCTGAGATTGAGCCTAAGCATATCAGGATTAAGATCTTTTGATCTAAGATCAACTAGTGATATTGACTTGGAAAGATACAACAGTAAGTATTATAATATCTTAACCAAGATCAATATCGGTCCAGTCCAATGTATACTCCATACATTCGAAGCTAGTATACTTTGCCAATGTTCTGGAAAGAACATAACACTTATGCAAAGTGTAAGTACAATTCATCGCTGATTATCACATCAGTGTAAATACAATGCACTGATGAAACAGGGACTTAGTCTTTCGAATCATATAATCACAATCACATTCCACTGTGTTGACATCACTGTAATTGTGAATGACTATATGTTCTGGACTTAACAGATTTTGTATATATATACATATATATTTGTTGTCGAGTGAATTTCGCAACACTAAATTATATTATTTTATTAATACGAAAGAGAATTTTATGGGTAATGACAAGTGCGAGTATTCAACCTAGAATGGCGAGTACTCGACTGGGAATGGGAAAACAATCAACAAAACTGGAAAATAACAGTAAGACAGAGAATTATAGTGGTTCAGTCAGATTATGATCTGCTTAGTCCACTGTAGCAAAGGATTCGTAGGTGCCATTTCATGGTGGATCACCTCTTTATATACAAAGCAGGTGTCCAATCGGTTACACAAGGATCACATTCATTGTTAATCCATTATTTACATATTGAATTGCAATAATTAAACCCAAGCAACGTTAACATTAATAAATGAACGACAGTTACTAAGTCCATCAACGTGTGCGTCTTCCGCACCTGCGAGTTGACTGTTCATGTTCCGTTGGTTAGCCCGCAGGGTCATCAGTACGTTTGGAACGTCTGCGCCCTTAGGTAATTGCCTCTTGTAGACATCGCATGTCGAGCTGATAGAACCTAGACATGCGAGTCTATATCGGTTTATCAAGGCTATTGGATCGTAGGGACCAAATCGCATCATAGAGAGTTGATCTCTATGCTTTCGCAGAAATATAGAGAGGATACTCGCATGTGTCCTGACACATGCGAGTTGGATCCGTCCTGTATAATGTGAGTTAAAGTTATGCGATTCGACTTAGGTCGTACTCGCAGTATCTCGCTGGTTTTATCCTAGGCTAGGTTAAAACATCGAGGAGTCTCTCATGGACAATTCAGCTTTCATTGGAAATCTGAATACACGTGTCCTTTAAATAGGAGTCTGGTCTCGAGTTTCTAGGTGAGAGAAATCTCACTATAACACATGCCCCTAGTTTCACGATGTGACAGGTGCGGTCACAGAGGGAAACTATTACTCGAGAGACAGGCGAAGGGTTGTCACGAGGAGGTGACCTTTTGATTGTCCCATCGAGGGTTTCGAAAAATGACGGCTGTAATTATTACCTTTTATTGCATTTATGGTGCCACTTCACTAAAACTCCTTGGTTTTTGTGTAGGCGTGGCCATGGTTGGCCATTGGATTGGGCGACCTTAGGCATCCCAGTCGCCACGTGTCGTGATCCCAATTAATGAGGGATATGGGTATTTAAACCCTTTGATACGAATCAAATTCCCTATTTTTCCCTCTTGTTTCTTAACTTCCTCTCTCCCTTACAGAAACTTCAAAACCCATTCTCACCTTTTGCTCAAATTTCTACCGTTCAGATTTCGAGTTCCATTGTACTTCTTGTTTTCTGTATTTGAGAAAGGGTGTTATTTCTAGGTTTTGGTATTCTGGGGCTTTTAGAAAATGCATGTTTGTAAGGGATATGTATGAGGTTATATTTTTTGGGTAAAGAACTGGGTAATTTTATGAAAAATGACCTGTAATTTGGAATAACCGCATACTGTGTAAGAAACATTTAAATAGACGCTGTTTCATACTTTGAATACTCACGGGTATTCGGATGCACAGTTCGAATACTCGCACACTAATAGAACTTATTTACCTTTGACTATTTAGCTAGCTTTTTTTTAGGATTTTATATGCTGTGGGTTGAATTGCGAGAGTATTAATCGCTATTCCAAATGGTGGGTGCGTCTCAGTATTCTAATGGTCATATATGCGATTATATGCCCCTTGAGATACTGAGATACACTCAGCCATTTGCAACATGCGTTGATATTCAAATGAGCGTACTCCTTGGCTGATAGGTAGTCTGGGAATGGTGGGAGTAACTCAGTAATTTCAGGGTCATGCCTGGGAACGCATGCCCCTTGAGTAACTGAGTTTCTCCCAGCCGTTCCTGGAGATATATCACTTGGCCCAGGATGCGCGACTTACTCGCGTTTCAACTCGCATACAAATGGGGTGATCAGCATTCGTAAGAATGCTGACTATTCTGGCAACTGCGATTCTATAATTTTAATGCGGGTGAGATCACTTATTTTTGTTTTTCACACATTCATCACGCTGAAAAGATCTTCTATCTTTCAGATGAGCGACTTGTCGGATAGCCAACAGCTCGGCTCTGGAGGCCGTGCATTCGATGGCGAAGTTGACCAGGAGGAAGACAGCTTTCTCCCAACCTCGATTTCAGAAGAGGAGGCCGCACCAATAGAGCTAGGCCCGATGTCTTCTGCAGACATCGAAAGAATGGTGCAGGAACTTGCCGAGCCTAGGACCATCGATATCCGAGATAGCGAGTCCATGGTGTCCGCGACTACCTTATTCACTCAAGGCATGCTCCTGACGTCGAGGTCGAGGAGATGGACGATGATTGGACGGCCCCAGCTCGCGAGTCAGGCGAGGATGAAGAGGAGGCGGAAGGGAGCGGGACGGACTCGGTTGACGACACTCAGCTGAACGAGCCCTTCGCGTGTGAAGATCTAATTTCGAGGGTTTCCAAATCAGATTTCACTACCTTTGTGAGGTTAAATCTGCTGCGACTTGCGTTTCAGGGACCTAAACCATCCCAGAGGGCGCATCTCCCGTTTACCAATCCTGCGATTATTCCCACAGAGGATGTGGTAGTCTCAATACCCATTCTCCGATGTGGGGTATCGGTCCCCTTCCATCCTTTCATCGCAGCTATTCTCAGGCGATACGATGTATCACCTTTTCAACTAACTCCAAACAGTTATCGCACTGCCCTAGCCTTCTATGCGATGTATATGGAGTATGTTCATAGGGCTCCCTCAGTAGAAGAGTTCAGCTATTTCTACGACATAAAAAGCGTAGGTCTTCATAACGGCTTCTACTGTTTTAGTAAATAGGCGACTTCTGAGATCAATGGAGTAGAAGGAATGGTGTCGAACATGGGGGACTGGAAATCGAAGTGGTTCTACGTCTTTAAAGTCCCTGGGATTAGAACTGACTTTAATCGCAGACCTAGTATGTCGCGTGTTTCTTAACTTAGGCATTTTCTGAATTACTTTGAGATCTTATGCTAACTCGCTCTTTCTTGTTCTCGCAGATAGACCAGCTCGACCGGCACTCGACGCAACTCACAGAGAAACAGCCGAAATCCTTGGGAGCCTTCCGGTACAAGATCGCGACTGGCGATTACTGTGTACGACTGCCAAGCTGCGAGAACACCAGCTGATTCCAGAGAACGCAAGTCTTCAAAGAGAGCCAGTATACAAAGAACCGTCTGAGAGGCAACAAGAGCGGATAGATAAATGCCTCTCCAAGCAAACTTCTCGACCAATCTCAGGTAATTTATCTCTTGTTATAAACTGATGTCTTGAGTTTTATTTATACTTATCTTTCATTTATCCTCGCAGAGATGACTTTTTTGAAGTCCGCGCCCGTCCTTAAGATCAAGCCGAAGGGTGGAGCAACGACGACCTCGCCCGTTGTCGCCCAGAAGAGGAAGAGCGATGTGGTGGCTTCTCTTGCCGCAGATTCTTCCAAGAAGTTGGCCAAGACCACGCAGGACAAGGGGAAGAAAGTCCTGATCGAGCCAACTGTCCGAGCTCGCGACTTTCTGGCCATGCAGGAGAAGTTCGTGGGCGAGGAGTTCATGTCCAAGGCGGAGAAGATCCCTTCTGAGGAGCTTGTTCCGCGCTCTGTGGAGTTGGCCTCGTAGTCGATGACCCTAATCCTAAAAGTTGCTGCCGCTGGTTCGAAGGAAGCTGACTCGCTGAAGAAGCACAATGCCCAGCTTCAGGAGAACATGAAGAGGCTGAAGCAAGAGGCGGCTAGAAAGGATAAAGAGCTCGAAGAACTTTGCAAGGCTAAGGAGCAGGCTGAGCTCGAGGCCAAGAACTCGCGGGCGAAGATCGAGGAGATGACTCGCGACTTGGAGGTCGAGAAAGAGAATGGGAAGAAACAATATGATCAGGCAGTTTCTGATTATATTTACACCACTCTTTCCAAAGTCCCAGACTTCGACTTCTCGATCCTCGGAACAGAAGCCGCTGAGATGGTCGAGGCTTTTTGCGCTATGTTGCCTACTCAAACCCAAGGTGGTGGAGGGAACCTTCCTGAAGAGGTCGAGGGTGCGGATGCTGAGGAAGCCGAGAACGAGGTCATCAGCAAAGTCGCGGATGAGACTGCTCCTGTTGTTCCAGATGCTTGATTTTCCTCTATGTTAAAACTTTTATGCTTTTTAATTTTCTTTTTTTTTATGCGGTACAGGGGTACTCGCGCTTTGTACTTAGACAAATTTGCTTTTTATTTTGGACAAATTTATATCCTCGCGGGGATAATTATCCTTTAACATTTTCGCAGTACACGGGTACTCGCGTTTTCAATATATATATTTGCAACTATAATTACAGCTTGGTGTAATAAGTAGAAATATTTACAAGTCTTTTGATAAAATTTTGAAAATTTAACAATCATGAATCAATTTCCTTTATATAATCAATAGTACATTCTGGCATATATACCCCCCTATACTTATATTTTTTTTTTATGAAAAATATCTAAGTATAAGTACAAGAGTGAACATAGTTTAATAATGCGAGTACTATTGATAATATAATTTTAAACTCTCGCCATTCCAAGCTTGGGAATCGCAGTTCCATCGAGTGTTGCAAGTCGGTATGTGGCATCACCAATTTTTTCTACGATGAGATATGGTCCTTCCCAATTATCCCCAAAGACCCCATGTGACAGGTTTTCGGTATTTGGCATTACTCTTCTAAGGACCAAGTCTCCTGCTCGCAGGGCTTTTACTTTCACTTTGGAGTTAAGGTATCTTGCAGTTCGCTGCTGGTAAGCCGCATTTTTTAAGTGCGCTTGGTCACGCTTTTCCTCCAAAAGATCAAGGCAGAATAGCTGTTTCTCGTTGTTCTACGAGATGTTGAAAATATCTCTGCGTAGGGAACCTGCCCCAATCTCAACTGGCAACATGGCCTCGTACCCGTAAGAAAGTGAGAAGGGTGTTTCGCCAGTTGTAGATCGAGGAGTTGTATTATAAGACCATAGGACTTGCGGTAACTCGTCTGGCCAAGCCCCTTTGCGATCTTCTAGTTTCCCTTTAATGGTATGCTTGATTATTTTATTAACAGCTTCAGTTTGTCCATTACTCTGCGGGTAAGCAACTCTGGAGAATGCCTTCTTGATTCCCAAATCGTCGCATAGTTGTCGCATCTCTTTGCAGTCAAACTGTTTTCCATTGTCTGAGATGAGTTTGTGCGGAATGCCAAAGCGACAAATGATGGAGGTATAGACTGTTGGGTTTTATGCCCTAAATAAAACTCATTTCAATATAATTAGATTTACTTATTAATATAGATCAGAAATAACATTTAATGTTGCATGGTTCACATGATTTATTTCATGATTATATGTACATAATCTATAGATTCATCTGAAACCCTTTTCACATACTTGATCCTGTTTATTGTGCCGTCAACACATTGGAAAGTAAACATGACTATGTGAATAAAGTTTCCTAGATTTATCAAACATAGGGTTATACTGATATGATAATCTACAACAGAGTTTACTTGCATTTGGAGAAGTGCTATGTTCTTTCCAGAGCATTGGTTAAAGTAAAGCTCAGGTTGGATGCATGGAGTATGCATCGGAAGGGACCGATATTGAACTTTGACTTAGATTTAATTAAACTTACCGTAAAATCTATTCAAGTCAATATCGCCTAGTTGATCCTAGATCAAATGATCTTAATCCTGTTATGATTAGGCTCAATCTTGAAAGGCTGTTCGTGTTCCTTGAATTGTTAGTTAAGCCTACTTTTAGGTCAGGGTGATACGTACTTTTTGGGAACACGGTAGTGCAATTGAGTGGGAGCGCTAGCATAAACATGGAATCTATAGCTTCTATCTGGCGAATAGTAAGCAAAGGATGATCACCTTCGAGCTTGACCAAACGAAAATAAATGGTGGAGATCTCATTTCACATAAGCTGAAATATCATTTATACGGGGTCAAGTGTTTTAAGGATAAAATACATAGTAGGGTGTTACGGTAATTTAATCCCTTTACTGTGTAGATCATTCATATAGAGGATCATTGATCACATTAGGATTATAACAATGGATAACTAATGATGTGTCTATATGGTGGAACATATAGAGCATTCTATATACTGAGAGTGCAATTCTAAGTTCTATGCGTGGATTCAACGAAGAATTAATAAGTTAGTGAATTTTAGTGCTAAATTCTTGATCTACTTATTGGAAGCTCAGTTATATAGACCCATGGTCCCCCCACTAGTTGAGATAATATTGCTTGTAAGACTCATGTAATTGATTTTGATTAATCAATTATAATTCACAATTAGACTATGTCTATTTGTGAAATTTTCACTAAGTAAGGGCGAAATTGTAAAGAAAGAGTTTATAGGGGCATATTTGTTAATTATGATACTTTGTATGGTTCAATTAATAAATATGATAAATGACAATATTATTTAATAATTATTTATAGTTATTAAATAGTTAGAATTGGCATTTAAATGGTTGAATTAGAAAATTGGCGTTTTTGAGAAAATCAGATGCAGAAAAGATAAAACTGCAAAATTGCAAAAAGTGAGGCCCAAATCCACTTGTATAGGGCCAACCACTTTTGTAGGAATTTAAACTAATTTTTTCATTATTTTAATGCCAAATAATTCAAACCTAATCCTAGTGGAATGCTATAAATAGATAGTGAAGGCTTCAGGAAAATTACACTTAAATTTTCTATTTTTCCTTCAGAGAAAAACCTGAGCCTTTCTCTCTCCCTATCTTTAGCTGCCACTTCTTCTTTCTCTTCCCTCTTCAATTTCGAAAATCTTAGTGTGAGAGTAGTGCCCACACACATCAAGCAATACCTCAATCATAGTGAGGAAGATCGTGAAGAAAGATCATCAGCAAAGGAGTTTCAGCATCAAAGATTCAGAGAAAGAGATCCAGGTTCAGATATTGATAATGCTCTGCTACAGAAAGGAATCAAGGGCTAGATATCTGAACGGAAGGAGTCATATTATTCCGCTGCACCCAATGTAAGGTTTCCTAAACTTTATATGTGTTTATTACATCGTTTTAGAAAGTTCATATTTAGGATGTTAATAAACATACTTGTGAGTAGATCTAAGATCCTGGTAAAATAATTTCCAACAACTGGCCTTAGAGCCATGGTAATTGATTTACTTGCAAGAAATTTGGACTTTAAAACGATTGTTTGTATGTTTTTTTGGATGGTATCATGTTGTATTGAGTGTTATTTGATGATTGATTGATGTTTGTAAATTTTCGTGAAAAATAATTGCGATTTTGCTTCTGGAATTATTTTTAATGGATATTATGGAAAAAATTAAGTAAGTTAGCCTTTTACAGAACTCAATTTCGATTTTATTTGAATTAGTTATGATTTTTTGAAGATTCGAAAAAATCGGAGCTGTGCTGAAATTTTCCTGCGATCGCGAAAACTGTCCGTACAGTTCACAATTTTTTCGTTTTTCTTCAATTTTTCATGTTTTTTCATGGAATTAACTTCCGATTTTTTTGTATAGTTTTGTATTTATACTATTACTATTCCTAATTCAATTCTAATTATCATTTTGAATTAATTTAATATTTTTTAAATTTAATTCAAGATATTAGTGTAATTTGAATTTGAATAGAATTAGTATCTATCTTCTTGCTTAAAAATCTATCTTATTTTTAAATTTGATTATATCTTATCTTAATTTTAAATTTAAGGTCAGATTTTATATATATTTTTTAAATTAAATCTTTTTTAGATATTTTGACCTTATTTAAATTTAAAATAAGATAATTATAATCATGTAATTTTAAATAGATGTAAGATATTTTGCTAACTTTTAAATTTTGTTATTTTATTTATTTAAATTAAATTTAAAATCTGAAAAAGATATTTAACTTATCTTTTCTAATTTTTAATTAATTTTTATTTATAAAATAACATTTAAATTTTAAAAGTAGTTAGCAAATTTTGAAATGATATTTAGGTTGGTTGAAACCTAATTTTTCAAAATTGTAGGTTTAATTTTAAATTTAAATTTTTTTAAAATTTTGAATGATTCAAATTTTTTTTTAAATTTTCGAAAAATTATTTTTTAATTAATTAATTATTTCGAAATTAATTATTTAATTTAAAATTAAATAAATCCTACATCCAACTATCCAGCTAACCTTGTTGCAGGAGTATGTGTTTTAGCTTGTTTGTAAGTTCAAAACCTATTATTACTTGATTGCAAATAGTCATGGTTACTTTTTGCCAGATCTAATGATCTGATGGCTCCCTTGGTCAAGTTAATAATTTGTAACAGGTATATTTACAATCTTCTTTCATCTGTGTATGACCTAGCAACATGATAGGACCCATCCAAAGTGTGCGTGTGTGAGCCTATGTGTTTAATTTTATTATAGATGCATATAGGTTGTTGTTGCTAAAATAAATTATCATAGGTCTTGATAGAATTTATTTAGGCCCATTTAGTTATTGGGCCTACTCAATTAATAACAGTTGTTCTTATTAAGGTTAAATTCCTCTCTTTTGGGCCTTGTGTGAGAGTTGGGAGCCATAGAAGTGGGTACGACATACTGAACCCAGCACCCCCTCACATGAACCGCCCCAATTGTGAAGGCCCATCTGCCTGATTTGAACAACTGTACTAGGTTAATTACACTAGTTTAACCTAATAAAATTGATTAGCAACATAATTAATTTCATTTATTTTGAAATTAATTTAAGAAAATTATAGTTTAAAGAATTTTTTATTCTAAGCTAAACTATATGTATTTTCTTGTATTTAATTAAATATAGAATTATAACCATCTAGATTCTTTCTGGAACTTAATTTAAATTTTTCATTAAATATTCTTATTTAAGTTGATATTTAGTTATCTACAACTAACCAACTTAAATCTGAATATCTTTTGAATTTCAAATTTCAAAATTAAGTTGAGGAATTTTAGGCATTGGTTATTAAGATTCTTTAGATATTTTTTAAGTTAATACCTTTTCGAATATTAACTTAAAATGGAATATTTTAGATATTTTCTAAGTTAGTATCTTTTCAAATATTAACTTAAAATGGAATATTTTCAAATTAAGTGGTTACAACTTAATTTCTGATATTTAATTAAATTTAAATTTGAAAAATATTTAAGTTCTAGATTTTTTTTTCTAATACAACTTAAATTAGATATTTTTTCAAATTTTGTGGAAAAGATACTTAGTCAAATAAGATATTTTCTAGATAGTTATTTCTAGACTACTTATTATTTCTAATATTAAATAGGAAATATTATACATTGTGAAATTAATTATTTATTAATTAACTGTGGTACAATTTATTTTAAGTATATTTTTCCTAGAATTAAACTAGAGATTAATAATTAAGCCTTCTCTACACTTAATTATTTATTTCTTGAATTTAATACATTTAATTAATTTGAAAATTAAATATCTAAGTTGATTTTTATCATCATACTTTAATATTTCTTTTTCATGACATTTAATTAAATAGAAAATTATTTTTAGTTGAAAATTATTTTTTCAACTAAATTTAAATAATTTTTAAAATATATATTTTTTCTTTATTTTATTAATCAATTTTCGAAATTGCATTTCTTAAATGCTAGAATTTCGAATTTTATCTTGAAAAATAGATTAAGTTGTAAATTAATTATTTATTTTAATTAATTCTTGGATCAACTTAAGTCAATGATTTTTTCATTTATTGATTAATTTAAAATAAATTGAATTAGAGTATATTATTAGAAATTGAATTAATTAGTCAAAGGAAAATCTAGATAGATGATATTTTTGCTTGAAGTATTTTTCTAGTGTATTTAATTAAATAGAAAATTAATATTTAAGTTGATTTTCATCATCATACTTAAAAATTTGAAATTTTTCTTATATATTTAATTAAATAGGAAAATTATATTTTTTGTTGTAAATTAATTTTATTAATTAATTTTGGGCCAACATTAAATTAGAATAATTTTTCCAGGATTAATTTTTTATTTTAACATGCATTTTCGAAAATTGTATTCTTAAATACTTTAATTTTTCGAAATGCAATAAATATTTATAGAAAAATTAAATTTGAGTTGTAAATTAATTTATATTAATTTTGTAACAACTTAAATTGAATATTTTTCTAAATATTTATTGAAAATTATTACTAAGATGGAAATAATTCATGTTATTTTCATATCCATCTAAGTAAAATCTATTAATATTAAATTAAAATTTATATTTAGAATTTTTCATTCTAAATTGGAAATTTTAAATAAATATATATTTAAAATAAATAAATTAAATAAAGAGAATCAAAGAAAATACAACTCACTTTAAATAATGAGCTTGATTATTATTAAGATATTCGATCTCCATTGTTGGTCTTACAAAAGTTAAATGTTTTCAATATAACCTCGAGACGCTAGACTTCGTCCCCCTATGGATGGTTATTCGTTGAACGCATTTAACACCGTAAGATTTCATTTGATAAGTGTTTTGTAAGTTTTCGTCTCTATTAGACTCTCCCCTACGGTGACTACTTAGAGATAAACTTATGAAACATGAAACAATGGTGGAAGCTCATAAAATAAGAAAAACCTTGACTCTCGCCTACCGGGACAACGTTGGATTCTTATTTTGATCGAATAAAAGGTTGCTAGAATGGTTTCTATTTTAGATGAGCTGACAACTCTATTCAATAAATGATACTTTGACTCTCGCCTACCGGGACACTGTATCAGTTTGTTGAAAACCTTGAAATTATTTAGGATTGTATGTTTTAGTATTTTCACTAGTCATTCCTACTTGCTATATGTTTATAATTTCTGAATTGTGTATGAATTTATATTGAACCATGTTAATTTTCTGTTATTAAGTTGTAGTTTAATTTCGAATCTTCATTGTTGGTCTAACATGTTTGTTTTTCTAATGAGATAAATCCCTAATGGATTTTCACCATTAGACATACATAATAGTGTAAGATCTCGAAAGATAAATATTGTATATGCAACATCTAGCTGTTCATCAATTGATGACACCTTAGACTAGTATTTTTACAATATGAAACAAGAAGATTACATAAATAAGATTACTTTGTCTTTCGCTAATCGAAGCATCGTTGGATTCTTATTTATAAACAAAATTATCCTAATTCCTCTTAGCTTATTCATTTCGAATTAGCTTTAAAAACATATCATTGGATGAATGGTCTATAAATCATTTCATGTCATTATATTTTCTCTGAAGAAATTAAATGACGCATATGATTATAATCCCGAAATTCTATTCCCAATTGATATAAATCCTCAATCTTAGAAATCTCCTACTTGTATGGGCAAATCTGACTTAGAGTTTGTATTTGTAGTGCTGGTCCAAGATAGAATTACTCATTATTTTTGGTATAAATTTAAGTCTTTGACTTTAATTTTAAATTCCAAATAGAAATTTTCTTATATTTCTAATTCCAGAATACAATACAGTTACACTTTCTCAAGTGTTTAATATCCATCTTCTATTAATGGATTAAAACTGTATGGAATATGAGTTAGGTATTCTGTGACCAGGATCCACTTGCAGTATTCTAAGAACTCTTTGATGTAACTAAACCTATGTCATCATAGACACTACCACATTTTTTTTAATCTATGGCATTTGTATCTTGTTCATAGTGGATTTGACAAGATCAATCTCTACAAAGAGTTAATATGCCTATATCCACTGAAAGTAGTTCATCTCATTCGCAGATGGATGTACATTCAGGGGTGGATATGAGTTTTTCGTTGTGTTCTTAAAACGATAACTCTAGATTATACCTTTTAGCAAAGAAATTTGAAATGTTTAAAAAATTTCATTAATTTCTAACAATGGTTAAAACCATTAAGGTAAGTGGTTAAAGATCTTGCGAACTGATAGGGGTGGAGAAATAGTTAGTAGATATGCAGTTCAAAGATCATTAAATTGATTTTTGAATTATATCCAAACTTACCTCCCCAGAAATTTCGAGTTGCATGTTGATGATTAGTTACTAGTCGTTGCCTAAATCCTTCTATGGTAATACAATTTCAGAATGATGTAATGGTTGGGTACTTAATGTAAATCATTACTAGATTCATGGATGACCTAATCAAAATCTTAAGAAAAGCTAGAACTGTTAACCATGGTTTCTTAGCTATTCTAAGTGATTAGGGGTGGACCATCCCATTGTCAATAGATAAGAAAGTGTTTGTTCAAACAAATACTACTTTTCTAAGAAAATGACTAAGTCTGAAAAACAAGTAGCAAATAAAGGAGATATTTAATCCTTGATTCCAAAAGTGTTCTATCATCTTATATAACATATGATGATCCCACTGCCTCTGTTGTCTTGTCACAACCAAAGAGATCAATACCATTTAGTTTTCTTAGACATAATTCACGGTGCCTTGTCGTAGTGGGAGAGTTTCTAGGAACTCACCTTCTTATGACTTGGGAGACACTAGTGATTAAAATCCATTGTGAGTTTAAACAAGTAATGGATTGTCAAGATAAGAAACTAAGAAGAAAGCCAATAGAACTATGGTTTAATCCATTCACATGGAATAACCTAAAGTTTTCTATTACAAGGACATAAAAGGAAATTTTAGTTAATAAGTCTATTCTATGGACTTAACAAACTTCCTGTTCCTAGTATTATAGGTTTGAGTTTATCTAAACCTATGGCTTGTGGTATACCTGGTAATTACTTACTCTAATGCAAGCAACTTACTTTAGTAAGATGCTGAAGCATTTTCTTTCTAATGGCAATCTATAGAAGCTTCACAACTTCTTAGACATAGATTTTATCCAAGGAAAAGTCTCAACTATTCCAGAAAACATAAAGCCATGAAAGAATTTCTTATATCAACAGTGAGAGGTCTTAGATATGCTTTTGTATGCCTTAGACCAGACACCTGCTGTTGAGTGGGAGTAATGAGTAGGTATCAGATTAATCCAGGAGAAGAACATTGGAAGACAATCAAGTAAATCCTAAGATTAAGAAGAGGAACTATATGTTAGTCTATAAGAGTGTGTTTAAAACTCTTAGACTACACCATATCAGATTTCGAAATTTGCCTATGTGCTAGTAAATATTTCTGATAAGATGGTGGTTACTCTGGGGGTGGAATAGTGATTTTGGAGAAGTGTAAAAACCTATCTGAAGTCTCTAGGTCTACCAGAGAGGGACTGAATGTTAAAGCTGCAGGAAAGGTACTTATTCAGTCTAAGGAAAGTTCTATACATCTTTGGCACCATTCCAAATTGCCTTAAACTACTAGTGTTACTTTCCTGATTAACCAAAAGTAGTTGCCAAAGGTATAGAATCCCATATCCCAAGAGAGTAGACATATAGAGAGGAATTTCACATTATCAATGATTTTGTGATTAAGGAAGAGTAATAGTGGAGAAAAGGTTGTGGTTAATTCAACCTTTCAGATCCTATTACGAGGAGTTTACTACTACTACACTTGATTTGTATATCAAGGTGTTGAGATTATTTGAAACGCACTTTTTGTTTTATATTAGTGCAAGTGGGAGTTTGTTGGGTTTTATGCCCTAAATAAAACTCATTTCAATATAATCAGATTTACTTATTAATATAGATCAGAAATAACATTTAATGTTGCATGGTTCACATGATTTATTTCATGATTATATGTACATAATGTATAGATTCATCTGAAACCCTTTTCACATACTTGATCCTGTTTATTGTGCCGTCAACACATTGGAAAGTAAACATGACTATGTGAATAAAGTTTCCTAGATTTATCAGACATAGGGTTTTACTGATATGATAATCTACAACAGAGTTTACTTGCATTTGGAGAAGTGCTATGTTCTTTCCAGAGCATTGGTTAAAGTAAAGCTCAGGTTGGATGCATGGAGTATGCATCGGAAGGGACCGATATTGAACTTTGACTTAGATTTAATTAAACTTACCGTAAAATCTATTCAAGTCAATATCGCCTAGTTGATCCTAGATCAAATGATCTTAATCCTGTTATGATTAGGCTCAATCTTGAAAGGCTATTCGTGTTCCTTGAATTGTTAGCTAAGCCTACTTTTAGGTCAGGGTGATACGTACTTTTCGGGAACACGGTAGTGCAATTGAGTGGGAGCGCTAGCATAAACATGGAATCTATAGCTTCTATCTGGCGAATAGTAAGCAAAGGATGATCACCTTCGAGCTTGACCAAACGAAAATAAATGGTGGAGATCTCATTTCACATAAGCTGAAATATCATTTATACGGGGTCAAGTGTTTTAAGGATAAAATACATAGTAGGGTGTTACGGTAATTTAATCCCTTTACTGTGTAGATCATTCATATAGAGGATCATTGATCACATTAGGATTATAACAATGGATAACTAATGATGTGTCTATATGATGGAACATATAGAGCATTCTATATACTGAGAGTGCAATTCTAAGTTCTATGCGTGGATTCAACGAAGAATTAATAAGTTAGTGAATTTTAGTGCTAAATTCTTGATCTACTTATTGGAAGCTCAGTTATATAGACCCATGGTCCCCCCACTAGTTGAGATAATATTGCTTGTAAGACTCATGTAATTGATTTTGATTAATCAATTATAATTCACAAATTAGACTATGTCTATTTGTGAAATTTTCACTAAGTAAGGGCGAAATTGTGAAGAAAGAGTTTATAGGGGCATATTTGTTAATTATGATACTTTGTATGGTTCAATTAATAAATATGATAAATGATAATATTATTTAATAATTATTTATAGCTATTAAATAGTTAGAATTGGCATTTAAATGGTTGAATTAGAAAATTGGCGTTTTTGAGAAAATCAGATGCAGAAAAGATAAAACTGCAAAATTGCAAAAAGTGAGGCCCAAATCCACTTGTATAGGGTCAGCCACTTTTGTAGGAATTTAAACTGATTTTTTCATTATTTTAATGCCAAATAATTCAAACCTAACCCTAGTGAAATGCTATAAATAGATAGTGAAGGCTTCAGGAAAATTACACTTAAATTTTCTATTTTTCCTTCAGAGAAAAACCTGAGCCTTTCTCTCTCCCTATCTTTAGCTGCCACTTCTTCTTTCTCTTCCCTCTTCAATTTCGAAAATCTTAGTGTGAGAGTATTACCCACACACATCAAGCAATACCTCAATCATAGTGAGGAAGATCGTGAAGAAAGATCATCAGCAAAGGAGTTTCATCATCAAAGATTCAGAGAAAGAGATCCAGGTTCAGATATTGATAATGCTCTGCTACAGAAAGGAATCAAGGGCTAGATATCTGAACGGAAGGAGTCATATTATTCCGCTGCACCCAATGTAAGGTTTCCTAAACTTTATATGTGTTTATTACATCGTTTTAGAAAGTTCATATTTAGGATGTTAATAAACATATTTGTGAGTAGATCTAAGATCCTGGTAAAATAAATTCCAACATAGACAAACTCGCGCAATTTTGTTGCTGTGATGGTTGCGAGTGCTTTGGCTTCGGCCCACTTCGTGAAGTAATCTACTGCGACTACCGCATATTTGACTCCACCTTTCCCTTTGGGTAACTCGCCGATTAGATCAATTCCCCATATTGCAAAGGGCCATGGACTTTTGATAGAATGGAGGTTACTTGGAGGTTGGTGGGTATATATGGCTATTCGCTGACACCTGTCACACTTCTTCGCAAACGCGAGAGCATCTTGTCGCAAAGTTGGCCAGTAATACCCTTGCCGCATGATTTTTAATGCAAGGGAGTTACCTCCGGTATGATTGCCACAAATCCCCTCGTGTACCTCACGAAGTATGTAACCACAATCCTCTCCGCTGATACATTTGAGAAGTGGTTGACTAAAACTCCTGCGATACAACCTTTGGTCATATATTACATAACGGGCGGCTCGCTGTCGCAACTTTCTTGCTTCTATTTTATCATCAGGCAAGAGCCCTTTTTCCAGATATGCGAGGATAGGAATCATCCAGGTAATCTCCTGAACTGTATCTATTTCCATGATCACTTCTTGATTTATTGTTGGGTGAGCCAATACGTCTACCGGAATCACATCAAGCAATTCAGCTTCTCTAGTTGAGGCCAAACAGGCCAATGCGTCTGCGTGTGAATTTTGAGCACGCGGTACTCGAGACACGACTATTTTTTTGAACTTCTGCATCATTTCGCAGACAATGGCTAAGTATTTAACCAATCTCCCGCCTCTTGCTAGATATTCTCCATTCACCTGGCATACCATGATTTGGGAGTCGCTAAAAGCCTGAAGATACTCGACTTTCATCTCGAGAGCGAGTTTCAATCCTGCGATTAAAGCTTCATACTCGGCTTCATTGTTAGATGCGGAATATTCAAAACGTAAATCAGCGTGTACCTTGAAATTATTGGGGCTGATTAACAAGATCCCACTATCAGAACCTTCGCTATATGAGGCTCCATCGACGTACAATGTCCACGTCTCTCTGTTTGCTATAGCAATGTCGCTTCTGTCTTCTATGAGTGCTACCTCGGTGCTGGGGAATTCAAGTATAAAATCTGCCAAGGCTTGCCCCTTGATCGCAGTTCTTGGTTTATACTTGATGTCGAACTGACTCAACTCCATCGCCCATTTTAACAATCTCGCCGATGCTTCTGGTTTCGCTAGAACTTGTCTTAAGGGGTAGTTCGTCAAGACTTCAATGCTGTGAGCCTGGAAATAAGGTCGCAATTTTCTTGAGGATATTATCAAGGCGAAAGCCAACTTCTCCATTTGGGAATAACGCGTCTTGGCATCCAGTAATCGCTTACTGACATAATACACCGGGTATTGGCGTCCTTGGTCCTCGCGTATTAGTACCGAACTAATCGCATATTCTGAAACGGCTAAATAGACGGATAGGACTTCACCGGACAATGGCTTTGACAAGATTGGAGGTTGCCCCAAGTGTATTTTTAAAGCTTGAAAGGCTTGCTCGCACTTTTCGTTCCAATGGAACTTTTTGTTGCCTTTCAAAATCTGGAAAAACTCCTTGCACTTATCAGAAGATCTGGATATAAAGCGATTTAAAGCTGCGACTTTACCTGTGAGGCTTTGAACCTCCTTTGGCTTGGTTGGTGATGGCATTTCCACCAATGCCCTGATCTTCGCGGGATTGGCTTCTATTCCTCGCTGATTAACCATGAACCCAAGGAATTTCCCAGAGCCAACTCCAAAGACGCATTTCAGTGGATTTAAACGCATCTTATACCGTCGTAATATATCAAACATGGTCTGTAAGTGGGCAATATGATCCTTCGCATGTTGAGATTTTACGAGCATATCGTCAACATATACCTCCATGGTTTTTCCAATGAGATCTGCGAACATCATGTTCACTAGCCTTTGATAAGTCGCACCTGCGTTTATTAAACCAAAAGGCATGACTTTGTAACAGTATAATCCTCGATCAGTAATGAACGAGGTATGTTCCTGGTCTGGTGCATAGATCGGGATTTGATTATATCCCGAGTATGCGTCCATGAAACTCAAGAGTTCGTGACCTGCAGTGGCATCAACAAGCTGGTCAATGCTAGGAAGGGGAAAGCTGTCTTTGGGACAGGCTTTGTTTAGATCTGTAAAGTCAACACATGTGCGCCATGAGCCATTAGGCTTTGGCACGAGTACGGGGTTCGCTAACCAGTTGGGGTAAAACGACTCCCGTATAAAGCCGCAGGCAAGGAGGCGGTCGACTTCTTCTTTTAGCGCTTGGTACCTCGCGGGGTCCATTTTGCGGCGCTTTTGTCGGACACCTCGCACCTCAGGGTCAATGTTCAAGCGATGACACATGACTTGCAAAGATATCCCGACCATATCTGAGTGTTTCCAAGCAAAAACATCAAGATTTTGCTTTAAAAAGGTCATTAATCGTTCTCGCAGCTGAAATTTAATTTAGAACCAATTTTTAAAACTTTGTTATTATCTACAGGATCTATAGGTACCTCAATTGTGTCTTCCGCGGCTTGGGCTGCGGCGGTGTGATCGAGGATTCTTGGATCCAAGTCTGGTTCATCTATATGTGGCACTTCCTCGATTCTGAGGATCTCCTGGCGAGGAGGTGGTGCCTCCAAAAAGTAGATAACATTTACCGTCCTTTTTTCTGCGAGTTTAACTGCTGCGTTGTAACATTCTCGCAATTCTGATTGGACTCCCCGCACAGAACCTACTCCAGCGAGAGTAGGGAACTTCATAGTCAGATGATAGATCGAGGTTATGATCTTCATCTCTTTCAGGATTGGTCGACCAATTACGGCGTTATACACTGAGTACTGGTCGATTACTGCAAAATCTGCCATTGACTTGGCTGTCACTGGGGCAGTTCCCAAAGTAATTGGGAGTTTGATCATTCCTCTTATTGTTATGACATCTCCCGAAAAGCCATAAATGCTCGACGTCATAGGTGGCAGATTCTTCTCCTGCAACCCCATTTGTTTGAATGCTTGGAAATTCAGTAGATTCACTGAACTTCCATTGTCGACAAGTATGTGATGGACATTATCCCCGCCAATATTGGCGACTATCACTAGTGCATCGGAATGCGGGTGATGGACCCATCTCGCATCACTCTCCATAAAGGTGATGTCGTCGCATTCTTTCTTAAACAGCTTCTCAGGCCGCTCACTAGGATTATTCACATTGGTAAGCGGCTTCTCCTTGGCTTCTCTGGCATATCGTTCTTGTGATTTGCGAGAGTCTCCTGCGATATGAGGTCCTCCAATTATAGTCAGGATGTTGCGAGGTGTTGTGGAGCCACTCGCGTTGTGGTTTTCTCCTTTGTCATCCGCTTGGGGACGACTTTCCTCGCTCTTCTTATACTTGTCGAATTTCCCTCTCCGAATTAGCTCCTCGATTTCATCCTGCAAGACCCAACATTCTAAGGTAGTGTGACCAATATCCTTGTGGTACTTACAGAATTTTTTAGGGTCTCTCCTGTCGCGATTTCCCCTGATGGGGGGCGGCTTCTTGAAGACTCCATTTCTTTCTTCGATCGCGTAGATATGGTCTCGAGGGACTGCGAGTTCAGTATAGTTGACGAAGCGAGGTCCACCTCTCCTTTTCGGCGAGGATTCCTTCTTTGGAGGAGACTTGGCCAACTTCGGACTTCGCTGTCTTCGCGCGCTGCGTCTTCTTGGGCTTCGGCCCCTGGAGTTTTTCCCTCGTGGACTGCGAGATCGTGACTGCGGTATAGGTGACCGGCGCTTGTCCTTCCCCTTCTCTAACTCCGCTAGAGAATTCTCGATTCTTTTGTGAGGTTCGGCCATGGCGAAGAATTTGACTAAGGATTCGGGCCTTCGAGCTTGTAGCTCCTTCCAAAAGTCGGTCCTCGGCAAGATACCTGTTATCAGCATCCAAACAAGCGAAGACTCGGGAGCCTTCTCAACCTTTGTTACCTCTGCGTTAAAGCGTTTAAAATAGTCTTGTAAAGACTCACCAAGTTCTTGTTTGATGTTGGCCAAAGTCGTATAAGGTGGCCTATACGTCATTGTTGCCTGGAAATGTGTGAGGAATAAGTCGACGAAGGTTTCCCACGTCGATATCGATGCCTCGGGTAATTGGGTGAACCAATCATGGGCATTTTCCTCGAGTGTTGCCGCAAGAATGCGGCACTTTGCGAGCTGCGGTACCTGATCCACTTCCATTATGGTATTAAATTTTTCAAGATAATCTATCGGGTTAGAAGTACCTTTATATTTGAGGGATTCGGATAGACGAAACCCTTTTGGAAGTTGAGTCTGTCGCACTTCTGTAGTGAAAGGCGAGGTACCATGAAACTTATATATAGGCTTTCGTTGCTGCTCGAGCATTTTCAAAGCCTGCAAAAGCATGCTTTGGTCAATCCCTCCAGCCGCAGGAGCTGGGGCTGCTACAACTTTGGGACTCGCAACTACTGCGGCAAGATTTGCTGGGACATTCATCCCAGTGGTCGCGATCGGCGCGGCAGGCGCGTTATTATAAGTATTGGCACCCTGATCGTCCGCATGGGGATCACGGAGTGTCTCAGTATTATGTGGGACGCGAGAGCGTGCCCTGAAAACTGCGTTGAGGTGATCACGCAGATCACCTCGGTGTACCTGATAACGTCCTCCCTGTTGTGTCTGTACAGAGCCGGACCTTGTGTACCTGCTTGGAGTGTGACCATGCGATGACGAGGAGGCTGACTCTGCGTCGTTGTCTCTTGATGGTCGGCTGCGAGGATTACGGCGTTCAGGATCTTCATCAACTTGTGTGCTTTGGTTTGGATACCTTGTGGATTGATCCCTCGACGTTGGATGGTTCAGGTCCAAACCTTCAGGGTTGGTTCTTCGTTCCCTGCGTACACGGTTAGTATAACGTCTAGAAGTCGTTACCTGAGGGTTATCGGTGCGAATAGCAGGAACTCGAGGAGGGCGTCGGGCTCGGTTTTGTCCATCTACTTTGGCCTGTAGTGCACGCAGCTGATCCTGAATCGCAGCATATTAATCAGTGGTGAGCTGGATCATTCCCTCGGATACCACCGCCGGAGTGACGGGGGGAAAATGCATGGTTGCTGGTGGTGTGGATGCGTCCCCAACTTGAGGGTCAGTCGTTTCTAGGAATAGGTTGAGAGGTCTGATATTGTTTCTCCCTACTCCGCTGTTAATGACGTCCACAGGTGGTGCTCCAGCTCCAGATAATGGTACGTTCATCATCCCAATGTTGATGGACCCGTTGTTAGCTCCGTTGGCGTGATTTCCAGCCATGATGATATTGTTTTTTGAAATGAATGAAATCTTAGTCATTTCCCACAGACGGCGCCAAATGTTGTCGAGTGAATTTCGCAACACCAAATTATAGTATTCAACCTAGAATGGCGAGTACTCGACTGGGAATGGGAAAACAATCAACAAACTGGAAAATAATAGTAAGACAGAGAATTATAATGGTTCAGTCAGATTATGATCTGATTAGTCCACTGTAGCAAAGGATTCGTAGGTGCCATTTCATGGTGGATCACCTCTTTATATACAAAGCAGGTGTCCAATCGGTTACACAAGGATCACATTCATTGTTAATCCATTATTTACATATTGAATTGCAATAATTAAACCCAAGCAACGTTAACATTAATAAATGAACAACAGTTACTAAGTCCATCAACGTGTGCGTCTTCCGCACCTGCGAGTTGACCGTTCATGTTCCGTTGTTGAGCCCGCAGGGTCATCAGTACGTTTGGAACGTCTGCGCCCTTAGGTAATTGCCTCTTGTAGACATCGCATGTCGAGCTGATAGAACCTAGACATGCGAGTCTATATCGGTTTATCAAGGCTATTGGATCGTAGGGACCAAATCGCATCATAGAGAGTTGATCTCTATGCTTTCGCAGAAATATAGAGAGGATACTCGCATATGTCCTGACACATGCGAGTTGGATCCGTCCTGTATAATGTGAGTTAAAGTTATGCGATTCGACTTAGGTCGTACTCGCAGTATCTCGCTGGTTTTATCCTGGGCGAGGTTAAAACATCGAGGAGTCTCTCATGGACAATTCAGCTTTCATTGGAAATCTGAATACACGTGTCCTTTAAATAATGAGTCTGGTCTCGAGTTTCTAGGTGAGAGAAATCTCACTATAACAATATTAAACCATAAACATGAAAACAACATGTAAACATAAATGACTTCTAATCTTTTATTGATAACAAATCAGATTAAATTGTAATGGGTTTTATTTAGGGGATAAAATCCCAACAAACTCCCACTTGCACTAACATAAAACAAGTTGTGCATTCCAATCAATCTGTTGTCTTGATCTTCAAATCAAGTGTAGTATATTTGACTCAACCCAAATCTCTGGAACCAAGTTCATAAAACATTATGCAACATCCTTTACTATATGCATTACTCATCAAGGGATACTGAAATCCTTACTGCTTATTAAGTACATCTGAATAAACAGAAGACATATCTCTCACTCTTTAAAGAATGAAATAGAGATAATACAGTGTAGAATTTTCTTCAGTTGAATAACTTTCTAGTAATTTCGAATTTACAAAGTTATATATCTTCACTGATGGAGCTTGAATTATTATAGATGGGTTTTTACACTCTTCTAGAATAACTCCTCCACCCCCAGAGTAACCACCATCTCGAATTCTTAATGAGTTGGTGTAGATATAAGGACTACTAATATATAGTTCCTTATTATCTAACATATAGGTCACTTTCATAAATCTTTCTTGACTGTCCCTTAATGTTCCTTGTTTGATTACATCTCAGATAGCTCCCACTCAACAGTAGGTGTCTGGTTAAATTACACATAAAAGTACATTTAACAACTTACTATTGTTTTGAGGGATATCTAGTTGTGACATATTATCTTAGTCTGAACCTGTAAGTTCCTTCTAGACTAAGTCATCAACATAGCAATCTAGTATTTTAAATGAAGTGTAAAATACTTTCTAGAGATTAAGTAATCATTAGAGATACCATAAAAAAATTTATGAGGATTAGGAATTTTTGCCCCAGTCATTCGAATAGACTATGCAAGAATTCTACTATCTTATTCTCATAATTCTGATAAGTTATTTCTATCCATATGAATGGTTAGATTTACTTTCTCAGTAGTGTTCTTAAGTTCCTATCACAAGTGTCAACCAAATGAAGATGGGTAAAGAATTTTAAAATTCTCCCACTCAATTAAGGTAGTGTGATACATTGTCAAAGAACTTTATTGGTATCAATTTCTATTACAATAGTAAATATAAACTGGAACATAAATCAAGATCAAGAATTTATTCTGATAATTGCTAATTTGCTATATTACTTCCATGTTTAAAATATGTGTGACAAAGAGTACTGTGGTGTATTGAATACAGTCCAGAGTTCAAAATGAACTACATATTTCAATAGTATAGTCCACCCCTAAGTATATAGAGATGATGATCCACCCCTGAGGGGTATAGAGATCATGGTCCATCTCTAAGTGTTATAGAGATCATGTGGAGTTATGAATATAATCCAGAGTTCAATAGATATAAAAGATCGTTGAACTGCATATTATATATCATTCTTAACTTTTTCCACCCCTATCAGATCAAAAGATCTTTCTATTAAACAAATTCTTAATAATTGTTTTAGAATTAACAATTATTCATAAACATAGAAAAGAAACTCTAAGTGTTTATGTAGTATTAACTCGTTGAAGAGTTGAAAATACTATAAAATTTGTGTCAATAATAAAAACACATACACATACAATCATTAAAACATATAAATATAATTGGTACTGGCATACACAAGATAAAGTAAATGAAGCTCAATTCATAAATACAATTTATTTCCGAAATAGAAAACTTTATTATAAAATTCTCCAAAATTAAAGGAATTGTTTGCAACAATATGAAAAATAGGGAATAAAATCCCAAACTAATAATTGAAATCCAAATTGTTCTGAAACTAAAATAATTAATTCAAAATAATAAAAAAAAAAATTCGAGCTTCATCTTCATCTTGGACAAACTCCACCCCTTTGGTCCAACCATCCGATTCAACTCGCTAAGATAGCATCCGAGTTCAAGCAGCTGGAGCTGTAATAAGAAAAAATACAAATAAACATGGTTAGTAGGTCCAGAATTAATAATCCAAGTGGATAATAATTCACTAAAACACATCAGTTTATAGGAAAAGAAATACCTTGTTTCTTTGCTAGAAATTTAGGGCATTGGGGTTTCTAGTGTCCTTTTTCATTGCAATAGAAGCATTTTCCTTTTGGTGTATCACCAGGAGTAGCAGCCTTTTTCTTTTTAACTGTTTTCATAGCTTGAACAGGCTTCTTGCTATTCTTCCACTTCTTCTTGTTCTTGGCTTCGGAAGTAGAGGCAAAGTTTGCCTCAGCTTTAGTCGCCCCATTACCATTTACAGAATTATGAGGTTTACTCCCTTTCTTCTTCGGTCCTCCAATCAAATTTTCATATGTCTGAAGGTCATTGACTAATGTGTGAAAGTCTTGTTCCTTCTTATTCATGACATAATTTGAAGTGTAGGGCAGAAAGGCTGGAGTCAGACTATTCAAGATAAGACTCACTTGAGTTGTCTGATCCATTTCAGCTCCATGATTCTGAGCTTCCTGGAAATAACTTGCCATCTGGAGAAGGTGATCACGAACGTTCTTATGAGGTTCCATCCGTGCATTGATAAATTTCTTTGTCGCATCAAAGCGAGACTGAATTGATGCCATTCCGAATAGTTCAGTTAACTGTGTCATGATTTCTACAGCTGTGACAGTGTTTGCAAACCTTGTTTTCAAGGTGTCAACCATGCTGGAAAGCATGAAGTATTGAGCTTTGTTGTTAGCATTCTACCAATGCTCGCACCCGGCTGTCCAGGAGACGTTTCAGTTAACACAAACAAGGCACTTTCACCTGTGAGAGCAATGTTAATGTTCTCTCTCCATTTAGGAAAGTTAGATCCACTCAGCTTATTGTCAGACAATAGTGACAACATGGGATTGGTCATGGTCATATTGGATACTACAAATAACAATAAATAGAAATCAAGTAAGGTTTAACAAAAAATCTCATTCAGAAATTATTAGCACATAGCAAGTAGGAATGACAAGTGAAAATACTAAAACATACAATCCTAAATAATTTCCAAGGTTTTCAACAAACTGATATCAGTGTCCCGTTTAGGCGAGAGTCAAAGCTACCATCCATTGAATAGAGTTGTCAGCTCATCTAAAATGATAAACATTCTAGCAACCTTTTATTCGATCAAGACAAGAATCCAGTGTTGTCCCATTTAGTCGAGAGTCAAGGCTATTTTATCTTATGAGCTTCCACCATTGTTTCATACTTTTGTAAGCCCTATTAAAGTCGCCACCATTAGGGTGACCCATACTAAAATAAACACTTACAAAAAGTACTTATCTTTCGAGATTCTACGATGTTAAATTGCTCATGAACGTTCCTCCATTAGGGAGGATTACTCACTAAAACAATAACTATGTAAAACCAACAATGGAGATCGAATATCCTAATAATAATAATAAAGCTCATTATTTAAAATGTATTTTCTTCTAATATTTCTTTTAATCTATTTATTTAATTAAAATTTCCAATTTAGAATAAAATTCTAAATAAAATTTTAATTTAATATTTATAAAATTATAATTAGATGGATATGAAAATAAAATGAATTATTTCCATCTTAGTAATAATTTTTCAATAAATATTAAGAAAAATTATTGAATTTAAGTTGTATTAATTTAAATTAATTTGTAACTCAAATTTGATTTTCTATAAATATATTGCATTTCAAAAAATTAAAGTATATGATAATACAATTTTCGAAATGCTCTATAATAAAATAAAAATAAATCCTGAAAAATTATTCTAATTTTATGTTGGTCCAAAATTAATTTTAAACTGAAATATAATTTTCCTATTTAATTAAATATAAAGAAAAATTCAAATATTTAACTATCATGATGAAAATCAACTTAAATATTAATTTTTTTATTTAATTAAACACTACTAGAAAAATACTTCAAGCAAAAACAGATAATATCTATCTAGACTTTCATTGACTAATTAATTCATTTTCTAATTATAATATATTTTAGTTCATTTATTTTAAATTAATCATTAAATGAAAAAATCATTGATTTAAGTTGGTCCAAAATTAATTAAAATAAATAATTAATTTTCAACTTTAATCTATTTTTAAAAAAAAAAATCAAAAAATATCTTGCATAATTAAATGAAATTTCGAAAATAATGATTAATAAAATAAAATAAAATATATTTTGAAAATTATTCAAATTTAAGTTGTTATGAAATTTTAAAAAAAAAAATTCCAACTTAAAATAATTTTCAATTTAATTAAATATCATGAAAATAATAATATTTAAGTATCATGATGAAAATCAACTTAGATATTTAATTTTCAATTTAATTAAATGTATTAAATTCAAGAAATAAATAATTAAGTATAGATGAGACTTAATTATTAATTCTAGTTTAATACTAGGAAAATATATTGTAACACCCTAACTAGCATAGGCGTGTTAACGTGATTTTAAACGTACTGTGCAGCTCGTTGCTAATCAACGAGGTTTATGAAAATCGTGATTAATTAAAATTTTCTTATTTAATTAATTACTTAAAGTAATACATAAAGAATAATATTCCGGGATCCCGTTTACAAAATACTTTACAAAATTTTGCTATACATATAATCAAAAGTTTGTCGCCCAGCGACTAACAGCAGAAACCCTGATGTCCCGAGGATCGTACGCTCCAGGTTTAACTGCCCCAACATGTACAATCTTCATCTGCTCATCCTCACGGTTCCTCAGCTTTGTCCTTGCCCTTACCTACACATATACATAGCACCGTGAGTCGATAGACTCAATAAGAATAGCATAAATCATATAACATACATAAATCTCGGGTTATGATCAGACGCCCATACCCCTGACCACAACCCTAATCCCCGTGTCCCACACGGTACTGAGTCTCGAACGTTTGTACGACGGTACTTTTGACATAGTAACAGCCTATACTCGGTACGCTAGTCATACTCTAGCCGTACCGATGTGTTACTGTATCAGCCTATACTCAGTATGTCAGTCATACTCTGACCATACCGATGTGATACTGTCAAATGGTACGGTACTATCGACCATAATATCAGCCTATACTCGGTACGCTAGTCATACTCTAGCCGTACCGATGTGATACTGTCGAATAGTACGAAGCCAACATACATATCTAATGTAATCTAACATGCACGCTAAACATGTAAATACATATGCATACTGTTACGCTAATCTTACCTCAATTCCGAATTCATGTGTGCCGGTCAACCTGAGTGGAAAAATCTGCTCGGCGAATTACAGGCTCCTAAATCACAATAATCACAATATAGATAAGTGACATGCTAAATGTTGGGTTTTGTGCCCTAAATAAAACCCATTACAATCTGATTAGTTATCAATCTAAGAAGTTTGAAGTGATTTATGTTTGCATGAATTTTTCATGTTTATGGTTTAATCTATATATATATTTAATATATGCACAAAATCAGTTAAGTCCAGAACATATATTTATTCACAATTACAGTATGGTCGACACAGTGGAATGATTGTGATAATACGATTCAAAAGACTAAGTCCATGTTTCATCAGTGTTTTGGATTTACACTGATGTGATAATCAGCGATGATGTATACTTACACTTGGAGTAAGTGTTATGTTCTTTCCAGGACATTGGTAAAGTATACTAGTTTCGAATGTATGGAGTATACATTGGACTGGACCGATATTGAACTTAGTCAAGATATTATAAACTTACTGTTGTATCTTTCCAAGTCAATATCACTAGTTGATCTTAGATTAAAAGAATCTAAATCCTGATATGCTTAGGCTCAATCTCAGGAGTGCTATTCATGTTCTTTGATTTATTAGTTAAGCCTACTTTTGGGTCAGGGTGATACGTATATTTTGGGAACATGATAGTATGATTGAGTGGGAGCGCTGAACATAAATATGGAATCTATAGCTTCTACTGGTGTATAGAAGTCAAGTGATGATTCCCTTCGAGCTTAGCTAAATAGAAGTAAATGGATGAGCTCTTGTTTCAGTGACTATTTCTTAGATCACTAAAACATCATTTACAGGTAGCTAAGTGTTTTAAGGGGCCAAATACATTGAGGGGTGAAAACGGTAAATTTATCCCATCTCGATGTAAATCATCTATATAGAGGATCTTTGATCACATTAAGATTATAACGATGATTAAATGAGATAACATATCTATATCGTGGAACATATAGAATGCTCTATATAAGTCTCAGAGTGTAATTCCAAGTTCTAAGAGTGGATTCAACAAGGAATTAATAAGTTAGGGAATTTACTTGGTAAATTCGGTTCGGCTTATTGGAAGCTCAGCAATATATATCCATGGTCCCCATTCTAGTTGAGACCATACTGCCCGTAAGACTTAATAATTGGTTTATGATTAATCAATTATAATTCTAAAGATTAGACTATGTCTAATTTGTGAATTTTCACTAAGCAGGGGTGAAATTGTAAAGGAAAGAGATTCTAGGTTTATTTATTAATTAAGAGACTCTATATGTCTAATTAATAATTATATTAAATGACAATGTTATTTAATAATGTATTTTAGTTATTAAATAATTAGTTTTGGCATTTAAATGGTTAGAATTGGAAAATTGGCGTTTTTTAGAAAATAGAAATAAAAATTGTGAAAACTGCAAAATCCAAGTGAGGCCCACTAACACCTATGGCCGGCCACTTGATTGGCTTTTTCCAATTAATATTCATTATTTTAATGCTAAATAATTACTAACCTAAACCTAGTAGTTGCCTATAAATAGAAAGTGATGGCTCAGTCTAAAATAAGAGTTTTTAAGAGTTTTTCAGTAATTCAAGAGATTGCCTTTCAGAAAAACTAGCTTTCCACTTTCTCTCTATAGCCCCCCTCTCTCTCTCTCTTTTCTTCTTCATAATTTCGAAACCTCTTAGTGATAGAGTAGTGCCCACACACAGTAAGTGGTACCTCAATCATAGATTGGAAGATCGTGAAGGATCAAATTCAAAGAGAAGGACATTTGGGCTCAGATCTTGATAATTCTCTACGACAGAAAGGATACAAGGGTTAGAGATCTGAGTGGAAGGAGACATATTATTCTGCTGCAACCAATGTAAGGTTTTCTTAACTTTATATGTGTTTATTATTGTTTTAGAAAGTTCATATTTAGGATGTTAAACAACATACTTGTGAGTAGATCTAAGATCCTGGTAAAATAAATTCCAACACTAAATCACTTCCCGGGGACTTAAACTTGATACTAAAAGTTTTCCTATCGATAAATAACATGGAAATAACCTAAATAACACAAAAATGGGAAAAACTAGGGTTCCCAAATTTTCCCCAACCGGAATTCTGGTTCCTACAGGCCTCCCTGAACCGGAATTCCAGTTCAGTGCAGGAATGGGTCAAAATTTCATATCTCGACCAAAAAGACACAGCTTCATGCACAATTACAAAAATCACATGAGACTCTCCAGACCTGCTCTAAATATCCTAAAGGTCAATATCAAAGCAATAAAACACAGCTTCATGCACAATTACAAAAATCACCATTGATGAGTCAAGCTTGAGTTCAAAAACTCAAAGCTTGCTCATCCCACAAACTAGCTATCAAAACCTGCTCAATTCACCTTATATAACCATAATATAACATCAGAAAACAAACCCAAACACAAACAACAACTACAGCAGCTAAATCATCATTTCACCATTAAAACCAAAGTTTTGAGTTCAAACTCCAAACTTACTTAAAACCATCTAACAACCACAAAAACCTACTTAAATCTATTAAAAAATAATTAAACTTTAGAAATCAACAACAAACATAAACAACAGCCAGAGCCACATAATCAACAAGCATGCAAAAACATACATTTTCTTAAACTTCAAGAAAACAAAGAGGAGGTTGCTCAAAGATTACCTCAACTTGAATTACACTAAGAATTGCTGAAAACTTGCTGAATTGAAGAACAAAATCAAACCCTAGCATCCCCTAGGATTTTTGAGGGAGAGAAAGAGAGCTTGAGAGAGGAAAAATGTGATTTTTCTCAACTTTTCTAATTTTTTGAATAAAATGAAATAAAAATTGATTTTCCTTATTTTGTTCAGCCAAACCAAGTTAGAAAAATCAGATTACTAACATAATTAAAAATCCATAAAAGACAATTACAAATGGGCAAAATGACCCTTTTTTCCCTCTCACACTAAGTTGACATAAAAAGGGTACTAAGGGTATTTTAGAAAATTCTAAATTCCCGACATTTCCAATGTCTAACTAAACCGTCCTGCTATACTAAAATATTAGATTGTGATTCTACTGAGCGGTACACCGCGTTCCATGTTGCCGGGCACCGAAAATGCAAAATTATGAAATTTCACTATATGACATATAAAATGCATTCTGAATTCAAATAAATCAACATAAATAATTATTCAAATATCAATAAATAATTTTCATAATTAAGCCCTAATTATCTGCTAATTTCCAATTTAAACTATGCAGTCTTTACATATACATTACTTAAATTGATCCAAAATTAATTATTAAACAATTAATTTTCAATCTAAAATATTTTCCTATTTTAATATTAGAAAAAATAACTAGTACTAGAAATAACTATCTAGAATATATTTCAATTAACTAAGTGTTTTTCTAAAATTAACTTTAAAATATTAAAATGAAAAATAAATTTCATATATTTTAAAAGTTAATTATGTTGCTAATTCAATTTTAATTAGGTTATACTAATATAATTAACCTAATACAATTATTTACATATTGCAAATGGGCCTTCACAATTGGGGTACTTCATGTGAGGGAGGGCTGGGTCCAGTATGTCGTACCCACTACTATTGGCCCCCTAACTCTCACACAAGGCCAGAAGAAGAGGAATTTAACCTTTAAATAAACAATTGTTATTTATTGAATAGGCCCAAAAACTAAATGGGCCTAAATAAAATCTATCATGGTGTGACATTTTATTTAGCAACCTAGTTCATCTTAATTAAAAAATTCAATGAACAACCTATATGCATCTAAACATAAAGTAAACGTATAGGCTCACACAGGCACACAGATTTGGATGGATCCTATCATGTTACTAGGTCATACACAGATGAAATAAAAATGTAAAATTTACCTATTACAAATTATTTACATGACCTATTGACAATTGAACCATGGGTTAAAATCAGATCATTGGATCTGTCAACAAGTTAACCATGGCAATTTAGATCAAGCAATAATAGGTTTTATAAAACTTACACACAAGCTAAAGCACATACTCCTGAAACAAGTTGAATTAGATAGTTGGATGTAGGATTTATTCACTTTTAAATTAATTAATTCATTATAAAAAAATTTTAAAATAATAATAAATAATAAAAAAAATATTTTTGGTTTTAAAATAAATTTAAATAAAAAATTTAAAATTAAAACCTACAATTTTGAAAAATTAGGTTTCAACTAACCTAAATATCATTTCAAAAAAAAAATGCTAACTATCTTTTAAATTTCATATTATTTTATAAATTAAATATTCAATAAAATAAAATGATAATTTAATATCCTTTTTCTGATTTTATAATTTAATTTAAAAAAAATTAAAAAAATTAAAAGTTAGCATAATATCTTATTTCTATTCAAAATATCATGATTATAATAATCTTATTTTAAATTTAAATAAGGTCAATTTATTTAAAAAATTAGAATATTTAAAAAAATAATATCTGACCTTAAATTTAAAAATAAGATAAAATAATCAAAACTTAAAAATAAGATAGATAATTAAGCAAAAAAGATAGATATTTACCTATTTTCAAGTTCAAATTACACTAATATCTTAAATTAATTTTAAAAAATCCAATTAATTTAATTCTGATAATTAGATTTGAAATTTGAAAAGTAAAAATCAAAATACAAAACTACACAAAAAATCGGAAGTTAATTCCATGAAATAGCATGAAAATTGAAGAAAACAAAAAAAAAATTGTAAGTGGTACAGAAAGTATGCACTGCATACTGTCCACACGCACAAGATGGGGGCCTGACTGAGAGGACACGGCGCAGGAGGCTGCATGCAGCCTCTCCGCGAGCGCCCAAGGTGGTCTTCAGACAATCCAGCACACCGAGATTTCTCGGTCATGTGCTTGTCTGAGCGCGTGCATCCGAGGAAAATAGGCTCATCCGCGCGCGTAGGGTGGGTGATGTCACCCTGATTTTTTTTTCATTTTTCAAAAATTCATAACTAATTCAAATAAAATCGAAATTAAGTTCTGTAAAAAAGTGAATTGCTTAATTTTTTCCAAACTATCCAACAAAAATAATTCCAGAAACGAAATTCAATTATTATTCATAAAATTTCACAAGCATCAATTACCATGGCTCTGATACCAGTTGTTGGAAATTATTTTACCAGGATCTTAGATTTACTAACAAGTATGTTGTTTAACATCCTAAATATGAACTTTATAAAACAATAATCAACACATATAAAGTTAAGAAAACCTTACATTGGTTGCAGCAGAATAATATGTCTCCTTCCACTCAGATCTCTAAAACATAATAAACACATATAAAGTTAAGAAAACCTTAAATTTTTTTTTAAAAAAAAAAAAGATAGAATATTATCAAATTTAAAAATAAGATAAAAAATCAAGCAAAAAGATAGATTTTTACGTGTTTTCAAATTCAAATTACACTAACATCAAAGATTAATTTTAAAAAATTCAAATTAATTTATTTTTGATATTAGATTTGAAAATTAAAAAATAAAAATCTAAATACAAAACTACACAAAAAATTTGAAGTTAATTCCATGAAATAGCATGAAAAAACGAAGAAAAACGAAAAAAAATGCATGCAGTACGGACAGTATGCATTGCATATTGTCCACACGCACATGCAGCCAGGCGTGACCGACGTCCCTCGGCGCAGGAGGCTGCATGCTGCCTCAACCGCGCACGCATGGGACGTTTTCAGACAAAACGTGCGTGTCTGACCGAGGTAGCTCGGTCGAGCAAGTTGTCTGAGCGCGTGTGGCCGAGGGTATCACCCTCATCCGCGCGCGTGAGAGGGTTGAATTCTGTAAAAAAGTAAATTACTTACTTTTTCCATACTATCCAACAAAAATAATTCTAGAAACAGAATTTCAATTATTTTTCACGAAAATTCACAAACATCAATCAATCATCATATAACACACAACAATACATGAAACCATCCAAAACACAAACAATCGTTTTAAAGTCCAAATTTCTTGCAAGCAAATCAATTACCATGGCTCTGATACCAGTTGTTGGAATTTATTTTACCAGGATCTTAGATCTACTCACGAGTATGTTGTTAAACACCCTAAATATGAACTTTCTAAAACGATAATTAAACACATATAAAGTTAAGAAAACCTTACATTGGTTGCAGCGGAATAATGTCTCATTCCACTCAGATCTCTAACCCTTGTATCCTTTCTGTCGCAGAGTATTATCAAGATCTGAGCCCAAATATCCTTCTCTTTGATGTGTGATCCTTCACAGTCTTCCAATCTATGATTGAGGTACCACTTGCTGTGTGTGGGCACTACTCTATCACTAAGGTTCGAAATTGAGAAGAGAAAAAGAGAGAGGAATAGGGTCGGCTATAGAGAGAGAAGTGGAAGGCTCAGTTTTTCTGAAAAAGCAATCTTTGATTCTGAGAAAAAGGTTATGTTGAAAAACTTATTATTTGACTCGGCCATCACTTTCTATTTATAGGCAACTACTAGGTTTAGGTTAGCAATTATTTGGCATTAAAATAATGAAAATATTAATTGGAAAAACATCACCCAAGTGGCCGGCCATAGGTGTTAATGGGCCTCACTTGGATTTTGCAGTTTTCACAATTTTTATTTCTATTTTCTCAAAAACGCCAATTTTCTAATTCTAACAATTTAAATGCGAAAACTAATTATTTAATAACTAAAGTAGATTATTAAATAATATTGTCATTTAATTTAATTATTAATTAGACACATAGAGTCTCTTAATTAATAAATAAACCTAGAATCTCTTTTCTTTACAATTTCACCCTTGCTTAGTGAAAATTCACAAATTAGACATAGTCTAACTTTAGAATTATAATTGATTAATCACAAATCAATTATTGAGTCTTACAAGCAGTATAGTCTCAACTAGAATGGGGACCATGGATCTATATGCTGAGCTTCCAATAAGTGAACTAAATTTACTAGGTAAATTCCTACTTATTATTCCTCGTTGAATCCACTCTTAGAACTTAGAATTGCACTCTCAGACTTATATGGAACATATAATATGTTCCACGATATAGATATGCTATCTCATTTAACCATTGTTATAATCTTATTGTGATCAAAGATCCTCTATATAGATGATTTACATCGAGATGGGATAATTTTACCGTTCTCACCCCTCAACGTATTTTGCCCATTAAAACACTTAGCTACCTGTAAATGATGTTTAGTGATCTAAGAATTAGTCACTTAAACAAGAGCTCATCCATTTACTTCTATTTAGCTAAGCTCGAAGGGAATCATCACTTGACTTCTATACACCAGTAGAAGCTATAGATTCCATATTTATGTTCAGCACTCCCACTCAATCATACTATCATGTTCCCAAAATATACATATCACCCTGACCCAAAAGTAAGCTTAACTAATAAATCAAAGAACATGAATAGCACTCCTGAGTTGAGCCTAAGCATATCAGGATTTAGATTATTTTAATCTTAAGATCAACTACTGATATTGACTTGGAAAGATACAACGGTAAGTTTATAATATCTTAACTAAGTTCAATATCGGTGCAGTCCAATGTATACTCCATACATTCGAAACTAGTATACTTTCCCAATGTCCTGGAAAGAACATAACACTTACTCTAAGTGTAAGTACACAACATCGCTGATTATCACATCAGTGTAAATCCAAAACACTGATGAAACAGGGACTTAGTCTTTTGAATCATATAATCACAATCACATTCCACTGTGTTGACAATACTATAATTGTGAATAAACATATGATCTGGACTTAACTGATTTTGTGTATGAATATAATAAACATATTAAACCATAAGCATCTAAAATTCATGCAAACATAAATCACTTCAAATTTCTTATATTGATAACTAATCAGATTGTAAAAGGTTTTATTTAGGGCACAAAACCCAACAGTGGTCTACCCAACCCGAGTACTTTATTGGTAGTATTTCCTTAAATGTTCTCCATTCCAGTACCGTGGTACTAGAATGAGTTGCATTTTTTTGTCATACTTACCCAGTTTGTATGCTCCGGAGTCAAGAACTTCGACCACCTGGTATGGTCCTTCCCAATTAGGTCCTAGTACACCTGACGTGCTGTCTTTGGTGTTTAGGAATACCCTTCTTAGGAGCATATCTCCCACGAAGAATTTCCAAGCTTTCACTTGTTTGTTGAAATACCGAGCTACTTTTTGTTGATGAGCTACGAACTTTAAGTTTGCAGTTGCTTGTTTTTCTTCGATTTTATCAAGTGATTCTGCAAGGAGTATGTGATTGGTACCTTGATCGTACGTCAATCTTCTGTGGAACGGTGGCTCGAGTTTGACGGGCAGCAAAGCTTCATAACCGTATGCCATTGCAAATGGTGTCTGACCGGTTGCTATTTTTTCCGTTGTACTGTATGACCATAGAACTTCGGGGAGTTCTTCTGGCCAATTTCCTTTGGCATCTTTGAGTTTCTTCTTTAGTGTATCCTTCAAGGTTTTGTTGACTGCTTCAACTTGACCGTTTGCTTGAGGATGTGCCACTGCGGAGAAACTTTTGATGATACCATGGTTCGCACAAAAATCAGTGAAAGATTGACTGACGAATGTTTGCCGTTGTCCGAAACTATTTTGTACGGTAGTCTGAACCGGCATATGATGTTCTTCACTATAAAGTCTTGAACCTTCTTTGATGTGATAGTTGCGAGTGGTTCGGCTTCAGTCCACTTAGTAAAGTAGTCGACCGCTACCACTACGTACTGCACTCTGCATTTACCTTTAGGTAACTGTCCGACTAGCTCAATTCCCCAAATGGCAAAGGGCCACGGACTTTGCATTTGTGTCAGCTCGTTGGGCTGAGCTCTTGGTATCTTTGAAAATCTCTGGCATTTGTCGCACTTCTTGACATAAGCTTTCGAATCTTCAATCATCGTCGACCAGAAGTAGCCTTGCCTTAGGATTTTCTTTGATAAGCTCTGTCCGGCTGCATGATTTCCACAAAATCCATCGTGAACTTCATATAGAATCCGTGCAGCTTCATTTGGTGTGACGCATCTGAGTAATGGCATTGAGAATCCTCTTCTGTACATGATCCCTTCTACTATGATGTACCGTGCTGCCTTTCTTCTCATTTTCCGAGCTTCATTTCGGTTATCTGGGAGTTCCCCAGAGTTGAGATAGGCTGCTATTGGCGTCATCCAGTTTAGAGATGTGTCGATCATTTCGATTTCTTCCGTGCCAGTGATGCTAGGCTCTTCAAGAAACTAGATCGAACTAGGTTTGCCTTGTCACTTATATTGCTGCTCGCCAATCGGGCTAACGCATCTGCCGTTGTATTTTCTTCTCTTGGAATTTGTCTGAGGCTGTAGCTTTTGAATTGTGTGAGCAGATCGTGTATTTTGCTCAGATATGCTATCATTTTTTCTCCCCGAGCCTCGTATTCGCCAGATACATGATTTACCACTAGCTGTGAATCACTGCAGATCTCAATGCGCTCGGCCTTCATCTCCTTCGCTAGTTTAAGTCCAGTGCTTAGGGCTTCGTATTCGGCCTCATTGTTAGAGGCTTTGAATCCGAATTTTACCGCTGCATGCAGGTGTTGCCCCCCAGGTGTGACAAGGGCGATTCTTGCGCCGGATAATTGATCTATTGCCGACCCCGTTGGAAATATTTTACCAGGATCTAGAATTACTACCAAGTATGTTTTATTAACATCCTAATATGAATTCTAAAACAATGAAATAAACACATAAGAGTTTAAGAAAACCTTAGATTGGGTGCAGCGGAATATAATGACTCCTTCCATTCAGATCTCTAGCCCTTGATTCCTTTCTATAGCAGAACATTATCAAGATCTAAATCTAGATCTCTTTCTCTCCTTCTTTGATGCTGATTCTCCACAGTCTTACACACTATGATTGAGATACCACTTGATGTGTGTGGGCACTACTCTATCACTCAAGGATTTTGAAATTTTTAGAGAAGAAAAGAGAGAGAGGGGCGGCTATGGCTTTCTCTGAAAGAAAACAATGTGCAAGTCATGACTTTCCTGAAGCCAATACTTTCTATTTATAGAATGCCATCTAGGTTTAGGTTAGAATTGTATGGCATTAAAATAATGGAAAAATAAAATGGTAAAAGCCTATGCATAGTGGGCGACCAGATAAGGAAATTGGGCCTCACTTTGCAACTTTCCCATTTTGTTAATTTTCATTCCCATTTTCTAAAAAATACCAATTTTCCAATTTAACCGTTTAAATGCCAATTCTAATTATTTAACAACTAAAAAATAATTATTAAATAATATTGTCCTTTAATATATTTATTAATTATACATATAAAGTCTCTTAATTAACAAATAAACCTAGAATCTCTTTTTTTTTAAATTTCGCCCTTGCTTAGTGAAAATTCATAAAGTAGACATAGTCTAACTTTAGAATTATAATTGATTAATCAAAATCAATTAACTGAGTCTTACAAGCAGTATGGTCTCAACTAGTATGGGGACCGTGGGTCTATATAAATGAGCTTCCAATAAGTCGAACTGAATTTACCAGGTAAATTCCCTAACTTATTAATTTCTTATTGAATCCACACTTAGAACTTGGAATTGCACTCTCAGTCATATAGAACGCTCTATATGTTCCACGATATAGATACGCCATTACTTATCCATTGTTATAATCCTAATTTGATCAATGACCCTCTAATAGATGATCTACATTGAATAGGCACTAAGTTACCGTTACACCTTCAATGTATTTTATTCTTAAAACACTCAGCTCCGTATAAATGATATTTCAGCGAAGTGAAATGAGATCTCCACCATTTATCTCTGTTTAGCCAAGCTCGAAGGATATCATCGTTTCGCTTCTAAATTCCTATAGAAGTTATAGATTCCATATTTATGTTAGCCCTCCCACTCAATTATACTATCATGTTCCCAAAATGTATGTATCACCCTGACCCAAAAGTAGGCTTAACAAACAAATCAAAGAACATGTATAATACTCTTGAGATAGAACCTAATCATATCAGGATTAAGATCATTTGATCTAGGATCAACAGGTGATATTGAATTGAATAGATATTATAATTAAGATTATATTCCACTATGCTGACAACACTATAATCATTAACAAATTCATATGTTCTGGACTTAAATAGAATTCATACATTATATATATAATCATGAAATAAATCATGTGAACCATGCAACATAAAATGTTATTTCTGATCTTTATTAATAAGTAAATCAGATTATATTGAAATGGGTTTTATTTAGGGCACAAAACCCAACAAACTCCCACTTGCACTAATATAAAACAAAATGTGCATTTCAAATAATCTCAACACCTTGATATACAAATCAAGTGCAGTAGTAGTAAACTCCTCGTAATAGGATCTGACAGGTTGAATGAAACACAACCTCTTCTCCACCATTACTCTTCCTTAATCACAAAATCCTCGATATTGTGAAATTCCTCTCTATATGTCTACTCTCTTGGGATGTTGGATTCTATACTTTTGGCAACTACTTTTTGGTTAATCAGGAAATAACACTAGTAGGTAAGACAAGTTGGAACGGTGCCACAAATGTATAGAACTTTCCTTAGACTGAATAAGTACCTTTCCTACATCTTTAACATTCAGTCTCTCTCTGGTATACTAAGAGACTTCAGATAGGTTTTTACACTTCTCCAAAATCACTACTCCACCCCCAGAGTAATCACCATCTTATCAGCAGACTTTCTAGCACAAAGGCAAGTCTCGAAATCTGATGTGGTGTAGTCTAAGAGTTTTAAACACACCCTTATCGACTAACATATAGTTCCTCTTCTTAATCTTAAGATTTACTTGATTGTCTTCCAATGTTCCTCTCTTGGATCAATCTGATACCTACTCATTACTCCCACTCAACAGCAGGTGTCTGGTCTAAGGCATACTAAAGCATATCTGAGACCTCTCACTGTTGATTTAAGAAATTCTTTCATGGCTTTATCTTTTCTGGAATAGTTGAGACTTTTCCTTAGATAAATAAAATCTATGGCTAGAAGTCGAGAGGCTTCTATAGATTGCCATTAAAAAGATAATACTTCAGCATCTTACTAAAGAAGTTGCTTGCATTAGAGTAAGTAATTACCAGGTATACCATAAGCTATAGGTTTAGATAAACTCAAACCTATAATACTAGGAACATGTAGTTTTGTTAAGTCCATTGAATAGACTTATTAACGAAAATTTCCTTTTATGTCCTTGTAATAGAAAATTTTAGGTTACTCCATGTGAATGGATTAAACCATAGTTCTCTTGGCTTTTCTTCTTAGTTTCTTATCTTGACTATCCATTACTTGTTTAAACTCACAATGGATTTTAATCACTAGTGTCTTCCAAGTCATAAGAAGGTGAGTTCCTAGAAACTCTCCCACTACGACAAGGTACCATGAATTATGTCTAAGAAAACTAAATGGTATTAACCTCTTCGGTTGTGTCAAGACAATTGAGGCAGTGGGATCATCATATGTAGAATAAGATGATAGAACACTTTTGGAATCAAGAAAAAAAAAATTATCTCCTTTATTTGCTACTTTATTTTCAGACTTAGTCATTTTCTTAGAAAAGTAGTATTTGTTTAAACAAACACTTTCTTATCTATTGATTATGGGATGTTCCACCCCTAATCACTTAGAATAGCTAACAAACATGCAAACGATGGTTAACAGTTCTAGCTTTTCTTAAGATTTCGATTAGGTCATCCAATAATCTAGTAATAATTTACATTAAGTATACAACCATGTTGGAATTTATTTTACCAGGATCTTAGATCTACTCACAAGTATGTTTATTAACACCCTAAATATGAACTTTCTAAAACGATGAAATAAACACGTATAAAGTTTAAGAAACCTTACATTGGGTGCAGCGGAATATAATGACTCCTTCCGTTCAGATATCTAGCCCTTGATTCCTTTCTGTAGCAGAGCATTATCAATATTTGAACCTGGATCTCTTTCTTTGAATCTTTGATGCTGAAACCTCCTTCTTGCTGAAAGTCTTTCTTCACGATCTTCCTCACTATGATTGAGGTATTGCTTGCTGTGTGTGGGCACTACTCTAATCACTAAGATTTTGAAATTCAAGAGGGAAGAAAGAGAGAGGGAGTGGTCGGCCAGATAGGGAGAGAGAAGGCTCAGGTTTTTTCTTAATTAGAAGTGTAATTTTCCTGAAGCCTTCACTATCTCTTTATAGCATTCCACTAGGGTTAGGTTTAAATTATTTGGCATTAAAATAATGAAAATATCAGTTTAAATTGCCTACAAAAGTGGCCGGCCATTCTTAGTGGATTTGGGCCTCACTTTTTGCAATTTTGCAGTTTTACCTTTTCTGCATCTGATTTTCTCAAAAACGCCAATTTTCTAATTCAACCATTTAAATGCCAATTCTAACTATTTAATAACTATAAATAATTATTAAATAATATTGTCATTTATCATATTTATTAATTGAACCATACAAAGTATCATAATTAACAAATATGCCCCTAAAACTCTTTCTTTACAATTTCGCCCTTACTTAGTGAAAAATTCACAAATAGACATAGTCTAATTTGAGAATTATAATTGATTAATCAAAACCAATTATATGAGTCTTACAAGCAATATTATCTCAACTAGTGCGGGGACCATGGGTCTATATAACCGAGCTTCCAATAAGTAGATCAAGAATTTATTACTAAAATTCACTAACTTATTAATTCTTCGTTGAATCCACGCATAGAGCTTAGAATTGCACTCTCAGTATAATAGAATGCTCTATATGTTCCACCATATACACGCATCATTAGTTATCCATTGTTATAATCCTAATGTGATTAATGGTCCTTTATATGAATGATCTACACTGTAAAGGGATTAGATTACCGTAACACCCTACTATGTATTTTATCCTTAAAACACTTGACCCCGTATAAATGATATTTCAGCTTATGTGAAATGAGTACTCCACCATTTATGTTTGTTTGGTCAAGCTCGAAGGAGATCATCCTTTGCTTACTATTCGCCAGATAGAAGCTATAGATTCCATGTTTATGTTAGCGCTCCCACTCAATTGCACTACCGTGTTCCCAAAATGTACGTATCACCCTGACCTAAAAGTAGGCTTAACTAACAAATCAAAGAACACGAATAGCCTTTCAAAATTGAGCCTAATCATAACAGGATTAAGAACATTTGATCTAGGATCAACCAGGCGATATTGACTTGAATAGATATTACGGTAAGTTTAATAAATCTAAGTCAAAGTTCAATATCGGTCCCTTCCGATGCATACTCCATGCATCCAACCTGAGCTTTACTCCAATGCTCTGGAAAGAACATAGCACTTCTCCAAATGCAAGTAAACTCTGTTGTAGATTATCATATCAGTAAAACCCTGTGTCTGATAAATCTAGGAAACTTTATTCACATAGTCTTGTTTACTTTCCAATGTGTTGACGACACAATAAACAGGATCAAGTATGTGAAAAGGGTTTCAGACGAATTCATACATTATGTACATATAATCATGAAATAAATCATGTGAACCATGCAACATTAAATGTTATTTCTGATCTATATTAATAAGTAAATCTGATTATATTGAAATGAGTTTTATTTAGGGCATAAAACCCAACAAACCATTGCATCATTTTGAAATTGTATTACCATAGAAGGATTTAGGCAACGAATAGTAACTAATCATCAATATGCAAATCGAATTTCTGGGGAGGTAAGTTTGGATATAATTCAAAATCAACTTAATGCTCTTTGAACTGCATATCTACTAACTATTTCTCCACCCCTATCAGTTCGCAAGATCTTTAACCACTTACCTTAATGGTTTTTTTCACCATTCCCAGAAATTCATGAAATTTTTCAAACATTTCAAATTTCTTTTGCATAAGGTAAAATCTAGAGTGATCGTTTTAAGAATACAACAAAAACTCATATCCACCCCTGAATGTACATCCATCTGCGAATGAGATGAACTTTCTTTCAGTGGATATAGGCATATTAACTCTTTGCAGAGAATGATCTTATCAAAACCACTATGAACAAGATACAAATGCCATAGATTTAAAAAAATATGGTTGTGTCTTTTGATGACTCAGTTTTAGTTACATTAAAGAGTTCTTAGAATAGTGCAAGTGGATTCTGGTCACAGAATACTACTCATATTCCATACTAACATACAGTTTGAATCCATTGATAGAAAATGGTTATTAAACACCTGTGAAAGTGTAACTGTATAATGAGTAATTCTTTCTCGGACCACCACTACTAATTTAACTCTAAGTTGATTTGCCCATACAAGTAGGAGATTTCTAAGATTGAGGATTTATATCATTTTGGGATAGAATTTCGGGAATATAATCACATGCGTCATTTAATTTCTTAAGAGAAAATATAGAATGACATGAAATGATTTATAGACCATTCATCCAATGATATGTTATTGAGCTAATTCGAAATGAATAAGCTAAGAGGAATTAGGATAATTTCGTATTTAAATAAGAATCCAACGATGCTCCGATTAGCGAGAGTCAAAGTAATCTTATTTATACAATCTTCTTGTTTCATATTGTAAATACAAGTCTAAGGTGTCATCAATTGATGAACAGCTAGATGTTGCATTTACAATATTTATCTTTCGAGATCTAACACTATTATGTTTGTGTAATGGTTGAAAATCCATTAGGGATTTGTGCCATTAGAACAACAAGCCTAGTTAGATCAACAATGAAGATTCGAAATTAAACTACAAATAATAACAGAAAATAACATGGTTCAATATAAATTCATACACAATTCAGAAATTATCAAACATATAGCAAATAACAAAGACATGTGAAAATACAAAACAAGCATATCTTAAATAATTTCTAAGGTTTTTAACAAACTGATACAGTGTCCCGGTAGGCGAGAGTCAATGTATCATTCATTGAATAGAGTTGTCAGCTCATCTAAAATGCAAACCATTCTAGAAACCTTTAATTCGATCAAAATAAGAATCCAACGTTGTCCCGGTAGGCGAGAGTCAAGGTTATTCTCATTTTATGAGCTTCCACCATTGTTTCGTATTTCATAAGTTTATCTCTAAGTAGTCACCGTAGGGGAGAGTCTAATAGAGACGAAAACATACAAAACACTTATCAAAAGAGATCTTACGGTGTTAAATGCGTTCAACGAATAACCATCCATAAGGGGGACGAAGTCTAGCGTCTCGAGGTTATATTGAAAATATTTAACTATTGTAAGACTAACAATGGAGATCGAATATCCTTATAACTAAAAAGCTCATTATTTTAGAGAGTTGTATTTTCTCTTATACTTATTTTAATCTATTTATTTTAAATATATATTTATTTAATTAAAATTTCTAATTTAGAATGAAAAATTCTAAATATAAATTTTAATTTAGTATTTATAAATTATACTTAGATGGATATGAAAATAACATGAATTATTTCCATCTTAGTAATAATTTCCAATAAATATTTAGAAAAATATTCAATTTAAGTTGTTGCAAAATTAATTTAAATTATTTTCAACTCAAATTTAATTTTTTATAAATATATATTGCATTTCGAAAAATTGAAGTATTTAAGAATACAATTTTCGAAATTGCTTGTTAAAATAAAATAAAAATAAATCCTAGAAAAATTATTCTAATTTAATGTTGGGCCAAAATTAATTAATAAAATTAATTTACAACAAAAAAAATATAATTTTCCTATTTAATTAAATATTAAAGAAAAATTTCTAATATTTAAGTATCATGATTAAGAATCAACTTAAATATTAATTTTCTATTTAATTAAATATCACTAAAAAAATACTTCAAGAAAAATAGATAATATCTATCTAGACTTTCATTGACTAATTAATTCAATTTCTAATTATAATATATTTAGTTCATTTATTTTAATTAATCATTAAATGAAAAAATCATTGATTTAAGTTGGTCCAAAATTAAAATAAATAATTTTCAACTTTAATCTATTTTTCAAATAAAATTCGAAATTTCTGCATTAAAGAAATGCAATTTCGAAACTGTGGGTAAAATATTAATAAAATAAAATAAAATATATTTTGAAAATTATTTAAATTTAAGTTATTCAAAAATGAGATTTCAAACTTCAAATAATTCTCTCTTTAATTAAATATCACGAAAATAATAATATATAAGTATCATGATGAAAATCAACTTAGATATTTAAATTTTCAATTTAATTAAATGTATTAAATTCAAGAAATAAATAATTAAGTATAGAGGAAACTTAATTATTAATTCTAGTTTAATACTAAGAAAATATACTAAACTTAGATTGTACCAAAATTAATTATTAAACAATTAATTTCACAATCAATGATATTTTCCTATTTTAATATTAGAAATAATAACTAGTATAGAAATAACTATCTAGAATATATATCATTAACTAAGTATTTTTCTAAAATTAACTTTAAAATATTAAAATGAAAAATAAATTTCATATATTTTAAAAATTAATTATGTTTCTAATTCAATTTTAATTAGGTTAGACTAATATAATTAACCTAATACAATTATTTAAAGGGTTGAGATGTAAAATAGCCCCATATTTAGAAATTAAGTTAGTAAATGTCCATTTTTATAAATATTTAGCAAAATGGCCATTTGATTAAAAATTTAATGATGAAATTACAATTATAACATTTTATTATACATAAAGTAGCTTTGTAATAGGAAAACAAATATTATAGACATCATGATTTTGTCATCTGATGTTTGATTGTCTATTGGACAATTTATAATTATTCGTTCCATTCTTTTTGGCTTCATTTTTACATATAAATTTAAACAACTGCTATTACTATTTATATACTATTGAAATATTATTGCAAAGAAAATTTCACCACTCACTAGTTGATCAACTTTTTTTTTTCTTCTTGTTTTTTTTTCTTTGTGAATCAAATAAGTTAAAATTACCAGGTTGAGTAAAACTTCAATGATTATATTGTGTGTTTTTTCATCTTTTTTAAGTTACACTAATATTTTAAAATATTCATATTACAGTATATTCATATTTTAGTATATTAGTTTAATAGCGTGATATATTATTTTTATATATGAAGAACGAAAGATAAAGTATGTTACATTATATTCATATTCAAGTATATTATTTTAATAGTGTGGTATAACATTTTTATGTGGGGTGGTATATGAAAAACGAAAGATAAGTATATTACAATATATTCATGGTCGAGTATATTACTTTAATAGTGTAGTGTATTATTTTATGTTGAGTGGTATACAAAGAATGAAAGACATTATATTACAGTATATTCCTATTCAAATATACTGCTTTAATAGTGTGGTATATTATTTTTATGTGAGGTTGTATATGAAGAACGAAAGACAAACTATATTATAGTATACTCATATTCGAATATATTAATTTAATAATGTGCTATATTATTTTAATGTGGGTGGTATATGAAAAACGAAAGACAAAGTTGGATATTTATTGTAAGTTTTGCATCAGGTTTGTCATGGAATACATACTTAACATTGCGGTATATTATTTTTTAGAACAATGATATATTAGTTTTTCTTTTAGGTATATGAGTTTTATTATTTAATTCTATTTATATTCGAGTATATTACTTTAATAGTGTGGTATATTATATTTTTATGTGGGTTTATATATGAAGAACGAAAAATAGTATATTACAGTATATTTATATTCCAGTATATTACTTTAATAGTGTGGTATATTATTTTTATGTGCGGTGGTATATGAAGAACAAAAGAGAAAGTATATCATAGTACATTCATATTCAAGTATATTACTTTAATAATGTGATATATTATTTTTATGTGGGGTAGTACATGAAGAACAAAAAATAAAGAATATTATAGTATATTTATATTCGAGTATATTATTTTAATAATGTGGTATATTGTTTTTATGTGAGGTGGTATATGAAGAACGAAAAACAAAGTATATTACAATATATTCATATTCGAGTATATTAGTATATGAATAACGAAAGAGGAAAAAATGTGAAATAGTAATTTAAGTTTGAGGTATAGATATATTTTATTGAGGTGTATTCTTTTTATTTTTTAAGATATATGAAAAAGGAAAGGAAAAAAAACTTATGGAATATCAAACTAATTTTTTGATATTTTTATTTCTCACTATGATACTATATGAATTTTTAAATGTAATATATCTATTTTGAATTGTGGTATATAATTTTATATATATAAAAAATAAAAATAAAAATTAGTGTATGTATTTTATAAATATTGAGGGAAATAGTAAAATATAAACTTATTAATTAGTATATTAATTTAAAAGATTGGTATATCTATTTTACGTGATGTAGTATATCATGAAGGAGACGAAAAACTTAAGTGCATCATTAATATTAATTTTGTGGTGTATTCATATTGCTGTAAGATATATTATTTTTATGTGATATAACATATATTGGGTGAAATTAAAAAACATAAAATGTTAGTTTAAGTTTGAGGGATAAATATATTTGATTGGAGTATGTTGTTTCCATGTTTAAAATTGTATAGATATATACATATATTTTTTTTTCCACAATGGTATATTAGGTTAGGATTAGGGTATATTTTTATACAATCCAAATTTTATTATTTTATTTTCTAAATGCTATACTGTAGTACACAAAATGTATGTACCATAATGTAAAATGTATATACCACAGACTAATATTATATCAACTTTTTTTATCTTAGTATAAACAATTGATATAGTATAACTTTTATTTCTCTAAGTTAACATGAAATATATGATTCATATTCATACATACACAATAACTAGGGAGAACAAAAAAAAAAAGCATTCATTCAATAGTATATTGTTGCTATAATTTTAAACACTACGCAAGTATACGCAATCAAGTAGTAAATCTCACACAGGTGAGGTCGATCCCACAGGGAATTGGATTAAGTACCACTAAATTATACTTATGATTCTATTCGGTAAATCAAAAGCAATTATGAATTAAAAACAGTAAAATTTGAAAGAAATTCAGAAAACTTAATAACACAATTTAAAGTTGAGCAAGATGAGATAATAGGGAGGAGAATCCTGTTGTTGTTTACCCAAATCGTTAATGATTAATTACTATCCTATTCTTGGAGTGAATGACAGATTATGAAATAACCTAGCTCCTTTCAGATCTTCTAGATTCTAAACCACATGTTATCTAATTAATTCCTTAATTAAACTAACATGAAATCAGCATTAAGTAATAATCTACTCGTCACATAAGTCATGCAAATACTTTCGTTTCACATAGAACATTGATTATCTTAATTTTAGCATTCTCAATTCTCACTTTTCAGATTTTGAATTGAGATCATAGAGCATGCACAAGGTGATCAATCTTAAACATGAAATTAAACACAAATTAAGATAATTTCACAAACAAGAATTGAGGAATGGTAATTAAACATTAACTAGGCAAAACATTAAACAACAATCATCATCCTCCCTAAATGGGAAATTTAGTTCAGAAACAAATCCATAACCATTCCTATGACAATATTCAACATAAATAAATTAAAGAGGAATAAAGAAAAGAACTGTTGGTGGATGAATTCTGGATCTTCACTTGAATCTCTATGCTCTTCCTGCCGCTCTCAGCTGTGTTTTAGGGTTCCAAATCGCTCTCCCTGACTTTCAATCGCAGTTTTCTATTTATAATTGAAATTTAGGGTTCGATGGACGAAAATGCCCCTGGTCCGTACGGGATCTCGCCGCGGCCAAGCTTCCTCTCGCCGCGGCGAGAAATTGCCAAATTTAGGCTCTCTCTGTATCTCGTAACTCGCCGCGGCGAGCCTCTTCATCGCCGCGGCGACTGATGCTTCTGAATTCTCGAGATCTAGCCGCGGCCAAGTTGTGTTTAGCCGCGGCCAGATATGCACAAAAACTCAAAAATTGAGTTTTCTTCGGCTCAGCACGTCTTTTAATGAATTTCTGCACCCGAGACCTCTTTTATTCCAAAGAACCTGAAAACATAGAAAACAAGCGTAATTCCGTCCCAACACAGCTAGAAATGCACATAAATTGGATCCAAAACATAGGCTAAAAATAGCCTAACAAACTCCCCCAAACTGACTCTTTACTCGTCCCCGAGTAAACTAAGACTAAACTAAAAAAAAAACTGACAATGATAGCTGAACTTTCCAACAATTTAATTGTTACCACCACCTGCACAACTTCAATCCATCAATAACCAGAATTTCAACTTGCCAACTCTAAGAACTAAGTTGAATGTGCAATTTACAAGTAAGTAATTCATACAAACATAAAGCATCGCAATTTCCATCAATATCACAACTGTTCTAACTTTCCAACATCCCACTAACACATGATCAATAAGTTTGAATGACATACCTCTCTCCACTAATGTTGACAAATTTCTATTTGGAATCAATAGGTCTTTTTCGGTTAGCATCACATGGCTTAGGTACATGGGTAGGTGAGAAGTCATTTAGGCTATACTATACCATAAGCACAATTATACCAAACAAACCTAGACAATTCTTTTGCTTTCTTTCCATATATCCCAAAAACAGAAATAAGAGATTGCAATTTTTCTTATGTGTGTACCTCATAATTTTCTTAACTTTTTTTTTTTTTTTAAGAAGACACATTTTTTTTTTCATAGGCACAACACACAATATTATTCTTTTTTTTTTTCAATCTCTCATTCCTACACTTTATATTTTTTTCACTTACAGCACTTATTCCCCCCAAACTTGCTTCAAGGCTCATGGCATAATAAGATATGTTCAGGGTAAAAAAAGTTCAAGATAACGCTCAGTTAAGTGGTGAAAATTTTTTTCAAACAGGCTAAGGCTCAACTTTGGGTATACTATGGTAAAAAATTCATAGGCAGGCTTGAAAGGCTCAATCGTTCCAAAGAAAACTTGCCTAAATCACTTTCCAAACAAAAATCATCAAGGATTTCGCTTCAAGAGAGTATGTCAAACAAATTCTATTCCATGTTCAATCAATCATTCCACAAACCAAATAGAACAGAGGTGATATGTGAGAATAGCAAATGTTTTAAATCTACATGAATCACTTCCTAGCACACATCCAATTTAATTCAAACAGTTGCAAGTCAAGCACACAGTTATGTTTTAATCCATTGCACAAGTGAATAACAACAATTCAATCCATCTTTCAATTTAGCTATCACGCAAGACTAAAAAAAACTAAAACAAACTAAACTAGAACAAATAAATGCGAAAAAATAAATTAAGTTTCCCCCCCCAAACTAAAATGCACATTGTCCCCAATGTGTGAAAATAAACCAGGGTGAGAGAAACTTACCTGAGCCCCATCAGAAGGGATCAAGTCCACCCTTTGCATTCAAAAGAGCCCTCGCACTAAATGAAGAAAATTTACCACCAATAGTGTTGATTTCAGAGTTTTGCACAAGAGTAAGCTCACCTTCAGAACTACCACACATCAATCTTTTCCAACGACGCTGAATCGTTCGAAGTCGCTCTTTAGGCTTTGCTTTCTTCTTATCAGTTTTAACAAAAGAACCCTTCACCACCTCAATCTTGCAACAGGTAGGAATGTCAGTTGGGGCAAAAACATTAAAATTGACCTCTTCATCTTGGACTCGCAACTTTAACTCCCCCTTTTGAACATCTATTAATGCTCGACCCGTGGCCAAGAATGGTCTTCCCAAAATAATGGGAATAGTTGAATCTTCCTCCATATCAAGAATTAAGAAATCAGCAGGGAAGATAAACTTACCAACCTTCACCAGTACATCTTCAATTATGCCACGAGGATGAGTTAGAGAACGATCCGCTAGTTGTAGAGTCACTGTTGTGGGCTTTGCTTTTCCCAATCCTAGCCTTTTGAAGACAGAAAACGGCATTAGATTAATGCTTGCTCCCAGATCACATAGAGCTTTAGTTTCCACTGAACCCCCTATAGAGCATGGAATATTGAAACTACCCGGATCTTTAAGCTTGGGCGGTAGTTTCTTTTGCAAAATGGCGCTACACTCCTCAGTTAATGCCACTGTTTCATAGTCCTCCATTTTTCGCTTCTTAGACAATATCTCCTTCATGAACTTCACATAACGGGGCATTTGTTCCAAGGCTTCAGCAAAAGGAATGTTGATGTGTAGTCTTTTGAAGACCTCTAGAAATTTTGTAAACTGCTTGTCTAGATTGGTCTTTCGGAGTCTCTGAGGATAAGGTATCTTCACATGATGATCAATACTTATTGGTGGAGACTGTTGTGGTGGTGCAGGGCTATCAGTAGTTTTCTTTTCTATTGATGTTGGAGTTGGTGCTGATTGATCTTTAACTTCTTCATTGAATGGTTGTACCACATCAGGCCCATCATAATTTTTTCCACTCCTCAAGGAAATTGCTTTACATTGCTCTTTTCCTTTTGCCTCACTAGTGCTAGCTGAATTTCCTTGAGCTTGGTTTGCCACTTGAGTAGCCAATTGTTCCATTTGAGTTTCTAGAGTTTTAATAGAGGCTCTAGTTTCCATCATGAATTGGAGCAATAAATCAGCTTGGATGTTGGAGCCACTAGGACTTTGTTGTTGGTTTTGTTGGGGCTGATTTCTCTGCTGGTAGAACCCCTGTTGGTTGTGCCCATAATTATTATTTTGGGAGTAGTTCCCAATGGCTTTTGCTTGATCCATTGGCAAATTATCCACATCTGCCTGACACTCTGAAAAGTGATGGTTGCCTCCACATATCTCACAAATAACTTGGGCTTGTTTAGCTTGCCCTGCAATGATTTTAGTCAATGCCTCAACCTGAGCTGTTAACTTTGTGATGGCATCAACCTCTAGCACACCAGCTACTTTCTTAGTTTGACTCCTTTCAGTTGGCCACTGCTGATTATTTAGAGCCATCTCCTCTAATAGATCGTAAGCCTCATTAGCACTCTTTCTCATAAAAGCTCCACCAGCTGCTGCATCTATTAAAGTTCTAGTATTACCAACCAGCCCGTTATAAAAGTTGTGAACCAGCATCCACTTCTCTATACCATGATGAGGGCATTTTCTGATTAGATCTTTAAACCTCTCCCAAGCCTCATGGAGAGATTCATTATCTTGCTGACAGAAGTTGTTTATTTCTCCTCTTAGCTTTGCAGACTTAGCTGGAGGAAAGAACTTTGACAAGAATTTTGTTGCCAGATCATTCCATGTAGCAATAGAATTAGGTGGCAAAGAATTCAACCAACTCTTGGCTCGTTCTCTGAGCGAGAATGGAAACAACCTCAGTCGAATGGCATCATCGCTAACTCCATTAACCTTAAAAGTTTCACAAAGTTCCATGAAGTTAGAGAGATGCAAATTAGGATCTTCAGAAGGGAGACCACCAAACTGAACTGAAGACTGCACCATTTGAAGGATGGCAGGCTTAATCTCGAAATTGTTTGCATCCACTGCCGGTGGCCTGATACATGACTGCACTCCCGTCAGAGTAGGGAGAATGTAATCTCTCAAGCTACGGCCATTAGCTTGATCTTCCACGGCACCTCCATTATTACCGTTATTACCCCCATTGTTTCCAGCATTATTGTTCACATTGGCAGCCATGATTTCTGATGTTTCAGCAGTTGCTGAAACTCTTTCTTGCCTCTTGTTCTTTCGATTCCTCCTGCAAGTTTTCTCGATTTCAGGATCAACTGGTAATATGACTGTTTGTCCTTGACGGCGCATGCACTTAGGATTCCTGAAATAAATCAAGAAAATATTGCAAGGAAAAGGTTAGAAAAATCAGCAAGAGAAAATATACCAAAGTAGAAGTTAGTATAATTTTATGTAATATTAATCTTTAACAACTCCCCGGCAACGGCGCCAAAAACTTGTTGCTATAATTTTAAACACTACGCAAGTATACGCAATCAAGTAGTAAATCTCACACAGGTGAGGTCGATCCCACAGGGAATTGGATTAAGTACCACTAAATTATACTTATGATTCTATTCGGTAAATCAAAAGCAATTATGAATTAAAAACAGTAAAATTTGAAAGAAATTCAGAAAACTTAATAACACAATTTAAAGTTGAGCAAGATGAGATAATAGGGAGGAGAATCCTGTTGTTGTTTACCCAAATCGTTAATGATTAATTACTATCCTATTCTTGGAGTGAATGACAGATTATGAAATAACCTAGCTCCTTTCAGATCTTCTAGATTCTAAACCACATGTTATCTAATTAATTCCTTAATTAAACTAACATGAAATCAGCATTAAGTAATAATCTACTCGTCACATAAGTCATGCAAATACTTTCGTTTCACATAGAACATTGATTATCTTAATTTTAGCATTCTCAATTCTCACTTTTCAGATTTTGAATTGAGATCATAGAGCATGCACAAGGTGATCAATCTTAAACATGAAATTAAACACAAATTAAGATAATTTCACAAACAAGAATTGAGGAATGGTAATTAAACATTAACTAGGCAAAACATTAAACAACAATCATCATCCTCCCTAAATGGGAAATTTAGTTCAGAAACAAATCCATAACCATTCCTATGACAATATTCAACATAAATAAATTAAAGAGGAATAAAGAAAAAGAACTGTTGGTGGATGAATTCGGATCTTCACTTGAATCTCTATGCTCTTCCCGCCGCTCTCACCGTGTTTTAGGGTTCCAAATCGCTCTCCCTGACTTTCAATCGCAGTTTTCTATTTATAATTGAAATTTAGGGTTCGATGGACGAAAATGCCCCTGGTCCGTACGGGATCTCGCCGCGGCCAAGCTTCCTCTCGCCGCGGCGAGAAATTGCCAAATTTAGGCTCTCTCTGCATCTCGTAACTCGCCGCGGCGAGCCTCTTCATCGCCGCGGCGACTGATGCTTCTGAATTCTCGAGATCTAGCCGCGGCCAAGTTGTGTTTAGCCGCGGCCAGATATGCACAAAAACTCAAAAATTGAGTTTTCTTCGGCTCAGCACGTCTTTTAATGAATTTCTGCACCCGAGACCTCTTTTATTCCAAAGAACCTGAAAACATAGAAAACAAGCGTAATTCCGTCCCAACACAGCTAGAAATGCACATAAATTGGATCCAAAACATAGGCTAAAAATAGCCTAACATATATACCAATTCATGTTTGACTATAAAAACTGTAACATATTATGTAATTAATATACAATTCTCCAACTACAATTGAAAAATAAACTGATGTACCACAATGAAAAATACAATATATTAAATTAAATTATACGGGACAACTCCATGTTTTTATCTTACAGTTTTATTTCTTTGTTCATAATTTATTTTGAATGAACAAAACATAATAATATATATCTTATATATAGTTAAGGGTATTTTAGGTAACAAAAAATAAAAAAGGACATTTACTTTATTATTCTAAAAAAGAGACATTAACTTTCACTAGAGAGAAAAATAAGGCCATTTGTTAGCATTTCTCTTATTTAAATAAGGCAAATGGGCCTTCACAACTGAGGTAGTTCATGTGAGGGGGAGCTGGGTTCAGTATGTCGTACCCACTTCTATTGGCCCCCAACTCTCACACAAGGCCCAAAAGAGAGAAATTTAACCTTTAAATAAACAATTGTTATTCATTGAATAAGCCCAAATCTAATTGGCCTAAATAAAATTACTTATGTCAAATTTTATTTTAGCATCCTAGTCCATTTACTTAGTCAAACTTAAATGGGCTTCCTATATGCATCTAAGCCCAATAGCAAACATATAGGCTCACACAGGTCAAATGATTTGGATGGGCCCTATCATGTTACTAGGTTTACACAGATGAAAGAAGTACAAAATTTACCTGTTACAAATTATTTATAAGATCTATTGACAATTGGACTATGATTAAAATCAGATCATTGGATCTGTCAACAAGTTCATCATAGTAATTTAGATCAAATAAATAATAGGTTTGTTAAAAAAAAATTGAATAAACAATATAAATAAATAAACAAACATTGTCCATGTAACAGATGTGAAATAAGATATTAATACAATTAAATTATTATTCTTAAACTAAACAAATAAATTTTTGAAAATTTAGGGTTGTAAAACAAACCTTAAAAATCTCAAAAAAAAAAAACTAATTTTAAAATATCTAGGTTTATTTGAATCAAATTGAATTAAATATCAAATAAGATCAATGATTTGAAAGAAAGAATCTTCAATATCACTTTCAAATCTTATAATTTAATTAAACTAAACCAATTTTAAAATAGATTTGGTTAGATAATTATTATTTTAGGAATAAAATAATAAATAAATAATAATTACCAATGTCAAAATATCTCAAATTAAGCAATATTCAAAATTTCTACAAAATGTCTAAGTTATTTAAATATTTAAGATATGATTTATAAATTTCCAATAAGAAAAAAATGATATATATAGAAAAATATCATTTTTAAACTTATAATTTATAAATAATTAAATATTTAACAAAATAAAAAATTTTGAATTTGAAAATATTATGGTAAGTGTATCTATAAAAATATCTATGTTAATTTCAAATTTATTAATTATTTAATTTGTCATATAAGATAATTTTAATATAATATTTTAAATAAAAATACAAAGTTATCTTTTAATTTAAAATATGTTAAATATCAAAATATATAATCTTATAATTAAATAATATATAAATATTAAAGAAGTTAACAAATTTTTAAATCTTACCATAATTGGAAATATTTAAAATTAGAAATATTTCAAAAGGGGAAATATTTCAAATTGGAAAAATTTAAAATTGGAAAAATAGAATTTTGGGAAACAATCCCATAAAAAATTGAATTTTTGGGGAAAAACCCACAAAAATCGCAATTCGGGACTGCTAGCAGCAAGGCTGCACGTGCAGCCCAAAATAGGCTGCAATGGCCTAAGGACGCGCGCGGACAGGGGAAGTTGCAACCCTATTTGCCGAGAAATCTCGGCGGGCTGCAGGAATCCCAGGCGAGACGCACGGGGGTGCTGCAGGGTGAACGCAGGCGCGGATGGAGGCTTGACCGAGGGTCTGGTGCGCATGAGCACCACCCTCGACACCATTAAACCCCGATTTTTCCAAAATTCATAACTCTTTCAATTTTTATCGGAATTGAGTTCCGTAAAAAATAAAATTGCTTAATTTTTCACAAGGAATACAAATAAAATATTTTCAAAAACAGAAAAAATATTTTTCATGGAAAAAATTCGTACAACACATACATTCATCACATAAGCACATAAACCAACATGAAACCATCCAAATCAACACAAAACATCGTTTTAATTCATATTTCATGAAAGTAAATCATTACCATGGCTCTGGTGCCAGTTGTTGGGAATATTTTACCAGGATCTAGATTTACTACCAAGTATATTTTATTAACATCCTAATATGAATTCTAAAACAATGAAATAAACACATAAGAGTTTAAGAAAACCTTACATTGGGTGCAGCGGAATATAATGACTCCTTCCATTCAGATCTCTAGCCCTTGATTCCTTTCTGTAGCAGAACATTATCAAGATCTGAATCTGGATCTCTTTCTCTCCTTCTTTGATGCTGATTCTCCACAGTCTTACACACTATGATTGAGATACCACTTGATGTGTGTGGGCACTACTCTATCACTCAAGGATTTTGAAATTTTTAGAGAAGAAAAGAGAGAGAGGGGCGGCTATGGCTTTCTCTGAAAGAAACAATGTGCAAGTCATGAGTTTCCTGAAGCCAATACTTTCTATTTATAGAATGTCATCTAGGTTTAGGTTAGAATTGTATGGCATTAAAATAATGGAAAAATAAAATGGTAAAAGCCTATGCATAGTGGGCGGCCAGATAAGGAGATTGGGCCTCACTTTGCAACTCTCCCATTTTGTTAATTTTCATTCCTATTTTCTAAAAAAAAAGCCAATTTTCCAATTTAACCATTTCAATGCCAATTCTAATTATTTAACAACTAAAAACTAATTATTAAATAATATTGTCATTTAATATATTTATTAATTAGACATATAAAGTCTCTTAATTAACAAATAAACCTAGAATCTCTTTTCTTTACAATTTCGCCCTTGCTTAGTGAAAATTCATAAAGTAGACATAGTCTAACTTTAGAATTATAATTGATTAATCAAAATCAATTAACTGAGTCTTACAAGCAGTATGGTCTCAACTAGTATGGGGACCATGGGTCTATATAACCGAGCTTCTAATAAGTCGAACTAAATTTACCAGGTAAATCAGGGAATAAACTTTCGAACATATAATTAAGATTATATTCCACTGTGCTGACAACACTATAATCATTAATAAATTCATATGTTCTGGACTTAAATAGAATTCATACATTATATATATAATCATGAAATAAATTATGTGAACCATGCAACATAAAATGTTATTTCTGATCTTTATTAATAAGTAAATCTTATTATATTGAAATGGGTTTTATTTAGGGCACAAAACCCAACAGACCCATCCACATGTAGCTTCCAGGTCGGTTCATTTTCAGTATTACTCGGCTGTGGTATTGACTCGAGATCGCTTTCTGGTATGCTTTCAGTTTTGCCTGTGCATTCCACCACAAAGTCGGCCAAGGCTTGGCCTTTGATAGTTGTTCAGGGTTGGAAGTTTATTTCGTACTGACCCAATTCTACTTCCCACTTGAGTAATCGTCCAGAGGCATCTGGCTTTTGCAGTATTTGCCGTAGTGGTTGGTCGGTGTACACCCGAACAGGATGAGCTTGAAAGTAAGGTCTCAGCTTTCTTGTTGCTAGAATGAGGCAGTAGGCGAGCTTTTCTATCAACGGATATCGGCCTTCGGCCTCGACGAGTCTTATACTGATGTAATAGACTGGATGTTGCATGCCGTCTTCTTCTCTGATCAGTACGGCACTCACGGCATGCTCCGTTACTGCTAGGTATATCCCCAGTTCCTCACCGTCCAGAGGTTTAGAATGGACGAAAGGTTTTGCGAGCTGTGCTTTTAGATCTTGAAAAGCTCTTTCACATTCTTCCGTCCATTCAAACTTTTTGTTTCCTCGCAGGATGTTGAAGAATGGGACACATTTATCCGTTGATTTTGACACGAATCTGCTAAGTGCGGCGATTCGACCAGTTAGGCTTTGCACCTCTTTGGTTTTTGTTGGCGAGTTCATATCCAGGAGGGCTTGGTTTTTTATCAGGTTGGCTTCAATTCCTCGAGCATTGACGATGAAGCCTAGAAACTTTCCTGAGCTGACTCCAAAGGAGCATTTTAAGGGATTTAGTTTCATGTTGTATTTCCTGAGGACTTTGAAACATTCATCCAGGTCGTCTATGTGCCCCCCAGCCTTTCTGGATTTGACGAGCATATCATCCACGTACACTTCCATATTTCTACCGATCTGGTCTTTAAACATCTTGTTGACCAATCTTTGGTATGTAGCTCAAGCGTTTTTAAGACCAAACGGCATGACTTTGTAGCAGTAGAGACCCATATCTGTCCGGAAACTTGTATGTTCTTGGTCTGGTGGATGCATTTTGATTTTATTGTAGCCCGAATAAGCATCCATGTAGCTTAATATTTCGTGCCCGGCTGTTGCATCAACGAGCTGGTCGATTCTTCGAAGTGGGAAACAGTCTTTAGGGCATGCTTTGTTGAGGTCTGTGAAGTCAATACAGACTTGCCATTTCTTGTTTGGCTTAGGCACGAGTACGGGGTTCGCGACCCAAGCCGGGTAAAAGGCTTTAGTGATGAAGTTGTTGTCGCGCAGCTTTTCAACTAGGGGTGTTCATCCGATCCAATCCGCACTTTTTTGGTCAAACAACATCCAATCCGCACTAAGTGCGGATTTCATATTTTGGATCCAATCCGATCCGCATAAGAGTTTAAATCCAATCCAATCCAATCCGCAATAATGCGGATTGGATCGGTTATTTTGGATCGGTTACTTTTTTAATAATAAATTATTTAATATTTCATAGAAAAAAATATTAAAAAAAGATTATTGTTTCTTAATCTCCAATACTAATCTATTTCCATCTCTATTTATATACAAATTAAACCAATATACATATATATCAATATATATACTTATCTTTAGATTTACACTAAAATATATATGTATCTAATTACTAAAATAAATAAGCTAGTATATATATATTTAAACTTTATGTGTATGTGTCTATGTGAATAAGAATTATTTTTCTTGTATTTTTTATTACAAAATAAATAAAATGCACCAACTCAATATATTACTAAAAAAGATTAAGAAATTAGAAGTTTGTATCTTTTTTTAATTAATATATATTACATATTATAATTTTTTAAAAATATATATGATTAAGTGCGGATTGGATTGGATCGGTTATTTTTTGAGGTCAAACAACATCCAATCCGCACAAGTGCGGATTTTAGATTTTTCAATCCAATCCAATCCGTACAAGTGCGGATATCAGCATTTTGCGGATTGGATTGGATTGGATCGTGCGGATTGGATTGGATCGGATACTTTGTGAACACCCCTATTTTCAACTTCATCTTTCAGGGCTACTGCTCGTTCTTTATCCAGCAATCTTCGTTTCTGCTGAACTGGCCGAATGTTAGGATCGATATTCAAGACGTGCGAAATAATAGAAGGATCGATTCCGACCATATCCGCATGTGACCAGGCAAAAACATCCAGGTTTGCTCTCAAAAATTTTATCAATTCTGATTTTACTTCGAGCAACAAACCCTTTCCAATTTTTAGCTTTCTGGACGGGATAGCTGGATCGATCTCGATCTCTTCTAATTCTTCCACAGGTCCAACATTGCTGCTTGGGTCCTCAAGTCGAGGATCCACATCTTCATCCTCGCCTTGGGAAGTTTCCTACTTGGGAATGTTTATTCCCTTGTCTGGGCTCTGGCTGGAGGATATTTCCTTCTTAGCCTTGGCCACTGCAAGGTTGTAACATTCCCGAGCAGATTGATGATTCCCTCTAAGACACCCTACCCCGTTTTTGGTTGGGAACTTCAGGCACGAGTGAAATATTGATGTGACAGCTTTTAAGTCATACAAGGCTCGTCGGCCTAGCATTACGTTAAAGGCTGAAGGAACATCCAATATCAGGAATTGTGCCATGATAGTTATGCTCGTCGGAGCTTGTCCAACTATGAGGGGTAGCCGGATTTGTCCTAGAGGTGCAACTCCTTGACCGGAGAAACCATAGACAGGCTGAAGGCATGGAGTTAAATCCTTGAGCTGGAGCCCCATCTTCTCGTAAGCAGTCTTGAACAAAATGTTTGAAGAAGCCCCATTATCGATCATGGTTCTGGCCACCGTTTTGTTTGCTATCTGGACTTCCACGACCAGCGGGTCGTTGTGCGGAAATCTTATCTAGACAGCATCTTTGTCATTGAAAGCTATGGTTGGCTCTCCTGCGCGTGGAACTTTGGGCTTCCTCTCTTCCACGGCCAGGATGACTTCTTCTTGCTCGTACTGAGCTGTTCGGGCATATCTCTCTCGAGCTTTGCCCGTGTCTCCAGCGATGTGCGGGCCTCCAATAATGACTTGCAAGTGTCCATCTATTGGCGGAGGCATCAGATCCTGGTTGTTCTGACCTTGGTTGGCCTTGACATACTTCTGTAAGTGGGGGTTGTTTTTCTTGATCAGAAGTTCTATTTCCCGCTTCAAGTTGTAACATTCGTTAGTGTCATGGCCGTAGTCTCCATGGAACCGACAAAATTTCGTCATGTCCCTTTTGCTGGTATCTTTCTTCATGGGCCCGGGCTTCTTGTACGGAATTAACGACTGAGTTGCTATGTACACACTCTCTATATCTTCAGTTAAGATAGTGAATGCAGTGTGTTTGGCGTGATCATGGGGAGTCTGTCCGGGCTTTTCGGTGAACATTCCCTTCTTCCTGTTTCCTTGCTTGTGGTTGTTGCCTGAACGCTTGCCACTTGAACTGCTGGAATAATGGGGAAGTTGGGCGGACGTTCCAGTGGAAGGAACCTTCGTTTTGCTCGGCTTTTGCTCACCTTCTGCTCGCTGAATGGCTTCCTCGAGCTTGATGAAACCTTCGGCCCGGTCAAGGAAATCACTCATTGAGTCGACCGATCCGTTTTTCCTTATATCCTTCCACAGTTTGCCAAGGACTTCAATGCCCCCCAGTATCGCGGATAACTTTCCATCCTCGGTTACCCGCGACACCTTGGTCGCTTCCGTCATGAATCTGCTGATGTATGCCCGGAGTGACTCGCCTGGTCGCTGTTTTACTTCGACCAAATCTCCCAGATGCAATGGGAGCTGGCGTGAGGAAGAGAATTGTGCATGGAATTCCGAAGAGAAGGTTTTCCATGAACTAAACTTTCCAGGAGCCAACTTGAAATACCATTGCTGTGCGGCTTCCGACAGAGTGGCAGGGAAGATTCTGCAACATACGTCCCCTCGCACTCCTTGTAAATCCATTTGCATCTCAAAATACTTGAGATGGGAGAGAGGATCTTCTCTCCCAGTGTACATCTTCCACGTTGGCATCTTGAACTTGTGGGGTAGTGGCAGGAGATTGATCTCTGGTGAGAAGGGAGTTCCGCGTGCACGGTCTAACTCAAGATCATTGTTACGCTGTCCGGCCATGCCATGAAACATATTCTTCAGTTCGTCGAGCTAGGCCTGTACGGCTGGGCTGACTTGATTGGCATTTTGGTCGGGTTGGATTACGTCAGCGTCTTTCTGATCGGGGATTTGAGTATGGGCTTCGGGCTGCATGATCGTTGTAGTATTCTCCTCGTCTGTTCCCCTTCTTCTATTTAGATCATCCCTTAGGTCATGGGTTGTTCCCAGCCTATCGAACACAAAAGAACCTGGCTGCCTTATCGATTGGTTCGCTTGGTTGACAGGCGGAATGGCTCCATTATTCTGCGTGGATCCGTCGGGCATGGCTCCTCCTGATGAATTCCTGGACAAGGTCTGCCCGCCTACCTCTTGGCCCACGAGTGGAACTCGTGACCGGGGATTGGACAGCTGATCGTTGGTTGTCTGGGAGGCATTCATCATCGGGTCATCCTCCGTTTCTCCCAGGGGAATGACGCTCGGCGTTTGTTGGCCTACAGTTTGATAGGCTCTTCGTATCAGCACAGTAGCTTGCCGACTACGATCTTCGATTTCTGCATGGTGAGCCCTTAATGCCTCCATCTCTTTGTCCCTCTATTCGGCGAACATATGCCTCTGTTCGTCAAACGCGAGGTTTACTGCAGCACGTAATTCCTCCTAATCATGATGCAGAGTATTGCTGTGACCCTGCATGAGTCCGAGCGCAGCACGAAGATTTTGCAATTCGGTTGCGTCTTCGATGGTCATTTGGGCATTGATGCCTGGTGGAATAGTCGTGTTATGAATGCCCTGGCTGTGTGCGAAACCGTTATTCCCAGTCTCTTGCACACCAGGCGCAGTTTCAGTAACAAGAGTTGTCCCACCATTCACCACGCTTCCCGTCTGTCCAAGATTGACAGCGGGTGGAACCCTTTAACTCCCTGGGTCCTGCAATGTCGGATCCAGCGTCTGTGAGCTTGCTGGGTCAGACAGGCCTCTACGAGTTTGTACCATCGTGTCGAATATTGAAAAGAGCGATCTGTGATTCTCCTCTCAATGAAAGCACCAAAATGTTGACTTCGCTTTTAGCCAACGACAATGAGTCTTTTTGATAAGCGATAAACGATATGTCGTAATGAGAATATATAATAAAGCAATAACAAGACACAGAAATTTTATAGAGGTTCAGCCCCGAGCAGTTCGGTAATAGCCTAATCCTCGTTATTTGTATTGACTTAAGAACAAGGAAGAAGTTTCCTTTTCTTATAGCTCTTATAATAGTATCTCTGAATATATAATTCTTAGATAGCCTTAGCTTACTGCGTTTCGGCTTATAATTTCTCGGTCCCCTTGCCCAGTGAACATTCCTCACTATTTATAGGGCTGGAAACTTGAGGAGGAAGAGTTTCCTCTCTCGTTACAATGCGCATAAACAGAAAGATCGTGTGATCAATGCTGAATGCAAGGATCGTGGGATTGAGGCTGAATACACCGATAGTGGGATCGTGTGTGTGCCACATCCACGTAAGTTGATCCCTGAGTTGTAGGGATTGAGCTGGTGACTCATGATGCGTTAAGCTGAATTCGCTAAGTGTTGATCGTTCGGCACGGCTCGTTGAGTATTCCATACTAAATGTGCCAGCGAGGCATCCTGCTCGGTATATCATTCCGAACAGATGCTCCAAGTGGAGTCCACATGTCACCATTCTCGTGATGCCACGTCAGATTATCAATTTTGGGATAACAAAAACCTTACATTGGGTGCAGCGAAATAATATGTCTCCTTCCACTCAAATCTCTAACCCTTGTATCCTTTCTGTCGCAGACTATCACCAGATCTGAGTCCGAATGTCCTTCTCTTTAGTGAACTAAAATATAATAACAGAAACAAGAGCTGTTCCATTTAGCTACATGTAAACACTTAGCTACCTGTAAATAATGTTTTAGTGAACTAAAATATAATCACTGAAAAAAGAGCTCTTCCATTTACATCTATTTAGCTAAGCTTGAAGGAAATCATCACTTAACTTCTAAATACATATAGAAGCTATAGATTCCATATTTATGTTTAACGCTCCCATTCAATCATACTATCATGTTCCCAAAATGTACGTATCACCCTGACCCAAAAGTAGGCTTAACTAACAAATCAAAGAACATGAATAGCACTCCTGAGATTGAGCCTAAGCATATCAAGATTAAGATCTTTTGATCTAAGATCAACTAGTGATATTGACTTGGAAAGATACAACGGTAAGTATTATAATATCTTAACCAAGATCAATATCGATCCAGTCTAATGTATACTCCATACATTCAAAGCTAGTATACTTTGCCAATGTTCTGGAAAGAACATAACACTTATGCAAAGTGTAAGCACACTTCATCGCTGATTATCACATCAGTGTAAATCCAATGCACTGATGAAACAAGGACTTAGTCTTTCGAATCATATAATCACAATCACATTCCACTGTGTTGACATCACTGTAATTGTGAATGACTATATGTTCTGGACTTAACAGATTTTGTATATATACATATATATTAAACCATAAACATGAAAACAACATGTAAACATAAAAATGACTTCTAATCTTTTATTGATAATAAATCAAATTAGATTGTAATGGGTTTTATTTAGGGCATAAAATCCCAACAGTCACGCATCCTAAAATTGCTCCAGGCCAAGCACGCTTAACTGTGGAGTTCTTTCGTGATGGGCTACCGAAAAATAAGATGCACCTTGTTGATATAGGTAGTACCAATCAATCCATTTAAGTCCTCTTCAACTATGTAGTCTCATACCTACACAGTCTCAATCATCACCCTTGACCTTCCCCAGGCAATGTGGGATTGCACAGCTTACTCGGTATTTCCCCTTACGGATCACGGGACTATTGACTGTCACATAAACGCCCGCCCAGGACTAGAAAAGTGTCATGGACCAAGCAAACTTACACGAAAGTTTTGTCTAAAAACCCACATCTTGCACAGTTAATGGCGTTAGTTCATGCTCCTTACGAGGGTTCTTTTGAAGAAGAAGCCACTCAGGTGCATGTTGGCTGTAACACCCTACTTGCTTAGGCACATTACAGTAATTTTCTAATTACTGTGCATGTCTTTGCTAATCAAAGGGTTTCTCAAAAATTGTGTCTAATTTAAACTTTACACTGTTATAAATATACAACCGTACATAAACAGCTAGGATTCTGTAAAAATTTACTACAATATTTAGAAATACAATTTATAAACATGTTACTCCACGACTACCAAATAAAGGCCCAAGTCATCCTGAGACCGAACTCTCCAGGTCTAACCATCTTGATATGTACAATCATCCTCAAGCCCTAGACTTACTGGTGCTCAAATTTCGCCTTTTATTTATCTACACATGTTAATAGTATTTGGACAGACTCAATAAGAAAAGCACAAAACATATAACATAGTGCTGACTTGTATCTAGGCGCCCATACACCTATGTACAATGCTTTAGATGCATCAAGAACATTCTTAACAGAAGTATGACCCATGTACCACATACACTAAGTACTCGTCTCGTACTAGGGTTGGTAGGGCTAAACTGCACCTCGAGTAACACTGAGTGTTGTACCACATGCACTATGTGTTGGGTTTTGTACCCTAAATAAAACCTATTTCAATATAATCAGATTTACTAATTAATATAAGATCACAAATTGTTATTATGTTGCATGGTTCATATAATTTATTTCATGATTATGTGGCAATGTGTCACGATGTATGTCGCGACACACTGTAGAATTGTGTTATTTTGACAATTTTTGCCATTTATATCGATATTATTTGATGTTTATCGATATATTTAGACATAGTGTCTGGTGAAGTCCAAAATCACATTTATCGACAAGAAGTGATGTCTCGCGATATAGTTGTCGATAAATTCCACGATAAATTATGATGCTTTTTGTGATATCTCTTAACATATTTTTTATTTGAATTAATTTTTTTCTCATTTTTTTTAAGATTCAATTATGTTTTTGGTTGTACTGTATGATGGGGCTTGGGTAGTTGAAGGTTTCAACTGGATATTTAATAACCCAAAAAGTAAGATGTTAATGTTTGAGGTTGACACCACTTTACAGAAGATGCATGAAATTTTGTATGAAGAGTTGGATATAGACCCTCTTGTATATGAACTAAAAGTAGAGGTGTGTTACATGTACATGAAAGGCAATATGATACCACTGGAAGTTTTAGTGAAAGATAGTCAAGTAAGATTTTTCTTAAGAATGAAGGAAAAAATGAGTGTGGAGAACTTGTTGCCACTATTTGTGACTAAGGTTAATAGGCATGCGATTTTGGGGCCTACTCCGCCAACTGTCCCCAAGAAGTGTTGTTGGGAGTTTTGTCCCAGAAATAGATCTAGAGGTAGGTTTGAATGAGAAGGCCCCTACTAATATAGATGAGGATAGGGTTGACAATGTGTTTGACCAGTTTGACAAGTTTGATGCTCCCTTTTACAACAATGATCCTATGGTAAATTTGAACGAGGATGGTGATGCGGAGTTGCAAGTTGATGAAGCTATAGAGGTACCTGCTTTGAGGTTAGAACTACCTCCACCACCTCCAAGGAACCAAAGGACAGAGCAAGAAAGAAGAACCCTCATAGTGAAAATCACCAAACACCAGGCACTAGTAACAGCCGACCAGGTCCTCCTCGTAGTACTATACCATCTGATTTTGAAGTTTGTACAAAATTCAAACTTATTGTGTGGACAAGGGAAGACATAGAGGGAAATAATGTTTATACAACTTCTCTTAGTGGTACATATTCAAGGGAAATACACGTTGGCAAGTTGTACACAAACAAGAATGAATTGAAAAATGTAGTGGGAAGATTTGCATTGAAAATGAATTTTGAGTTCATGGTGAAGAAGTCTATCACCAATGTTTTGTTACGCAACTTGTAGGGATTCAAATTGCAAATGGAGAGAGGGGGAGGAAGAAGGCACGTTGTGACATGTTTGAGGTCACTATATTCCACAACGAACACACATGTAGCCTGGATGCTAGACATGTTGATGACCGTCAAGCAGCACTGTGGGTTATTGGCCACCTTATTAAGAACAAGTTCAGATCATATGGAACTAAGTACAAGGGAAAATACATACAAAGAGATATGTTTCAAGACTATGGCATCAAGATGAGTTATGAGAAGGCTTTGAAATGCCGAGAGAAGGCACTTATGTATGTGAGGGGCATGCTAGGAGACACTTATAGTCAGTTACCTGGTTACTTATACATGCTGGAACAGAAATCCGGTTACTATTATAGACATTGTCATAGAGGACAACATGTTCAAGTACTGTTTCTGGTCACTGGATGCTTGTAGGAGGGGATTTAAGTTTTATCGTCCTGTGATTAGTATTGATGGCACGTTCTTGAAGACAAGGCATGGGGGCACAATGTTAGTTGATGTAGTGTACGATGCAAACAACCAATTATTTCAGATTGCCTTTGCAATTGTTGACAATGAGAATAATGACTCTTGTAAGTATTTCTTGTATAAGTTAAGGGAAGCAATTGGGGAGGTTGAAAACTTAGTGTTTGTATCAGATATGCATCAAAGCATTGAACATGATGTCGAGGTTATTTTTCTCGAAGCATGCCACTGTGCATGCTACAAACATATATCTATGAATGTCACCCATAAGTTAAAGATTGATGTATGTAACACGCAAATATGGTTGGCTGCTTATGCATGGTTGAAGAGAGAATGTGATAGACATTTACAGGTGATTCAACAGATGGATCCTGCCATCGCTACTTATGTTGAGAGTATAGGATTGGAAAAGTGGGTTCGTCCTTATTGTCCAGGCGATAGGTACAATATAATGACATACATCACCATTGCAAAATAAAAAACAATACATTTAGAGACTTCAAAAAATTAATGATTAGTAGGGAAATATTAATGTACTATATTAATGATTATTACCTTCCTTTACTTTGGAGAACCACCTCACTTGCCATGCATTAGTCTTAGTTGGCTACTATCTCCTAGATCTACATTGAGAATGTAATTGTTGAGATTGTAATAGCCAGTTGAGTTCAATAAATGTGGAAACAACTGTGTCCAAGGTAGCATATGGGCTTTAAAATCGTCTTTGTTGGTACATGAGATATCATTACCGTACACCAAATCTGCCACTCCTCAATGTCTACTTCAACAACCACCCAATGTTTTTATCAAAATACAAGATGAAGTATAAGAAGGCTTGGTCCTTCCAACATGGTAAGTAACGACCCTCCATACCCTTGTAGTATTCTGTCATTGCTTCTGGCCTATGGAAGGTGCTTCTGTCACCCTGGTGACACTCCAAATGTCTGTGGGGAATTGTAGGAGTGTTGTGTCAAAAGTCACACCCTGCTGAGGGTATGATTCTAGAAAATAAAAGTGTCTCCTCCTCAGCATGTGTGATATGGCATCTATATGCTGCACGAAAATGAGAGAAAAAATCATCAAATTAAACTAATGGACAAATATTGCATCAAATACATCATATCACAATCTAAATTGCGAGATGTCACAAATCAAGTTGTATTTCATCGCAACTTAAATTGCAATATGTTGCCACATGTCATGAAAGTACTCTACTAACCACAAGCTAAAAAAACTATATTGAGGACAGTATATATCGCCAAAGGTCGCAAATATCACGAACATATCAATAAATAGATTACTTGAAATAAAAAACAATCAGAATATGGACAACATTTTATGTCGTGACAATATCGCGAAATGTTGATAAAGATAATAGGGAACAAAAAGAAATCATAAAATGGATGGTATTTTATGTCGCGAAATATCAAAAAATTTAGCAGGAAACAAAAAATAATAAAAACATTATAAAAGAGTACCATAATTAAATACTTACATCATCGTCCAACAATTCCCCCATTAGCAACAACTTCGTGAGAACTTCACATCACCGACGCCAGTGTGCAAATTCCTAGGACGGGTATTGGGAATGTCTCTTGAATGTACGTAGCAATATACGGTCTGCTACTCTTTCTGGATCTACGTTCTTTGGAAGAACTAGCCTCTTCTTTTTTTCCTCGGTGTAGTCCTTCAAGTAGCAAGACGGCTTCCTCTTCCTCACAAATGATACATCTTATGGGGGTCCAGTTAGGAGTAGGACATCGCCCTGTGATTGTGTATCACCAATGGTTGTATCACCAAGGCGACTTCATTATCATCTGGTTCTGAATCTTTTGGGAACACATCTTCATTATCGCACTCCACAGTTGACAATCTGCTTTGTCATCTGTTGCTTGGGTGGGTTGTGGTTCCCCCTCCTTCGGCTTCAACATTGCTATCAAAATGGCCATCTTAGCCAATAGAAACTCCTTTAGATCTTTTTGACTGTTCAAAAAGGACCGCCTCATATTGAGATGGCTATCCAGTAACTCTGTATGCAACAATATGATGGCAGCCTGCTGGGCCTCAAGTCTATCTTACTAGGCCTTAAGTCTATCCAACCTCTTTGTCAAGTCATTATCCACAAATGTGTAGGTTGGAGTAGACTGAGCAGTTGAAGTAGATGGCTCGTTTACTTCTGGTGTAGGTGGTGGTGGAACTCACTTTTTCTTTGTCACGATCTCATTAATGGTCTTCGCTTGGCTTTGAAACACAAACTCCTGTGTACCATCCCCCTCCATCATTTGATCGATGTCCATCTCAAAATAAAGAAGGGCTTTACCCACATTAAAGGACTTGAAATATTCATCTTTCACTGGGCTGGGGAAATAAGCACTTCTTTACGACCAACTGCAAAACAAAAAAAATAAACAGAAATAAAAAACTGTCAAAAATGTCACAAAATATTTCGCAAACTAAATCGCAAATAATCGCGACATGTCGCAAAATCATCGAGAGCATGTCTTTAAAACAGGTCCAACATCTCAAAAGAATAGTTGTACCAAAATCGCGAATGAAAATCGCAAACTGTTGCGATACACATCGCGAAGTAAGCCTAAACATATAATTATTGCAAATGACATTGCAAAAATTGTGAAACAAGTTGCAAATCATAAAACATTTTTTCACATGTACTATACATCTACAAATTGCAAATGAAATTGAGATATGTCGCGAAACAAGTCATAAATAACTAATTCAACTTTTAAACCAGTATTTTTACTGATTTAACAAAAAAAAAATTGCAAAACAGAAAAGAAACATACCAGAGTGTTGAACAATAGTGCGATGTCAATTGCCTTCACATCTTGTTTCCGCTGGCCCTCCGGAGTTTTCCAGTTTACCATTTTGTGGAACTTCATCTCGCTGCATTGAGCATACTTCTTACCCACTTTCTCTATGGATTTATATGCCCAATACTGAATGGCAGGTACATAGTCACTAACAGTGTACTTTGCCTCATGAGCAACCTTTTTCCCCTTCTTCTTGTCAACATTTTCCTTGTAATATTGCATATTCTTATTCAATGTCTGCATCAATTTACAAAAAGCACACTTTGCCCCACGGATACTTGAAGAAGAATCCAAGATTGTTAACAAACTTTAACATGTAAGGCCAAACTTGGACATTGTCCTCTTTTGATACTAATACACCTTCAATGAAAGCGATCAGTCCAAGCTTGTAGGCATCATCTTTTACTTCGCACCTCTATAGTTAGAGCAACAATGAATCCAACTGCACAGAACTCTTCTCTTCAAAATACATATTGACTAGATGGTCATTGGACTTGACTTCTATTTCTTCCTCTGTAGGGGCATTACCCATAGGTAAGCCGGTAATAAGTCCAAACTCTATCTGCCCAAATCTCATGTCATTTTTTCCTATATGAAACCAAACCTCATCTTCCTTTCATTATCGACTTTCATCTTCCATAAGAGGAGGCTGTGGGCCAAAGCGCTAGAGAAAGTCAACTCTCTCCAGCTTCCCAGAAGTGTTCGAAAGGGCTAACCTTAATCGTATCAATCAACTCAAGCTCCGTAAACTTGGCCTTGATATCTCTAAACCTATATGTACCCCAATAGGTAAGACGCCCTGTGAAATGCTGGGAAACTAGAAGTTTAAGTTCAAGAGTCATCTGCAAAATTGTAAGAAATTTTGTTAAAGATCAAAAAAATGAATATCGTAACATGAATTGTAAGTATGTTGTGAATCATCGCAAAATAGAATCGCAGATACGTAGCCCGTTGTTCAACGATATTTCACGACATGATGGAGACGTATCTTGTGATACAATTAATGACATATAACGACAATATTATCATTGGATATTTCATCCAATGTCGCAAATCATATCGCAATACATCGTGAAACTATCGCTAAACAACTAACATTTTAAAAGGTACATCCTACCAAAAAGAACTCGTAAACACGTCGCAACATGTCGTGAAAACATTGCTAATAGAAATAACTAACAAAATATTTTGAAAAGAAATCAAAAAATGTCAGGAACTATGTCGCGACATGTCGATAATTGATCGAAAACCCAGAACTTGAATAGGCGTTAATGAAATTCAAATGAAAACACAAAAATTGAACCTAAACCAAACAAATTTCCTTACAATGAAGCACAAACAACCCAGAACTTGAATAGGCGTTAATGAAATTCAAATGAAAACACAAAAACTGAACCTAAACCAAATAAATTTCCTTACAATGAAGCACAAACAACAAAAAACCCAATTCAAATAAAAAAAAATAAAAAAATACCTTTTTTTGTGATTTCAGATGTGGGTTTGGGGTTTCGTGATTTCCCTTATAAATTTGGTTTCACGATATCAGTCTGGGTCTGGACTTGGGATTTCGTCGGAGGTGGTGGTTTTGTTGGGCTCGCTGGATTTTGTTGATGTTGCATCTGGTGGTGGCAAATGGTGATGGGAATCGGGTTGGTGTGGGTTTGGGGAGTTAGAGAAAGAAAAAGAAACGAGAGAATGCGAGTTAGAGGGAGAGTAGGAGTTTCAAATGGGAAGGATATTATTGGGATTAAAGGTTTTTGAAGTATTAAATTCTTATATTATTTAGGGTGGAATATTAAAAGACCTTATGCTTAATTTAAGCATATATTGGCAAATTTTCCTTAATTAATATATCAATAAAAATCCATAACAAAACCCCATAACCTTGTATAAATTTTTCAGTTTCATCTTCCCAGGCTCCCACCCAGTCCAAGCGTTGTCTCTTACGTGGAATGTCCGTTTATGGAGTTCTCAACTATATTTGTCTTATTTTGCTGTAAATTATATTATAACATTGATTCGGCATAATAAGTAACACCTAAAAAGATAACAATTATTGTAAAGCACGTTAGTTCCCTAATTTAAATATAATTTTATTTGAGAAAAGTTATTATGGGGTAAGTAATATGGAAAATGCATTTTTTTTCTTTTTTTCTTTTTTTTTTTTTTTTGACATACTAGATGAGAGTTACGTGGCGAGCCACGTAAATATTAGTTTTATATAAGTTCTAGTGGTTTTTGTTTAAGACACTTGTGCTTTGCTAACAATTATATCTATTTAATATTTTTCCTTTAACTATATATATATATAAATCCATACACAGATTAGATTTCCCTTTAGATTTTTTTAAGAGTTTGGCTTTTCTGCAAATAAAAAACCATTTGATACAAATATAACTCTCACAAAGATCAGGCCATGGACTGTGGTAACTAAAGCATCAATCACAAAAGGCATGAACATAACACGGTAAATCCATTCTAATTGATTAAGCAGAACAATACCAGCGTGGTTGAACTTGTTTTCTTCCTTGTCTCTTTCTGCAACCTTTGCTATTACCTCTCCATTTAGGATCCATTCACAAATATCTTTTAGAATATACAGTAGTCTAGAATAAGTTCCTTCCAAAGCTGTATTTTCTTTCCACGAATATCCCTTACTGGCTGCAAACTGGAGAAAAGAAAACAAATTATCTATATGACAAAACGACCCATAAAAAAATAAAGGCAAAAAAACCAAACAAAATCATGATAATAGCATCTAAATCATACATTTACTTCAAGATTCCACTGTACAATGGCAAGAGATCTGGCAAGAATCTACAAAACTTTTCATTTTTAGTATCCACTAACAACAAAGTAAACATAAATTTTCTCTCATTCTAGTTTACCAAATAACATAAAAGAATATTTTTTTTCTTTCTTTCCTATTTTCTTTCTTCTAAATTTCGTCTCTCTGTTTGAGAGTGTGAGTTTTCTTTTCCTTAAGATTGTAAAGGTGTTTTTTGTTTGCACTAGTATTGTCTTACTGCTAAGAATCTCCCTTTTCTTTTTTTTCATATTTCGTGTTTTGTCGTTACACTGTTCTGTTATTGTCGATACCCTGTTTTAGCCTCTTCGATACCCTGTTTCTTTGCTCCTGTTCTTTATGGCGTCTAGCAGCCGTGGCAATGAAGATTCATCAAAAGCATGGGTAGATATGTGCTTAGAAGAAGAAGAAAATGCAGAGGCTATATTCGAGGATGAAGATGAAGCTGAAGTTGACCCTGAATTTGATGACAGATTATGTTTAGTGGGGAAACTATTAACAAGGAAGGTGACGGACTACCAGGTATTTCAAAATTTAATAGCCGATCTGTAGAAACCTGGAAAAGGAATGTATGTCAAAATCCTGGAACAAAATCGATTTCTCTTCCAGTTTTACCATGAAATCGATATACAAAGGGTCATTAACGGAAGTCCTTGGACATATGACCGGAAACAACTCATCATTGAAAGGCTTAAACCAGGTACAAATCCAAAGAACACGGCTCTGAACTTTCTTGATATGTGGGTTCAAATCCACGATTTACAATCGGGATTTAAAACAGAAAAAGCTATATTGGAAGCAGGCCGATTTATTGGAGAATATTTGGAATCCGATCCAAATAATTTCTCAGGTATTTGGCGGGAGTATTTTCGAATCCGTGTTCGTATCAACATAGCTTTGCCTCTCAAAAGAAGAATGAAATTCAGACGTAGAGGGAATGCATCCTTCTTCTATGCCAATTTTAAATATGAAAGAGTCCCCACCTTTTGCTTCATCTGTGGAGTATTAGGCCATTCTGAAAGATTTTGTGGGAAGCTATATGATACTCCTCTTGACCAAATTGAAAAGCCATATGGCATGTGGATGAAGGCACCAACGAAAAGACAAAATTTCCTCATGGCTTCACCATGGCTGAGGCGTGGAAAGACGGCGGCTCCGATCGACAGCGATGATACTCCGATAGACTCACCAGGATTTAACTCTGCTTCTCCATCAGTAGCACAATCAAAGGAGAATCATGAAAATCAGCCTCCGGATGGCAAGGATAATTCCCATGATGAACCAGCTGTGGTCCTTAATGACAATATCTCCACTTTTATCTCTGATAAGGAGCTGGAAATCCTAGATACTAAGAGAAAGAGAATTGATACAGTTGTAAATGGGCCTCTTTATTCGACTTCTCCCATGGAAACTAAGTCCACATTTTTCTCCTCAAAGATACCAGATGGACAGTCAAAAAACATCAATATGGTGGGTTCTGGTGGTGTCCAGGCCCACCAATCATCATGAGTATAATAAGTTGGAATTGTCGTGGGCTTGGGAACCCACGGGCCCAACAATTCCTTGAAGACATATGCTGTCAAAAGAAATCCAAGTTTGTTTTTCTATGTGAGACTTTATGCAAAAAAGATGTTGTGGATAAAATTCAAAAACGGTTGGGCTTTGAAGCTTCCTTTAATGTTGATGCCCAAGGTAGATCGGGTGGGCTTGCTCTTCTTTGGAAAGTGGCTGATGAGGCCCAGCTACTCAGATTCTCGCAGAACCATATCGATGTTCGCATCGTTCTTCCTGGGATCCATCCTTGGCGATTGACCGGCTTCTATGGCGAACCGAATCGCAGTCTCTGATCAAGAACATGGAATCTCCTCAGGTCTCTCTCTGCTGAGTCGCAACTGCCCTGGTGTGTTATCAAAAACCTAAATAATATTGCAAACCAAGCCGAGAAAAGGGGTGGACGTGCTTACCCTTCTTCTCTCATTGAAAGCTTCCAATCTGCTCTTCACGATTGCCATCTCCATGACTTGGAGCTTTGAGGTTACCCGTACACATGGGAGCGAGGAAGAAACACAGGCCATCTTGTCGAGATTAGGCTTGACAAAGCTCTTGTCACTCAACAATGGTTAGATATCTTTCATGAGGTAACTCTGACTAATCTTGATTTCTCTTGCTCCGATCACACTCCAATTATTCTGGACTTTAATAATCGCAGCCATGGTAACTTTGTTCATCACTTTCGATTTAAAAATTTATGGTGCCGTGAACCTATGTGCAAACAGATAGTTAAAGCTTGCTGGGAAGAGAATGGTCATTTGTCTCTTGTTGAAAAAATAAAAATGTGTGGACTGGCTCTTGATAACTGGGGAAAAAGTCTCAAAGGCAATTTTAAAAAGAGATTGGCAAAGAGTAAAAGTGTTATGGCAGCCATAAAACATGATGATAATTCATTTTCTTACCAAGATTACGCTGCAAAGAAGAGTAATTATTTTGAGATACTTGCCCAACAGGAAATATACTGGAAGCAACGATCAAAACTGTTGGGTTTTGTGTCCTAAATAAAACCCATTTCAATATAATCAGATTTACTAATTAATAAAGATCAGAAATAACATTTTATGTTGCATGGTTCACATGATTTATTTCATGATTATATATATAATGTATGAATTCCATTTAAGTCCAGAACATATGAATTTGTTAATGATTATAGTGTTGTCAGCACAGTGGAATATAATCTTAATTATATGTTCGAAAGTTTATTCCCTGATTTGTCAGAACACTGGATTTAGACTGACATGGTATAATCAGCAATAGGTATTCTTACACCTTGGAAATGTGTTATGTCCTTTCCAGGACATTGGCAAATTTTACCAATATCGAATGTATGGAGTATACATCGGAAGGGACCGATATTGAACTTTGATTAGATATATTAAAATTTACCGTAATATCTATTCAATTCAATATCACATGTTGATCCTAGATCAAATGATCTTAATCCTGATATGATTAGGTTCAATCTCAAGAGTGTTATTCGTGTTCTTTGATTTGTTAGTTAAGCCTACTTTTGGGTCAGGGTGATACGTACATTTTGGGAACACGGTAGTGCAATTGAGTGGGAGCGCTAATATAAATATGGAATCTATAGCTTCTATCTGGCGAATAGAAAGTAAAGGATAATTTTCTTCGAGCTTAACTAAACGAAAATAAATGGTGGAGTACTCATTTCACTTAGCTGAAATATCATTTATACAGGGTTAAGTGTTTTAAGGATAAAATACATTGTAGGGTGTTACGGTAATTTAATCCCTTTACAGTGTAAATCATCTATATAGAGGATCATTGATCAAATTAGGATTATAACAATGGATAACTAATGACGTATCTATATCGTGGAACATATAGAGCGTTCTATATGACTGAGAGTGAAATTCCAAGTTCTAAGTGTGGATTCAATAAAGAATTAATAAGTTAGAGAATTTACTTGGTAAATTCAGTTTGACTTATTGGAAGCTCGGTTATATAGACCCATGGTCCCCATACTAGTTGAGACCATACTGCTTGTAAGACTCAGTTAATTGATTTTGATTAATCAATTATAATTCTAAAGTTAGACTATGTCTACTTTATGAATTTTCACTAAGCAAGGGCGAAATTGTAAAGAAAAGAGATTCTAGGTTTATTTATTAATTAAGATACTTTATATGTCTAAATTAATAAATATATTAAATGGTAATATTATTAAATAATTATTTTTAAGTTATTAAATAATTAGAATTGGCATTTAAAAGGTTATATTGGAAAATTGGCATTTTTGAGAAAATGGGAATGAAAAATAACAAAATGGCAAAGTTACAAAGTGAGGCCCAATTTCCTAATCTGGCCGCCCACTATGCATAGGCTTTTTCCATTTATTTTTTCATTATTTTAATGGCATACAATTCTAACCTAAACCTAGAGGGCATTCTATAAATAGAAAGTGTTGGCTTCATGAAACTCATGACTTTGCACATTTGTTTCTTTTAGAAAAAGCCTAGCCGCCCCTCTCCCTTTTTTCTTCTCTCAAATTTTGAAATTCCCTTGAGTGATAGAGTAGTGCCCACACACATCAAGTGGTACATCAATCATAGTATGTAAGACTGTGAAAAATCAGCATCAAAGAAGGAGAGAAGGAGATCCAGATTCAGATCTTGATAATGCTCTGCTACAGAAAGGAATCAAGGGCTAGAGATCTGAATGGAATGAGTCATTATATTCCGCTGCACCCAATGTAAGGTTTTCTTAAACTCTTATGTGTTTATTTCATTGTTTTAGAATTCATATTAGGATGTTAATGAAACATACTTGGTAGTAAATCTAGATCCTGGTAAAAGATTTCCAACAAAAACAACATTGGCTCAATGCCGACGATAACAATAGCAAATACTTCCATGCCTCTGCAAGTGCTAGGAAAAGAAACAATCAAATTCACCAACTTCAAGACTCAAATGGCAACTGGGTTCGATGGGATACTAGTTTGGATAAGGTAATTTCAGATTACTTTTCAAATCTTTATTCTGCTAGTGGTGCTCATCTTGATTTGGTGGTAAATGGAATTAGTGGCATTGTTAATAGTTCTCAGAATGAGGACTTGCTCCAACCGGTGACAAGTGAAGAAGTTAAAAATGCCTTATTCCAAATGCATCCTGATAAAGCCCCCGGACCTGACGGAATGGGGCCAGGATTTTTCCAAAAGCACTGTGATATCATTGGAGCAGATATTGTTGTCTTGGTTACTAACTTTTTTGACACTGGGGAACTTCCAAGAGATCTCAATACAACCAACCTTGTCTTAATTCCGAAGAAGAATAACTTTTTGTCTATGAATGATTTGCGACCTATTTCTCTTTGCAACGTGTTGTATAAAATTGTCTCTAAAGTGCTGGCAAATCGAATGCGGGGTATCATTGACAAGATTATCTCAGCCACTCAAAGTTCGTTTATTCCTGGAAGACTAATCTCTGATAATGTCATGATCGCATTTGAAGTTATGCACTACCTTAAGCGCAAGACAAAAGGGAAAAAAGGCCCCATGGCTCTTAAGCTTGACATGAGCAAATCCTATGATCGGGTTGAGTGGAGTTATCTTCAGGCAATTATGAGTCGTATGGGTTTTCATGATAAGTGGATCTACTTTCTAATGTCGTGCCTCACCTCGGTTCGATACCATGTTCTCCATGGAGGTCATGTTGTTGGCCCTATCACTCCAACCAGAGGTATCCGCCAAGGTGACCCCTTATCTACTTATCTCTTTATAATTTGTGCTGAAGGCTTATCAATGCTCATCAATTCTGCTGAATCTAACCGCATCATCCATGGATGTCGTGTTGCAAGAGGAGCCCCCTCCATCACACACATGCTCTTCGCAGATGATAGTTACCTTTTTTGTCAGGCTTCGATTGGTGCAGCCCAAGGGGTTAGAAATCTACTTTCTGAGTTTGAACATGCATCTGGTCAAAAGGTCAACATCGCCAAGTCCTCTATATTTTTTAGCCCCAACTCAGATGCTCAAACCCGATCTCATGTTAGCGCTATCCTTGGAATGGCCGAAGCTTCAGATGCTAGCCTATACTTAGGCTTACCCAATATCATAGGTCGCAACAAATCAACTATCTTTGGCTTCTTGAAAAATAAAGTTATTGCTCGCCTTAATAGTTGGGATGGCAAGTTTCTTTCCCGTGCCGGTAAAGAAATTCTTCTCAAAACTGTCATTCAGTCTCTACCGCATATGCCATGAGTGTCTTTTTAATTCCTCTACGCATCTGTGTGTTGGGTTTTATGCCCTAAATAAAACTCATTTCAATATAATCAGATTTACTTATTAATATAGATCAGAAATAACATTTAATGTTGCATGGTTCACATGATTTATTTCATGATTATATGTACATAATGTATGAATTCATCTGAAACCCTTTTCACATACTTGATCCTGTTTATTGTGCCGTCAACACATTGGAAAGTAAACATGACTATGTGAATAAAGTTTCCTAGATTTATCAGACACAGGGTTTTACTGATATGATAATCTACAACAGAGTTTACTTGCATTTGGAGAAGTGCTATGTTCTTTCCAGAGCATTGGTTAAAGTAAAGCTCAGGTTGGATGCATGGGGTATGCATCGGAAGGGACCGATATTGAACTTTGACTTAGATTTATTAAACTTACCGTAAAATCTATTCAAGTCAATATCGCCTAGTTGATCCTAGATCAAGTGTTCTTAATCCTGTTATGATTAGGCTCAATCTTGAAAGGCTATTCGTGTTCTTTGATTTGTTAGTTAAGCCTACTTTTAGGTCAGGGTGATACGTACATTTTGGGAACACGGTAGTGCAATTGAGTGGGAGCGCTAGCATAAACATGGAATCTATAGCTTCTATCTGGCAAATAGTAAGCAAAGGATGATCTCCTTCGAGCTTGACCAAACGAACATAAATGGTGGAGTACTCATTTCACATTAGCTGAAATATCATTTATACGGGGTCAAGTGTTTTAAGGAATAAATACATTGTAGGGTGTAACGGTAATTTAATCCCTTTACAGTGTAGATCATTCATATAGAGGATCATTGATCACATTAGGATTATAACAATGGATAACTAATGATGTGTCTATATGGTGGAACATATAGAGCATTCTATATACTGAGAGTGCAATTCTAAGTTCTATGCGTGGATTCAACGAAGAATTAATAAGTTAGTAAATTTTAGTGCTAAATTCTTGATCTACTTATTGGAAGCTCGGTTATATAGACCCATGGTCCCCCCACTAGTTGAGATAATATTGCTTGTAAGACTCATGTAATTGGTTTTGATTAATCAATTATAATTCACGAATTAGACTATGTCTATTTGTGAATTTTTCACTAAGTAAGGGCGAAATTGTAAAGAAAGAGTTTATAGGGGCATATTTGTTAATTATGATACTTTGTATGGTTCAATTAATAAATATGATAAATGACAATATTATTTAATAATTATTTATAGTTATTAAATAGTTAGAATTGGCATTTAAATGATTGAATTAGGAAATTGGCATTTTTGAGAAAATCAGATACAAAAGGTGGTAAAATTGCAAAATTGCAAAGCCCAAGGCCCAATCCATTAGTGTATGGCCGGCCACCTATTGTTGTGTTTTAAATTGATTTTTTCATTATTTTAATGCCATATAATTCAAATCTAACCCTAGTGGAATGCTATAAATAGATAGTGAAGGCTTCAGAAAAATAACACTTTTCTTCTGACTTTTTCTATTCAGAAAAACTGAGCCTTCTCTCTCCCTATCTTTAGCTGACCACTCTCTCTCTTCTTCCTTGATAATTTCGAAATCCTTAGTGTATGAGTAGTGCCCACACACATCAAGTGATACCTCAATCATAGTGAGGAAGATCGTGAAGAAAGATCATCAGCAAAGGAGTTTCAGCATCAAAGATTCAGAGAAAGAGATCCAGGTTCAGATATTGATAATGCTCTGCTACAGAAAGGAATCAAGGGCTAGATATCTGAACGGAAGGAGTCATTATATTCCGCTGCACCCAATGTAAGGTTTCCTAAACTTTATATGTGTTTATTTTATCGTTTTAGAAAGTTCATATTTAGGATGTTAATAAACATACTTGTGAGTAGATCTAAGATCCTGGAAAAATAATTTCCAACACTGTGAAGATATTGACAAGCTTATGGCGGGGTTTTGGTGGAAGACCTCATCTAGTAAGGGTCGAGGTATTACTTGGATGTCTTGGGAGAGAATGACTGCTTCAAAAGATGAGGGTGGTATGGGTTTTCGATGCCTTCAAGAGTGCAACCTTGCTATGCTTGCTAAACAAGGTTGCAGATTATTATGTCACCCCGAGTCCCTGGCAGGACGTGTTTTCAAGGCAAAGTACTTCCCCAGTACTGATTATCTCTCGGCCGAACTTGGCAACAATCCCAGTTTTGTGTGGCGTAGTATCTGGGCACCCAAAGTGTGGTCTGAACCGGTGCTATTCGAACAATTGGGAATGGAGTAACTACAAATATTACTTCCCATCCATGGATTCCACATTCTTCTAACAGGTTTGTTTCATCATCTCATCCGGCTTTATATGACCAAACTGTTGATTCTCTCTTTGCAATTGATGAAAGAAGATGGGATGCTGAAATCATTAACGACTTGTTCAACCACCGTGATGCTACACTGATTGTTGGCATTCCTTTGTCACCAAATGCCGATACTGATTTCTGGTCCTGGTCTGGAGAGCGTTCAGGCATTTTCTCTATGAAAAGTGCTTACGCTCTTCTGGAAAATAGCAAGCCTAAGAGCCAAGGAGCTGATAACTCTGGGTTCTGGCACAAGTTGTGGCACCTAAAGATCCCCCCAAAGGTTAAGAACTTTCTGTGGCGTGCTACTTCTGATTGCCTTCCAACATGCCTCCAACTTGTGTCAAAACATGTGAGAATCTCATCCTCTTTCCCGGTATGTAAATCCCATCCTGAAACGACTATCCATGCTTTATTAAACTGTCAACTTGCTCTGCATTGATGGTCAACATTAGGGATTACTTTGAACATAGCTTTACCATCCTCATTTGGCAATTGGCTCCAAGAAGCTTTCCTAAAGCTTGATGAGGATCAAGTATGTCGTGCTGCGATGCTATGTTGGGCCTTGTGGAAAGCAAGAAATGCTACCGTATGGAACAAAAAACAGTCTTCCCATACCGAGATTCTGGCGTCAGCTTGTACAACCCTTGATCACTAGCGAAAAGCTCAAGACAATACATGTCTATCTTCCTTGTTCTTTGAGTATAAGGGTGATGGTGCTGAGCTTTGGACTAAACCTGATTCAAACAACATCAAGGTCAATGTTGATGCCGCCCTTTTTGCACAAGACAATTCATATGGCTTTGGTATTGTGGCTCGCGACAGTCAAGGCAAACTAATTGAAGTAAAAACTTGTTACCAAGGAGGCGATTTTAGTGCTGAAACTATTGAAGCCATTGGTATCAAGGAAGCTCTCAACTGGGTGAAAAACAAAAAATGGCAGAACGTACAGATTGAGACAGATAGCATGGTCACCGTCCAAGGTATTCGTAGTAATCAAAAGATGAACTCTACCTTTGGACTTGTTATTCAAGATTGTCAAATCCTGTTATCTTCTTTAAATAATGTAAACCTCTTTTTCATTAGACGATCAGCAAATCGAGTTGCTCATGTTGTAGCAAGGCACTCTCGATTTTTTCCTGGTTGTAACATTTTTTAGCATAATGCTTGGGCCGATTTAAAAGCCCTCTTGTACTCTGAATGCTAATATTTCAATAAAGTTGTAATTTCATTTTCAAAAAAAAAACAAAAAAGTAAACATAATATATATGTTGCCTAAATTTTTATAAAATTAACTGCCAAAAATAGCAAAAGAATCAAAATCGAAATGGCAATTTAGATTACATTTTATTGAAGAAACAAACGCACAAATAAGAAACAAAATAATTTCAAAAATCTCCAGTTTAGCCAAGTAAGACTTCAATTCTTTTATTATTATATTTTTTCTTCCCTAACTCATCAACTTTCATTTTCTCCATCATAAAATTATTATCCAATAAAAAGTCAAAATTATGCAAAGGGCAAAGAAATTATGCAAAGGACAAAGCAAGTCCCTTTGATGACGAGAACTTTTTTTTTTAAATGTGATGATGAGAACTTAATTTTGGAATAATCGACCAATCGGCAGGCCAATCGACAACAACTTATGTGAAATTTGGCCACGAAAAAATAGTAGGATGAGTGGATAACTTACCCGGTGAGGCTCCGATGCTCAATAGGACCAATCGACAGCCCAATCGACAACAACCCAATTTTGAATAAAGAATCAGACCAATCGACTGGTCAATCGTATCAACTTCAAACTAATTTTGTTTACGGTGAAGCTCCGATCATCGAGACCACTCTGATGCTCAATAGGACCAATCCATAACATATCTATTCTGAATGAAGAATCAAACCAATCAATATTGCTCGATCGCATCAACTTCAAACTCATCGTCTTCTTCATCATCATCACCGGCATTGGTCTGTATAAGATTAGGATTAGTTGTATAAGATCGTTGTGTTTCGAACCACATCAATCACATGCAAAACCCCCAAAAATAAATTAAAAAATGTATTATTTTATACTGTTTGTTAGAGAGATATGTGGCTAAGATGATTTTTTTTTATTTTAAAAAAGATTGTTTAATTTTTTGGGTTAGATCGTTGTGTTTCGAACCACATCAGTCACATGCGAAACCCCCAAAAATAAATTAAAAAATGTATTATTTTATACGGTTTGTTAGAGAGATATGTGGCTAAGATGATTTTTTTTAATTTTAAAAAAGATTGTTTAATTTTTTAGGTTTAATTATTGGGTTTATTTGTTAACGGGAGATCAAACCTATTAACATCATTAAATTTAACAGAATATTCTTTTATTTTTAAAGTATATTCTGTTAAACCAAGAAATGTCGTTAAATAGTCACTTTTAATATATAAGGATATAGAAAATACATTTGATTTCATTTAATAAACTAATATCATTATATATAATAATAATAATGAATACATTTTGGTTATACTATTTTATCTCTAATATAATTGTTATTATTTTTATATTTTATATTATTAGTCTATGTAAAGTGCCAAAAAAATATTTGTACCTTACGTGATGGAAGTAAATGAGTAAATATTAATGCAAGAACGAGAATCACAAATAGATATATTTTCCTAAGCCAAAGTGGAAAAAAAAGTATCAAATTAATTAGTGACTGATCCAAAAAGAATAATAATAATAAATACAGATAAAAGAGTTTATGATTAGAGTTTAAAAAGAGTTTAGGATTGAAAAGAATTTTTGTCAACCAAGTCAGCACCACTAACATATCTAGATACAAAAGATATCAGCCGAAAAGGAGCACCAATCAGGGGAGCATCTGAGATAGGAACACCATCATTTTCACGAGCCTGAGCCTCAACATCATCGTGTTCCTCATTTTCATCCAACGGAATTTGCACTATTTCACCAGACATCGACGATAAGGAATGCTCTGTAGTTACATCACTTTGATGGTTCTCCGGATTATGAATACCATTCGTTTCCTCTTTCACTGGAACAATGTCTACAGAGTTCAACTCCCGGTGTAACATCATCGGCATATTTTCATTGGTTCGGGACTCCTGGTAAGAAACACTAGATATTTCGGCATTTCCAAGGATCCGTTCAGATTTTTCAGTTAAAGGAACCCCAAACAAACTACTGCCTCTGTCAAGCTCAATAAACAACTCATTGACCTGAAAACCCAAAATTGAAGAGGAACCATAGGTACCATAGTTGATACAAATAAAAAGTATTAGTGGCTTTTGGGATTATGTATCAGAAGGGGTCATAAAATCATTCTGGAGTGAGCACTCTGCAAGTTCTATCATTTAGTATTCAAGCATCAAAATGTAAAATATTTTTCCTGAAATCCAACTCTTCAAATTTTGTAAGGTTACAAGGCTTCGGGTGGAGGAAACTTTTACCTTCTCAACAAGCTCTGCATTTTCTGTTACTAATTTCTCAACCAACGAACATGCTGCTTCTACCTGAGAGTTTAACTCCTCCCGTTCAGAAGAAAGCTGTATTGTTCATTCAAAACTTTAGATTATATAGCTCTTTCTTCCATTATTTTCTTTGCAAAAATGATTCAGATGAAAGAACATTAAACAAACAAAACAGTATTAAACCAGTAAATTCATCATTTAAATAAAATAATTGCTATACACACCATTGAATCCTTCAGCACAACAAAAACAAAAACCAAAAAAAAGGACCAAGAAAACAAAAGGAGAAAAACGTTGAAAGCCGATTAGATTAAGCTCAATGGTAATCAAATATTCTGATTATACTGTAGATTTGTTTTCTAGAAAATACAAAAGCATCTTCAAATGCATGTTCCAATTATGCAAATGAAACATAACCTCCACGGAAAGTACATTTTCTCCAATTACACTGCTGATAAATGATGGCCGAAATAGTCAGATGTATCCATAAACTTGCTCTGAATTATAAATATAACTAAAACTACAACTTGGTCGTTCTATGCGCAGTTCAGGACACAAACCTTTGTAAATTCTTCAGATGACTTAGAGGCAATGTTCTGAAGATCCTTAATTTGCAACTGCAGACTAGCAATGTTTTCCATCAGCTGTTCCTTTTCTTGTAAGACATTCTTTTGGGATTCTTCAAACTCCACCACCTGCCAAGCTTTGTTTTTAATCCCATATCAGAAATTTCTAATGAATAAAAAAAAATACAAGTTACCCTGTACACTCGTCGTAATCAAATGATAGGACATGAGCCAGTGAGAACGCTTATTTGATTGACCAAAAATAATTAAGTGTTAAAGAAAAGAGTACAAGATAAGGAGGGGGCTGAATCTGAAGACACAGCTAGCTGATATCTCATCTACCTCGGTAGAAAGACTTCATGGTAATAATGGAAACAAATGACTGGTTGAATCCAAAGGATCATAGCCAACATGGAACATTATTTTAGGCTGATAGAAGAAAGAAGTTATATAACATTGCAGTTCAAGCTACTTGTTGGACACTGCCTTGAAACAAACATTTTTAGATTATCTCTAATGGTGTAAATTTTGGAGAACTTTACATAAATATACTTGTAGGATATAATAATACCATATATATTGCTAAAAAAAATACACCCATTTATAAAATTAAGGAATATTTACCGTGAAACCTCTTTAACATTTGCAATTGTTACACATATAACCCTAATAAAAAAAAAGTAGCGGAAAAAGTACTTTAGTTTACGATTTTGTTGCAGTCGTACCCTTTTTTGATTATCAAACGCCAAATAAGGTTGTTAAGTGCAAGCTCAAAAACACGTGGCGATATATTTCTTTAGCTTATTTAATACGTTGATTCAATAATATACAGCCACATGTTTCTGAGTTGACACTTAACGGCCAAAAAAAGATACGACTGCAATAAAATCGTAAGATAAGGTACTTTTGTCGCCACCTTTTTTGATTAAGGTCATGTGTGTAACAATTGTAAATATTAAAGAAATTTTGCCGCAAATATCCCTAAAATTTATTATTATATACAACTTACCAACCATAATCACATCCTATAATTAATACAAACGTTACATTATGTTAAAAGAAAGATTGTGATTAGATATGTACTATTTGGTAGTTATAACCCTAAATTAGACACTAATGAGTATTTTTTTTATAACAAGCAGTAGCTAAACTAAACATTTAGATACTAATTAATAGTTATTTTTGGATAACAATTATTAGTTAAACCAAATGATTAGATACTAATTAGTATAATTTTTCTCATAAAAAAAAATTGATAGGTTAATTTTTTGGATACCAATTATTATAAAATTCCATATGATATCATTGAATATCAAATTGCATATAATTTATAATAATAAAATACTACATATCATAACAAATTAGTTTGGATGCATGTTAATACCAAATTATATATTATATCAATTATCATAATATAACACCAATAACTAGTTAAATATAGGACTAAATAGTATTAAATACATATATATATATAACTATACAATAAAAGAGTTTGCGGAATAGTACTAATTATGAAGAAAAAAATATATTTTGATACTAGTTGGTAACTTTTATGATTTTTCCAAAGCTAAAAGTAACAAATGATAACAAGAAAATAGAATATTAAATATCAATTAGTAACCAAATAAATTATTAGTAATTGCTTACGTTCAATAAATAATTTTTTTACACACTTTCTTTATCTAATAATAAAGAAAAAAATACATATTATATTAATTTTATAGAAAAGAAAGTGAGCATAATTAAGTAGAGAATAAATCATAAATATTTGTTATTTATGTTATTTATATTAAGCTATGAAAAATAAGTAATTAATTTCTTTATTATGTTTGGAGATGTAAATTTTCTTAAATTTTGTGTTAAATTTGGCTCAAAAAATAAGTTAATGTTATACAGTAAGACCTCTATTCAAGAATACACTTATATGCAAATTATATTTTAATTGAGAAATTATAACTAAATACACAGTAGAAAGAAAAAATCAACGCACTAAAATATCAATGTCACAACAATAACAAAAAAACAATCTAATTAATTAGATATTGGCATCTCCGGCAGTGATCTGAAATTATGACTTATTAATATCATCCTCTGTAATCTTTCTTATATAATAAAACTTAATAAATAAAGCATTGAAAGACTTGCACTGAAACATATACTATTATCAGCTGCAATTAATCTCCAATAAAATCTATCCGCAAGAAGATTTTTTAATTGTTTTACATCTGGATTTTTTATTTGATAAGAAAGAAGATAGTGTGTAATTACTTAAATCTGGAAAATAAGGATACAAAGAAAATAATAGACATGAAGCAAAACCAAGTCAAGCGATCACCCAACTTACTGTTAACAGCTGTGTTTTTTTTTTAATCATTTCATACAGTAGAGATATGCAGGTTACATGCGCTGTGTTTTTATTTTTATTTTTTCAAATAAAAAATAAACGGGAAAAGCAGTTGAACTGTAGCTCAGAAAAATGAAGGTTCATACCTGCATTTGTAGTCTAGCAATATCCTCATTCAGGTTCACAATCATTTCTTTAGCTCGAACCTGCAGAAACATCAGAAAATGACAAGTAACTCACCTTATTGAACACAAAAGCCGAATATTCAATCAAAAACATTATGGTCCTGTAAAACTCTCCTTCCTGCCAAGAATATGATGGAGTTATATTACCCTGGGGATCGTAAGTTCTATATGCTTCATGATTGGCTAAGGTAGAGTCAGGGAATCAGAGCTAAAGCTCTACTGGGAGATGACCAGTCAAATTATCTAGGAAGTAGGAACCATTTCAAGATTTCTCTTTGTAATACTCTATTTCCAATTTGATAATATGATTACTTCTTTTGTCTTTATGCTATTTTCTACTTTGGTTCTATCAGACATATAGAAAAGGTCGGCAAAAAAATACCTCGTTCAGAACCCAGGACTGTCTCTCTTTTTCTAGATGTTCAACTCTTTCTTGTATGCTTACCTGCGAAAAATTTATAATTATAAGATAATGACTTAGAAGTTAGAAGTATTGATTCTTAAAAATATATTTGCACTCAAGTATTATTGATTCTTATAGTGTTTCAAATTTCACCAGCAACAACAAGAAACAGTGATTTGGTAAAAGAAACATAGGAGCCCACATTGAAGTATGAGATTGGTTAGTCGTATATAACTATTTGGGCAATCTTCTCTCTTAGGCTAGCTTTTGGGAGTGAGTTTTACCCAAGTGGTTGTATCACATGACAAGAACCAGTGCCAACATAAATGTCGATTACAAGAAAAAGAGGAGCGTGGAAAAAATTATTCAGGAATGAAGTTACCTCTTTCAAGAAAAAAAAGAAAATCGTGAAACAAATTTCTATTAATAAGATTGAATTAAATATAAGTAGAGGATAAGGTTCATTTTTTCTCCTCTCTTTTACTCCATTCACAAGGGAGAGAGGATGAAAAAACTTATGAAAAAAAGATTGACCTCTTTCAGATACCAAGTATTCTTCTCATCAACCAACTGATTTATTTTCTCCACCAGCTGACCCTGCCAGTGACAGCATCAAATTAGTCCCCTCAAATTCTCAATTTGCTTCATAAAATGTTGTAAATAAAAACAAACTTTATTTTGTGTAGAGAAAGAGCAGTTGAAAGTACATATCAACAATCAACATTATTATACAGTAGAACCTCTATTCAAGAATACTCTATTCAAGAATAACCTCTAATTTGTTATAAAAAAATGAAGTCCCAATTTGGGCCAGTTATAAATAAGAATAACCTCTATATTGTAATTAATTATACATTTTTTAAGTCCCTTATTAATAAAATATACCTCTATATAAGAATAATTATATTAAAAAAATATATACATATATTTTATAAATTTACTTATGTAGAATTAATAATTTTATTTCAAATTATAGTACATGTATAAATATTATATGTACTCAAAAATAATTTTAATATGATATAGTATTAAGAATTGTTTATTGGTATTTTTGTTACATTGATATTTTTTGATATTTTGATTTTTTTTTTTCAAGTGTAACTCTATTTAGTTATAACCTCTCAATTAGAATATTATTTTCTTAGTCCCAAGTGTATTCTTGGATAGGTTCTACTGTATATTGTTACAAATTTACGTAAGTAATATCTCTCTGCATGTGTATTTCAGCAATATATATGTATGTATGTATGTATACGTATATTTTAAGAAAATTCTATACTTAAGATCACCTCTTTTTGAAGCCATAAATCTTTTGCACTCTGTAACTGAACAATTTCCAACTCTAGACTATCCTGTGATTTGTAAATTATCCAGTCAGCTACACATGGAAGAAAGTGCATAAATTCCAAACAGGTAATGGACTACACTTCTAAATCCATACAGAACTTTTCCTTATTTTTTCTCCTAATTGTGTGTCATCGTTCTAATCATATTACCTTGTTCAGGATACAAGAACTTTTTTCATCTTGTAATTGTTTGATCACCTCCCCATAGGTAAACTGAAAGAGAAATGCACAATATCTTAAGCAGAACAAAATGTTTATAAAAATTCACCAACTTAGAGTAACCACCTCTTTCTGTAAATGCAGATCATTATCTTTTTGTAGTTTATTAATTGTATCTTCTAAGGAAGCCTGAGAAAAGGGAAAATGGTGAGTCTCATCATCTAAACCCCAATCCAAGCATGATATAATAGTAATATATTTTTGAACTAATCTCAAAATAAAATGTAGAGACTGCACAATACCTCTTTTTGTATGTGATTATCATTTTCTTTTTGTAATTGTTTAATTGTTTCTTCCAAAATAGCCTGTAAAATGATAGTCAGTATCAGGTCAAATCTATATTCAAAAGAACTATCTAGTTTGGAAAAGTATAAATCAGAATTAAAAAATAGTTTACTACTAATATATTCTATTGTCAATAGAATCCCCAGCATTTTTCATCATATTCTATTGAAATGAATTGAAATTTAAAAGAAGCTGGTCGGTAATGCATAAACATATAATTGTTCTCTATATGGGTATGTATCTATAGATTGAGCAACGGTGTGCACCAAACCTGTTTCTGAAAGTGAACATCTTTCTCTATCTGTATTTGTGCAGATGTTTCTTCTAAAATAGCCTGTAAGGTAATGAGAACGGAATTAGGTTAACTGAACTCCATTACAAAAGCCAAATTGCTCAGCAAATTGTAAAACAAATGCTTACCTCTTCTTGATGCGACTGAGGCACCTCAGATTCAGCTGAAATGGACTGCTGAAAGGCATGTTTGCGATTCAGTCATCGAGATTACAAATATATAAATATACATTCAAATTATTTATGCAGAAATTTCTTTAAATTCCGTGCCTAGTTTTGGCAGCACTACAACTGTTCTGTAAGTATATGTTTCCTAAAAGTGTACACAATAAATTCCCAAATAATAATCAGTCAAAAGGATTTCTTACGGAATTTATAGTAGCATTTAGAGGAGCGTCGTGTTGGGCATGGCCATTGACAGTAGCCCCTCCTTCTACTTCTGTCTCCGTAATCTTACTCTGTTTATTCTTCTTTTTCTTGTTGTTTTTCTTCTTCCTCTTCTCGTCCTCCATTTTCGAATAATTATTTCAAAATGTGTCCTCCAATACAATAAACCCTATATTGTAATTGTAAAACAAAACTTTACTAATTTAAAATGATTCTAAAAAAACACTAACACGCCACCTACAGATCCACTTTCTGCCTATTATCAAATACAGGGAGCCTCCTCCAGATCCAGTAAGCGAGAATGCGATTTCATTTTGTAATTTGTTTTTTCTTTTTAGTTTTCGTTAATTATTTTCATTGAAATTGAGGATGTGGCCGTCTATCTACTACTCTTTCGCACGTTTTCTCTTGTCAAGAATCAGGGCTGCACATTTGGGTCTCCAACTCGGTTCCCACCCAATACCCCCCAGGCCCGAACTCAAAAAATCCGAAAAAATAAAGAAATTATTTTACAAATACACAAAAACAACAAAAAAGAAAAATAATAAAAATAGAGTTTCACAAAATTTAAAATATTTTTTAAGATTCTTTTAATTTTATTTACAGAATATAAAATTTGTACTCTTGTTAATTTATTGTTGATTTTTTTGTTATCTGTATATTATTTTTTATTGTTATTTTGATACTACTTTTATATAATTTGTTTTTGTTGTTTTTTTATTTCTATAAAAAACAATGAAAATGTAAAAAAACAAAGTTATTTAAACGTAAAAATATAATTATCCTACAAATTAAAACTATTCATTTGCAACCGAAATATTGGTCCATTGTTGGCAGTGATGTGATCCGTACATTTAAACATTTCTTTGCAACCGAGCAAATGCCGGTAGGGATGAATAATACGAATATTGTGCTAATCCCGAAAAAAAAAAAAAAAAAAAAAAAAAAAAAAAAAAAGAACCCTGAGCAAATGAGTGAGTTGCGCCCCATTTCTCTCTGCAATGTCATTACCAAAGTTATTACTAAGGTTCTTGCTAACAGAATGAAGGGATTATTGTCTGAGGTTATCTCCAAACATCAAAGTGCCTTTATTCCTCGCAGGTTAATTACAGATAATATAATGGTCTCGTTTGAAATTCTACATTATCTTAAGCGGAAGCAGGTGGGCAAGGATGGTTTTATGGCGTTGAAATTGGATTTAAGTAAAGCTTATGATATAGTGGATTGGCATTTTTTGTGCGCTATGCTTGCTCGATTGGGATTTGCTGATAAGTGGATTCGTCTTATTTTTAGATGCTTGTCCTCGGTACAAAATTGGATTGTGAGTAGTGGCCGAACTATGGGGCCTATTTGTTGGGTTTTATGCCCTAAATAAAACCTCATTTCAATGTAATCCAGATTATTCAATATCAATAAAGTCACAGAAGTATTTTTCATTCATTTGTGTATGTTTTGGTTCACCTTATCAATTGTTTGTCTATTTGATTTATAAATCCATTTAAACCATTTTCACATACTTGATCATGTTTATTGTGTTGTCAACACAGTGGAAAGTAAACATGACTATGTGAATAAAGGATTCCTAGATTTATCAGAACACTGGGTTTTACTGATATGACAATCTACAACAGAGTTTACTTGCATTTGGAGAAATGCTATGTTCTTTCCAGAATATTGGTTAAAGTAAAGCTCGGGTTGGATGCATGGAGTACGCATTGGAGTGGACCGATATTGAACTTTGAAATAGATTTATAAAACTTACTGTAATATCTATTCAATTCAATATCACTAAGTTGATCCTAGATCAAATGATCTAAATCCTGATATGGTTAGGTTCAATCTCAAGAGTATTATTCGTGTTCTTTGATTTGTTAGTTAAGCCTACTTTTGGGTCAGGGTGATACGTACATTTTGGGAACACGGTAGTGCAATTGAGTGGGAGCGCTAACATAAATATGGAATCTATAGCTTCTATCTGGCGAATAGTAAGCAAAGGATGATTTCCTTCGAGCTTTACCAAACGAAGATAAATGGTGGAGTACTCATTTCACTTAGCTGAAATATCATTTATACAGGGTTAAGTGTTTTAAGGATAAAATACATTGTAGGGTGTTACGGTAATTAAATCTCTTTACAATGTAAATCATCCATATAGAGGATCATTGATCAAATTAGGATTATAACAATGGATAACTAATGACGTGTCTATATGGTGGAACATATAGAGCGTTCTATATAACTGAGAGTGCAATTCTAAGTTTTATGCATGGATTCAATGAAGAATTAATAAGTCAGTGAATTTAAGTAGTAAATTCTTGATCTGCTTATTGGAAGCTCGGATATATAGACCCATGGTCCCCTCACTAGTTGAGACAATATTACTTGTAAGACTCATTTAATTGATTTTAATTAATCAATTATAATTCTCAAGTTAGACTATGTCTATTTGAGAATTTATCACTTATTAAGTGCAAAACAGTAAATAGAGAATTTGAAGGGTATATTTATTAATTGGGAAACTTTAATTAGTTTTATTATTAATAAATAAATGACAATATATTATTTGATAATTAATTTTAATGATTAAATAATTAGATTTGACATTTATGAGGTTGAATAAAGGAATTGGCAGTTTTTGACAAAATAGGAAACTACCAATGTAGGAAAAGGAAAGTTGGAAAAGTGGAAAGCCTTGTTTCCACAATGCCTAGGCCGGCCACTTTGCTTCCCTTTTCCCATTGATTTTTCAATTTTTAATGCCAAGTAATTCAACCATAGCCCTATGTGGTCTTCTATAAATAGAAGGTAAAGGCTTCAGTTTTTGTAACACTTTGACAGAATTTTTCTCTCACACAAAAACTTTGCTCAAGCCGCCACTCTCTCTCTCTCTCTACCTTCTCTGTTTTCGAAATTCTCTAAGTGATAGAGTAGTGCCCACACACATCAAGTAATACCTCAATCATAATGAGGAAGGATGTGTAGAATTCAGATTCAACAAAGAAGGACATTCGGGCTCAGATCTTGATTATACTTTGTGACAGAAAGGAATCAAGGGTTAGAGATCTGAGTGGGAGGAGACATATATTCCGCTGCACCCAATGTAAGATTTCTCTTACTTTTATGTGTTTAATTTTCTATCGTTTTAGAAGTTCATATTTAGGTTGTTAAATCAACATACTTGTGAGTAGATCTAAGATCCTGGTAAAATAATTCCAACAACTGGCACCAGAGCCATGGTAAATTGATTTGCTTGCAAGAAATTTGGACTTAAAACGATTTGTTTGTGTTTTGGATGGTATCATGTTGCTTTGTGTGTCATATTGATGTTTGATTGTTGTTTGTGAATTCTGGAAAAAATAGTTACTTTTCTGTTTCTGTAATTATTTTTATTGGATAGTTTGGAAAATTCTAAGCAATTTACTTTTTTACAGAACTCGATTTCGATTTAATTTGAATTAGTTATGAATTTTTGAAAATTGGAAATATCGGGATGTGAGCACCTTCCCACGCGCGCGAAATGGCTGCATGCAGCCTCCCTGCGCCGTGAAAGCTCAGCCAGCATCCAAGGGGCGCTCGCGGAATGGTATGCTACGCATACCATCCGTACTGTTCATCATTTTTTTTCAATTTTTTTCGATTTTTCATGCTATTTCATGGAATTAACTTCCGATTTTTTGTGTAGTTTTGTATATTGATTTTTGTTTTTCAAATTTCAAATCTAATTATCAGAAATAAATTAATTTGATTTTTCAAAATTAATTTTAGATATTAGTGTAATTTGAATTTGAAAATAGGTTAAAATCAAGTTTTGCTTACCTCTTTTTTTATTTCCTTTAAAATTTGATTATTTTTTTTTTTAAGGTCAGATATTAATTTTTTTTGGTAACTTGACCTTATTTAGAATAAGATCAAAATAATCATGATATTTTAAAAGAGGAAATAAGATATTTTTGTTAACTTTTAATTTTGTTATTCTTACTTAAATTAAATTGTAAAATAAGAAAAGGGTATGTATTTACCATTTTCTATTTTATTGAATATTTAATTTATTAAATAACATGAAATTTAAAAGGTAAGTTAACAAATTTATTTTGAAATGATATTTAGGTTACCTAAAACCTAATTTTTCAAAATTGTAGGTTTAATTTTTAAATTTTTTTTAAAACCGATTTTTTTTTTGAAATATATATTTAAAAATTAAATAAATCCTACAACCAACTATCCAAATCTAACTTGTTGCAGGAGTATGTGTTTTAGATTGTTTGTAAGTTTTCTAAAACCTATTATTGCTTGATCTAAATTGTCATGGTTAACTTGTTGACAGATCCAATGATCTGATTTTAACCCATGGTTCAATTGTCAATAGATCAAGTAAATAATTTGTAACAGGTAATTTTTACATTCTTCTTTCATTTGTGTATGACCTAGTAGCATGATAGGATCCATCCAAATCTGTGTGCTTGTGTGAGCCTATATGTTTAATTTCTGTTATAGATACATATAGGTTGTTGTTGCTAAATAAAATGTCATAACTTGATAGATTTTATTTCGGCTCATTTAGTAGTGGGCCTATTCAATTAATAACAGTTGTTCATTTTAAGGTTAAATTCCTCTCTTTTGGGCCTTGTGTGAGAGTTGGGAGCCATAGAAGTGGGTACGACATACTGAACCCAGCTCCCCCTCACATGAACAACCCTAATTGTGAAGGCCCATTTGCCTGATTTGGATAACTGTGCTAGGTTAATTATATTAGTTTAACCTAATAAAATTGATTAGCAACATAATTAATTTCATTCTTCCTTGAAATTAATTTAAGAAAAACATAGTTTGAAGAATGATATTCTAGAAAAACTATATGTATTTTTCTTGTGTTTAATTAAATATAGAATTATAACCATGTAAATTCTTTCTGAATCTTAATTTCATAATTTCATTAAATATTCTTATTTAAGTTAAGATTTAGTTTTATCTAACAAATCAACTTAGATTTGAATATCTTTTGAATTTCCTATTATAAATTAAGTTGAGGAATTTTAGGAATTGGTTATTAAGATTCTTTGGATATTTTTTAAGTTGATATTTTATAAATATGGAAAACTTAAAATGGAATATCTTCTAAATTGAGTGGTTACCACTTAATTGTTAATATTTAATTAAGTCATTGATTGAAGAATATTTAAGTTGGATATTTTAGATTTCTCTAAACAACTTAAATAAGATATTTTTCAAATTTATTCCATTTTTGAAATTTAATTAAAGTTTTTTTAAAAAAAACTTTAATTTGTAATGTTTCATTATCGAGATATGGAATATAAATGATTAAACAAAATACATATTTTAAATAATAAGCTTTAATCAAGAGAAATTCGATCTCCATTGTTGGTTTTACATAGCTATTGTTTTAGTGAGTAATCCTCCCTAATGGAGGAAAGTTCATTAGCAAGTTAGCGCCGTTTAATCTCGAAAGATAAGTATTCTTGTAAGTTTTTTATATTGTTTTTGACCACCCTAATGGTGGCGACTGTATAAGACTTACAAGAGTATGAAACAATGGTGGAAGCTCATAAGATAAAATTGCCTTGACTCTCGCCTAAACGGGACAACGCTGAATTCCAATCTTGATCGAATAAAAGGTTGCTAGAATGATTGTCATTTTAGATGAATTGACAACTCTATTCAATGGATGATGCTTTGACTCTCGCCTAAACGGGACACTGTATCAGTTTGTTGGAAACCTTGGAAAATAAACTATGTTAGATTTAGTATTTTTATAACATATGTGATAATCTGTTATTTTCTGAACTTGTGTATGAATTTATAGAACCAAAACCTTACTTCTGTTTATTGATATGTTGTAGTGCCAATATGAATAACCCTCACCCCGATCTACTCCTAGTTAGTATCTTCGCAAAAGAACTCAATAGTGTGAAAATGCATCCTGGTAGTTGCATTAACTCGCACCTATTGTTGATGAATCTGAAGTTCCAAAAGGCAAATCTACTTAGAATTTATTTATCAAAGGAACAATGGGTACGACTCATCCTTAATAGTCTTCCTCCGGAGTATGATAGTTTCGTTCTATATTACTTGTTAAACAATCCTCACTCCTCCGACATGGACAAACTCGAGACTGAGTTGAGGGCCCATGAGCGGAATTTGATTGCAATGGGACCTCCTGGTATTGCAAACTTTAATTAGAGGAAGAGGATTAAGCATGAGGGCTCTAACAAAGCTGCTTCTTCAAATACAATTATCAGACATCATGTTCTATGTGCGAATTGTAATGGAAAGGGACATAAAGAAGAACAATGTCCCAGGCTTCCAGACAATTCAAACGAAGGTGATGCTTTTGTCTTTGAATCATGTGTTTTAGAGAATGACAAATCCACCTGGATTGTTGATTCAAGATCTACTAACCATGTATGTTCTTCATTGCGGCTGCTTGAAACTTGGGAGAATCTTCACCCAAATGAGTTAAAGCTAAAAGTTGGAAATGACGAGTTGGTATCAGTTAAAGCTAGAGGAACAGCCTGTATCAAGTTTCATACAAAGAAATTTTTACTTTTACAGAATGTTTTATATATTCCAAACTTTAGTAGAAACTTGATTAGTGTTTCGTGTTTACAAACACAATTTTATATATTGAATTTTTCGAGTTCAAATTGTTCAATTTCTCGTAATGGATTTCATATATGTGTTGCTAACATGGAACAAGGGCTTTATGTTCTAAGACCTGATACTCAAATCTCACTAAATACTGAACTTTTCAATGTAGCTAAACCTAGAAGCCTTAAGAGAAAAGAGATTGATAATGATGATCAAACTTATCTATGGCATTTACGTTTAGGTCATATAGGTTTTGATAGACTCAATAGGCTAACCAAAGATGGTCCATTGAAAAATGTCGTCTTAGGAGAACTGCCAGTATGCGAGTCATGCCTAGAAGGAAAAATGACCAAACGTTCTTTCTCTGCAAAGGGAGAGCGTGCCGAACAACCCCTAGGGTTAGTGCATTCAGATGTTTGCGGACCTCTGAATGTAAAAGCCCGAGGTGGTTATGAGTATTTCGTCACTTTCATTGACGACTTCTCTAGATACAATTTTCTTTACCTAATGCAAAAGAAATCTGAAACGTTTGAAAAGTTTCAGGAATTTCATGCTTTGACTCAAAACCAATTAGGTAAAACATTAAAGATCTTACGAACTGATAGGGGTGGAGAATATATGGATATGCAGTTCAAAGATCATTTAACTGAACTTGGAATTGAATCCCAATATACTGCCCCAAGCACTCCACAGCAAAATGGAGTTGCAGAAAGAAGAAATCGCACTCTCTTGGAAATGGTTAGGTCCATGCCGAGTTATTCAACTCTGTCTACGTCCTTCTGGGGATATGCTATTCAAATGGCAAACGACATTTTAAATGTTGTACCTGTTAGGTTTTATGCCCTAAATAAAACTCCATTTCAATGTAATCTATTTTATTCAACATCAATAAAGAAACAGAAGTATTTTTCATTCATTTGTGTATGTTTTGGTTCACTTTATCAATTGCTTGCCTATTTGATTTAAAAATTCATCTTAAACCCTTTTCACATACTTGATCATGTTTATTGTGCTGTCATCACATTGGAAAGTAAACATGACTATGTGAATAAAGTTTCCTAGATTTATCAGACACAGGGTTTTACTGATATGATAATCTACAACAAGAGTTTACTTGCATTTGGAGAAATGCTATGTTCTTTCCAGAACATTGGTTAAAGTAAAGCTCAGGTTGGATGCATGGAGTATGCATTGGAAGGGACCGATATTGAACTTTGACTTAGATTTAATTAAACTTACCGTAAAATCTATCCAAGTCAATATCGCCAAGTTGATCCTAGATCAAATGTTCTTAATCCTGTTATGATTAGGCTCAATCTTGAAAGGCTATTCGTGTTCTTTGATTTGTTAGTTAAGCCTACTTTTAGGTCAGGGTGATACGTACATTTTGGGAACACGGTAGTGCAATTGAGTAGGAGCGCTAGCATAAACATGGAATCTATAGCTTCTATCTGGCGAATAGTAAGCAAAGGATGATCTCCTTCGAGCTTGACCAAACGAACATAAATGGTGGAGTACTCATTTCACATAAGCTGATATATCATTTATACGGGGTCAAGTGTTTTAAGGATAAAATACATAGTAGGGTGTTACGGTAGTCTAATCCCTTTACAGTGTATATCATTCATATAGAGGATCATTGATCATATTAGGATTATAACAATGGATAACTAATGATGCGTCTATATGGTGGAACATATAGAGCATTCTATATACTGAGAGTGCAATTCTAAGTTCTATGCGTGGATTCAACGAAGAATTAATAAGTTAGTGAATTTTAGTGCTAAATTCTTGATCTACTTATTGGAAGCTCGGTTATATAGACCCATGGTCCCTGCACTAGTTGAGATAATATTGTTTGTAAGACTCATGTAATTAGTTTTGATTAATCAATTATAATTCACAAATTAGACTATGTCTATTTGTGAAATTTTCACTAAGTAAGGGCGAAATTGTAAAGAAAGAGTTAATAGGGGCATATTTGTTAACTATGATACTTTGTATGGTTCAATTAATAAATATGATAAATGACAATATTATTTAATAATTACTTATAGTTATTAAATAGTTAGAATTGGCATTTAAATGGTTGAATTAAAAAATTGGCATTTTTGAGAAAATCAGATACAAAAGTGTTAAAATTGCAAAATTGCAAAAAGCAAGGCCCAAATCCACCAAGCTATGGCCGGCCACTTTTGTAGGAATTTTAAACTGATATTGTCATTATTTTAATGCCAAATAATTCAAACCTAACCCTAGTGGAATGCTATAAATAGATAGTGAAGGCTTCAGGAAAATTAGACTTCTGAATTAGAAAAACCTGAGCATTCTCTCTCTTCCTTGGCCGCCACTCTCTCTCTCTGTTCTTCCTTCAGATTTCGAACTTACCTTAGTGATTAGAGTAGTGCCCACACACAGCAAGCAATACCTCAATCATAGTGAGGAAGATCGTGAAGAAAGATCATCTGCTACAGAAAGGATACAAGGGTTAGAGATCTGAACGGAAGGAGTCATTTAATTCCGCTGCACCCAATGTAAGGTTTCTTAAACTTTATACGTGTTTATTTCATCGTTTTAGAAAGTTCATATTTAGGATGTTAATAAACATACTTGCGAGTAGATCTAAGATCCTGGTAAAATAAACTCCAACAGTACCATCTAAAGCAGTCCCTAAGACACCCGTCGAACTATGGAATGGTCGTACACCTAGATTACGCCATTATAGGATTTGGGTGTGCCCTGCTCACGTCTTGAGAAAGAAAGAAGGCAAACTGGAATTGCGAACTGAAGTTTGCATGTTTGTCGGAAATTCTAAAGAGACTAGGGGTGGAATATTTTATAGTCACAAGGATAACAAAGTGTTTGTTTCTACAAATGCTACTTTTCTTGAAAATAACTATATGAAAGACAACAAACCGAAAAGTAAAGTTGTATTAGAAGAAATGCTAACAGATATAGTGTTGGGTTTTATGCCCTAAATAAAACTCATTTCATATAATCAGATTTACTTATTAATAAAGATCAGAAATAACATTTTATGTTGCATGGTTCACATGATTTATTTCATGATTATCTGTATATAATGTATGAATTCCTTTTTAAGTCGAGAACATATGTGTTTGTTAAAGATTATAGTGTTGTCACCACAATGGAATATAATCTTTATTATATGTTCAAAAGTTTATTCCCTGATTTGTCAGAAGACTGGATTTAGACTGACATGGTATAATCAGCGATAGGTATTCTTACACCTTGGAAAAGTGTTATGTCCTTTCCAGGACATTGGCAAAGTTTACCAGTATCGGATGTATGGAGTATACATCGAAAGGGACCGATATTGAACTTTGATTAGATATATTAGAACTTACCGTAATATCTATTCAATTCAATATCACCTGTTGATCCTAGATCAAATGATCTCAATCCTGATATGGTTAGGTTCAATCTCAAGAGTGTTACTCGTGTTCTTTGATTTGTTAGTTAAGCCTACTTTTTGGGTCAGGGTGATACTTACATTTTGGGAACACGGTAGTACAATTGAGTGGGAGCGCTAACATAAATATGGAATCTATAGCTTCTATTTGGCAAATAGAAGTAAAGGATGATTTCCTTCGAGCTTAACCAAACGAAGATAAATGGTGGAGATCTCATTTCACTTAGGTGAAATATCATTTATACAGGGTTAAGTGTTTTAAGGATAAAATACATTGAAGGTGTAGCGGTAACAGTAGTGCCTTTTCAATGAAGATCATCTATATAGAGGATCATTGATCACATTAGGGTTATAACAATGGATAACTAATGACGTGTCTATATCGTGGAACATATAGAGCGTTTCTATATGGCTGAGAGTGCAATTCCAAGTTCTAAGTGTGGATTCAATGAGGAATTAATAAGTTAGGGAATTTACTTGGTAAATTCGGTTCGACTTATTGGAAGCTCGGTTATATAGACCCATGGTCCTCATACTAGTTGAGACCATACTGCTTGTAAGACTCAGTTAATTGATTTTGATTAATCAATTAAATTCTAAAAGTTAGACTATGTCTACTTTATGAATTCTCACAGTTTAAGGATGAAATCGTAAAGAAAAGGGTTTCTAGGTTTAATTATTAATTGAGAGACTTTGTATGTCTAATTAATAATTATTTTAAATGACAATATTATTTAATAATCTATTTTAGTTATTAAATAATTAGTTTTGGCATTTAAATGATTAGAATTTGAAAAATGACATTTTTGGAGAAATAGAAATAAAATTGAGGAAACTGCAAAATCCAAGTGAGGCCCATTTCACCCTATGGCCGGCCACATGGTTTGCTTGTTTCCCAATTATTATTTTCAATTTTAATTGCCATGTAATTGCTAATCAAAGCTTAGCAATAACAGGAAAGTGGTGGATCACACTAAATAAGGCAGTTAATCAATTACACAGTAAAAGAGGAAACTGTTTATTTGGAAAGTTGTGCTCTCCCTTTTCCCTATATAAAGCAATTCTTGTTCTCTTCTCTTGCATGTCTTTGTACGCAATCAAAAGCCACGAAATTCAAGAGAGAAAAAGAGAGAAAATTTCTTAATCCTTGTGAGATGAGTAGTGCCCACACACATCAAGTGGTATCTCAATCATAGTATGTAAGACTATGGAAATTCTGCATCAAAGAAGGATAAAAGAAGATCCAGGTTTAGATCTTGGTGATGCTCTGCTACAGAAAGGAATCAAGGGCTAGAGATCTGAACGGAAGGAGTCATATTATTCCGCTGCACCCACTGTAAGGTTTTCTAACTTTATATGTGTTTATTTTCATTGTTTTAGAATTCATATTAGGTTGTTAATCCAACATACTTGTTAGTAAATCTAGATCCTGGTAAAATAATTCCAAAAACTAGCACCAGAGCCATGGTAATGATTTACTTTCATGTAATATGAATTAAAACGATGATTGATATGTTCTGTGTTGATTTTGATGGTTTCATGTTGGTTTATGTGCTTATGTGATGAATGTTAATGTTGTACGAAATTTTTCCATGAAAGATATTTTTTTCAATTTTTGAAAATATTTTATTTGGATTCCTTGTGAAAAATTGAGCAATTTTCGTTTTTATGGAACTCGATTCCGATAAAAATTGAGAAAGATATGAATTTTGGAAAATCGGGATTCAAGGCTGTCAAGGGTGGTGCTCATGCGCACCAAACCCTCGGATCAGCCTTCCCATCCGCGCGCGTAAGCCTGGGCGTGCACCCTGCAGCTGACCGAGACTTCTCGGTCGAAGACCCTGCAAGCGCCGAGTTTTCTCGGCGCCCCTCCCTCGTCCGCGCGCGTAGACAGGCTGTTGGCAGCCTCCTGGGCTGCTGCATGCAGCCACTTTCCCAAAATTGCGATTTTTGGGATTTTTTCCCAAAAATCCAACTTTTTCATGGGATTGTTTCCCAAAAATTCATTTTTCTATTTTTAAATATTTATAAATTGAAATGTTTCCAATTTTAAATATTTTCAATTTGGAATTTTTCTAATTTTTAAATATTTCTTTTTTGGAATGTTTCCAATTTTAAAAATTTCTTATTATGGTCAGATTTAAAAATTTGTTAACTTCTTTAATATTTATTTATTATTTAATTATAAGATTAGATATTTTGATATTTAAGATATTTTAAATTAAAAGATAATTTTGTCTTTTTATTTAAAATATTATATTAAAATTATCTTATATGACAAATTAAATAATTAATAAATTTGAAATTAACATAGATATTTTTATAGATATACTTACCATAATGTTTTTCAAATTCAAAAATTTGTTATTTTGTTAAATATTTAATTATTTATAAATTATAAGTATAAAAATGATATTTTTTCTATATATATATATCATTTTTTCCTTATTAGAAATTTATAAATCATATCTTAAATATTTAAATAACATAGATATTTTTGTAGAGATTTGAATATTGCTTAATTTGTCATATTTTGACATATAATTATGGTAATTATTATTCATTTATTATTTTATTCCTAAAATAATAATTATCTAACCAAATATATTTTAAAATTAGTTTATTTTATTAAATTATAAGATCTAAAAGTGATATTGAAGATTCTTTCCTTTCAAATCATTGATCTTATTAGATATTTAATTTAATTTGATTCAAATAAACCTAGATATTTTAAAATTATTTTCCTTTATTTGGTTAGTTTAAGAATAATAATTTAATTATATTAATATCTTATTTTCACATCTGTTACATGGACAATGTTTGTTTATTTATATTGTTATTTCAAAAAACTTTTTTTTAACAAACCTATTATTTATCTGATTTAAATTGGTATGATTAACTTGTTGACAGATCCCATGATCTGATTTTAATCATAGTCCAATTGTCAATAGATCTTATAAATAATTTGTAACAGGTAAATTTTGTACTTTTTTCATCTGTGTAAACCTAGTAACATGATAGGGCCCATCCAAATCATTTGACCTGTGTGAGCCTATATGTTTGCTTTTGGGCTTAGATACATATAGGAAGCCCATTTAAGTTTTTACTAAGTAAATGGACTAGGTTGCTAAAATAAATTTTGACATAAGGAAATTTATTTAGGTCCAATTAGATTTGGGCTTATTCAATGAATAACAATTGTTTATTTTAAGGTTAAATTCCTCTCTTTTGGGCCTTGTGTGAGAGTTGGGGGCCATAGAAGTGGGTACGACATACTGAACCCAGTTACCCCTCACATGAACTACCCCAATTGTGAAGGCCCATTTGCCTTATTTAAATAATTGTATTAGGTTAATTATATTAGTCTAACCTAATTAAAATTGAATTAGCAACATAACTAACTTTTAAAATATATGAAATTTATTTTTCATTGTAATATTTTAAAGTTAATTTTAGAAAAACACTTAGTTAATGATATATATTCTAGATAGTTATTTCTAGTACTAATTATTATTTCTAATATTAAATAGGAAAATATCATAGATTGTGAAATTAATTGTTTCCTAATTAATTTTGGTACAATCTAAGTTTAGTATATTTTCCTAGTATTAAACTAGAATTAATAATTAAGTTTCCTCTTTACTTAATTATTTATTTTTTGAATTTAATACATTTAATTAAATTGAAAATTTCAATATCTAAGTTGATTTTCATCATGATACTTTAATATTGTTATTTTCATGTTATTTAATTAAAGTTGAAAATTATTTTAAGTTTGGAATCTTATTTCAGAATAACTTAAGTTTGAATAATTTTCAAAATATATTTTATTTTATTTTATTAATCATTTCCCAAAATTTTGAAATTGCATCACCTTGATGCAGAAATTTCGAATTTTATTTGAAAAATAGATTAAAGTTGAAAATTATTTATTTAATTTTGGACCAACTTAAATCATTGATTTTTTCATTTAATGATTAATTAAAATAAATGAACTAAAATATATTATAAATAGAAATTGGATTAATTAGTCAATGAAAGTCTAGATAGATATTATCTGTTTTGCTTGAAGTATTTTTCTAGTGTATTTAATTAAATAGAAAATTAATATTTAAGTTGATTCTTTATCATGATACTTAAATATTTGAAATTTTTCTTAAATATTTAATTAAATAGGAAAATTATATTTTTTGTTGAAAATTAATTTTTAATTAATTTTGGGCCAACATAAAATTAGAGTAATTTTCCAGGATTTATTTTTATTTTATTTTAAAGCATTTTCGAAATGCAATATATATTTATAGAAAATTAAATTTGAGTTGTAAATTAATTTTGAAACAACTTAAATTGAATAATTTTCTAAATATTTATGGAAATTATTACTAAGATGGAAATAATTCACGTTATTTCATATCCATCTAAGTATAATTTATAAATATTACATTAAAATTTATATTTAGAATTTTTCATTCTAAATTGGAAATTTTAATTAAATAAATATATATTTAAAATAAATGGATTAAAATAAATATTAGAAGAAAATACAACCCTTCATTAAATAATGAGCTTTATTATTATAAGGATATTCGATCTCCATTGTTGGTTTTACATAGCTATTGTTTTAGTGAGTAATTCTCCCTAATGGAGGAACGTTCATTAGCAAGTTAGCACCGTTTAATCTCGAAAGATAAGTAATCTTGTAAGTTTTTTATATAGTTTATGCTCACCCTAATGGTGGCGACTGTATAAGACTTGCAAGAATATGAAATAATGGTGGAAGCTCATAAGATAGAATAGCCTTGACTCTCGCCTAAACGGGACAACGCGGATTTCAATCTTGATCGAATAAAAGGTTGCTAGAATGTTTAACATTTTAGATGAGCTGACAACTCTATTCAATGAATGGTAGCTTTGACTCTCGCCTAAACGGGACACTGATATCAGTTTGTTGAAAACCTTGGAAATTATTTAGGATTGTATGTTTTAGTATTTTCACTTGTCATTCCTACTTGCTATGTGCTTCATAATTTCTGAATTGTGTATGAATTTGTATTGAACCATGTTATTTTTTGTTATTAAATTGTAGTTTAATTTCGAATCTTCATTGTTGGTCTAACTTGATTTGTTTTTCTAATGAGATAAATCCCTAATGGATTTTCACCATTAGACTAACATAATAGTGTTAGATCTCGAAAGATAAATATTGTATATGCAACATCTAGCTGTTCATCAATTGATGACACCCTAGACTAGTACTTTACAATATGAAACAAGAAGATTGTATAAATAAGATTACTTTGACTCTCGCTAATCGGAGCATCGTTGGATTCTTATTTAAAACGAAATTATCTTAATTCTTCTTAGCTTATTCATTTCGAATTAGCTTAATGACATATCATTGGATGAATGGTCTATAAATCATATAAAGTCTTATTTTCTCTCAATGACGCATATGATTATATTCTCAGAATTCTATCCCTAAATGATATAAATCCTCAATCTTAGATATCTCCTACTTGTATAGGCAAATCATAGAGTTAGATTAGTAGTGGTGGTCCAAGAAAGAATTACTAATTATACAGTTACACTTTCACAAGTGTTTCATAACCATTTTCTATCAATGGATTCAAACTGTATGAGTTTAGTATTCTGTGACCAGAATCCACTTGCACTATTCTAAGAACTCTTTGATGTAACTAAAGTAAGTCATCAAAAGATACAACCACATTTTTTTATAAATCTATGGCATTTGTATCTTGTTCATAGTAGTTTTGACAAGATCATTCTCTGCAAAGAGTTAATATGCCTATATCCACTGAAATTAAGTTCATCTCATTCGCAGATGGATGTACATTCAGGGGTGGATATGAGTTTTCGTTGTATTCTTAAAACGATCACTCTAGATTTTACCTTACGCAAAAGAAATTTGAAATGTATGAAAATTTTCATGAATTTCTAGCAATGGTAAGTGGTTAAAGATCTTGCGAACTGATAGGGGTGGAGAAAAAGTTAGTAGATATGCAGTTCAAAGATCATTAATTTGATTTTGAATTATATCCAAACTTACCTCCCCAGAAAAGCCAGTTGCATATTGATGATTAGTTACTAGTCATTGCCTAAATCCTTCTATGGTAATATAATTTCAGAATGATGTAATGGTTGTATACTTAATGTAAATCATTACTAGATTCATGGATGACCTAATCAAAATCTTAAGAAAAGCTAGAACTGCTAACCCTGGTTTGCATGTTTGTTAGCTATTCTAAGTGATTAGGGGTGGAGCATCCCATAGTCATTAGATAAGAAAGTGTTTGTTTAAACAAATACCACTTTTTCTAAGAAAATGACTAAGTCTAAAAATAAAGTAGCAAATAAAGGAGATATTTTTTTCTTGATTCCATAAGTGTTCTATCATCTTATTCGTTACAAGATGATCTCACTGCCTCTGTTGTCTTAACACAACTGAAGAGGTCTATACCATTTAGTTTTCTTAGACATAGTTCACTGTACCTTGTTGTAGTGGGAGAGTTTCTAGGAACTCACCTTCTTATGACTTGGAAGACACTAGTGATTAAAATCCATTGTGAGTTTAAACAAGTAATGGATTGTCAAGATAAGAAACTAAGAAGAAAGCCAAGAGAACTATGGTTTGATCCATTCACATGGAGTAACCTAAAGTTTTCTATTACAAGGACATGAAAGGAAATTTTTGTTCATAAGTCTATTCAATGGACTTAACAAACTTCCTGTTCCTAGTATTATAGGTTTGAGTTTATCTAAACCTATGGCTTGTGATATACCTGGTAATTACTTATTCTAATGCAAGCATGAGATGCTGATGCATTTTCTTTCCTATGGAAATCTATAGAAGCTTCACAACTTCTTAGATATAGATTTTATTTATCTAAGGAAAAGTCTCAACTATTCCAGAAAAGATATAGCCATGAAAGAATTTCTTAAATCAACAGTGAGAGGTCTCAGATTTGCTTTTGTATGCCTTAGACCAGACACCTGCTGTTGAGTGGGAGTAATGAGTAAGTATCAGATTAATCCAGGAGAGGAACATTGGAAGACAATCAAGTAAATTTTAAGATTAAGAAGAGGAACTATATGTTAGTCAATAAAGGTGGTTTTGAAACTCTTAGACTACACCACATCAGATTTCGAGACTTGCCTGTGTGCTAGAAAGTCTGCTGATAAGATGGTGATTACTTTTGGGGTGGAGTAGTGATTTTGGAGAAGTGTAAAAACCTATCTGAAATCTCTTGGTCTACCAGAAAGAGACTGAATGTTAAAAGTTGCAGGAAAGATACTTATTCAGTCTGAGGAAAGTTCTATACTTTTGTGGCACCGTTCTAACTTGCCTTAACTACTAGGGTTACTTCTTGAATAACCAAAGAGTAGTTGCCAAAAAGTATAGAATCCAGTATCCCAAGAGAGTAGACATATAGAGAGGAATTTCACATTATCAAGGATTTTGTGATTAAGGAAGAGTAATAGTGGAGAAGAGGTTGTGTTTAATTCAACCTATCAGATCCTATTACGAGGAGTTTACTACTATTACACTTGATTGGTATATCAGGGTGTTAATGATTATTTGAAATGCACTTTTTGTTTTATATTAGTGCAAGTGGGAGTTTGTTGGGTTTTATGCCCTAAATAAAACTCATTTCATATAATCAGATTTACTTATTAATAAAGATCAGAAATAACATTTTATGTTGCATGGTTCACATGATTTATTTCATGATTATATGTATATAATGTATGAATTCCTTTTTAAGTCCAAAACATATGTGTTTGTTAAAGATTATAGTGTTGTCAGCACAGTGGAATATAATATTTATTATATGTTCAAAAGTTTATTCCCTGATTTGTCAGAACACTGGATTTAGACTGACATGGTATAATCAGCGATAGGTATTCTTACACCTTAGAAAAGTGTTATGTCCTTTCCAAGACATTGGCAAAGTTTACTAGTATCGGATGTATGGAGTATACATCGGAAGGGACCGATATTGAACTTTGATTAGATATATTAAAACTTACCGTAATATCTATTCAATTCAATATCACCTGTTGATCCTAGATCAAATGATCTCAATCCTGATATGGTTAGGTTCAATCTCAAGAGTGTTACTCGTGTTCTTTGATTTGTTAGTTAAGCCTACTTTTTGGGTCAGGGTGATACTGTTGGAATTTATATTTTACCAGGATCTTAGATCTACTCACAAGTATGTTTATTAACACCCTAAATATAAACTTTCTAAAACGATGAAATAAACACATATAAAGTTTAGGAAACCTTACATTGGGTGCAGCGGAATAATATGACTCCTTCCGTTCAGATATCTAGCCCTTGATTCCTTTCTGTAGCAGAGCATTATCAATATCTGAACCTGGATCTCTTTCTCTGAATCTTTGATGCTGAAACCTCCTTCTTGCTGAAAGTCTTTCTTCACGATCTTCCTCACTATGATTGAGGTATCACTTGCTGTGTGTGGGCACTACTCTTACACTAAGAATTTTGAAATTCAAGAGGGAAGAAAAAGAAGAAGTGGCAGCTAAAGATAGGGAGAGAGAAAGGCTCAGGTTTTTCTCTGAAGGAAAAATAGAAAATTTAAGTGTAATTTTCCTAAAGCCTTCACTATCTATTTATAGCATTCCACTAGGGTTAGGTTTGAATTATTTGGCATTAAAATAATGAAAATATCAATTTAAATTGCCTACAAAAGTGGCTGGCCATGCTTAGTGGATTTGGGCCTCACTTTTTGCAATTTTGCAGTTTTACCTTTTCTGCATCTGATTTTCTCAAAAACGCTAATTTTTAAATTCAACCATTTAAATGCCAATTCTAACTATTTAATAACTATAAATAATTATTAAATAATATTGTCATTTATCATATTTATTAATTGAACCATACAAAGTATCATAATTAACAAATATGCCCCTAAAACTCTTTCTTTACAATTTCGCCCTTACTTAGTGAAAATTCACAAATAAACATAGTCTAAATTGAGAATTATAATTGATTAATCAAAACCAATTACATGAGTCTTACAAGCAATATTATCTCAACTAGTGGGGGTACCATGGGTCTATATAACCGAGCTTCCAATAAGTAGATCAAGAATTTAGCACTAAAATTCACTAACTTATTAATTCTTCGTTGAATCCACGCATAGAACTTAGAATTGCACTCTCAGTTATATAGAATGCTCTATATGTTCCACCATATAGACACATCATTAGTTATCCATTGTTATAATCCTAATTTGATCAATGATCCTCTATATGAATGATCTACACTGTAAAGGGATTAAATTACTGTTACACCCTACAATGTATTTATTCCTTAAAACACTTGACCCCGTATAAATGATATTTCAGCTTATGTGAAATGAGTACTCCACCATTTATGTTCGTTTGGTCAAGCTCGAAGGAGATCATCCTTTGCTTACTATTCGCCAGATAGAAGCTATAGATTCCATGTTTATGCTAGCGCTCCCACTCAATTGCACTACTGTGTTCCCAAAATGTACGTATCACCCTGACCTAAAAGTAGGCTTAACTAACAAATCAAAGAACACGAATAGTGTAACGCCCTAATGCTAAGCCACGCTACAGTGCTTTTTCAATTATAGTGCAATCTTTGCTAATCAAAGAAATTTCTTGAAAAACGTGTCAAATTAAAACTTTTGCTTTAAATATTAAACTTTGTAATATAATATAATATTTACAAATTCCGGGATCCCGATTTCAAACTTCGTAAATTTACTTTTTAAACTTTACATTTCAAAATACATAATTCTCAGGTCGCACAGCGACTTTCAAAATATAATTCCCAGATGTCCCGAGACCGAACACTCCAGGTCGCGCCGCTTGACATGTACAATCTCACCCGAGCTCAGGTTCATTCCTGTTCAGCCTTCGCCTTTCCTTTACCTACACATGGAAGTAGAAACTGTGAGTCAACAGACTCAGTAAGAAATGCATATAACATACCATATAATTTCCGACCTGTAAATAGGCGCCCATACACCTATTTACAGAGCTTAACAGATGAGTATGAACGTTCATTACCAGGGTACAACCACTATACCACATACACATCGTACCTCACTGTACAAGTGTTGGTAGGGTTTATCCCGATCACTGAGTAACACTGAGTGATGTACCACACACCTTAGCATTTTACTATGCTTGTGTTGGTATCACTGTATCGTACTCACATTGACAACAATCACTGTACCAATACACTCTATAACTTATTCATACAAGTGTTGGTAGTGTTTAACATAATTCAAGCATGCATATATAAACACATATACACACATTCAGATAATCACATCATACATTATACACAGTTCTTACCTATTTTCCGAATTCAAGTGTGCTGGCCGACCTGAACGGAATTCACGTGCTAGATGGATGCCCTAATCACAATAATGGTAATACAGATGAGTGACTCGCTAAATCACTTTCCGGGACTTAAAACTTGAAACTAAAAGTTTCCCTATCGATAAACCTCATGGCAATACCCTAAATATCTCAAAATCGGCCAAAACTAGGGTTCTGGAAACTCCCCCAACAGGTAGACCGGTTCCCAACCGGCATCCCGGTTCTGGGTCACCAACCGGTCGACCGGTTGGTACAGACCACCCAGAACCGGAATTCCGGTTCTACTGCTGGGAACCAAAAATCATCCCCCTTGATTGAATTCAATCCCAAACTTTACCAAACTCTCCAGTATACCTATACAATGCATACACAATGATTTCCAGGCAGTAATTCTCAGAATAAACCATCACAACTCAAGTTGCCATTAATGAACAAAGCTTTGCATTTAAAACTTAAACTTGAATCAAACCAACAACACACAGTAAAACCAGCTACTAGGAGTTAAAATCAACTCAAAAGAACCCTAAAATTCGAACCCTAAACCTACCTAAACCTAACAGCCACTATATCACAAATTCATTACTTCAAACCAACATAAAACTTGAAAATTCACATATTCAAGGATTCTAGGGTTTACCTTAGTTAATTCCTCCTTGATTCCTTGCTAAATCCCAGAAAAACAAGATGAAAATTCTGGTTTAGGTCCTTGGTTTGCCCCGGCCGAAAGCAAGAGAGAGAGAGAGTTCAAGAGATAATCCAATTTTTCCAATTTTCTTCTTTATCTCTTAATTTCTCAAAGGGTTTTTAATTAAATCATGCTGAAAAGAAATGTGCTAGGTGTCACACACTCATGGCAGCCACCTACTCCACCCTTAAACAAAATGTCTAAAATGCCCATAGACTTAAAACTAGGGTATTTCTAAAGCTAGGGGTAAAATGGTCAATTTCCATAACCCCGCTCAATCCCGATAATTTATTTTCTCTAAATTATTTCCCACTATGAAATAGGGTTCTAAACTTACCCATGTGATCAATCTAGCCATCCATCGCATTTTCCGTTGTCGCCGAGCAAAAATTACAAAATTAACATATTTCACATATAAGCTAAGTAATACCCCTAGAGTTTAATAAAATCTCCGGAATTGAGAAATTATAACTCTAATATTTATTTCTAAATATTGGGGTCCACAAATAAACAAATTAATAAATAATAATAATAAAATAATATAAATTAGTGCTAATTGCCTTTTCTAATCCACATTACTAGAGCGGTCATTACAATTATCCCCCCGTTAATAGGATTTCGTCCCCGAAATCTAACCTGAATAGCTCTGGATGTTGAATTCTCATATCTGACTCCAATTCCCAGGTGGCTTCTTCCACCTTACTGTTCCTCCAGAGCACCTTAACCAGTGCAATAGTCTTGTTGCGAAGAACTTTTTCTTTTCTATCCATAATCTGAACAGGTTGCTCTTCATAGGATAAGTCTGGTTGTAGTTCAAGGGCTTCATAACTCAAGACATGAGTCGGGTCTGACACGTATTTCCTTAACATAGAGATGTGAAATACGTCATGAACAGCTGATAATGCTGGTGGTAAGGCTAGCCGATACGCTACCTGCCCGACCTTCTCGAGTATCTGAAATGGCCCAATGAACCTAGGGCTTAACTTACCCTTCTTCCCGAAGCGCCGAATACCCTTCATGGGTGAAACTCGCAGGAAAACATGTTCCCCTGCCTGAAATGTGACATCTCTGCGCTTCGGATCAGCATAACTTTTACGCTTTGCTTTGAGAAGCAAGCATCCGAGCCTTGATCTTATCAATAGCTTCATTGGTCTTTTGCACCAACTCTGGACCCAGGTACTTCCTTTCTCCTGTCTCGTCCCAATGAATAGGAGAACGACATTTTCTACCATATAACATCTCATAGGGGGCCTTCCCTATTGTACTTTGGTAGCTGTTGTTGTAGGAGAATTCAATTAAAGGCAAGTACTTACTCCATGAACCCTCAAAGTCCATGACACAGGCTCGCAGTAAATCTTCCAAAATCTGGATAGTTCTTTACGGTGACCATCGATCGAGGGTGAAAGGCTGTACTAAACTTTAACTTGGTACCCATAGCTTTCTGAAGACTCACCCAAAACTTTGATGTGAACTTTGGATCCCTATCTGATACAATAGATTTAGGGGCTCCATGGAGACGAACTATCTCCTTCACATACAATTCAGCATACTGATCCACTGAATAGGTAACTTTCACTGGAAGAAAGTGAGCCGACTTTGTAAATCTATCCACAATGACCCATACAGAATCATACATCCCTGTAGTTCTAGGTAAACCAGTTACAAAGTCCATTGCAATGTCCTCCCACTTCCATTCTGGAAGGACTAAAGGTTGCAATAACCCTGCCGGCCTCTGATGTTCAGCCTTAATCTGGCCGGAGTTAAACACTTGGACACATAGTCCACCACATCTCTTTTCATCCCATACCACCAGAAGTAGGGTTTCAAATCCTGATACATCTTGGTGGTTCCCGGATGCAACGAATATGGCGTGGTGTGAGCTTCATCAAGTATCTCTTTCTTAAGCTCATCAACACTAGGAACACAAACTCGAGCTTTATATAACAACATTCCACTGCTCGAGACTGAAAAACCTCTAGGCCGACCAGCCACTACTTCATCTCGAACTTTAACTAGCTCGGGATCTTCTAGTTGTGCCTTTCTGATTCTCTCCAACAGATCAGATTGGAGGGTTAAATTATGTAATTTCCCGACCACAAACTCAATTCCTGCACTAACCATTTCTGGGGCTAGTTGAGGAGCTATCATAATTGTAGTACACACTTGACCGGGACCTTTTCTGCTTAGAGCATCGGCCACAACATTGGCTTTCCCGGGGTGATACAGTATTTCACAATCATAGTCTTTAACTAACTCCAACCACCTTCTCTGTCTCAGAATAAACCATCACAACTCAAGTTGCCATTAATGAACAAAGCTTTGCATTTAAAACTTAAACTTGAATCAAACCAACAACACACAGTAAAACCAGCTACTAGGAGTTAAAATCAACTCAAAAGAACCCTAAAATTCGAACCCTAAACCTACCTAAACCTAACAGCCACTATATCACAAATTCATTACTTCAAACCAACATAAAACTTGAAAATTCACATATTCAAGGATTCTAGGGTTTACCTTAGTTAATTCCTCCTTGATTCCTTGCTAAATCCCAGAAAAACAAGATGAAAATTCTGGTTTAGGTCCTTGGTTTGCCCCGGCCGAAAGCAAGAGAGAGAGAGAGTTCAAGAGATAATCCAATTTTTCCAATTTTCTTCTTTATCTCTTAATTTCTCAAAGGGTTTTTAATTAAATCATGCTGAAAAGAAATGTGCTAGGTGTCACACACTCATGGCAGCCACCTACTCCACCCTTAAACAAAATGTCTAAAATGCCCATAGACTTAAAACTAGGGTATTTCTAAAGCTAGGGGTAAAATGGTCAATTTCCATAACCCCGCTCAATCCCGATAATTTATTTTCTCTAAATTATTTCCCACTATGAAATAGGGTTCTAAACTTACCCATGTGATCAATCTAGCCATCCATCGCATTTTCCGTTGTCGCCGAGCAAAAATTACAAAATTAACATATTTCACATATAAGCTAAGTAATACCCCTAGAGTTTAATAAAATCTCCGGAATTGAGAAATTATAACTCTAATATTTATTTCTAAATATTGGGGTCCACAAATAAACAAATTAATAAATAATAATAATAAAATAATATAAATTAGTGCTAATTGCCTTTTCTAATCCACATTACTAGAGCGGTCATTACAAGTAGCCTTTCAAGATTGAGCCTAATCATAACAGGATTAAGATCATTTGATCTAGGATCAACTAGGCGATATTGACTTGAATAGATATTACGGTAAGTTTAATAAATCTAAGTCAAAGTTCAATATCGGTCCCTTCCGATGCATACTCCATGCATCCAACCTGAGCTTTACTTTAACCAATGTTTTGGAAAGAACATAGCACTTCCCCAAATGCAAGTAAACTCTGTTGTAGATTATCATATCAGTAAAACCCTATGTCTGATAAATCTAGGAAACTTTATTCACATAGTCATGTTTACTTTCCAATGTGTTGACGGCACAATAAACAGGATCAAGTATGTGAAAAGGGTTTCAGATGAATTTATACATTATGTACATATAATCATGAAATAAATCATGTGAACCATGCAACATTAAATGTTATTTCTGATCTATATTAATAAGTAAATCTGATTATATTGAAATGAGTTTTATTTAGGGCATAAAACCCAACAAACTCCCACTTGCACTAATATAAAACAAAAAGTGCGTTTCAAATAATCTCAACACCTTGATATACAAATCAAGTGTAGTAGTAGTAAGCTCCTCGTAATAGGATCTGAAAGGTTGGATTATACACAACCTTTTCTCCATCATTACTCTTCCTTTAATCACAAAATCATTGATAATGTGAAATTCCTCTCTATATGTCTACTCTCTTGGGATACTGGATTCTATACCTTTGGCAACTACTTTTGGTTAATCAGGAAATTAAGACTAGTAGTTTAAGGCAATTTGGAATGGTGCCAAAAATGTATAGAACTTTCCTTAGACTGAATAAGTACCTTTCCTGCAGCTTTAACATTCAGTCCCTCTCTGGTAGACCTAGAGACTTCAGATAGGTTTTTACACTTCTCCTAAATCACTATTCCACCCCCAGAGTAACCACCATCTTATCAGAAATATTTACTAGCACATAGGCAAATTTCGAAATCTGATATGGTGTAGTCTAAGAGTTTTAAACACACCCTTATAGACTAACATATAGTTCCTCTTCTTAATCTTAAAATTTACTTGATTGTCTTCCAATGTTCTTCTCCTGGATTAATCTGATACCTACTCATTACTCCCACTCAACAGCAGGTATCTGGTCTTAAGGCATACAAAAGCATATCTAGGACCTCTCACTGTTGATATAAGAAATTCTTTCATGGCCTTATCTTTTCTGGAATAGTTAAGACTTTTCCTTAGATAAAATCTATGCCTAAGAAGTTGTGAAGCTTCTATAGATTGCCATTAGAAAGAAAATGCTTCAGCATCTTACTAAAGTAAGTTGCTTGCATTAGAGTAAGTAATTACCAGGTATACCACAAGCCATAGGTTTAGTTAAACTCAAACCTATAATACTAGGAACAGGAAGTTTTGTTAAGTCCATTGAATGGACTTATAAACGAAAATTTCCTTTTATGTCCTTGTAATAGAAAACTTTAGGTTACTCCATGTGAATGGATTAAACCATAGTTCTATTGGCTTTCTTCTTAGTTTCTTATCTTGACAATCCATTACTTGTTTAAACTCACAATGGATTTAAATCACTAGTGTCTCCCAAGTCATAAGAAGGTGAGTTCCTAGAAACTCTCCCACTACAACAAGGTACCGTGATTTATGTCGAAGAAAACTAAATGGTATTGATCTCTTCGGTTGTGACAAGACAACAGAGGCAGTGGGATCATCATATGTTATATAAGATGATAGAACACTTTTGGAATCAAGAATTAAATATCTCCTTTATTTGCTACTTGTTTGTCAGACTTAGTCATTTTCTTAGAAAAGTAGTATTTGTTTGAACAAACACTTTCTTATCTATTGACAATGGGATGGTCCACCCCTAATCACTTAGAATAGCTAAGAAACCATGGTTAACAGTTCTAGCTTTTCTTAAGATTTTGATTAGGTCATCCATGAATCTAGTAATGATTTACATTAAGTATACAACCATTACATCATTCTGAAATTGTATTACCATAGAAGGAATTAGGCAACGACTAGTAACTAATCATCAACATGCAACTCGAAATTTCTGGGGAGGTAAGTTTGGATATAATTCAAAAATCAATTTAATGATCTTTGAACTGCATATCTATTAACTATTTCTCCACCCCTATCAGTTCGCAAGATCTTTAACCACTTATCTTAATGGTTTTAACCAATGCTAGAAATTAATGAAATATTTAAACATTTCAAATTTCTTGGTAAAAGGTATAATCTAGAGTTATCGTTTTAAGAATACAACGAAAAACTCATATCCACCCCTGAATGTACATCCATCTGCGAATGAGATGAACTACTTTCAGTGGATATAGGCATATTAACTCTTTGCAGAGATTGATCTTGTCAAATCCACTATGAACAAGATACAAATGCCATAGATTAAAAAAAAAATGTGGTAGTGTCTTTTGATGACATAGGTTTATAAAAGAATTCTTAGAATAGTGCAAGTGGATCCTGGTCACAGAATACCTAACTCATATTCCATACAGTTTGAATCCATAAATAAAAGATGGATATTAAACACTTGAGAAAGTGTAACTGTATTGTATTGGAATTAGAAATATAAGAAAATTTCTGTTTGGATTCTAAAATTAAAGTCAAAGACTTAAATTCATCCAAATATAATGAGTAATTCTTTCTTGGACCACCACTACTAATACAAACTCTAAGTCAGATTTGCCCATACAAGTAGGAGATTTCTAAGATTGAGGATTTATATCAATTGGGAATAGAATTTCGGGATTATAATCATATGCGTCATTTAATTTCTTAAGAGAAAATATAGAATGACATGAAATGATTTATAGACCATTCATCCAATGATATGTTTTGAAGCTAATTCGAAATGAATAAGCTAAGAGGAATTAGGATAATTTCGTTTATAAATAAGAATCCAACGATGCTTCGATTAGCGAAAGACAAAGTAATCTTATTTATACAATCTTCTTGTTTCATATCGTAAAAATACTAGTCTAAGGTGTCATCAATTGATGAACAGCTAGATGTCGCATATACAATATTTATCTTTCGAGATCTAACACTATTATGTATGTCTAATGGTGAAAATCCACTAGGGATTTATCTCATTAGATAAACAAGCCAAGTTAGACCAACAATGAAGATTCGAAATTAAACTACAGCTTAATAACAGAAAATAACATGGTTCAATATAAATTCATACACAATTCAGAAATTATAAACATATAGCAAGTAGGAATGACAAGTGAAAATACTAAAAACTTACAATCCTAAATAATTTCCAAGGTTTTCAACAAACTGATATCAGTGTCCCGTTTAGGCGAGAGTCAAAGCTACCATTCATTGAATAGAGTTGTCAGCTCGTCTAAAATGTTAAACATTCTAGCAACCTTTTATTCGATCAAGATTGGAATTCAGCGTTGTCCCGTTTAGGCGAGAGTCAAGGCAATTCTATCTTATGAGCTTCCACCATTGTTTCATAATTTGCAAGTCAAGTATGGTCGCCACCATTAGGGTGATCCATACCATACAAAACACTTACAAACTACTTATCATGCGAGGTTAAACGGTGCGAAATTGCTAATGAACGTTCCTCCATTAGGGAGGATTACTCACTAAAACAAACGCGGTGTAAAACCCACAATGGAGATCGAATGTCTCTATAATAAAGCTCATTATTTAAAGAGAGTTGTATTTTCTTTGATTCTCTTTATTTATTCTATTTATTTTAAATATATATTTATTTAATTAAAATTTCCAATTTAGAATGAAAAATTCTAAATATAAATTTTAATTTAATATTTATAAATTTTACTTAGATGGATATGAAAATAACATGAATTATTTCCATCTTAGTAATAATTTCCAATAAATATTTAGAAAAATATTCAATTTAAGTTGTTACAAAATTAATTTAAATTAATTTACAACTCAAATTTAATTTTCTATAAATATATATTGCATTTCGAAAAATTAAAGTATATAAGAATACAATTTTCGAAAAATGCATATTAAAATAAAAAATAAATCCTGGAAAAATTATTCTAATTTCATGTTGGCCCAAAATTAATTAATAAAATTAATTTACAACAAAAAATATAATTTTCCTATTTAATTAAATATATAAGAAAAATTTCAAATATTTAAGTATGATGATGAAAATCAACTTAAATATTAATTTTCTATTTAATTAAATACACTAGAAAAATACTTCAAGCAAAAATATCACCTATCTAGATTTTCCTTTGACTAATTAATTCAATTTCTAATAATATACTTTAATTCAATTTATTTTAAATTAATCAATAAATGAAAAAATCATTGATTTAAGTTGATCCAAGAATTAATTAAAATAATTAATTTACAACTTAATCTATTTTTCAAGATAAAATTCGAAATTCTAGCATTTAAGAAATGCAATTTCGAAAAATGATTAATAAAATAAAGAAAAAATATATTTTGAAAATTATTTAAATTTAGTTGAAAAATTAAATTTCAACTAAAAATAATTTTCTATTTTAATTAAATGTCATGAAAAAGAAATATTTAAGTATGATGATAAAATCAACTTAGATATTTAATTTTCAAATTAATTAAATGTATTAAATTCAAGAAATAAATAATTAAGTGTAGAGAAGGCTTAATTATTAATCTCTAGTTTAATACTAGGAAAAAATATACTTAAAATAAATTGTACCAAAATTAATTATTTAAATAATTAATTTCACAATGTATAATATTTTCCTATTTAATATTAGAAATAATAAGTAGTCTAGAAATAACTATCTAGAAAATATCTTATTTGACTAAGTATCTTTTCCACAAAATTTGAAAAAATATCTAATTTAAGTTGTATTAGAAAAAATCTAGAACTTAAATATTTTTCAAATTTAAATTTAATTAAATATCAAAATTAAGTTATAACCACTTAATTTGAAAATATTCCATTTTACGTTAATATTTGAAAAGATATTAACTTAAAAAATATCTAAAGAATCTTAATAACCAATGCCTAAAATTCCTCAACTTAATTTTGAAATTTAAAATTCAAAAGATATTCAGATTTAAGTTGGTTAGTTGTAGATAACTAAATATCAACTTAAATAGGAATATTTAATGAAAAATTTAAATTAAGCTCCAGAAAGAATCTAGATGGTTATAATTCTATATTTAATTAAATACAAGAAAATACATATAGTTTAGCTTAGAATAAAAAATTCTTTAAACTATATTTTTCTTAAATTAATTTCAAAATAAATGAAATTAATTATGTTGCTAATCAATTTTAATTAGGTTAAACTAGTGTAATTAACCTAGTACAGTCATTCAAATCAGGCAAATGGGCCTTCACAATTGGGGTGGTTTGTGTGAGGGGGTGCTGGGTTCAGTATGTCGTACCCACTTCTATGGCTCCCAACTCTCACACAAGGCCCAAAAGAGAGGAATTTAACCTTAAAATGAACAACTGTTATTAATTGACTAAGCCCAAAAACTAAATGGGCCTATATAAAATCTATCAAAAACTATGACATTTTATTTAGCAACAACAACCTATATGCATCTATAATCAAATTAAACACATAGGCTCACACAGGCACACTTTGGATGGGTCCTATCATGTTGCTAGGTCATACACAGATGAAAGAAGATTGTAAATTATACCTGTTACAAATTATTATCTTGACCAAGGGAGCCATCAGATCATTAGATCTGGCAAAAAGTAACCATGGCTATTTGCAATCAAGTAATAATAGGTTTTGAAAACTTACAAACAAGTTAAAACACATACTCCTGCAACAAGGTTAGTTGGATAGTTGGATGTAGGATTTATTTAATTTTAAATTTAATATTTAATTTCGAAAATAATTAATTAAATAAAAAAATTTCGAAAATTAAAAAAAAAAATCGAAAAAATTAGAAAAAATTAAAATTAAACCTACAATTTTTGAAAAATTAGGTTTCAACCAACCTAAATATCATTTCAAAATTTGCTAACTACTTTTAAAATTTAAATGTTATTTTATAAATAAAAATTAAATAAAAAATTAGAAAAGATAAATGAATATCTTTTTCAAATTTTAAATGTAATTTAAATAAATAAAATAACAAAATTTAAAAAATTAGCAAAATATCTTATATCATTTAAAAATTACATGATTATAATTATCTTATTTTAAATTTAAAATAAGATAAGATATAATCAAATTTTAAAATAAGATAGATTTTTAAGCAAGAAGATAGATACTAATTCTATTCAAATTCAAGTTACACTAATATCTTGAATTAAATTTACAAAATATTAAATTAATTCAAAATAATAATTAGAATTGAATTAGGAATAGTAATAGTATAAATACAAAACTATACAAAAAATCGGTAGTTAATTCCATGAAAAAGCATGAAAAATCGAAGAAAAACGAAAAAATTGTGAGCTGGACAGTTTTCGCGATCGCAGGAAAATTTCAGCACAGCTCCGATTTTTCCAAATCTTCAAAAATTCATAATTAATTCAAATAAAATCGAAATTGAGTTCTGTAAAAGGCTAACTTGCATAATTTTTTCCATACTATCCAATAAAAATAATTCCAGAAACAGAATCGCAATTATTTTTCACGAAAATTTACAAACATCAATCAATCATCAAATAACACTCAATACAACATGATACCATCCAAAAACAAACAAACAATCGTTTTAAAGTCCAAATTTCTTGCAAGTAAATCAATTACCATGGCTCTGAGGCCAGTTGTTAGAATTTATATTTTACCAGGATCTTAGATCTACTCACAAGTATGTTTATTAACACCCTAAATATGAACTTTCTAAAACGATGAAATAAACACATATAAAGTTTAGGAAACCTTACATTGAGTGCAGCGGAATAATATGACTCCTTCCGTTCAGATATCTAGCCCTTGATTCCTTTCTGTAGCAGAGCATTATCAATATCTGAACCTGGATCTCTTTCTCTGAATCTTTGATGCTGAAACCTCCTTCTTGCTGAAAGTCTTTCTTCACGATCTTCCTCACTATGATTGAGGTATCACTTGCTGTGTGTGGGCACTACTCTTACACTAAGAATTTTGAAATTCAAGAGGGAAGAAAAAGAAGAAGTGGCAGCTAAAGATAGGGAGAGAGAAAGGCTAAGGTTTTTCTCTGAAGGAAAAATAGAAAATTTAAGTGTAATTTTCCTAAAGCCTTCACTATCTATTTATAGCATTCCACTAGGGTTAGGTTTGAATTATTTGGCATTAAAATAATGAAAATATCAATTTAAATTGCCTACAAAAGTGGCTGGCCATGCTTAGTGGATTTGGGCCTCACTTTTTGCAATTTTACAGTTTTACCTTTTCTGCATCTGATTTTCTCAAAAACGCCAATTTTCTAATTCAACCATTTAAATGCCAATTCTAACTATTTAATAACTATAAATAATTATTAAATAATATTGTCATTTATCATATTTATTAATTGAACCATACAAAGTATCATAATTAACAAATATGCCCCTAAAACTCTTTCTTTACAATTTCGCCCTTACTTAGTGAAAATTCACAAATAAACATAGTCTAAATTGAGAATTATAATTGATTAATCAAAACCAATTACATGAGTCTTACAAGCAATATTATCTCAACTAGTGGGGGGACCATGGGTCTATATAACCGAGCTTCCAATAAGTAGATCAAGAATTTAGCACTAAAATTCACTAACTTATTAATTCTTCGTTGAATCCACGCATAGAACTTAGAATTGCACTCTCAGTTATATAGAATGCTCTATATGTTCCACCATATAGACACATCATTAGTTATCTATTGTTATAATCCTAATTTGATCAATGATCCTCTATATGAATGATCTACACTGTAAAGGGATTAAATTACCGTTACACCCTACAATGTATTTATTCCTTAAAACACTTGACCCCGTATAAATGATATTTCAGCTTATGTGAAATGAGTACTCCACCATTTATGTTCGTTTGGTCAAGCTCGAAGGAGATCATCCTTTGCTTACTATTCGCCAGATAGAAGCTATAGATTCCATGTTTATGCTAGTGCTCCCACTCAATTGCACTACCGTGTTCCCAAAATGTACGTATCACCCTGACCTAAAAGTAGGCTTAACTAACAAATCAAAGAACACGAATAGCCTTTCAAGATTGAGCCTAATCATAACAGGATTAAGATCATTTGATCTAGGATCAACTAGGCGATATTGACTTGAATAGATATTACGGTAAGTTTAATAAATCTAAGTCAAAGTTCAATATCGGTCCCTTCCGGTGCATACTCCATGCATCCAACCTGAGCTTTACTTTAACCAATGTTCTGGAAAGAACATAGCACTTCTCCAAATGCAAGTAAACTCTGTTGTAGATTATCATATCAGTAAAACCCTATGTCTGATAAATCTAGGAAACTTTATTCACATAGTCATGTTTACTTTCCAATGTGTTGACGGCACAATAAACAGGATCAAGTATGTGAAAAGGGTTTCAGATGAATTTATACATTATGTACATATAATCATGAAATAAATCATGTGAACCATGCAACATTAAATTTTATTTCTGATCTATATTAATAAGTAAATCTGATTATATTGAAATGAGTTTTATTTAGGGCATAAAACCCAACAGATACTTACATTTTGGGAACACGGTAGTACAATTGAGTGGGAGCACTAACATGAATATGGAATCTATAGCTTCTATTTGGCAAATAGAAGTAAAGGATGATTTCCTTCGAGCTTAACCAAACGAAGATAAATGGTGGAGATCTCATTTCACTTAGGTGAAAAATCATTTATACAGTGTTAAGTGTTTTAAGGATAAAATACATTGAAGGTGTAGCGGTAACAGTAGTGCATTTTCAATGTAGATCATCTATATAAAGGATCATTGATCGCATTAGGGTTATAACAATGGATAACTAATGACGTGTCTATATCGTGGAACATATAGAGCATTTCTATATGACTGAGAGTGCAATTCCAAGTTCTAAGTATGGATTCAATGAGGAATTAATAAGTTAGGGAATTTACTTGGTAAATTCGGTTCGACTTATTGGAAGCTCGGTTATATAGACCCATGGTCCCCATACTAGTTGAGACCATACTGCTTGTAAGACTCAGTTAATTGATTTTGATTAATCAATTAAAATTCTAAAAGTTAGACTATGTCTACTTTATGAATTCTCACAGTTTAAGGATGAAATCGTAAAGAAAAGGGTTTCTAGGTTTAATTATTAATTGAGAGATTTTGTATGTCTAATTAATAATTATTTTAAATGACAATATTATTTAATAATCTATTTTAGTTATTAAATAATTAGTTTTGGCATTTAAATGATTAGAATTTGAAAAATGACATTTTTGAAGAAATAGAAATAAAATTGAGGAAACTACAAAATCCAAGTGAGGCCCATTTCACCCTATGGCCGGCCACATGGTTTGCTTGTTTCCCAATTATTATTTTCAATTTTAATTGCCATGTAATTGCTAATCAAAGCTAGCAATAATAGGAAAGTGGTGGATCACACTAAATAAGGCAGTTAATCAATTACACAGTAAAAGAGGAAACTGTTTATTTGGAAAGTTGTGCTCCCCCTTTTCCCTATATAAAGCAACCCTTGTTCTCTTCTCTTGCATGTCTTTGTATGCAATCAAAAGCCACGAAATTCAAGAGAGAAAAAGAGAGAAAATTTCGTAATCCTTGTGAGATGAGTAGTGCCCACACACATCAAGTGGTATCTCAATCATAGTATGTAAGACTATGGAAATTCTGCATCAAAGAAGGAGAAAAGAAGATCCAGGTTCAGATCTTGGTGATGCTCTGCTACAGAAAGGAATCAAGGGCTAGAGATCTGAACGGAAGGAGTCATATTATTCCGCTGCACCCACTGTAAGGTTTTCTAACTTTATATGTGTTTATTTTCATTGTTTTAGAATTCATATTAGGTTGTTAATCCAACATACTTGTTAGTAAATCTAGATCCTGGTAAAATAATTCCAACATATAGTTCCTTCAAATGTTCCATCCTCTTCTACTCAAGAAGAGGATAATCCCACTCCCTCAGTTGTAGCAACTGAGAAAACTACTACCAAAGCTCCTGTTCAGAAGGTCACCGCTCCTCGTCGTAGTGGGAGGGTTTCTACAAAACCATCTCGTTATGGCTTGGATGGTGAAATCAATATGGTCGTTGGTGACGGTATTGATGACGACCCATTAACCTATAAATAGGCAATGGCAAGCCCGCAACGGAAGCGATGGTCAGCCGGCATGGATTCAGAAATGGATTCCATGAAAAAGAACAAAGTCTGGGAATATGTAGATCCACCCGATGACTATCGTCCAATCGGATGCAAATGGGTCTACAAGAAGAAAAGAGGCGCTGGAGGCGAAGTCGAAACTTTCAAAGCTAGACTGGTCGCCAAGGGTTATACCCAAAGAGAAGGTGTGGACTATGAGGAAACTTTTAGTCCTGTCGCCATGCTCAAATCCATCTGAATTCTTCTCTCCATCGCGACCGCTTTCGATTATGAAATCTGGCAAATGGATGTCAAGAAGCCTTCCTTAATGGGCTTCTTGAAGAAACTATCTATATGGAGCAACCAGAAGGTTATGTTCTTCCTGGGCATGAAAATAAAGTTTGCAAATTAAATAGGTCCATTTATGGACTTAAGCAAGCTTCTCGCTCATGGAATAAAAGGTTTGATGAGATCATTAAAACCTACGGCTTTCATCAGAATGAAGATGAACCTTGTGTTTACCAACTCAAGGAAGATCAAGTAGTAGTATTCATGGTCCTTTATGTTGATGACATTTTGATCATTGGCAATAAACTCAAGAAAATGACTCACATCAAGGAATGGCTAGACACTCAATTTGACATGAAAGACTTGGGTGAGGCCGCCTATGTTCTCGGTATTCAGATTATCAAAAACCGGAAGAACAGATCCCTTGCTCTCTCTCAAACAACTTACATTGACAAAGTTTTAGAGAGATTTTCCATGACTAATACCAATGGGGCAAATATGCCTTCTAGATAAGGTATCCGTCTATCTAGAAGACATGGCAAAAGTTCCTTATGCTTCTGCAGTTGGAAGTCTAATGTATGCAATGTTATGCACTAGACCTGACATCTGCTATGCAGTTGGAATCGTGAGCAGGTATCAGTCAAATCCAGGATAGGAACATTGGAATGCTGTTAAGTATATTTTGAAATACTTAAAGAGTACAAGAAATTATGTATTAGTCTACAAGGGTGGTGCTTTAAATCCCATAGGCTATACAGACTCAGATTTCAAGGCATGTCTTGAAGACAGGAAATCTACATCTGGGATGGTGTTTACTCTTGGGGGTGGAGCAGTGGTTTAGAGAAGTGCGAAACAAACCGCGATTTCGGATTCTACCATGGAGGCAGAATACATAGCTGCGGCTGAAGCAGCTAAAGAGGTTGTCTGGCTTAGAAAGTTCTTCACCAGTCTTGGTGTAGTACCTGGAATGGAAAAGCCTCTAGTCCTGTTTTGTGATAACAATGGAGCAATAGCCAACAGTAAGGAACCTCGGAGCCACAAGAGAAGTAAACATATAAAAAGAAAATATCATATTATCAGAGAATATGTGGCAAGAGGGGATGTACTGGTGGAGAAAGTGGACATACAAGACAACTTAGCTGATCAATTCACCAAAGTCTTGGCAGTGACTGCATTCAAAAAGCACCGTCAGAATTTAGGGTTAATTGAAATGTACTGATTAGTTTTATATTAGTGTAAGTGGGAGTTTGTTGGGTTTTATGCCCTAAATAAAACCCCATTTCAATGTAATCCAGATTATTCAATATCAATAAAGTCACATAAGTATTTTTCATTCATTTGTGTATGTTTTGGTTCACCTTATCAATTGTTTGTCTATTTGATTTATAAATTCATTCAAACCCTTTTCACATACTTGATCATGTTTATTGTGTTGTCAACACAGTGGAAAGTAAACATGACTATGTGAATAAAGGATTCCTAGATTTATCAGAACACTGGGTTTTACTGATATGACAATCTACAAGAGAGTTTACTTGCATTTGGAGAAATGCTATGTTCTTTCTAGAACATTGGTTAAAGTAAAGCTCGGGTTGGATGCATGGAGTATGCATTGGAGTGGACCGATATTGAACTTTGAAATAGATTTATAAAACTTACCGTAATATCTATTCAATTCAATATCACTAAGTTGATCCTAGATCAAATGATCTAAATCCTGATATGGTTAGGTTCAATCTCAAGAGTATTATTCGTGTTCTTTGATTTGTTAGTTAAGCCTACTTTTGGGTCAGGGTGATACGTACATTTTGGGAACACGGTAGTGCAATTGAGTGGGAGCGCTAACATAAATATGGAATCTATAGCTTCTATCTGGCGAATAGTAAGCAAAGGATGATTTCCTTCGAGCTTAACCAAACGAAGATAAATGATGGAGTACTCATTTCACTTAGCTGAAATATCATTTATACAGGGTTAAGTGTTTTAAGGATAAAATACATTGTAGGGTGTTACGGTAATTAAATCCCTTTACAATGTAAATCATCCATATAGAGGATCATTGATCAAATTAGGATTATAACAATGGATAACTAATGACGTGTCTATATGGTGGAACATATAGAACGTTCTATATAACTGAGAGTGCAATTCTAAGTTCTATGCATGGATTCAACAAAGAATTAATAAGTCAGTGAATTTAAGTAGTAAATTCTTGATCTGCTTATTGGAAGCTCGGATATATAGACCCACGGTCCCCTCACTAGTTGAGACAATATTACTTGTAAGACTCATTTAATTGATTTTAATTAATCAATTATAATTCTCAAGTTAGACTGTGTCTATTTGAGAATTTATCACTTATTAAGGGCAAAATAGTAAATAGAGAATTTGAAGGGTATATTTATTAATTAGGAAACTTTAATTAGTTTTATTAATAATAAATAAATGACAATATATTATTTGATAATTAATTTTAATTATTAAATAATTAGATTTGACATTTATGAGGTTAAATAAAGGAATTGACAGTTTTTGACAAAATAGGAAACTAGCAATGTAGGAAAAGGAAAGTTGGAAAAGTGGAAAGCCTTGTTTCCACAATGCCTAGGCCGGCCACTTTGCTTCCCTTTTCCCATTGATTTTTCAAATTTTAATGCCAAGTAATTCAACTATAGCCCTATGTGGTCTTCTATAAATAGAAGGTAAAGGCTTCAGTTTTTGTAACACTTTGACAGAATTTTTCTCTCACACAAAAACTTTGCTCAAGCCGCCACTCTCTCTCTCTCTCTACCTTCTCTGTTTTCGAAATTCTCTAAGTGATAGAGTAGTGCCCACACACATCAAGTAATACCTCAATCATAGTGAGGAAGGCTGTGTAGAATTCAGATTCAACAAAGAAGGACATTCGGGCTCAGATCTTGATTATACTCTGCGACAGAAAGGAATCAAGGGTTAGAGATCTGAGTGGGAGGAGACATATATTCCGCTGCACCCAATGTAAGATTTCTCTTACTTTTATGTGTTTAATTTTCCATTGTTTTAGAAGTTCATATTTAGGTTGTTAAATCAACATACTTGTGAGTAGATCTAAGATCCTAGTAAAATAATTCCAACACTATTGTGCCTAGTAGAGGCCTTCGACAGGGTGACCCTATATCACCTTATCTGTTTTTGGTATGTGCTGAAGCTTTTTCTGTTCTTATTCACAAGTTTGAAGAGAGGAAGTGGCTGCATGGTTGTAAAGTGGCTCATGGAGCGCCTAGTGTCTCTCATATGCTCTTTGCGGACGACAACTTTCTGTACTGTAAGGCGACCAATGGCGAAATGAATTGGGTTCTTCAGTTGCTTAGGATGTATGCTACTGCAACGGGACAACGTGTTAATTTTAGGAAGTCTTCTGTCTTCTTTAGTTCTAATACTTCATCTGATTTGCGGAGGACCATCTGTACTACTCTGGGCATTCAGGAAGCGACTGAGAACAATATGTATTTGGGGCTCCCGAGTGTTGTTGGCAGGAATAAAAATGTCATCTTTGGCTATTTGCGGGACAAAGTTCTGAAGCGGATCCAGTCTTGGGACAATAAATTTCTTTCTCGTGTAGGAAAGGAAGTTCTTATTAAATCAGTTGTTCAATCTCTCCCGGCCTATACAATGAATGTGTTTCTCATTCCTGCCGGGATTTGTCAGGACATTGAGCGAGCTATTACCAAGTTTTGGTGGAGGTCGAACAAGAATAAAGGCATACACTGGCTCAGCTGGGACAAGCTCACGAAACATAAGAGCAATGGTGGTATGGGATTTCGAGATTTAAGGGACTTCAACTTAGCTCTATTAGCTAAGCAAGGATGGAGGCTTTTGACTTGTGGGGATAGCTCGATGGGGCAAATTTACAAAGCTAGATACTTTTCGTCAGGGTCTTTTCTTACATCGACCTTGGGGAGTAACCCGAGTTATATTTGGAGAAGTGTGTTTGAGGCTAAGGAGTTAGTTGGGGCTGGGGTTCGGCGGTTGGCAGGTGATGGTTCTACCGTCAATATTTTGTCTGAGCCTTGGCTTCCTGATGAGATGAACCCTTTCATTGAATCTGTCTATCCAGGTTTTGTGGGAAAGTCGGTCGACTCTTTAATGAAAGTCGAGCAGGTTGAATGGGATGGGGAAGTATTAGCTGATCTGCTCACTGCTAGAGATCGAGCTTTGGTGTGGAAGATTTCACTCAGTAGTCATATGAGTACTGATTTGTGGTACTTGTTACATGATGCGTCAGGAGTTTTTACTGTTAGGAGTGCATATTCTCTGCTTCAATCAATGAAACCCAACAGAGATAGTCTCTGGAATTTGGCGGCTATTATGGTAGTTGCAGCTCCCTCCAAATGTTCTTAATTTTCTGTGGAGAGCTTCTACCGACAGTCTCCCAACTTGGTTTAATCTTTCCACAAAACATGTTCCAATTGATGCAACGTGTCTGTTTCGCCTTGCTGCTCCTGAGACAATTCTGCATGTGCCGGTGCGGTGCTCTTTTGCTCGAAGTTGCTGGAGCAAGGTTCCAATTACTATTGTGGCGCCTGATGCAATGTTGTTCTCGAGTTGGTTCGAAGCGGGTTTGGTATCATGGAACTCGGCCGAGGCTCTTGAGGCTGGTATGGTCTGTTGGTCAGTTTGGACTCGTCGGAACGAGTTGGTTTGGAACTTCAAGCACCCTGATGCAAGGGAGGTAGTGGCAATGGCAAAGTTAAATTATGTTGAGTGGTTTAATGCTCAAAAAGTTAATGTCACAGATGCAAGCTTAAACTGGACGACGACATTACCTGTGGAGCAATGGACAACTCCCGATTTTCCTTTTGTCAAAGTTAATGTGGATGGTGCACTTTTTTCTGTCCAAGGGCGGTATGGATTGGGCTTGATTGCAAGGTCAGCTGCGGGGTTGGTCTTGGGGGCCAGAAGTTTTTCTAGAGAGGGCTCTTTGCAACCTCATATTGTCGAAGCCATTGGTATCAAGGAAGCTCTCTCTTGGAGTAAAGCGAATGGATGGTCACAGATTGTTGTTGAGTCGGATTGTTTAAGGGTCATTAATGATTTGCAAAAGTTCAAACATATGCTTCTCCTTATGGCCATATTCTTTATGATTGTATGACTTTGGTTGCTGATTTTGATGTTGTTTCTTTTAATTTTGCTAAACGGTCTGCTAATAAGGTTGCGCATGCCTTGGCGCGATCTTCTCTTTTTGAGGCTGCCCGTACTTTTAGTAGAAATTCTTTACCTTTTGTTTTTGCATCCTTAGTTTTGGATGATTCAGTTTAATGAAATTTAATCATTATTCAAAAAAAAAAAAAAAAACTATTCATTTCCATTAAAAAAAAAAATATATTCATTTCCATTAAAAAAAAAAAAAACTATTCATTCCAGGGTGCAGCTGCGCTATCTGTATATTATTCCAATGTGAGCGGGTGCACTGTATTCTAGCTGCGCGGACAAATCAAAATCAAGGATCCAAAGAAGCAGAAAAGTATGAAGGATATGGGACACGTGTCTCAGACAGTGGATAGTTCCACAGGTGGTAACAACAAGGCAAATCAATCACGAAGAACATCGTTGGTGAGTCGTTCAGACTTCAGAAACACAATTTCTTGCCTTCCCCAGATTTTCTCTCCTACTCTTTGTTTTACTTTTCTTCTTCATCGTTTTGGTCAAAGGGATCCTTATACGACGTCGCTTTATTCACTTCCTACCTCCTGTCTCAATCTCCACTTCTAGGGTTTTCCTTTCCAAATTTCTTTTTTACGTCCTCCTATGGTGGATTTACCACTCCTACATATCCAATTTTAAGGTAATTTTGATTATTTTTCAATCTTAATTTATGTTTTGCTGTGATGGTTGTTAATAGGCGCAATTCTCCCATGAACTTTTATTTTCCCTTATTCATCGAAATACATATTTTAGCTGCTTTCAAAAAGAAAAAAGAAACATACATTTTAGCTATGGTTGACCCAATGTCAAACTCTCATCATGCAAGAGAAGTTTAATTCTTAAAGTTTTTAATTATCTTTCGTTATGTGCATCTTCATTCACTAAAACCTATTTTTTTTTTTTTTTGAGAGAGGCATGTTGAATTTCGTGATGATGCTCATAATGTATTCAGTTCAAAGGGTAGTTATCACATTACATCACATTATTAAGGCATGTGTCAGATTGGCAAAGTTTTGAATTGCTGGCGTTGCTTTCAACTTTAGGGAACACAGTTTGTTTTATTCTGTTATTTATTAACAAATAGGGTGGGATATCCATTTTTTGTTACTTTTTTTTTGACTTGAGGAGGGTTTTTTGTTTGATGTTAAGATCCATAATCATGGTTCGTAAGGGTATTTTTAAAGCATACTGTACCTTCAATTAATTTTATTAAATATATTGGAAGGGGTGGTGGGGATTGTAGGTGGCTGAAATGATTGGTGAACATGGCTAGAACACCAATCATTCTGTGTTTATTTTTTTATTTTCTTTGATGAATATAAGACATTATTCCCTCAGTTAAGCTAACAAAATTGATCTATTGATCTTTCAACTTTCAGGGTACTGTTATTCACTACTTTGGCTTCAAACATCTCAGCATGGGGCTTTGTGTGACCAAGGTCGGTGCATTCTTAGAAGTTATAACTTTCTGGTCTTTATTTATTTATTTTTTGAAATTTTTCTGTGTTTATTGTTTCATTACTTTTGGCAACATTTCTTTTTTTGGAAATTTCAAGTTAGGATATTGTTTATTTATGGTCGTTCTTTTAGGAATTTGTTCAGATAGCCTTTGAATCTGTATGAAACTAATTATTGAACTCCTTCACTGAAAGAAGCAAAACTGAAGCAAGAAACCATTATTTTTTTTTAAAATTAATGATATGTTTGGATTGGAATGAAGTCAATAATTTTGAGAGATCTGGATGATTTTTATGGATTATTATTGTTATTATTTTATTATTAATTTGTGGGAAAATGAAAGATAACAGATGCAATTGAAGGACATGTTTTCCTAATAACATGAGAAAAAGAAGAAAAAAGATGATCAAATGGTTTAGAAAATATACTTGAATTTTAAGTAGCCTTCTAAAGAAGAAAAATGATGATCAGATAGTTTAGAAAATATACTTGATTTTTAACTAGCCTTCTAATGGTGGAAATAATTTTTTTAGGAGATACATGGATAGTGAACAAACAATGACTGTATGCCGGTAAATACCGTGTTAAGTTGCTGGAACGTCCAATATGTTTCAAGACAAGTATAAATTTATGTAATAGAAGCATGGAGACAAAACAATACTTTCCCACTTCCAGTGTCCCATGTAAATTGAATCAGTCAGTTATTCTGAGCTATATAAACTTTGATTGAGGACGGGTAAAGAAATTAATTTCATTTTTTCACGAAGAAAGTGCTGTACTTTTATTTTTAACTGCCCCTTCTCTTTTAAATGGAATTATCAAATTTTCATAAAGGATCTTTTCTGAAGGACCTTTCTTTTTTTTTTTTTTCTTATCATGACATAATTTTATGAGTGTATTTCGACAAAGTCTCTCTGACATTCTGTTCTGCACCTGTGTTTTCTGATTATAACTTCAGTCATGTGTGCACTAAGCTTTTTTCGAAAAAAAAAAATGTGTGCACTAAGCTTATTCTTTTCTGCTGTAGTTTAAATGAATTTCCCTTTCTACTGCCCCTGAGTATGCAGCACTTACCTGATTAATTCTATTCAATATTCTTGCAGCCTAAAACTGATGGAGATGACTCTGATCATAATGCTGAGTTCGCTGATAGCAATGTGATCATCATCAATACAAAAGAAAGTTGGGACCAGAAGCTGGAAGAAGCAAAAAGGGATGGAAAGATTGTAAGTGTCTTTTTTATCATTTGTGGTGAGAAAGAAATTGGGTTATTTGGTATGTAACTTCATTTTCATCATGTATTGTGCCTTTGCTGAAACTAATTTAGTGGACTACAATAATGTTCATGAATAATTTTAACTGAAGTTTAGGGTTAAGTCTCTACAATTTTTTTACTCAATTTTCATTAATGTTGGTTGTTGGGGGGTATCGATGCAAAAACAAGAGAGAAAGGAGGAGTTCAGAATGTGTAGAAGAAAAAACTAGAATTTTTTTTTGAAGATTTAGCTTGACCTAGTTTTTTTCTAGAAAATAAGGATGATAGATAAATAGTATCTGAAAAGAAAGACTCTATCATCACACCAGATATTAGATATTGAATGGAGGTATGGTTGCAACAACATTAAACTGTGGAGGGCGCAGGCGATGGATTATTGAACTTTTGTTGGTTTCCATGATGAGGAGGTCTAAACTACTGCTAACTTTATTGCTGAGGTACATTGGGCCTTGTAGCAACCATTTTGTTTGCAAAAACTGCATTCATTGACCCAACCTAAGTTTATTCTCTTGGTGGGAATAAAGTCTAGGGGAATTGCCAAAACAAAGGGACTAGGTGTTGGAACTTGGAAGAATGCCTTTTCCTACTACTCTTGAGACTTTAGACGAATTCCATCTACTAACAACTCACTGACCATTGAATCAATTAAAGGAAATGGAATTTGATGAAAAATAAGAGTCACAGAGTGCTTCAGAGTCATCCCAAAGTGCCATTAAAAATTGACCAATCATTGTTTTTCCCTACAAGCAATATAAGGTGCGAAAGCTCGTAGCTCTATAGACTTGGTAATAGCCAATTGATCCAAAAATATGTCATAATTAAGTAAAACTCTTGAATATTCATGTTTTTCGATACAAGAGCTGTAATATCGGATTCGTACTGATATGCTTTGCAAAGTTAGATTGTGTATACAATCTTGCAAGATGTTCCCAAACTTCATTCGTTGTCTCATACTTGGCTAGTTGCGTACCTATCTTTACAAAGTTACCCAAGTGATAATTTTCGAATTATTCACTTCTCAATTTTGTAAAAAAGTTGCATAATATCACTTGTGGGTTTAACCATAGTTCGAGAGATATAACTGTGCATCTTTTTGCCTTCCAGTACGAACAATTCTTTCCATCTAACCTAATGCTAATGGACTGAAGGAAATCATCTATATTACTATCCATTGCAGAAACAAAATAAACCTTCAAATGCTAACTCAAACAATAGACTGCATATTTCACAATCTAATGAAACCTTAAAATTCCAAATTAAACACAAAGTTCACATACTCATGGCTGCCATGGTGCTCCACCCGTACCAAAGTTATGGTTACGCTGAACAAAATCAATTCCATAAACCTTGTCTGGATACTGGAATAATTATGCAAAGCATGCTCATCCATAGAACCAAAAGACAAAGTGCAAAATATGAAGAGAGAAAAGTAGAGGCAGGCTAGAGTCTATTGCAAAAGGTTTTATTACCAGAATAATAACAAGCAAGCCTTTATAAACGGAAAGAGATAATAAAATAACATGAAAATAAGGGGAAGAAAAAGCCTAAAACACCCTTATAAGCTTATAATAATAACGCTTAGCACATACTACTACCAAACTGCCAAACTCTAACAAGCTTAGAAAATGAAAAGACTTTGAAATCTTTTATGAAAGATTCAAAGAGCGTCCTAAATGTTGATATTTGACAAAACTCGCTCTATCCATTTTAAAATTCTTTTACTCTGTATGCTTGTTCTCAATAGAAGGATATGGAAGATAGAAGGTATTGACATTTTTTTTCCATAAATTAGTCAAAGGTAGGGTTTTACTCTTCTATAAGTCCATCTACAATATAAGATCTAAATGTAGTGTCAAATTTGGCATGCTATGATATAACATTTATTAAAATTTTGAAGGGCATGCTATGATCGCTACCCAACTTGAGGCATTCCCTTTCACCACAAATTGCACAACTTCATAAGTTGCTCGATTCGACTTCTGCACCAGATTGAACTCTTTATGATCTTCCTCCACTCCAAGCACTTATGCTGCATTTATTGCTTAAACCCCATCATGGATAATCGACTTTGGCGCATTTGACCACATGATTGGTCAATCTCAACTGTTCATTACTTATAGTTCTTGTCCAAGTTCTAGTAAAACAAAAATTGTTGATGGCTCTCTATCAACTGTGGTTGGTAAAGGTTCAATGTACCTTTCTACTTTCCTTACTCTTAAAAATGTCCTCCATGTGCCAAATCTATCTTGTAATCACCTCTCAATTAGTGAACTTACCCTTGATCAAGGTTGTATTGCGAAATTCTCACAATTATGTTTTTCTTTTTTTGATCTAAAAAAAAAAAGAGGATCATGTGGTGCAGATCTCTTCCCACCCCTTCCCTTCGGTCATTTTGACAATCCCAGGGACCACGTGTCAGCTATAAGGGTCTTATACCTCAGTATGCCTTAATTGAGTCATTAGTAGTCACCTCGAGAGGGTTCCCATCACAGATGACACCACCCACAGCAAGCTAGCCTTCAGAAGGCCAAGCCTTTAATCCTTTTCAAGAGGAGTTGTGGTGGGTTTCGAACTCTTGACTCACGCAAGGAAAGATGCCAGTAAAGGCATCTCTACCACTACACCACAGAACACGTGGTTCTCAGAATTATGTTGTGATTTGAAGGAAATGTCCTTGGGGAAGATGATTGGAAGTACGACAGAATGTAGCGGGCTGTATTACTTTGATGTTGATCCATCATCTACTCCGGGTAATAAAAGGTTCTATTCTAGTTATACTGCTTATGATATTGATATTATGAGATGGCATTACCGATTAGGACATCCTAGTTTTCCCTATCTAAAACATTTGTTTTCTAGTCTGTTTCAAAATGAACACTTGAGCATGTTTATTTAAATTTGAAGTGTGTCAATTTCCAAAACATACTCGAAGTGTTTTTCATCTCGTTCGTATAGGGCATCTCATCATTTCACTCTCATTCTTATAGACATGTGGGGGCCATCCCACAGTAAAAATATCTCTAATACTTATTAGTTTATCATTTATAGATGATCATTCTCATTTAACTTGGGTATTTCTTTTAAAAGACAAATCTGATACTGCTCTCACATTCGAAAAATTTCATTCCATGATAAAAAATGAATTTCAAGCTGATCTTCAAGATCTGCACACTGATAATGTTACAGAATATCTTAATTCAATCTTAGGTGATTATCTTGTCTCTAATGGCATTGTCCATCAGAGTTCCTATGTTAGCACTCCTGACAAAATGGGATTGTTGAAAGAAAAAATTGACATTTGTTAGAAGTTGCTAGGGCTCTTATGATTACTACTTCTGTTCGTAAGATTTTTTGGGGAAAAGCTGTTTCGATTGCAACTTCTTTAATCAATGGAATGCCTTGTGTTTTACTATATCAAACTCCAATATCTTCTCTTCTCAAGATTTATTCTTGTACTCACATACTCTTCGATATTCCACTAAAACGTTTGGTTGCACAACCTATGTTCATGGGCCTTGGAGAAAAATACACTCTGGAAAATAGTTACTCAGCTGAAAGACAACCATGTGGTAGGATGCAAGTGAGTATTTACAGTGAAGTACAAAGTTGATGGTACTTAGAAAGATACAAGAGAAGAATGGTTGCAAAGGGGTTCACTCAAACTTACAAGGTGGACTACACATAGACATTTGCACTAGTGGCAAAACTTAACACAATAGGAATTCTCTTATCAATAGTTGCTAATCTTGATTGGCCATTGGAACAATTTGATATTAAGAATGTCTTTCTAAACCGAAATTTAGAAGAAAAGGTCTATATGAAGATTCCTCCTGGCCTCGAAGGAAAATATGGAATAGAGACAAGATGTACTTAAATAAATCTTTCTATGGCTTGAAACAGTCATCACGAGCATGGTTTTGAGGAGTTTAATCAAGTGATTAAGAAGCATGGGTACAAATAAAGTCAGTCAAATCATAATTCTTCAAACACTCACAAGATAGTAAGATTGTGTTTTTTATTATCTTTGTTAATGATATGATTCTAACTAGAAATGACCTTAATAAGGAGCTTAAAAGACTGCTAGACCAAGAATTTGATGTGAAAGATCTTTGTCAGATAAGATACTTTCTGGGCATGGAGATTATAAGAACCAAGTAGGGAATATTAGGGGCTGTTTAGCTTCATAACTTTAAAACTGTTTTCAGTTTTTAAAACTATAAACAACTTTTAAAAACTAATAGGGGTCGTTTGGCCAAATTTTTTAAAAACAGTTTTTTAAAACTCAGTTTTAAAAAATTAAAAAACAGAAAATATCATAATGTAATTTTCAATTTTCAAAAATAGTTTTTTTGTCTAACATATTATATTTTACATTTTCGCTCACATGCCAAAACTTTGACCCGGACCATGGAACCTGGAGCCTGGATCTCGGACCTTGGACCCCATTACCTAGACCTGGACCCGGACGTCAGAACACGGACACGAACCCAGGCTTGACCCGGACCCCACACCTGAATCCTGACTCGGACCCCAAAATCGGACCCTAGCCTGCCCCGGTCCAGGACGTGGACCTTGAACCCTGACCCGGACCCCGGCCCAAGACCTAGCTCGAGCCCGGGGTCCTAGTCCGGGTTTGGGTCTGGGTTCGTGTTCTGAGGTTTGAGTCCGTGACTGGGTTTTGGGGTTCGTGTTTGGGTTTGTGTTTTGGTGTTCGGGTCTGAGTTTGGGGTCTGGGTTCGGGTCAGTTTCGAGGTTCAGTACAGTGTTGGATGGGTTCATGTCATTGTATGGTGTAAAATGTTGATTTTTTTTAGTAAAAAAAAATTAAAAATAGTTTTAAAAAATTTTAGTCAAATACCATTAAATTTTTAAAATAACAAAGTTTTCTGTTTTTATTTTTGAAAACACAATTTTGAAAATTAAAAACTGAAAATAAAGCCAAACAGCCTCTTAGTCTCTCAACGTAAGCATGTTATTGATTTATTCAAAGAGACCGGTATACTCAAAATGTAAACAACAACAACATTAGTGGAACCTAAAGGCAATTACAAGAAGAAAGAAAAGGAGAAGCTTGTAGACAAATGGATGTATCAATGACTAGTAGGAAAATTGATCTATTTGTCTCACACCAGACCTGACATTGTCTTTGCAGTTAGCTTGATAAGTCAGTATATGCACAACCCTTTTGAAGAACGCTTGAAGGCAGTTTACAAGATATTATGGTATTTAAAGAAGACGCTAGAAAAATGTTTGTTCTTCAGAAAAATGAAGAAAGAGGCATACAAGCTTTCGCAGATGCAGATGGACAGCTTCAATTGAGAATAGAAGATCAAAACTTGGATATTGTACCAAGGTAGGGGGAAACCTTGTTACTTGGAGAAGCAACAAGCAGTGCAAAAGTTGAGCTTAGAGCTCTTGCTCAAGGAGTATGTGAATTGATGTGGATCAAACAAGTTCTTGAAGAACTACAACTTCAAAGGACACAAGTCCTTTGAAGCTATACACTGACAATGAATTAGTTATTAATATAGCACTCAATGCAGTTCATCATGATAGAACCAAACATGTGGGGGTGGACCATTATTTCATAAAAGATAAAATTGAAGAAAAGGAAGTATGTGTAGTTTATGTGTAAAACAAGCAACAAGCTTTTGATTTGCTGACAAAAAGATTATCAAAAGAAAACTTTTATGAACAAATATGCAAGCTGGATGTGCGACTTTTATGCACCAGCTTGGTGTAGAAATAATTAGTATTTATTTGATTAGTTTGTGGTTTATAATTGAGGTGTAATTAATATCTATACCTAGATTATTTTTTGTACTCGGCCTATTTTGAAGGCTTTTCCAATAGTGATAATAATAACATTCAAGAGTATTTTTCTACAGGTTGAAAATAAAAAAGTCGGACTTGGAGGAATAATTTTTTTTATTTTATATTTAATAATTAGGCAATCACGAACTTTAATGCATAATGGTTTATTTTAGAAGATGAGTGAAAGTAATTTGGTGCAAAATCAAACCATGTGATATTTGAATTTCATTGGCCTGCTATTGAGAATAGTGTGGGGAAAGGAAGAAGATGGTTGAAGAAACATGATTATAAGTAGGCCTTTGATGGAAAACAGAGTTCATTCTGTATATTGGAGTCTACTCAAACTTAATTAATTGAAACATGTGTTTGATAGGTCATTGCAAACTTCAGCGCAAATTGGTGTGGTCCTTGCAAAATGATTGCACCATTCTACTGCGAGCTATCTGAGAAATATCCTTCTCTTATGTTTGTTGTAATCGACGTGGATGAAATGACTGTAAGTGTTGAATGGTGTTCTTTTCCTGTATAAGAATTTCAATTTTCTATATGAGTGCAACTAATTACTCATTGCGTAGAATGCCTTGCCTTGGATCTCTGTGGCAGTTAAAAAAGGCTTAAATATTTGTAACTTAATCTTCACCTTATAGTTTAGTTTATCTGTTCAAATAGTGTGATTGTTGCATTAATTCCAAATGTTGGCTATGAGTTTCTTTAGTTTAGTCATGATTTTGTACTGTGCAGGACTTCAGCTCCTCGTGGGATATTAAAGCCACTCCTACTTTCTTCTTTCTCCGAGATGGTGAACAAATTGACAAGCTCGTTGGAGCGAACAAACCCGAGCTGCAGAAGAAGATAATTGCACTTTTAGATTCAACTGCTTGTGATGAGAAATGATTTGGTATCATGAAAAGATCTGCAGGTCTCCCTTTTGCCCTTGTGAATTTAGAAATGCTGTGTGTAGAATTTTGTTCGGCCTTAACTTGTAAAATGTAAATACTGATTGATCGCATGGAAATGGTTTATTTTGTTGAAGATTTTTGGGATATTTTGGAAACCTGAGAATCATTCTTACAATGTCTTTTATAATTATAGGTGTTTGTAAAATATCTAATACAATTCGATCTGCACGATTTAATTCAATTTAATCTGCAAATTGCGGCTATGTGCACTTATAAGAAATGGATTGGATTGGAAAATTTAAAATTTGTACTTGTGCGGATTAGATGTTGATTGATCCAATTTAATCTGCACATATTTTAAAAAGCTATATTATACAATTAATACTTAATGTCAAGATAGGAATTTAAAATCTAACACAAATGATACAAATACATTTTAAAATCTAATAGATTGTATATTTCATTCTTAATATAAGGGAACTATAATCTAAAAAAATTTAATTTTTTTAATCATAATTTTTTTTTAAATTTATTATTTTTTGTTTTATTTATTTTAATTTGTTGTTGTAGATTTAAAAAAAAAATATTTTAATGAATATTGAAAAGCAACTAATTTTATGCGGATTAAATAATCGATCTCCAATCCGCATTGGATTGGATTTGAATTATTATGCGGATTAAATTGAGTTTAAAATATAAAATTTACACTTAGTGCGAATCAAATACACTATGAAAAAAAATAGTGCACAATAAATTAGATGAACAACCCTAATTTCAGAGGGTGCTTTTCATTTTATTTTTATTATTTGGGAGTGTTTTTCATTCTAATGAAAATGCTTTATAACTTATATCTTAGCCTAGGCTAAAATAGCAGTTCTGATCAATGTAATGCCTCTGAATTTGTCAGATAAATAGGAAAGTACACTCATGAATTTTAAATAAATAGTTGATAAATATGACATAATTTTGTTGTTAGGGTTTTATGGTTATTTTTCTTTTATCCTTTTTAGATATTTGATTTGTCATTTTTTTAAACACTTACTTTAAAAGTTTATATTTAAATTTGTTAAATTTTAAGTACCAACTTCATCTACACTTTCACATTTACATTGGCTTTTCTATTATTTTTGTCCTTTATTATTTTATTGATTTACTTTGGGAAATTTAAAAAACTAGACTTTAAAAACCTTAATATTTTATTCTTAAACCAATACATTTCAAACTAAAAAATATATGACACTTTTATCAAAAACCCAAAAATAACCCTCACATAACTCAACCCCATTTTTCCCAACCCGCACATGCATCGGACTCCCCCATCGGGCCCCATCAGACTCGTCGGACCCCCCATCGGACCGGTCGGACCCCTAGCTTGCAAGCATCGAACCCCCCTTGGGTCCCCATCGGACCCGTCGGACTCATCGGACCCGTGTTTTTTTTTTTTTGTTGGTTTTCGGTTGAGGCTCACGGGTTGAGAGAGAGGAAGAGAGAGGGGGCTGGGTCCGAGAGAGGGGGCCTGGGTCCTTCGTCGGAGGTGGTGGGTGGTCCTCGGTGGTCGTCGGAGGTGGTGGAGGTGAGCCGTGGAGGTGAGTCGTGCGTTTGGGTGGTCTTCACGGGTTGAGAGAGAGGAAGAGAGAGGGGGGCTGGGTGGTCCTCGGTGGTCGTCGGAGGTCGTGGAGGTCGTCGAAGCCGTGCTCTTTGGTTGAGCCGTGGAGGTTGTGGGACGGTTTGGGTGGGGCGGCGAAGAGATGTCTAGTTTACAACTCGCGCTTCGCGGCGGATATTTAAATTTTTTAAAATTATATATATAAAATAAATTATATCTTTTATTAGTGACAGCTAAGTAATAAAATTATATTAAATTCTAATTTTACTAATTTTTATATAATTATCTTTGAATAATATGATAAGCCAAATGTATAAATGGGTCGACTCTTTCTAAATTTACAAAATTTTATATTTCTAATGGAACCACGGCTTAGCCCATGTTTAGAGGGTCCTAGAATGGCCTATAAAGCTTAGTGTGTCCTTTTTATCTCAAAAAATATACGTTAATAATTTCTTTTAATGACCAAAGTAAAAATAAATGTAAAATAAATTTGGTCTCTTCCTCCCAATTTTAACTATTTTATGTTTTTAGAGACTATATATATCTATAGATGCTATAGATATATATTTCATAAATTTCAGTCAAACTCATATTATTGATCAAATTACCAAAATTTGACCATGTATATATCTTTTAATGTCTGTTACTTGTCATTTATAAAAAATGCTTAGTTGTATTCTTTTAATAAAGTTTTAAGAATTATTTTTTTATATATAAAAGAGTTGTTTTTTCCATTTTGAATTGATATTTACTTATTTGAATACTGATCTTTTGTAAGCCCTAAAACTATATAAAGGGTCTTATACACTTAGGAAAGGTACCTGAATTCTGATCTCTTAAGCCACATAGCTCTCTCACTCCCTCTCACTCACGCCACTTCCTATATATTGGAAACTTAGTCTATTTTCTCATCTCACTTGTTCAGAATCTGTAATACATCAGTTCTCACCATTTTAACATTCAAAGAGAGTCATAGCTAGAAATTACAAGGTTTAAGCCTGTAATATGCATGGTATTATCTCTAGAATCAATAAAACTAAAAGGGGATTAGGTCATTACCCGCCAAATAAAAGGGCTCGAACCTCTATAAATCGATGTGTCAATTTGTTATTTGCTATTAAAATTTACACATGGTGATTATCAGTAATAAATAAGGCTTTATTGTCAGTTAGCCAAAATTCAAGGTCAATATTTTGGTGCTTTCATTGAGAGCATTGTTTATTGTTTTGATCAATCACATGGTTGTAATTAGGAGAACCACTACCTCTACTTCCTCAGGATCCTATGAAGGCTGATCCCAATGTTCGTGTTCTGCCCACCATGGAAGGTCCCATTATTCTGACTAACACCGTCAATCTTGCCAACCCTATAAACCCTACAAATTCAGCCAATACCATTAATCCTATTAATCCTGCTATCCTAGTAAATCTTAATGATCAGCCTTTGCCACCCAGAATAGATCCACCAATAGCACCTCGTACAGAAGGTCCTATCAGCACAAAAAACCCTCCACAGAGCACAACTGGGACTTTTCATTAGTATTATGCAGGAGAAATAGGAACAGGAATTAGCAAACCAGCTATTAGCAAACCTAATGTGGACCTGGGAGAGTGTAGGCCAGGTCACCTAGATAAAAGAACCATGTGTTGCTGGTTGCAATTCTTTTGCCTAACAGAGATGTGAATTCCTAAGGTGGATGGATGACCAAGAGGTCATCCTCTAGGCCCATCAAGCAGAGCTAAAGCGCCACAATAGGGAGGCCAGTGACTTGATAAGGCGGTTGAATGAGAGAACCGAAATAAGAGGCCAGGGTCTAATAAGAGACCATTTGCAAGGAAGGCTCATCGACGTTCAGTCAGGGCCTACAGGCAGGTTGACAATGGATATACTGTCCAACTAGGTCCCTCAAGCACGAGGACAGACCTTCCCCTGCTTAAAGACGGTTAAATCTTTCCATAGACCGTATGGCAGGAATAGCCAATTCCTGACATCTGGAAGCCTTGGAGGGCGGACAAACAACTTCGGATAGGAGACATTACCTATCATCCAGACCTTGGCAGTCAACACAGTGTTGCTCTCCCTAGAATATTCAAGAACAAGTCATTCTAAGGCCTATTTTTGATAGACCAGGACCTAGGACAAACAGAAAATGCACAGGACAACAATAACTTGAGGAGCGAGATCTGAAGTGACTTTGTGTAACACCCTAACTATCTTAGGCGTATTACGTGATTTTTAAACGTACTGTGCAGCTCGTTGCTAATCAACGAGGTTTATGGAAAAACGTGGTTAATTAAAATTTTTGCTTTTTGATTAAACTCATAAACCATATTACAAAAGACTCGGGATCCCGATTTATAAAATCATTTACAAAAAGTTTCACTGTTTAACTATTACATCAAAATAAAAGTCGTCTAACGACAGTTACAAAAATCCAGCCGTGCTGTCCCGAGGATCGTACGCTCCAGGCCTAACCGCCCCGACATGTACAATCTCATAAGCTCGCTCACGGTCCATCAACTATAGCCTTGCCTTTACCTACACATGAACATAAACTGTGAGTCGACAGACTCAGTAAGAAAAGCATAATAATATCATACATAATTCTAACTGCCGTGTCCAACACGATACTGAGTCCCGCTACTGCCATGTCCAACATGGTACTGAGCTACTACTGCCATGTCCAACATGGTACTGAGTTTTGAACGTTCAGGGGGCGGTACTATTGACAAGTATCCTCCTGATCGGTCGAACCGGTCATACTCCGCTTGGTCATACTCCGGCTGTACCGACGGATAGGTCAATAGCACCGAACCACCAACCAAGTGTCACTGATCGGTCGAACCGGTCATACTCCGCCGTTGGTCATACTCCACTGTACCGACGTGACAGGTTGGATGGTTCGAAGCCTAAATACATAACTAATGTAATCTAGCAGGCTTCCTACATGCACGCTAAACATGTTATCTACATAGGCATACTGTTATACTAATCTTACCTGGATTCCGATTTCAGGTGTGCCGGTCAACCTGACTGGAACTGAAGCTGAGCGGCGGATTACTGGCTCCTAAACCATAAAAATCACAACGCTATAAGTGACACGCTAAATCACTTCCCGGGGACTAAAACTAGGAACTAAAAGTTTCCCTATCGATAAAAAGCATGGCAATACCCCTAAAAACCTAAAAACGAGGAAAACTAGGGTTCGGAAAAATTCCCCAACCGGCAGACCGGTTGCCCAACCGGACTTCCGGTTCGGAATTATCGAACCCTCATCCGACTGGGATGCACAACCGAATTCCGGTTCCTCGCAGGCAGCCAACTAAAATTCTCATAACTCGACCAATTCAACCCCAATTGGTCCCAAACTTTCCAGACCTGTTCTAAACTATCCCTAGAACAAATCCAAGGCATCAAAACCACCCAGAAACCTCAAACATGAAAAATGCCATTGGAGCTCAAGCTTGAGTTCTAAACTCAAACTTGAGCAAAAACACCTAAACATGCAATCAAACCAACTTAATTCTACATAATCAAGCTCAAAATAACCTCTGGAAACTCAAGCAAACATCCTCAACAACACAGCAACAAGATATAACATTTTCTCTCAAAAATCACATATTTTTACATAGAAAACTTAAAGCTTTGCATAACCTATCTTACATGCTTCAACACAGCCCAATTTAACTTCAATTAACATGCTTTAAACCACATAAATTAACACAAAACCACAGCAGCAACAGCAACTATAAATCATGCAAGAATCATCACATTTTCATCAAAATTTCAATCAAATTCAAGAGAAAACCAAAGAGCTAACCTAGCTTGAAGATTGCTTGGCTTTGGATGAGAATCCACTAAGAAATCAAAGCAAAAATCCCCCCCTTTGCACCCACATGCACAGCCGAGAGAGAGAGAGAGGAAAAGAGAGAGAGTTTGAAAGTTTGTAAATTTTTCTAAGTGTTATGTTTTGTAAAGTCAAATGGTGAATAAAGCCACTTAATCTCAATTCATTTCAGCCAACATTTAATCAAAATAAACATTTAATTTCCAAATAAAAACTCACATAAGACAAAACACTAATGGGGCAAAAAGACCATTTTGCCCCTCCACCATAAAATCATGAAAATCATACTAAAGGGGTATTTTTGGGACATTCTAAATTCCCGGCCAATCCCGACATTCCCAATGTCTAAAACCCGTCCCCAAACTACTAACATACTAAGTTGTGATTTCTACTGAGCCAAACGCCGAGTTCCAAAATACCGGACACCGGAAATGCAAAATATGAAAAACTACTGAATAACATAAATAACAGTAATAAATTATTTAAATAGCTATAAATAATTCCATAATTAATCATACACAACTGATAATTTCCAAATTAACTAAGCGGGCTTTACAACTATTCCCCCCTTAAAAGGATTTCGTCCCCGAAATCTAACCTGAATAACTCTGGATATTGAGCTCTCATATCTGACTCTAGCTCCCAGGTGGCTTCTTCCACCTTACTGTTTCTCCAGAGAACCTTGACCAAAGCTATGGTCTTATTCCGAAGGACTTTATCCTTTCTATCCAGGATCTGCACCGTCGTTCCTCATATGACATGTCCGGCCGAGCTGAAGACTCTCATAACTGAGTATATGAGAGGGGTCTGAAACGTATTTTCTCAACATTGAGACATGGAATACGTTGTGCACTGCTGATAAGGCTGGAGGCAATGCTAACCGATATGCCACTTGACCTATTTTCTCGAGAATCTCGAAAGGTCCTGTAAATCTAGGGCATAACTTGCCTCTTTTCCCGAAACGTTTAATCCCCTTCATCGGAGATACTCGTAAAAACACATGGTCCCCTACTCGGAACTCAACATCTCTGCGTTTCGGATTTGCGTAACTCTTCTGTCTGCTCTGTGAGGCAAGCATTCTGGCTTTTATCTTTTCTATTGCCTCATTGGTCCACTGAACTGACTCTGGACCTAGGTATTTCCTTTCCCCTGTCTCATCCCAGTGGATAGGGGATCTACATTTCCTACCGTACAACAGTTCATAGGGAGCCATCCCTATCGTACTCTGATAACTGTTGTTGTACGAAAATTCTATTAACGGTAGATATTTACTCCATGAGCCTTCAAAGTCCATAACACAGGCTCTCAACATATCCTCCAATATCTGAATTGTCCTTTCGGACTGACCATCTGTCTGAGGATGGAATGCTGTACTGAATTTTAGCTTTGTACCCATTGCCCGTTGCAAACTTTGCCAAAATTTGGAGGTGAATTTCGGATCCCTGTCCGAAACTATAGACTTCGGTACCCCGTGAAGTCTCACTATCTCCCTGACGTATAACTCTGCCAACTGATCCACTGTAAATGTTGTTCTGACCGGCAGAAAATGGGCAGATTTCGTAAATCGGTCCACTACTACCCAGATGGAATCATACATACCCGTGGTCCTAGGTAACCCGACCACAAAATCCATCGTAATATCCTCCCATTTCCATTCTGGTAGGGTTAGAGGCTGCAACAACCCTGCTGGTCTCTGATGTTCAGCCTTGATCTGCTGACAAGTGAGGCATCTCGATACGAATTCTACCAAATTCTTCTTCATACCGTTCCACCAGAAGTACGGTTTCAAATCTTGGTACATCTTGGTGGTGCCGGGATGCAGAGAATACGGGGTAGAATGAGCCTCCTCAAAGATCTCATTTCTAAGTTCCACACTGTTCGGAACACAAACCCTGGCTTTATACAAAAGCATCCCACTGTCTGACACTGAAAAGTCTTTGGCTTGACCAGCCAATACCTCATCTCGGATTTTCACTAACTCCGGATCTGTCATCTGAGCGACCTTTATTCTTTCCAACAGATCAGATTGCAGCGTCAAGTTGTGAAGCTGACCTATCACAAACTCAATGCTGGATCTAACCATATCCTCTGCTAGCTGAGGTGAGATCTGAACCATGATAGCTACTTGCCCGGGACCCTTTCTGCTCAGGGCATCGGCCACTACATTGGCTTTTCCGGGATGGTAGAGGATCTCACAATCGTAATCCTTCACTAATTCCAACCAGCGCCTTTGTCTCATGTTCAAATCTTTCTGAGTAAAGAAATACTTGAGACTTTTATGGTCGGTATAGATCTCACACTTCTCCCCATAAAGGTAATGCCGCCAAATCTTCAGTGCAAAAACCACTGCGGCCAATTCTAAATCATGAGTCGGGTATCGCTGTTCATAATCCTTTAACTGACGGGAGGCATAAGCGATAACCCGATCGGCTTGCATCAATACGCACCCCAAACCTTGTTTGGATGCGTCACAGTAGACTACGAACTTCTCCTTGTCCGAAGGTAAAGCTAGCACCGGTGCAGTAATCAATCTCTGCTTTAGCTCCTGAAAGCTAGCTTCGCACTTATCTGACCAAATAAACCTCTGATTTTTCTTTGTAAGCTCGGTTAGGGGCATTGAAATTTTGGAGAACCCCTCCACGAACCTACGGTAGTACCCAGCTAATCCCAAGAAGCTTCTGATCTCTGTCACTGTCTTCGGTCTCGGCCAATCCCTGACGGATTCAATCTTCCCGGGATCCACCTTGATCCCATCTTTACTCACAATGTGCCCTAGGAAGGACACCTGAGATAACCAGAACTCACATTTCTTGAATTTGGCATAAAGTCTATGTTCTCGAAGTCGTTGCAGTACCATCTGATGATGTAACTCGTGCTCCTCTTCTGATTGAGAGTACACGAGGATGTCGTCGATAAACACAATCACACAGATATCGAGGAAATCCTTGAATACTCTATTCATCAGGTCCATGAATGCTGCAGGAGCATTGGTTAGTCCGAATGACATAACCAGAAACTCGTAGTGTCCATACCTAGTGCGGAAAGCCGTCTTCGGAATGTCCTCCTCTCGGATTCTCAACTGATGATAACCCGAACGGAGATCAATCTTAGAAAAGACCGTCTTCCCCTGAAGCTGATCGAACAAGTCATCGATCCTAGGTAATGGATATTTATTCTTCACCGTCAGCTTGTTCAATTCCCTGTAGTCGATGCACATCCTCATGGATCCATCCTTCTTCTTGACGAACAAAACCGGGCTCCCTGTGGTGACACTGGGCCGAATAAACCCTATGTCAAGCAACCCTTGGAGCTGAATCTTTAGTTCCTTAAGTTCAGCTGGAGCCATCCTATACGGGGCTTTGGAAACCGGATCCACCCCTGGTGCCAAGTCAATCACGAAATCAATCTCCCGCTGAGGTGGTAACCCTGGAAGTTCTTCGGGAAAAACATCCAAAAATTCCCGAACCACTCTGATGTCCTCTGGCCGAATGGTGTCTGGCCGAGTGGTGTCCACCACCACGGCCAGAAACCCTAAGCACCCGCCGTGCAACAAATCTCTCGCTGACATAGCCGAGATCACCGGAATCCGAGATCCCTGTACCGAACCAACAAATACAAATGGTTCTTCACTTTCCGGTTGGAAGACCACCATCTTCCTCTTACAGTCAATGCTCGCCGAATATTTAGATAGGAAATCCATTCCTAAAATAATATCGAATTCGACTAAGCTCATCTCTATCAGATCAGCGCTTAACTCTCTACCATCTATCCTGATCGGCATAGACCTAATCCACCTATTGGAGATAACCAATTCTCCGCCAGGTAACAGGGTTCCAAACCCTGATTCATATCTATCAAAGGGTCTACCCAACTTACTAAAGACTCTAGCCGCCACATAAGAATGTGTAGCCCCAGAATCAAACAGCACTGAATAAAGCGAGTTGTTAATAAAAAGCTGACCTGTGACTACTGATGGGCTGGCATCTGCATCAGCCTGCGTGATAGCGAACACCCCGGTGCCGAGTGGGTATCGCCGGAGCTCTCGGTGCCTCCGGCTCGAGCCGGGGACATTCCCTCTTGAAGTGTCCGGGCATGCCACAATGAAAGCATCCCCGACCTTTGCATTCGCCCCGATGGTGCCTCTGCGGCTAGGGCACTCGGGATAGGAGAATCGGGTCTCATTACCACCAGACGACTCCTCGATTCCCGGTTCCCCGAACCTCTTGTTCGACTCGAGCCGCCGAAGCCGTGGGTGCCCTCTTCCTCGATCAATGGCCGAACCACTACTCCCCGCTATAGCCCGATGCGGGGAGGGGCAGAGCCCCGCCACTAACCGAGTACTCGCCGATTCGACATGCACCCCACCGCGCCCTCGGCTCGCAAGGCCTTCTCCACCATCCGAGCATAGGTGGTGCCGTCGTACTGTGGTGATCATCGTGTCATGCACGATCTTGGGATTCAACCCGTCCGATACTTCTCCTTCTTGCCGAAGCCTGGCACAATTCCCGAGGCTAACCTCGCCAACCGATCAAACCGAGCGAGTAGTATACTCGGTGGACGCTCATGTTCTCCCGTGGGTCGGGTGAACGAACTCTTTCCTCTTGGCGCTTCGACCGCCTCATTGTAATATTTCGCGTTGAAGAGTTCCCGGAACCTTTCCGTGTCATGGTGGTGACATCATGAATCTGAGACACCATGTCCCACCATACCGGGGCATCCTCCTCGGAACCGAAACGTGGCGCACACCACTGTCGTTACGGTGACACCCATGAAATTTAGGATTCGGTAATCACCGTCGGCCCATCTCGGCTTTCATTACATCCGACCTCCCGGGAATACCGGAGGTGCTTGCTTCGGAACCGCTCATACAGAGGTTCCAATCTATGGGCCGCCACCACTATCTCGGCACAGGCGGCAGGGCGGTGCCACCGGAACTATGGGCACGGAACCGCAGAGCACCCCGCGTCTCAACCTCTCGAATCTCGAGGTGTTGCTCTTCGATCCGGCTTGCATCTCCGCAAACCGTAACTCCCGGCCGGGGCTCCCCGATCGGGCGGGAGCACAGGCGGCCTGTGGCGGGTTCTCATCACCCCGGCCACGAGCCCTGCCTCGGGGACCTCTACCTCGGCCCCTGGCAGGTGGGGGAAACTGGGCTCCCTGTCCTTGATTCGACCCTACGGAGTTGCCCTGACTCCTGGTAGTCCGCCTGGCGTCCATCTAGTTAGAACCGCCTGCGAAACCAAGAGTTGGCATATCAGGTCGTATTCAAGGCGAGCTTACTAATGCCACTTAATTTGGAAATTAGAAATGAAACATGCGCCTATTCTACTATCAGGCTACTAACATGCTTCCTAACAGGCTTTTCTTTTTCATAACTGAATAAAATAAACTACTAAAGCAATAAAGGCTTACTGAACCGTGAACCGAGCTAACTGCTGATGATGATTGTACATGTCGTGACGATCTTCTAAGACAACTCCGCGGCTACGATACCAAATTGTAACACCCTAACTATCTTAGGCGTATTACGTGATTTTTAAACGTACTGTGCAGCTCGTTGCTAATCAACGAGGTTTATGGAAAAACGTGGTTAATTAAAATTTTTGCTTTTTGATTAAACTCATAAACCATATTACAAAAGACTCGGGATCCCGATTTATAAAATCATTTACAAAAAGTTTCACTGTTTAACTATTACATCAAAATAAAAGTCGTCTAACGACAGTTACAAAAATCCAGCCGTGCTGTCCCGAGGATCGTACGCTCCAGGCCTAACCGCCCCGACATGTACAATCTCATAAGCTCGCTCACGGTCCATCAGCTATAGCCTTGCCTTTACCTACACATGAACATAAACTGTGAGTCGACAGACTCAGTAAGAAAAGCATAATAATATCATACATAATTCTAACTGCCGTGTCCAACACGATACTGAGTCCCGCTACTGCCATGTCCAACATGGTACTGAGCTACTACTGCCATGTCCAACATGGTACTGAGTTTTGAACGTTCAGGGGACGGTACTATTGACAAGTATCCTCCTGATCGGTCGAACCGGTCATACTCCGCCGGGTCATACTCCACTGTCGTACCGACGGATAGGTCAATAAGATCGAACCACCAACCAAGTGTCGGCTGATCGGTCGAACCGGCCATACTCCGCCGTCGGTCATACTCCGACTGTACCGACGTGACGGGGTTGGATGGTTCGAAGCCTAAATACATAACTAATGTAATCTAGCAGCTTCCTACATGCACGCTAAACATGTAATCTACATATGCATACCGTTATACTAATCTTACCCGGATTCCGATTTCAAAATGTCGTCAACCCGACCGAATCGAAGCCGAGCGGACATCGGCTCCTAAACCATAAAAATCACAACGCTATAAGTGACACGCTAAATCACTTCCCGGGGACTAAAACTAGGAACTAAAAGTTTCCCTATCGATAAAAAGCATGGCAATACCCCTAAAAACCTAAAAACGAGGAAAACTAGGGTTCGGAAAAATTCCCCAACCGGCAGACCGGTTGCCAACCGAATTCCGGTTCGGGAATTATCGAACCCTCATCCGAATTCCGGATGCACAACCGAATTCCGGTTCCTCGCGCAGCCCAACTAAAATTCTCATAACTCGACCAATTCAACCCCAATTGGTCCCAAACTTTCCAGACCTGTTCTAAACTATCCCTAGAACAAATCCAAGGCATCAAAACCACCCAGAAACCTCAAACATGAAAAATGCCATTGGAGCTCAAGCTTGAGTTCTAAACTCAAACTTGAGCAAAAACACCTAAACATGCAATCAAACCAACTTAATTCTACATAATCAAGCTCAAAATAACCTCTGGAAACTCAAGCAAACATCCTCAACAACACAGCAACAAGATATAACATTTTCTCTCAAAAATCACATATTTTTACATAGAAAACTTAAAGCTTTGCATAACCTATCTTACATGCTTCAACACAGCCCAATTTAACTTCAATTAACATGCTTTAAACCACATAAATTAACACAAAACCACAAAGAAGAATAAACAACTATAAATCATGCAAGAATCATCACATTTTCATCAAAATTTCAATCAAATTCAAGAGAAAACCAAAGAGCTAACCTAGCTTGAAGATTGCTTGGCTTTGGATGAGAATCCACTAAGAAATCAAAGCAAAAATCCCCCCCTTTGCACCCACATGCACAGCCGAGAGAGAGAGAGAGAGGAAAAGAGAGAGAGTTTGAAAGTTTGTAAATTTTTCTAAGTGTTATGTTTTGTAAAGTCAAATGGTGAATAAAGCCACTTAATCTCAATTCATTTCAGCCAACATTTAATCAAAATAAACATTTAATTTCCAAATAAAAACTCACATAAGACAAAACACTAATGGGGCAAAAAGACCATTTTGCCCCTCCACCATAAAATCATGAAAATCATACTAAAGGGGTATTTTTGGGACATTCTAAATTCCCGGCCAATCCCGACATTCCCAATGTCTAAAACCCGTCCCCAAACTACTAACATACTAAGTTGTGATTTCTACTGAGCCAAACGCCGAGTTCCAAAATACCGGACACCGGAAATGCAAAATATGAAAAACTACTGAATAACATAAATAACAGTAATAAATTATTTAAATAGCTATAAATTATTCCATAATTAATCATACACAACTGATAATTTCCAAATTAACTAAGCGGGCTTTACACTTTGTTCCACCACTAAGCAATAATTTTAGGCAGATGGACCCACCAAACCCAAGAAATTAGTACAATCAACCTCCCATTAACCCACAGACCGACCTGGCTGACCAAAGGAGTATGGCTAGTCTGACCGGCCAGGGGAGAACAGCCTAAGGCTGGCCGGTCAAAGCCAGCTACCTAGCCTTGGGCTGGTCGGCAAAAACAAATTACCTAGCCAAGGCCACTCGTCTGGCTAAGAAAGACAATTGGAAAAGTATCCACTAAAGCAGACCCATCTGTGCAAGCACATTTGGATCAAATTAGAGACATGATAAAAGGCATGTCCAACCCAAAGCTGTCAGATCTAGAACTAGACAGGTCAAGGGGGTCTCCATTCTCAGCATATATTAATGTGCTACCCATACCTCAGTTCAAGATACTAATTTGGAAGATGTACAACGAAAAGGAAGATCCCTTAGCACACATAAAGTACTTTGAGATGCAAACAGATTTCCATTCTCAGCATATATTAATGTGCTACCCATACCTCAGGTCTAGTGGATAAATCTATAGAAGCTTCTTGAATACTAGATATAGAATTTATTTATCTAAGGAGAAGTCTCAACTATTCCAGAAAAGATAAAGGCCAATGAAAGAATTTCTTAGGATCAACAGTGAGTGGTCTCAGATATGCAGATATGCTTTTGTTATGCATTAGACCAGACACCAGCTGTTGAGTGGGAGTAATGAGTAGGTATCAGATTAATCCAGGAAAGGAACATTAGAAGACAATCAAGTAAATTTTAAGATCAAGAAGAGGAACTATATGTTAGTCGATAAGAGTGGAATTTTAATACTCTTAGACTACACCGAATCAGGTTTCGAGACTTGCTTGATGCTACAAAGTCTACTGAGTTGATGGTGATTACTCTGGGGGTGGAGCAGTAATTTTAGAGAACTGTAAAAGCCGATCCGGAGTCTCTAACTCTACCAGTGAGACTGAATGTTAAAGTTGTAGGAAAGATACTTATTAGTATATGGAAAGGTCTATACAACTTCGGCATTGTACCAATAATTTATTAACTACCAGTGTTACTTCCTGACTAACACAAATGTAGTCGCCAAAAGGTAAAGAATCCAGTATCCCTAGAGGAGTAGACATATAGAGAGGAATTTGACAATATCAAGGATTTTGTGATTAAGGATATGCAATGGTGGAGAAAGGTTGTATTGAATGCAACCTGTCAGATCCTATTACGGAGAGAATACTACATACTACACTTAATCTGGATATCAAGGTGTTAAGATTATTTGAAATGCACTTTTTGTTTTATATTAGTGCAAGTGGGAGTTTGTTGGGTTTTGTGCCCTAAATAAAACCCATTTCAATATAATAAGATTTACTAATTAATATAAGATCAAAAATCGCTTTTATGTTGCATGGTTCACATGATTTATTTCATGATTATGTTTAATGTATAAATTCCATTAAGTACAGAACAAATATATTTGTTCATGATTATAGTGTCGTCAGCACAGTGGAATATAATCATGATTATATGTTCAAAAGTGTAATTCCCATGATTTGTTAGTTCACTGAATTTAGACTGACATGATAATCTGCAATAAGGTATACTTACACCTTGGATAAGTGTTATGTCCTTTCTAGGGCATTGGCAAAGTTTACTAGTATCAGATGTATAGAGTATACATTGGAAGGGAACGATATTGATCTTGGATAAGATATCATAAACTTACCGTTATATCTTTCTAAGTCAATATCAATGGTTGATCTTAAGTCTATGGATCTTGATAACTCTAAAAATTAGAGTTATTTTTCACATTTTTTTAACTAAAATTGGTTTAGTCTTAAGTTTTTAATTAATTTAGTAAGTTTTTAATTATTTTTGAATTTCTTAGCTTTATTGTAATTTTATATGTTTTTATGTGTTTTTATAATTATTTTATTATAATATGTTATGTGGTATTTATTTTTAATTTTATTTTAGTTTCTAATTAATTTTATGTATTTTTAGGTGTGTTTAGAAGAAAAAGATTGGGATTAAATTGAAGAAATATTGAAGAAATGGAGCTAAAAGTGCAATTTTTAAAAAAGAAATCTCATCAGCCTTATGCAAGGCCCACTTGCGGTCAAAGTCAGCTTCCCATCGCAGCCGTCCACGTCCTGATCCGAAGGTCCAGAAGCGTGCGTGTAGCACACCCCAGACAGCAGCAAGTGGGCGCAGCAGAAGCTCCTTTCACCCCCAGCCACGTGGTCCCCACCTCGTCAGCGTATACCCAACCAGCGCACGCCACCTCACGCACGTCAGCTCCAGCCCACGAACCAGCGCCTGCCAAGTGTCCCTGCAGAAGAAAAAAAAGAGAAAAAAAGTGGGTTGTTAATTGTTTGTCTACACCCGAAAATTACACTCACAAACACCAAAAATCCATATTTTCTCCCACATATTACACATAAATACTCTATTTACTCTTCCCAATTTATTTCACCAAAATAAATATTTTCATTTTATTTTTACCCTATCTTTTCACTATTTTTCCATCCAAACAAACATTTATTTTTTCCAATACTCTTACACATACTCTATTTATCCCTTCTCTTCCCAACACTAATTAAATTAATCATTCTATTTATTTTATTTTGATTAATTTAATCCTCAAATTTTGCCTATAAATATGGTGTTGGAAGACCATTTCAAAATACATCTCTTCACCCCCCTAAACATCTCTTCACCCCCCTAAACACTTCTCCATTTCACTCTCCATTCTTTCCACACTTTCATATTCTTATCATTTTTTCTACCATTTTTACATTTTGAAGAGCATGTCAAGTATGTTGATCTTTTATAATTTTTATCTAGTTATGAGCTTCTTATCTTTTTTTCAAGATTATTAAGATGATGATGAAGCAAAATGTAACTAGATAGTGTTTATGTTTGTATGTTGATTTCCCATTTGTGCTATAAAGTTCATGGATTTTTCTATCAAAAATATGTCTTGTTCATCTTCAATATCATGTATTTTTGATTGTTAAAGCATGTTACACTTGGTTCTTCATTGTGCAGAAATATGATATTCTTTGATTAAATGTCTTCCATTAAATTGTTTACATCTAATTCTTAGAACATAAGTATCATATTTTGCCTAAACATAATTTTTTTGATTTTGCGTAGTTCCATTAAATTGTAACACATTTAATGCTTAGAAATTATACATTTTATAAGTGAAGAAAAATCCTACATTTTTGAAAATAACTTGTACTTAAATGAAAAATATAATTTGGAAAATATGGTGTGATTTATTTCAACTATATATAAAACTTGGGAATCAATATACTTATAAATATTATTGAACTTGCATTTTGTGGATTCTAATATCTTAATAATCTTATTTTACACATCTTATTTGAAAATCATTTTCATACTCACTCATATTTAATCTTAAGTATTTTAGTTACTTGTTTTTTATTTTATTTTGCAAAACCAAAATCTCATTAAATATTTGGAGCTAGGTTATAATATTCTTATTTTATTTGAAATAGTTTCTTTTGATGTTAGTCAACTCCCATGGGTTCGACCTTGCACTTACATGAACAATATATTCCGAAACGATTCGTGCACTTGCAAGTATAAATATTAAAACACTCACTTTTGAGGACAACAGATCTTAATCCTGATATGGTTAGGTTCAACTTAGTTGTATTATTTATGTTCTTCAATTTGTTCGTTAAAGTCGACCAATTGGATCTTCTCGTGACATCAAGATTAAGGACATGGTAGTTCAATTGAGTGGGAGCGCTAAACATAGATATGGAATCTAATGCTTCTATAAGTATTTAGAAGTGAAACGATGATTTCCTTTGAGCTTGGCTGAATAGAGATAAATGATTGAGGCCTCATTTCAGTAATTATATTAGTTTTCTGAAGTATCATTTATAGGTTGCTAAGTGTTTTAAGGATAAAATACATTGAAGGGTAGAACGGTAAATTTGTCCATATTCAGTGTAGATCATCTATATAGGATCTTTAACTATTAGGATTATAACAATGGATAATCATAACGTATCTATATCGTGGTACATATAGAGCGTTCTATATAATTGAGAGTGCTATTCAATTCCAAATATACGATGGCGCAAGGAGGAATTAATAAGTTAGAGAATTTACTTGGTAAATTCTAGATCTACTTATTGAAAGCTCGGTTATATAGGCCCATGCTCCCCTCACTAGTTGAGATAATACTGCTTGCAGACTCAGTTAATTGATTTTGATTAATCAATTATAATTATAAAATTAGACTATGTCTTATTTAAGAATTTTCACTAAGCAAGAGCTTAATTGTGAAGAAAAGAGGTTTTGGGGTCAATTTGTTAATTAAGAGACTTTGTATGGTCTAATTAATAAATTAAGTAAATGAAAATTTTATTTAGTAATTAATTATAATTATTAAATAAATAGTTTTGGCATTTATAGGATTGAATTGGAAAATATGGTATTATTGAAAAGTAGAATAAGTGGTTGAAATAAAGTGGCAAGATTGTAACTAGAAAGTGGTCCCATTATTGTGTACGACACTTAATTTTATTTCTCCCAATATTTATTCTTTTTTAATCCATATAATTCAGTCCTAAGCCCCAGTTTAAACACTATAAAAGGAACATGATACTCTCATCTCATCCTCTTGACAATTTGTCAAACTAATGTGAACTTGACTATTCAACCAAACTTGGTGAGAGAGTTCCTTCCTTAGTGATTTCAACCTCCTTCATTGTTCTTCCATATTCAAACCCTTGAGTGAATGAGTGACATGCCCACACATAGCAAGTCAAGTACTCAATCATAGTGAGTAAGATGGTGGTAACTAAACCCGAAGGAGAGAAAGAGATCCAGGTTTAGATCTTGACAATGCTCTGCGACAGAAAGGAATCAAGGGCTAGAGATCTTGAACGGAAGGAGTCATTATATTCCGCTGCAATCAATGTAAGGTTTTCTTAAACCCTTATGTGTTTATTTCATTGTTTTAGAGAATTCATATTTAGGATGTTAATTCAACATACTTGTTAGTAAATCTAGATCCTGGTGAAATATTCCCAACAGGAGGAACTACCAGAGTACTATGGTCATACCGTACAACTAAAAAAACAGCAACTGGACAGACTCCATTCGCTATGGCCTATGGCTATGAAGCTATGCTACCCGTAGAATTAGAACCTCCATCCCACAAAAGATTGGCCTATGATCAAGAGGCTAACCATGCCCTCCTAACAGAATCACTTGGCGAAATCGAAGAAAAACGAGCTTCAACAAACCTAAAGTTAGTGGCCCATCAACAAAAGGTAGTTCGGTACTTTAACAAGCAAGTGAAGCCACACAAAATTTTTGTGGGAGATATGGTCCTCAGAAGAGTATTTCTAAAAGACAACACGGCTGGTGTGCTCGGAGCAAACTGGGAAGGGCCATATCAAGTGGTGGAAGTTCTAGAATCAGGAGCATATAAACTTGGGCAGTATGACGAAAATATGGAACTCATTCTAGTACCAAGGTATTTGAATGGGGAACATTTAAGAAAGTAATATCAGTAAAAGTACCAGGTCGGATGACCACTCTAAGTACAAAATTAAAGAACATTTACTCTAAGTAAATGGCCTTCTGGGCGGACCCCTCCCAAAGGTTCGGATGAAATGATTAAGTACTCAGGTTGGAGGGCCACCTTTGAAAGTGCAATTTCTTTTAAGTGAAATTTGTTTTGTTTAAATTTAGCTAAATATCGGATTAGATCAATATAATAGCTTTTATGTAAGTTACTACGGTAACAAAAATATTCCGACCAATGAATGAATAAAGATGTCTATTTAAATTCTGATTATGTCAATTATATTAGCAAGTTATAAATTTACCATTAAATGCGTACAAAGGTCTGCTCGAATCCAAAGAACCAAACAGACAAAAAAACCACACTTGTGAAATACAAGTGACCAAGAGTCAAAAGTTTGCTCGGTCACTTGGGGCCACCTTTACTCGTACAAAGCATTGGTAAAAGTAACAAGCTCAAAAAAAAAAAAAACACAGTTGCTGTTGGATTTTATGCCCTAAATAAAACTCTATTTCAATGTAATCTCTATCTTTTAAATATCAATAAAGAAACAGAAGTATTTTCATCACTTATTGTGTCATTTGGTTCATGTTATCATTTATTTGTTTATTTGATTTATAAATCCATCCAAATCCTTATCACATTTATATTCTTGTTTATTATGTCGTCAACACAGTGGAAAGTAATCAAGATTATGTGATTAAATATATAATCCTAGATTTATCAGTACACAGGGTTTAACTGATATGATAATCTACAACATAGTTTACTTGCACCTTGGATAAGTGCTATGTCCTTTCCAGGATATTGGTTAAAGTAAAGCTTGGGTTGGATGCATGGAGTATGCATCGGAAGGGACCGATATTGAACTTTGAATGAGATATGTTAAACTTACCGTAATATCTATTCAATTCAATATCACCTAGTTGATCCTAGGTCAAATGATCTTAATCCTGACATGGTTAGGTTCGATCTCAAGAGTATTATACATGTTTTTTGATTTGTTAGTTAAGCCTACTTTTTAGTCAGGGCGATACGTACATTTTGGGAACATGGTAGTGCAATTGAGTGGGAGCTCTAAACATAGATATGGAATCTATAACTTCTATCTAGCACATAGAAGTGAAATAATGATTTCCTTCAAGCTTGGCTAAACAGATATAAATGGTTGAGTACTCATTTTAGTGATTATATTTAGTTCACTGAAATATCATTTATAGGTGGCTAAGTTTTTTAAGGATAAAATGCATTGAAGGGTGTACGGTAATTTAATTCCTATACAATGTAAATCATCTATAGAGGATCATTGATTATTGGGATTATAACAATGGATAACTGATATCGTATCTATATCGTGGAACATATAGAGCGTTCTATATAACTGAGAGTGCAATTCCAAGTTCTATGGTGGATGCTACAAGGAATTAATAAGTTAGTGAATTTACTTGGTAAATTCTGGATCTGCTTATTGGAAGCTCATATATATCATGGTCCCCATACTAGTTGAGAAAATACTACTTGTAAGACTCAGTTAATTGATTTTGATTAATCAATTATAATTCTAAACTTAGACTATGTCTAGTTTATGAATTTTCACTAAGCAAGGGCTTAATTGTGAAGAAAGAGTTTCTAGGGTTTATTTGTTAATTAAGAGACTTTGATTAGTCTAATTAATAAATATATTAAATGACAATATTATTTAATAATTAATTATAGTTATTGAATAATTAGAATTGGCATTTAAGTGGTTAAATTGGAAAATTGGCATTTTTGAGAAAATAAGATGGAAAAATGACAAAATGGCAAAATTGTAAAGTGGGGCCCAATATCCAACCTATGGTCGGCCACTATGTATGGATTTTACCATTTATTTTTCTAATATTTTAATGCCAAATAAATCTAACCTAACCCTAGGTGGTTTCCTATAAATAGCTAGTGATGGCTTTAGGGAAAAGATGATGCATCTCATTCCTTCAAATAAAATTTGAGCCTCCTTCCTATACCCTAGCCGAAACCACCCCCTCTCTCTCTTCCTCTCTTCTAAAGTGAGCCTATAGTGAATAGAGTGAGTGCCCACACACATTAAGTAGTACTCAATCATAGTGTGTAAGGCTGTGAAGAATCTAGATTCAAGAGAAGGAGATTCAGACTCAGATCTTGGTGATACTCTGCTACAGAAAGGATACAAGGGTTAGAGATCTGAGTGGAAGGAGACATTATATTCCGCTGCAACCACTGTAAGGTTTCTTATACTTTATATGTGTTTATTTCATATCGTTTTTGAAGTTCATATTTAGGATGTTAAATAACACACTTGTTAGTAAATCTAAGATCCTGGTAAAATAATTCCAACAGTTGGACATATGGTTATCAAAACAAGGGTCAACATTCATTAAAAAAGATAACAAAGCACGGTAAAACTGGATTAAAAGCTGCCTGGTAAGCCAGTTGTCTTAAGATGAAAAAACATAACCCAAGTTTAAAAACCGCTTGGCCAGTCATATTTGTCTCTAATAAAGAGCTTATGGGCCGAACAGATAAAAAAAAAGAAGATAAGGAAAAGTGTTTAAACAGAAGGGGTCCCGGGCTCTGTGTATGGATCAACCTGGTCTGCAGGGGCTGAAGGTTCAACAGTCTGAGCAGCAGGGGTGTCGTTGCTCTTGTCGGTTGGAACTGTAGAAGTGGTCGCCTTGGGGTTTTCTTTGGCCTTCTAATCCGCGCAGAAATCAAGATACATCCCCTTGGATTCACCGAGGTAATCAAAGTTTCCTTCAGGATTGGCCTTTCAAAATTCATAGAAAACCTCATGGGTGGCTGTCTCCAGGCTTTCCACCTCCTTCACGAGCTCTTCCTCTTTGGTCTGCTTAATCCGAACGTCCCCCTCTAACTTTGTGAGAAGAGTGCGAAGACTCTCCCTCTCGTCTTTAAGCTCATTTACCTCCTTAGACAAAGCGTCATTATCTGCCTCAAGCTGCTCGGTCGGAGGCATCTCTTGTATTTCCTTGGTTAGCTCCTCAACCCTAGTGTTAGTAGCAAGAAGCTTTTTGTTCACCTCCCCGAGCTCATTCCTCACGTCCTGAGCCTCCTTTTTGGCCACATCCACCTCCCTCTGTAGTGTGTTGGTGGTGGCAAGGTTCTTGGCAGCAGTTGATTTGGCTCGGGAGTAAGCATAAGCCATCTTCACATTGACCTGCACGGAAAAAGTGTTAAAAGTCCGAGCTACAAAAAAGAGAGTAAGAGAAAGAAGGAGATAGTTACTCGTGTAGCTTCCTTCAAGACTCCTCCTAAGACCAGCTCTAAAGATAGCTCATTGTCCGCCCCAGACAGTTGATCACTCACTTCAGGAAGTGATTGGTTCAAATAATACCGGAGCATATCCTTACCCCTCTTGGCCTCCGTGCTCAGCGCCACGGCCGTTGAAGGGGTCCTAGTTTGATCGGACCTGTCCGAGCTCCCCCCTCTAGAACTTTTTAACTTCGAGAACTTCTGGACTGGAAGGTCCACAACAGGCCGCTCCTCAAAATGGTTAATGACCTCTTCGACTGGCGCCTTCTCTTTGGACGGAGTCTCACCGCCTTTAGATCTTTTGGGCGGAGGAGACTGGCCCGAGCTGTCCCTAACTCTCTTCTTCAATGCCTGGAGTACCTTCTGAGACATTTCTGCACAAACAAAACAACACAGTTAGAAGCAAATATAATGTATGTAAAAGTACAGTACAAAAGAAGTAAGTGCAAATTATAAATACCCTGCACGCGAGCAGGGGCATTTTCCCAAACAAGCACAAACGGGACATCATCATTTGAAGAGTCTTCCTCATGCTCCACCAGGACGGCCTTCCCTATTCCCTCCACAAGAACAGATGGACGAGCAGGCATATTAAGTTCCCTAATCCTGATAGCGTGTTCCACTGGTGCTTGGTCAGTTGGGGGAGCCTTCTTCTTCTAGTTCAGCCTCTCCTACTCTGAATATTCTTGAGCATACTGCTTGGCTCTGTCGTCTCCCTTCAACTTAGCCTCATGCTTGAGTTGAATGAGCTCTTTCTCCTGCTCAGTTATACCAGCTCGGTTTGGCTTGGCCTTTTTCTTCTTCTCCTTCACGCGCCTCGGCACAAAGTCCTTTGGGAAGAGCTTATACTTAACAAAATTGGCCTCGGTGGCCAACTGAGTGATGTTCCGAGCATCTTCTGGCAGTTGAAGAATTTTTTGTGCCCTCTCCCTGAGTCCCAATGTGAAAGGAGGGCGGCAGTAAGATGGAATCTGCTGGAAACGAGTGTGGACAGAATCCATGCCCTGAACGAAGAAGTAGTACTCATTCGCAAAATGTCCTATTTTGCTGACATCTGTGTCCACAGTGCCGTTCAACCACTTCTTATCCAATTGAGAGAAATAGAAGTACCCCGACCTGCTCTACTTGGGAGTTCACTTTAGGTCGAAAAGCTAGTTGGTGTCGTGCGGGGACGGCTTGTTGGGTTTTGTGCCCTAAATAAAATCCATTTTAATATAATCAGATTTACTAATTAACAAAGATCAGAAAACGCTTTTATGTTGCATGGTTCACATGATTTATTTCATGATTATGTTTAATGTATAAATTCTATTAAGTCCAAAACATATGTAAATATATGTATATATATTTGTTCATGATTATAGTGTCGTCAGGACAATGGAATATAATCATGATTATATGTTCAAAAGTTTAATTCCCATGATTTGTCAGTTTACTGGATTTAGACTAGCATGATAATCTATGATAACGTATACTTACACCTTGGATAAGTGTTATGTCCTTTTCAGGGTATTGGCAAAGTTTTCTAGTATCAATTGTATGGAATATATATTGGAAGGGACTGATATTGATCTTGGATAAGATATCATAAACTTACCGTTATATCTTTCTAAGTCAATATCAATGGTTAATCTTAGGTCTATGGATCTCAATCCTGACATGGTTAGGTTCGATCTCAAGAGTGTTATTTGTGTTCTTTGATTTGTTAGTAAAGCCTACCTTTTGTTCTGGGTGATACATACATTTTGGGAACATGATAGTACAATTGAGTGGGAGTGCTAATCATAAATATGGAATCTATAGCTTCTATAGGTATTTAGAAGTGAAACGATGATTTCCTTCGAGCTTGGCTGAATAGAGATAAATGATTGAGGCCTCATTTCAGTAATTATATTAGTTTACTGAAGTATCATTTATAGGTAGCTAAGTGTTTTAAGGCTAAAATACATTAAAGGGTAGAACGGTAAATTTGTCCCTATTCAGTGTAGATCATCTATAGAGGATCCTTGACTATTAGGACTGTAAAATGGATAATCATAACGTATCTATATCGTGGTACATATAGAGTGTTCTATATAACTTAGAGTGTATTCAATTCCAAATCTATAGTGGAGCAAGGCGGAATTAATAAGTTGAGAATTTACTTGGTGAATTCTAGATCTACTTATTGAAAGCTCGGTTATATAGGCCCATCGTCTCCTTACTAGTTGAGATCATACTGTTTGCAGACTCAGTTAATTGATTTTAATTAATCAATTATAATTCTAAAATTAGACTATGTCTTATTTATGAATTTTCACTAAGCAAGGGCTTAATTGTGAAGAAAAAAAGTTTTGGAGTCAATTTGTTAATTAAGAGACTTTGATAGGTCTAATTAATAAATTACATAAATAACAATTTTATTTAGTAATTAATTATGATTATTAAATAAATAGTTTTGGCATTTATAGGATTGAATTGGAAAATATGGTATTATTGAAAAGAAGAATAAGTGGTTGAAATAAAGTGGCAAAAATCTAACTAGAGATTGGTCCACTATCATGTATGGCCATTAAGTTATTTTTGCCCAATATTTTATTCTTTTCTAATCCATATAATTCAACCCTCAACCCTAGTTGAAACACTATAAAAGAAACATGATACTCTCACTCATCCACTTGATGCCTTCAACCAAATCTAGTTTGTAACGCCCTTACTTACTTAAAATAAAATGCCATAAATAAACTGGTGTTAAGATGCTAATATTGCCTTTATTTTAAAAAAATAATAGTTTTCAAAATATGGGTACCCAGTTGAAAATAAAGTATTACTATTTAAGTAAGAGTAATAGAAAATTTAAACGACAACATCCATAATATGTTTAATAAATTTAGAAGTGACTTTCAGTAGAAGATGGCCAAGACCACACGCAATTACATGATCTCATGAGATACACCCCATGCTGCCCAGACTCAACTTGTCTCCGAAAGCTTACAGGCTTACTTATCTGCACATAGGGGGTAAATACGGGGTGAGCTGTAAAGCCCAGTAAGGAGAAACAAAATACTATGTACCAACATTCACACATCATAGCATAATCACATACATCAACCATACAACAAACCCATCATGTTTTTAAATAGAGGTAGCCATACTAAAAATATCACACACTCACACTCCAGCTTCCATACAAGTCTGGAGTGTCTTACGTTCTTAACCAGAACGCAGTACCAATAGGCAATGACCAGTGCACCCTTACGTACACTGCCTCACTTACCACATCACCATACATGTGTGGTTTCCAACCACTTTCAAGTACCTGGAACATGATTAAACAGCCATATACAATCTATCGACAAAACACTATTTCACCGAAACTATCACATTCCACAGTTTCAATACAATTTATTCAAGCAGTCTCACTAGGTACTCAAATCGTATAAAAAGCAAGTATAAAGTATAATTATTTTTCCTTACCTCAACTTCGCTGTAATTAACTCTTACGATATCTTCTAGGCCCTACCAACAATTAGCGAAACCCCTAGACCACCGATAACTCAATATATTTATAACTCTTACTATACAACAAGTTTAGCCTAGAATTTGACTCATAAAACAATTGAATTAGAAATCCTACTGTTCACAAAGTTTTTAGATAATCGAAATACCTTTCTAATGGTATAGAGATCATCAAAATCGGAATTATAACCTAGGAGTTATGCATATTTTATTAAAACAGTTCCTTTAAAATTCTGGATCATACCGATTTCTGAATACAGCCCAAAAATAAAAGTTTTAAAAATAGTTACACCCTGATCTAGCGAACACTTCCTTCATAAAAAATGTAGCTATTTTTTTAATCTTTAAAAAGAGATAAAGATCTTTTAAAATGGATCAAAATTGAGAGAGATATTAAATTTTTACTAAAGACATTTTTTCTGAAATAAAACTTAAAACGAGATATCTTAACCGAGTGAAGATACTGACTTTTGATAAGTAACAACTCCGAATTAGGGAAAGGTTTCTTCAAAGAAAATATGTATTGTTGAATTATCTTTCTAAGGGTACTAGAATCGCTGGAAAAGAATACATATCGAGAGAGATATTGTACTTAGGCAATATCGGAAAGAAATTTGAAAAACTGTAATTCGATAGCCAGCATGAAAACATGAATTTTTTGACATCGAAATAATCAGAATCAGGAAAGAGATTCTTCATGAAAAATATAGATCATTAAATTATCTTTAAAATGGTACCTAAATCACTAAAAACAGACCTATAGAGAGGGAGATATGGTAGTTTTATGAAAGCCTATTTCTCTAAAAACGAAAATAAAAACACAACTATGAATTTTAGTTTATATTATATTTAATACCTAAATAATTTACCTTGATTTCGAAGACACGGACCGATGATCAGATAAGAGTGGTTGATTGCTGACCCCCAAAGCTCTTAAAATTAGAACAATTGATTTGGTGAAATAGAGAGGATAATAATTTTGAGAGATGATGAGAATAAGATAGATATATGGCTGCTAGGTTTCTAAAACTATTCATATGAGTATATACGTATATGGAACACTTTTTAATGGGTATTATCCATGAATGGTTACTAAACAAATTTAACTATAAATATTAATTTTAAAAATATTAAATTATAAATTTTGATCTAATAACGAATAATGAAATCACAAATTTAAATTTCTATGCTTAATTCTACTACCTAATTAAAAAAATATAAAAAAATATCTCATTTTACACTATATCAAAAATATGTTCATACAAAAATATTTAACTCAAACTCAACTTTTTTTTTTCTTGCTAATTTTTTTTTTTTTAAATTTTTTTTTACCGATGGAATAATCTCAGCCCATATGATATAAAAATGAGAGATTTTTTTAATTAGATAGAAAAATTAAGCATAAAAGCTCAAAATTTTCTAATTTTACCCATTCATGGGTAATACTCATTAAGAGTGCACCAATACATATATATATATATGGAACACTTCTTAATGGGTAATACCCATTGATGGGAATTAAAAAAAATTAATAAGGTAACAATTTAATAACCTTTTATGGCAAGTTTCTAAAAATTATTTTTTTAAAAAATTATATTTATTTTTTATAAAATTGGAAATAATAATTACAATTAATAGTTTGAAAAAAAATATAAATTATTTTTAAAAATTAATTAAAATTACTACTTTATTATTTTATGAAATTGTCAGTATATTAATAATTTATTATTGTAAAACTAAAAATCATTTACATGTATATTAATGTGTTTTTTTATTATGAGAATAAGAGCTTGATTGTGGAATCCAATTGTCCTAATATTATTCATACTCTTAAAAATAAAACGCTACAATACTTCTTAGTTCTTACTTAGGCTATCATTGTTAGAGAAATATTATTATCATCCAATAATTTTTTTGATATTACCATGCATCATTCTCCTAGAATAACTAATGAGGTGTTGTTCATTATTTATATTTTTAGGATTGAAAGATGATAATCTTGTCTATGGGTCAAATATAATTTTTTGTGTTGAAATTCTTGTGTTGGTAATTGTCATTATTCAATAATGTTTATGACACTTTGTTCTTCCTTCATTTTTTTTTTTTGTTAAAATTTTCTTCATCGGTTTTGTTCTTATAGATTTGATAAGCTCAAGTATTTTTATAAAAAAATTAAAAAAACATATAAATAATTGTTAATTATTATAAAATTAAAGATTTTAGGTTTAGAAAAAATCTAATACATTTTATATGTATTACAGTTTAAAGCTTAAAATTATTATTTTTTTGTTTTCAGTAATGCAATTTAGAATTCTAGTTTAAAGAAATTTTATAAAAAGATAAATATACACTTTTTTTCTTTTTAATCTTTAAAATGATTTTTATTAAAAAAAAAATAATTTGTTAGTTTTTTAGTGTGTTTTATTTTTTAAATAATAATTCCATTTATAAATTTTTTATTTCTATTAATAGTTTTATCTATTTTAGGAATATAGAGAATAACAAAATAGGAAATATTAATTTTTTAATATTTAATTAATGATTATAAATATCAACCATTAGATATTTGATCCAATGGTCAAGAATAAAATACACATACATGGGTAATACCCATTAAGAGCATACTCATATATATATATATGAGATATCGTATAATAGGTTTAAATTTGTTAAAAAAAATAAAGATCTAACCAATCAGATAAAAATCATGCTAATATAATTTAAATTTTAAATTTTAAATAACTAATTTAATTCCTCACTATTTATTTATATCACTATTTAATATATATCATTTTTTTAAATGTTGACACACGCACATGCACACCTAATACTATATATATATATTATAATATTGACTAAACAACTATTACTTGCATATAGATTATTTATAGCCAAATAATAACAATAATAACAATACAATATAATTGTATCATACTTAATATATCAAATACCAATATATGTGTATAAACTGGATATTACATTTTCATTCTCTGACAACTAGTTGATGAGAGAGTTCCTTCTATAGAGATTTCACCTCCTTCATTGTTCTTCACATTCGAAACACCTTGAGTGAATGAGTGTCATGTCCACACATAGCAAGTCAAGTACTCAATCATAGTGACTAAGACGGTGGTAACCAAACCTGAAGGAGAGAAAGAGATCCAGGTTCAGATCTTGATAATGCTCTGCTACAGAAAGGAATCAAGGGCTAGAGATCTTGAACGGAAGGAGTCATTATATTCAGCTGCAATCAATGTAAGGTATCTTAACCCTTATGTGTTTATTTCATTGTTCCAGAGAATTCATATTTAGGATGTTAATCAACATACTTGTTAGTAAATCTAGATCCTGGTAAAATATTCCCAACACGGCTCACCCCATCCTTGCGAGGCGTAAAGGATGAATAGGGCAGATAAATATTTAATGCCCTTCGGGGTGAACTGAGTCGGGCAGAGGTGGTAGTAATCTGCAATCCTCTTGAAGTATGGAGGCAAAGGTAGCATTGCACCTTGCTTGGTATGAGCACCCGACCAAGCACAAAATCCTTATCTTGGACTAGTTGCCCGGTGATTTGGAGAAGGGAAGAAGCATTCAATATTTCCCACGTAGCCGTGCTTCTCCAAATTCTTCATTTTGGCCTGGGTTACTATGGACGAAGGAGAAATCCACCGAGCCCCTAAGGCACCTTGCCTTCTGTGAGGAACGACCTCAGTGTATTCCTCGGTAACATAGTCTTCACCCTCTACCAAGACTTCACCAGCCTCAAACACGGGTTCCCCTTACTCATTATAAACCCCGAAGGGCAATCTCTGAGAAACTCCCTCCTCCTCGGCTTCAGATGGAGAATCAGGACGGACCTCACCCTAATCCTCCACCTCTTGGACTTCAAATATCCCCTTCATTGTCTTCCTCCTCAGTAGTAGGCGGGGCCTGTTCAACGCTCGGCATCATGGCAAGTCAAGCCACGTGAGGATCAGTTAAAGTAGTTTTGCGCACTGTATGTTTAGTGCGGGTCATCATTCTATCCCTGGACGGCGTTTGATTAGTGTGCCTAGCAACGGTCACCACAAAGGTGGCTATAGGTATACCAGTAGCAGTAGGACTTGGTCAACCCACGGGTATAGTGTCAACTATATCTGGGCGGACGATGTATGTCCAGCTGGATGGCAAATATTGTCTCCACCTCTTCCTGAGTTCCCAAATGAAATGTCTGTAGCCCTCACCTACGATCTGGTCGGGATAAAAGTGGTGTTGTGCTTCGGGTTCTAGAGAAGGTGTGTGTTCGCTGCTTATCTCCCAGTCCTCAAAACTTGAGGCAGAAAGACCGTCACTTGACGAGGACAGACTGGCACAAAGACGAGGTTGACCCTTGTACAGAAGTTGGAGAAGATCCTGGTCAATATGATGTTCTCCTCCCCAAAACTCACCAGGGTTCATCTACAAAAGGTAGGACACAAGATGAGTGTTTGGCCGGGATATCGAACAAAAACAAATAAAATATACCGACCAGGTCCAATCGAAGGATTGAAAAGGAGAATTTTGCATGATTTAGGTTTACAACATAGAATTTCACAACTTCAGATTAGGGTTAATTTTCACTAAACCCCGAATAGGCAAGTGAAATCGAATATCGTGAAATCAACATCATAATTCAATTACAGTCAAGTCATATGGTTAAGCACAATCAAACTCTCATATTCCTAAACTTGGATTTTCTACGGTTTTCCTAGAGCAAGTTCAAGACTATCAAATTTTCTATAATGGAAACCCAAAAAATCAATGATTCAATATTAAAGAGGAAAAGATGAAGAACTTACTCACTGTTCGAAGCTTTAGAGCTGTTCGGATGACATGGATCGACACTTTCTGGAAATTCTTCGAAGGATTTGAGAGGAAAAGGTGTTCTTGTTCTAAAATCGTCAAGAAAGAAAATGCTAAAAGTGGTTTATTAAGACTTTCTGCCCTATTTATAAGCAAATTAGTGAGGAAGTGTAATCATTTCGAAATTTAAATGCCTCAGTTTCTCCCCAAAAGCAAATGTTGGGCAATTAAGTACCTGAAGAGCAACCGTCAAAAGCGTGCAAATTTTTGGAGTATTTCGAGGTACGAATCAATCAGCATTAATGAGCCAAATATCGAAGAGACTCCTGGTCAGAATCACGTCGGATCACCATTTCAAACATGGATTCAAATCGAGTGAAGTCTACAAGCGACTTCGGAAGTCCCGTGCAAACTTGGGGGGCAAATGTTATCCCATTTTTCGCACTATGACGTGGCAGCATGTACTAGCTGTTGGGAATTATTTTACCAGGATCTTAGATCTACTCACAAGTATGTTTATTAACATCCTAAATATGATCTTTCTAAAACGATAAAATAAACACATATAAAGTTAAGAAAACCTTACATTGATGCAGCGGAATAAATTTCTCCTTCCACTCAGATCTCTAACCCTTGATTCCTTTCTGTAGCAGAGTATAATCAAGATCTGAGCCCGAATCTCCTTCTTCTTCAAGCTTTGATCCTTCACAGTCTTCCAATCTATGATTGAGTTACTGCTTGCTGTGTGTGGGCACTTACTCTTTCACTAGGGTCACGAAAAAGATGAAGGAAAAGAGGGAGAGAGGTTTCGGCCAAGGTAGAGAATGAGGAAGGCTCAGTTTTCTGAAGAGAGAAATTTCTGTCAGAAAGGCTTATTGAAAAACTTGTGTTTTGACTGAGCCATCACTTTCTATTTATAGGCAACTTACTAGGTTTAACTTTAGAATTATTTGGCATTAAAATAATGAAAATAATAATTTGAAAAAGCCTTATAAGTGGCCGGCCATAGGTGTTGTAATGGGCCCCACTTAATTTTGCAATTTTATCAAATTTTATCTCTATTTTCTCAAAAATGCCAATTTTCCAATTCTAACCTTTTAAATGCCAAAACTAATTATTTAATAATTAAAATACATTATTAAATAATATTGTCATTTAATTTAATTATTAATTAGACATATAAAGTCTATTAATAAATAAATAAACCTAGAAAACTCTTTTCCTTACAATTTCACCCCTGCTTAGTGAAAATTCATAAAATCAGACATAGTCTAACTTTAGAATTATAATTGATCAATCACGAATCAATTAATGAGTCTTACAAGCAGAATGTTCTCAACTAGAATGGGGACCATGGATCTATATGCTGAGCTTCCAATAAGTGAACCAAATTTACCAAGTAAATTCCTACTTATTAATTCTTCGTTGAATCCACTCTTAGAACTTAGAATTGCACTCTCAGACTTATATAGAGCATATTGTATGTTTCACGATACCAATATACTATCTCATTTAACCATTGTTATAATCTTATTGTGATTTAAAGATCCTCTATATAGATGATTTACATCGAGATGGGATTTCTTTACCGTTCTCACCCCTCAATGTATTTTGCCCCTTAAAACACTTAGCTACCTGTAAATGGTGTTTAGTGATCTAATAATTAGTCAGTTAAACAAGAGCTCATCCATTTACTTCTATTTGCTAAGCTCGAAGGGAATCATCACTTAACTTCTATACACCAGTAGAAGCTATAGATTCCATATTTATGTTCAGCACTCCCACTCAATCATACTATCATGTTCCCAAAATATACGTATCACCCTGACCCAAAAGTAGGCTTAACTAATAAATCAAAGAACATGAATAGCACTCCTGAGTTGAGCCCAAGCATATCAGGATTTAGATTCTTTTCAATCTTAAGATCAACTACTGATATTGACTTGGAAAGATATGTATAACGGTAAGTTTGTAATATCTTAACTTAGTTGCAATATCGGTCCAGTCCAATGTATACTCCATACATTCGAAACTAGTATACTTTCCTAATGTCCTGGAAAGAACATAACACTTACTCCAAGTGTAAGTACACATCATCGCTGATTATCACATTAGTGTAAATCCAATAACACTGATGAAACAGGAACCAAAACTTTTGATTCATATGATCACAATCACATTCCATTGTGTTGACGATACTGTAATTGTGAATAAACATATGATCTGGATTTAACTGATTTTGTGTGTATGAATGTAATAAACATATTAAACATATTAAACCATTAGCATGTAAAATTCATGCAAACATCAATCACTTCAAATTTCTTATATTGATAACTAATCAGATTGTAAAGAGTTTTATTTAGGGCATAAAACCTAACACTAGCGACATGTGTCTGTCATTCTTTACACTTGGTTGGAGAAATGTTCCGAATAGACTTCAAGCAACGCATCTGCGCGCACAAAGTCTGCTTGACCTAGCAGAGTAAATGGCATATAATCCGATCAAAGAGTGAAGTTAGCTCTCCGAGCCGCGTATGAAGACTTGACTACTTCAAAGTTGGTATCGTGAAGCCCAAGCACAAAGGCAATCCCTACAATCATAGGATTGTATCAAAGGGATACGACAGGTTGTCCTAATCCACCATTTCATGTATTCTAAATATGTAATGTATGCTCTTACCAATTATAGATATTGTAAGCAAAAGGGAAACCTTTCCTCATGCATTTAGCCCTATAAATAGTGATCTAGCTTCACTGAAAAAGGGATCGAAAGAATTGCTTTACAAAGAGATCTAAGAGAGAATACTCAGAGATTTCATTGTGAGAGCTTTGAGAGAGGAAATTCTGTGTTCTTTGTTCTTAAGTCAATATAACCTAAGGGGAGTAGGCTATTACCGAACTAAAAGGACCGAACCTCTTTAAAACCTTGTGTTCTTTATTATTTACTCATTTTTGCTTTGTTTTATTACATTTCTTATCGCTTATTGATTGATTCACTGTCGTTGGCTAAAAGCGAAGTCAACATTAAGTTTTTTTTTTTTTTTTTTTTTTTTTTTTAATTTTTGGGCTTGATGTACCTTACCATTAGGGGAAGCCTCCACAATTCTAGAAGCACTAAAAAAGACTGGCCCAAGCTTCTCCTTAAATAAATTAGCAACTTAAATAACATGTTGAGTTGGACATTTAGATAAATCCACATAATCGTTATACACCACTTTGAAGGAAGAATCAACTTTTTGAAAAACGACATGTTCCATGCCATCTGTCTCAACCCTAGTAACCCCACTAGAACCTCCAGTACGATCAACACCACAAGGGCCCTCAGACGACACCCCCACCTGACCATCCAGTGCCATTTGACCCGCAATCGAAGAAGGATCACCCGGAACCACACCCACCATGCCACTAGGCGAATCTACCCTCTCATCTGCAATGATCTTGGATATCCTCAAATTCTAACATGACAACGATATTTTTAATCTTAGCCTCGTCCTTTAACCACGAGCCATATAAAGGAATTATTCTATCATATTCTATTATAACCATCCTTTTACGACTTGATTAGTCATCTTCCATGTGGCGAATAACATCACATTTAAAACAATAAATCGGTAAACATTCATATTTAAAGTTGTTCCAAACATTCCTATTTCCTTCATCTCTCAAGGAGACTCCCGCCAAGAGAGAAAGTTTCAGTTTCTTCTCATTAGATGGATGTTCTTCTGTATTTACATTCAAGTACGGAAACAAATTTCCCACTAGAAATCACTTAATAAGCATTGTACTAAAATTGCGTGTAGGCCATAGCCACGTGTTAAATATGGCTGAAAATTATCAATTTGGAATAGCCACGCACACAGCCACAAGATGTGCTGACGTTGCGTAATAGTAGTTTGTTATTATTATTGATATGAATAAAATATATAAAGAGGCGTTCCACCGCAGAACTCTTCTCTCTCTCATTTAACACTTCCCCCAACGGCACTCCTTCCTGGCTCCTCCTTTTCCCAACCTTCCCAGGTAACATTCTTCTAATTCTTCATTATAATTTCTCGTTTGAATTTGTAGAAACTAATTTGAATTGTAGAGATCCGGTTTGGTGATAAGAATTGTGGAAAGTATATGTCGCGCTTCATGCCCTAATCTTTCACTTTGAGTTTTGAATCTTGAATCGACAATACATTATCAGATATTGCAATTTCAATTATATTAAAGCTTATTTCCTTCAAACGTTTAATTGTGCATATTATAAATTAATCATCGTAAATTTTCTAGGCGAAACCCTAATTCATTTGCGATTTTTATTCATCGTTCAATTCTGGTGTTCTTTTGGCTGTCTGCAGATTTGATAGTTTGATCTTCATGAATTCAACAACAACTGAAGCATCCGTGGTTTCCTGTAAATCGGGAAACAAGAGCGACCTTTGCTTTTTCTGGATTTTGTTCTCATTGCTGCCGAAATTCTTGGGAACGCCTTTTGTATTCGTGAACTTCCTATTGATTAAGGCCATTGATCGAAGTCCCTCAGCAGTAGGATTGTTTGGGGATTTTCAGGGAATTGAACTGTAGCTAAGATTTGACGTACACGACTCCTAATTGCTCCCTGCTTCATCATTGTTCTGCTTACAAAAATGGTTTCGTCTCAGTTCTGTGGTTTGACAAAGCCCCATTTGAATAAATCAATTCAGAATCAGTTACTTCTTCCGAGGAATCCCACAGATTCTGTGGTCTCAGAGCAACTTGAACTGGATTTCTCTGATGTATTTGGCCCTCTACCAGTACCACCGACACCGATAGAAGCGAATTTTGGTGATTCCGAAGATTCAAATGAGCTCGTGTATGATGACCCAGTAGTAATTTACAATCGTTCGCATTCTCTGGTTGGGCCGTCATCTTTCGTCAGCCAATCCTTGAATCTCAACAAGCTTACCATAAGCGAGACAGAGGAGGTGGTGGAATGTGTTGATAGAGACACTAAAGCTGTTGAGAATGAGAAAGTTCAGAACCAGGATGCTTACATTGAGGATGGAATGGTTGAGAAAGATAACACGCCAGTACAAAATGTGGGGATTGAAGATTTTGAGGTTCTTAAGGTGGTTGGGCAGGGTGCATTCGCTAAAGTATATCAAGTGAGGAAAAAAGGGACATTGGACATATATGCAATGAAGGTTATGCGGAAAGACAAAATAATGGAGAAGAATCATGCTGAATACATGAAAGCTGAGAGGGATATATTAACTCAAATTGACCATCCCTTCATTGTCCAGCTCAGATACTCATTTCAAGTAATAAATTACTTACTCTACTATCTTAATTATCAGTGATTATTTGCTCTGAATTGACCTTTATTTGTAAACTTTCTTTATATTCTTCTTACCATCAAATTCGTAAATGTGATAAATCTTTGGGCATCTTTCTAATAGAGTTAGAATTGATGAAAAATTGAGGATGCTGTATAATTTAGCTTTTATATCCTAATAATACTACTGCAGTACTAATTGAAGCTCACTCATGCAGACTAAATATAAACTGTATCTTGTGTTGGATTTTGTCAACGGTGGCCATCTGTTCTTTCAACTTTATCACCAAGGCCTTTTCAGGTAACCTTTAATTGTAAAATTTTGACGTTTGTTTGCCTTCAATGCTTAATATATGGACTTTAACATGAAGGTTTTCCTTTTCTCAGAGAGGATCTTGCACGTATATATGCTGCTGAGATTGTTTCTGCGGTTTCTCACCTACATGCTAATGGCATAATGCATAGGGATCTTAAACCTGAAAATATATTATTGGATGCCGATGGCCATGTACTTCTTTTTTCCTTCTTTCTCTTTGTGCTCACTTATAATGCAATAACAAATCAGTGAAGACTTACTGTAACTGAACCTGTTATTATTTAATCAGGCCATGTTGACTGATTTTGGGCTTGCTAAGCAATTTGATGAGAACATGAGATCTAATTCTCTGTGCGGAACCGTAGAGTACATGTCACCTGAAATTGTTCTTGGAAAAGGCCACAATAAGGCTGCAGACTGGTGGAGTGTAGGAATCCTTTTATTTGAAATGCTTACTGGGAAGGTTTGTACTCTTCTTATTCGGGATTTGTTGTTTTCTCAGTACTGTAGCAACTTATTTCTATTTGTGAGTTCTTTGGACTAATTACATTGCTCCTTTGGATGTTGAAAATTAGTTTTTTCTCATTAAGTCGCATCTAGTAGAAATTGTTTCCCCTTGCTTTATATAATGTATCTGCGTGTGTATTCTGCTGTTTGGATAATCAAGTAGGATAACGCTGTTTGGTAACCCACTCTCTTCCTATATTTTTAAATATTTTGGATTTCATGTAAATGAATGAAACAGATTCTGCCTACAAGTTTGTGAGGTATATATAGACACGTGGATATTATACAATTGTATATTATAAATCATTAGTAAATTACACGTGTCAAAGAGAGTGTAATATATATTGTACTTAGCAATTATTATTTATCATTATGGACATTGTAGAATAAAGCTACATGCATTTATATCTACTAATGTGAGGTGTGATAGATGAGCTGTTTCTGTTGTGACATGATTTGTGTGTGTGTGTTTTTGTTGCTTTGCAGCCTCCTTTCACTGGAAACAGGGAGAAAATTCAGCAGAAGATAGTGAAGGATAAGATCAAGTTGCCAGCATATTTATCAAGTGAAGCTCATTCTCTGCTGAAAGGTATGCTTCAGAAGGATGCTAGTAAGCGGTTAGGCAGTGGAGCGGGAGGGAGTGAAGAAATTAAAAGGCACAGATGGTTCAAGGCTATAAACTGGAGGAAATTGGATGGCCGAGAAATCCAACCAAGTTTTCGACCTGAAGTGGCTGGTACACACTGCGTTGCTAACTTTGAGAAACACTGGACTGACATGCCTCTTGTGGATTCACCTGTCGCAAGCCCCATTGCTAGTGGCAGCGTGTTTATGGGCTTTTCGTATGTGAAGCCTGCTGCCTCGTTTCTTTGCAACGATGCTTCCTGCTAGAGTTACTACAGTATTTTGTATTATACAATACTATTATCTCGTTAATAATTGAATTATAATTTATGTTTGCTATTTCTTGTCATTTGAGAAAGAGATGGATTTGCTTGCAGCCTTTATGGTATTAATTAAGACATTGTTGGTATTGTTTTCTATTTTTGTTTTGAAAGTTATGTTTTCAGAAATGATGACAAAAAGTTATTAACTAGGAAAACAAACATATAGAAACTAGTTAATATATGTTTTTTTTTTCTTTTTTGTTATCTTTTTTTTGAACTATTGAAACTTTCTTCCTATACAGAAGCAGAGTACTACAGGTGTTAGATATAGAAATTACTATGTGGAAGAAAATAATTGTATTAAAGATTGCTCAATTTTAAATCTCAAGTTTGACATGTCACTGCTTGGTCTATCTCTCTCAAGTTGGCTCTAGAACTCTCTAGGGATTTTGACCCTTTGCCTTGGGTTGTTTCCGGTTCTTTGCATTCTCCTTCAGTCATTTTGATTGGGAAATTTAATTTTATATACTTAAAAAATTAAAAAAAATTATAATTAAACCAAAAATTTAAACCCTAAAAAAATTATACATTTTTTTTCAAAACCCCAAAAATACCCCCTCACAATTCTCTCTCTCTGCATCATCTCTCTCTCCATCTCACCCCAACCGCCCACCCTCACCACCACCTCCGACCTCCATCCTCCGACCTCCGACCCTCACCTCCGACCTCCGACCCTCACCGCCACCTCCGACCACCCGCACCAACACCCCGACCCAGCCCCACTCTCTCGGACCGCCCAAAAATCGCACCCCGAAAACCCACTCTCTCTTCCTCTCTTTGAAATTGCAGAAAAAAAAAAAAATTGCTCCAGGTCCGATGGTCGGACCATGGGTCCGATGGGGTCCGACCTGGGACAATTTTTCTCTCTAAAAGTGCAAAAAAAAAAAAAATAAATAAATAAAAAAATTGTCCCAGGTCCGATGGTCGGACCATGGGTCCGATTGGTCGGACCCCATCGGACCCATGGTCCGACCATCGGACTCGGAGCAATTTTTTTTTTTTTTTTTTGCGATTTCAGAGAGAGAGGAAGAGAGAGTGGGTTTCAGGGTGCGATTTTTGGGCGGTTCGAGAGAGTGGGGCTGGGTCGGGGTGTTGGTGCGGGTGGTCGGAGGTGGCAGTGAGGGTCGGAGGTCGGAGGTGGTGGTGAGGGTGGGCGGTTGGGATGTGAGATAGAGAGAGAGAGAGATGATGCAGAGAGAGAGAGAATTGTGAGGGGGGTATTTTTGGGGTTTTGAAAAAAAAAGTATAGTTTTTTTATGGTTTAAGTTTTTGGTATAATAATAAATTTTTTTAATCTTTTAAGTATATAAAATCAAAATTCCATTTTGATTTCACCTTTTCTTTCTTTTATATATATATATATATATATATCGTTATTAATCTTCTACGGCATATGCTTGTTGTCGTTTTTTTTCTCCCAATTTTATCCCTCTTCTGTCTTCATTTATTAAACTATGTCCAATGAAAAATGTAACAATTGTATTATATGTGGCACAAAAAGTAGTTTTGGGGTAAGTTTACATCAAATTTTAGCTCTAATACACAATTGTAAAATTTTGATGTAAAATTTAATATCTAATCAATGTTTTATTAAAATAATAAAATCTAATAACTTGATATCAATTTCATTATTGTTTTAATATATAAGACAATAAAAAAGTACTATAAATGTTTCATAATTTAATGTGATAGTTAAATATACTATTAAATAATAGAAATGATATAAATGTAAATAAAAAAATAGTACATTTATTGTGGTGTAAATTTTATATTATAGTAAATGTTGCACCAAATTTAGCACAAAATTTGCTATATGTCAAATTTACATCATTTTTTGGCACTCCATTGGAGCATAATTTTTGTTAAATGAGTTATATTTTAGCTTTTCACTATTTATTTACACTTCCATTAGAGATGCTCTTATATCACATTAATTACCTCTCGGATTATGCTCTATGTGTACAACCATTTATTAACCTCTGCAAAATTCTTTTAATCCTAGTTGCTCTGCCCATCTCAACCTCAATTAATTATTGCTGATTGCAGTTTTTTGAAAGATTTTTGTCATTATAAAACTTATTTGCAAGAGATTTGGCTTAAAGAAGATCAAAGGTAGGATTGATTTGAAATCTTTTCATCTTCTGAGTCTGCATCTTTGCCTCAGGTATCTCTTACAGTTCTTTTGGTTTTTCTATTTAAGGCTTTGGAGATGATATGGGCTTCATTCATTCATTGCTAGCTATTTTTCTTTTTCTCTTTTTCTGTTCTTCTACTTCTTGCACTATTATGACAAATTCAATTCAGTCTTTTACTACCAATTTTGCCTTGATTAAAGAAGAACCTTTAATTCATAAATTCGATCATATTTCTTTGGACCCTGTCCCTCCTGTTGAGTTTTACTCTTAAGTAGCCAAAGTTCTGATAGACCTCCCGTGACGTAAGTGTATGCTCGAAGGAGTAGGAAGTCTAACAAGGGGTTTGCCACAGGAAATAATGTGGCTGTGTAATTCTGTTTGGGAGGAGGGTTTGTTTGGGTGTAGCTAAGGCTCATGGGAGTCACATGGGGATTAAATATAAATAATAGAGTATTGTAGTGAGAAGGAAAAGAGTATCTTTCTTAGCTAAGGCTTGTAAGGAGAGACCAGGCTCTCGATTTCCTAGGGATTGAATACAGCCAAATTTCCTTTTCTTCGTTCTTTTTTTTTTCATCTGTTTTCTTCTCTAATTTGAATCGATAGGGTAAACCTATCAATTGGTATCAGAGCTCCTAATTCAATGGGACCAAAGAAGGATGCTATGTTCGAGATTATCAAAGAAAAAGTTGAGGCTGAGGTCTCCGACCTTCGTCAAGATGTGCAGAAGGTTACACAGGGTATGGAGAAGTTACAAGGAGAAATTCAGACCACCATTACGTTGGGTTTTGTGCCTTAAATAAAACCCATTTCAATATAATCAGATTTACTAATTAATAAAAGATCAGAAATTGCTTTTATGTTACATGGTTCACATGATTTATTTCATGATTATGTTTAATTTATAAATTCTATTAAGTCCAAAACATATATAAATATGTATATGTTTGTTCATGATTATAGTGTCGTAAACACAGTAGAATATAATCATGATTATATGTTCAAAAGTTTAATTCCCATGTTTTGTCAGTTCACTGGATTTAGACTGGCATGATAATCAGGGATAAGGTATACTTATACCTTGGATAAGTGTTATGTCATTTTCAGGACATTGGCAAAGTTTACCAGTATCGGATGTATGGAGTATACATTGAAAGGGACCGATATTGCTCTTAGATAAGATATCATAAACTTATGGTTATATCTTTTTAAGTCAATATCAATGGTTTATCTTAGGTCTATGGATCTTAATCCTAATATGGTTCGGTTCAACTTAGTTTATTTATGTTCTTAGAGGTGTTCGTGGAAGCTAACTTTTGGTTCTAACGGATATTTACATCTTGGGAACATGGTAGTTCAATTGAGTGGGAGCGCTGATCATAGAGATGGAATCTATAGCTTCTATAAGTATTTAGAAGTGAAACGATGATTTCCTTCGAGCTTGGCTGAATAGAGATAAATGATTGAGGCCTCATTTCAGTAATTATATTAGTAACCGAAGTATCATTTATATGTTGCTAAGTGTTTTAAGGATAAAATACATTGAAGGGTAGAACGGTAATTTTGTCCCTATTCAGTGTAGATCATCTATAGAGGATCTATGACTATTAGGATTGTAACAATGAATAATCATAACGTATCTATATTGTGGTACATATAGAGCGTTCTATATAACTGAGAGTGTATTCAATTCAAGGTGGAATTAATAAGTTGAGAATTTACTTGGTGAATTCTAGATCTACTTATTGAAATTTCGGTTATATAGGCCCATGGTCCCCTCACTAGTTGAGATAATACTGCTTGTAGACTCAGTTAATTGATTTTAATTAATCAATTATAATTCTGAAATTAGACTATGTCTTATTTATGAATTTTCACTAAGCAAGGGCTTAATTGTGAAAAAAAGAGGTTTTGGGGTCAATTTGTTAATTAAGAGACTTTGTATGGTCTAATTAATAAATTACATAAATGAAAATTTTATTTGTTAATTATTTATAATTATTAAATAAAATTTTTGGCATTTATAAGATTAAATTGGAAAATATAGTATTATTGAAAGAAAAATAATTGGTTGAAAAAAGTGGCAAAATTATAACTAGAGAATGGTCCTTTATATGGCCGGCCCTAGTGTTGGATTTTTGCCCAATATTTTATTCTTTTTAATCCATATAATTTACCCCTAATCCCTAGTTGAAACAATATAAAAGGAACATGATACTCTCACTCATTCAACTATTGTCAACTTGACTATTCAACCAACCTATATGAGAGAGTTCCTTCCTTAATGATTTCAGCCTCCTTCATTGTTCTTCATATTCGAACCCATAGTGATGAGTGCTATGCCCACGCATAGCAAGTTAAGTACTCAATCATAGTGAGTAAGACGGTGGTAACCAAACGCGAAGGAGAGAAAAAGATCTAGGTTCAGATCTTGATAATGCTCTGCTACAGAAAGGAATCAAGGGCTAGAGATCTTGAACGGAAGAAGTCATTATATTCCGCTACAATAAATGTAAGGTTTTCTTGAACCCTTATGTGTTTATTTTAATTCTTTTAGAGATATTCATATTTAGGATGTTAATTCAACATACTTGTTTGTAAATCTAGATCCTGGTAAAATAATCCCTAACAACTGGCCTCAAAGCCATAGTAATAATTTACTTTCATGAAATATGGATTTAAAACGATGAATATATTTATTGTGTTGATTTGGATGGACCGCTTAGCTTTAATTTGGAAATTAGCAGATAATTAGGATTTAATTATGGAAGTTATTTATTAATTCTAAATTATTAATTTATGATGATTTATTTGAATTCAGAATGCATTTTTATGTCACATATAGAAATTTCATAATTTTTGCTTATTCAGTGCCCGACAATATTGGAACGCTGTGTTTGGCTATAAGAATCACATCTTAGTATTTTTAGTATAGCGGGGCATTATAGTTAGACATTGAGAATGTCGGGAATAGACGAGATTTTAGAATTGACCAAAATACCCCTAAGTGACCATTTATGATTTTTAGTGTGGGAAGGGCAAAATAGTCTTTTGCCAAGGGTTTTTTTTTTGTCTTTTAGTAGGATTTATTTTAAGTTTATTTTCAGATTATTCTTTAGATAATTTAGTAGTTAATGCCTAAGTTATTACATTTATAATTTTTTTCTTCATAAAAATCAAAAATCAAGAAACAAGCTCTCTACTCTCTCTTCACTCCTCTCTCTCGAGCCCTAGAAGAACCAGCAGCTTTTTGGAGTTCTTCAGCTGGTTTTGTGATTAGTAGTTAGCTTTTTGTGTTTCCATTGAATGTAACCCTCTTTTAGCACTTTTTTCTCCCATAGTTTTCTTAGGCTTTAAGTAACTAAATATTGCATGGATTGAGTATTAGGGTTCTGAGTTGTTGATTATGTTTTCTTTAGTTGAATTAGGTTTTATATGTTGGTTTAAGCATGTTTTGATTGCTTGGTTTGGAGTTTAGACAAAGTTTGAGTTAGAACTCAAACTTTGGTCTCAAATGATGAAAATTGATTTTGAGGTTCTGTCGTTGTTTTATTGCTTGGGATATGTTCTTTATGGTCTAAATAACAGGTCTTGAAAGTTTGGTACAGTTTGGGGATGAATTGAAGTTGTTATGGAATTTTTTAGTGATTCCTGCATTGAACCGGAATTCCGGTTTAGGGGGACCTGTAGGAACCGGAATTCCGGTTCGTCCCCAGGATACCCCACAGAACCGGAATTCCGGTTGGGAACCGGTCTACCGGTTGGGGCAGTTTTGGGAACCCTAGTTTTTCCCATTTTTGTGATGTTTAAGGTATTGCCATTTTATTCATCGATAGGGAAACGTTTAGTTTCAAATTTAAGTCCCCGGAAAGTGATTTAGCGTGTCACTTACCTATGTTATGATTGATGTGATTTAGGAGCCTGTAATTCGCCGAGCTATTGTTCCACTCAGGTTGGCCGGCACACCTGAATTCGCAATAAAGGTAAGATTAGCATAATGTTATGTATATTTTATTACATGTTTAGCGTACATGTTGTTTATGCCTGTTAGATTACATTGATAACAGTAATAGTATACATAGAGTTGTACTGATTACTGATAAATGTATGTTGGCTGAAATACTGATCGATGCTGTCACATCAATATAGCTAGAGTATGACTAGCTTATTGAGTATAGGCTGACATTATGGTCGATAATATTGTTGTATGAACGTTCAAGACTCAATACCGTGTCGGACACGGGGGTTAGGGTTATGATCGGCTGTATGGGCATGTTATAACCTGGGTTATTTGCATGTTATATGTTATGCTTTTCTTACTGAGTCTGTCGACTCACAGTGCTATTGCTATGTGTAGGTAAGGGTAAAGCTAAAGTTGAGGAGCCGTCACAACGAGCAGGTGAAGATTGTACATGTCGGGGTGGTTAGGCCTGAAGCGTACGATCTTTGGGACATCAGGGCTTTTGCTGTTTGGTCGCTAGGCGATAAATATTTTTATATGAATAGTAAACTTTTGTAACTGTATTTTGTAAAAGGGATCCCAAAATTTTATAAATGTAATTCATTATGTTTTAAATAATTAAGTAAAATTTTAATTATTCACGATTTTTAATAATCTCGTTGATTAGCAACGAGCTGCACAATACGCTAAAAATTACGCTAACACGCCTATAATAGTTAGGGTGTTACAGATGTGTTCATGTTGGTTTATGTGTTATTTGATGATTGAATGTGATTTACAAAATTTTTCCATGAAAATAATTTTTCTTTATGAAAATATTTTATTTGGATTCATTGTGAAAAATTAAGCAATTTGTTTTTTTACGGAACTTGATTCCGATAAAAATTGTGAAAGTTATGGCTGTTTGAAAATTCGGGTGCTCATGCCTCAATCGCACGCACCAGGTGCACTCGGACAAGGTGACTATGCGCGTGCGTGCCTAGGATAGACCCTGTCTGAATGCACGCAGATGCTACATGCTCGGTCACGCACGCATACTGCACGCACACGAGGGTTGTAATGCAGCCTCCTGCGCACGCGGATGAGGCTACTAGCAGCCTCTTGCGCGCGTGGATGAGGCTGCACGTAGCCTCCTCGTGGGTAGCAGCACCTATTTGTGATTTTTGTCGGATTTTTTCAATTTTTCTGAATTTTCACAATTTCAAACCCTAAGATTCAAAATAATATATTATTTTTAATATATTTAAACTTAAATATCAATTTTAAATTAATAATATTTAATTTTAATAGATTATTATTAATTCTTTGATATTTTGAGGTTTAAATTTAAAAATTGATTATTTTATTTTTAAATTATGGTCAGATTTTAAAAATTTGTTAATTTCTTTAATATTTATATGTTATTTAATTATAAGATCAGATATTTTAATATCAGCCATATTTTAAATTATAATATAACTTTATTCTTTTAATTTGAAATATTATATTAAAATTTTCTTATATGATAAATTAAATAATTAATAAATTTGAAATTAACCTAGATATTTTTATAGATATTCTAACCATAATATTTTCAAATTCAAAATTGGTTTGTTAAATATTTAATTGTTTATAAATTATAAGTTAGAAAAATGATATTTTATATCATTTTATTTATCAGATATTTATAAATAGTATTTTAAATAACCTAGATATTTTTATAGATTTTTTTTTTAAAAAAAGGCTTAATGTTAGATATTTTGACATATAACTTGGATAATTTTTATTTGTTTTTTTTTATTTTATTCTTAAAATAATAATTGTCTAACCATATCTATTTTAAAATTTGTTTACTTTGTTATTTTAATTTTCTTAAATTACAAGATTAGAATGATATTGAAAATATATATTTGGTCATTTTCAAATTATTTATGTTATTAGATATTTGATTTAATTTGATAAAATAATTCAAATAAACCTAGATATTTTAAATTAGTTTCTTTTTGAATTTAAATTTTGAAGAGATATTTAAGGTTTTTTTTTTCACAATCCTAAATTTTCAAAATAGTTGGTTAGTTAAAATAATAATTTAATTATATAAATATCTTATTTCACATATGTTACATGAATATTGTGTTTGTTTTATTTAATTGTTTATTCAAAAACTATTTTTAACAAACCTATTATTTATTTGATCTAAATTGCTATAATTAACTTGTTGACAGATCCAATGATCTGATTTTAATCATAGTCCAATTGTCAATAGATCTTATAAATAATTTGTAACAGGTAAATTTTGTATTTCTTTCATCCGTGTAAACCTAGAAATATGATAGGGCCCATCCAAATCAATTTGACCTGTGTGAGTCTATATGTTTGCTTTTAGGCTTAAATGCATATAGAAAGCCCATTTATCTCTAGATATTTAAATGCATTAGGTTGCTAAAATAGAATATCACATATGATAGTTTTATTTAGGCCAAATTAGTATTGAGCTTATTCAATTAATAACAATTATTTAATATAAGGTTAAATTCCTCTCATTTGGGTCTTGTGTGAGAGTTAGGGGGCTATTAGTAGTGAGTACGACATATTGAACCCGACCCTCCCTCACATTAACAACCTCAATTGTGAAGACCCATTTGTCTTATTTAAATAATTGTATTAGACAAATTATACTAGTTTAACCTAATTAAAATTTAATTAGCAACATAATTAATTTTGAAATAAATAGAATTAATTTTTCATTAAATTATTTTAAAATTAATTTAGAAAAATACACTTAGTTTAATGAAATATTCTAGATAATGATTTCTAGTAACTAATTTATATTTTCTAATATTCAATTAAGTAGAAAAATATATTTAAGTTGAAAATTAATTTTTTTAATTAATTTTAGAGACCAACTTAAATTAGAATATTTTTTCTTAGAATTTAAAAATAGAATTAATAATTAAGTTGATTCTATTCAAGATACTTAATTATTTGTTTATATTTCATGAAATTTAATTTAATTAGAAAATATATTAAAAATGAAAATTAATTTGTCAATTAATTTTGGACCAACTTAAATAATTAGAATATTTTCTTAGATATTAAATTAGAATTAATAAGTAAGTTTAATTTATTCTAGATACTTAATTATTTCTATTTTAATAAATTTAATTAAATAGAAAATTATATTTAAGCTAGAAATTTTTAATTCAAATCAACTTAAATTAGAATAATTTTCAGAGTATATTTTATTTTATTTTAATAATTATTTCCCACTTTAAATTTCAATTATATTTTTTAATGTAGATATGTCGAAATTTTTAAATTTCGAAAATTAAATTAAGTTAAAAATTAATTTGTTAATTAATTTTAGATCAACTTTAAATCAAGTAATTTTTATTAATGATTTGTTTAATATAAATAGACTACAACATACTGTTTTAATTAGAAAATAAGTAATTAATTTATGAATTATCTAGATAGATATTTTCTAGGTACATTTTTCGGTATTTTTCTAGATATATTTAATTAAATAGAAAATTAATATTTAAGTTGATTTTATTCTAGACACTTGAATATTTGATATTTTTCTTAAGATATTTAATTATATAGGAATATTATATTTATGTTGAAAATTAATTTATTTAATTTTAGAGGTATATAAATTAGAATAATTTTTCTAGTTTTATTTTATTTTATTTTAAGGTGCTTTTGAAAATGTATCTAAATACATTAGATTTCGAATTCTGTTATATATATTTATAGAAAATTAAATTTGAATTGAAAATTAATTATTTTAATTAATTTTGGACCAACTTAAATTAAGTAATTTTTATAATATTTATTGGAAATTATACTAAGGATGGAATTTTTTTTTTACTTTTCAGATCTTCCTAAGGTATAATTTTATAAATATTAGATTAAATTTATATTTAGAGTTATCTAAATTAGTAATGTTAATTAAATAAATATACGTTAAAATAATTAGATTAAAATAAGTATCAAATGAAAATACATTCTTTAAAATAATGAGCTTTAGTTATAAGAATATTCAATCTCCATTGTTAGTTCTACACAGTTCTTGTTTTAGTGAGATTCATCCTCAATAAATTGACGTTCATTAGCAATTTAACGCCGTAGAATCTCAAAGATAAGTATTATTGTAAGTGTTTTATTCTTAGTAACGTCCATCTGAATAGTGGCTGCTAAGAATAGGACTTGCAAGGTATGAAACAATAGTGGAAGCTCATGAAATAAGAATGATCTTGACTCTCGACTCAAAACGAAGAAACGTCAGATTCTCTTTTCGATCAAATAAAAGGTTACTAGAATGGTTTCCATTTAGATGAGTTGACTACTCTATTCAATGAATGATATCTTTGACTCTTGACTCAAAACGAAGCATTGTATCAGTTTGTTGGAAACCTTGGAAATTATTTAAGATGTGTTTGTTTTGTATTTTCACATGTGTTTCATTGCTTGCAATTTGTATGATAATTTCTAAACGTGTATGAATTTATATTGAACCATGTTATTTTCTGTTATTAATTATAGTATAATTTTGAATCTTCATTGTTGGTCTAACTTAGCTTGTTGTTTTTAATGGGACAAATCCCAAAGGATTTTCATCTATTGGACAAATATAATACTGTTATATCTCAACCGATAAGTATTTGTAAATGCAACATCTAGTTGTACATCACAAGATGACAACTTAGATTAGTGTTTACAATATGAAATAATATTTGTAAATGCAACATCGTTAGATTCTTATTTTAATCAAAATTATCCTTTAATTTTTTCCTCTTAGCTTTTTATTTCGCGTTTGCTTAAATAGTATGGTTTATAATCATTTGCTTATGATGTCACTCTAATTTCTCTTATGAAATGGATGGCGCAGAAGATTATATTCCTGACATTCTATCCCAAAATAATATAAATACTCGATCTTAGAATCTCCTACCTGTATATGCTTACTTTAGGCAACTTAGACTTAGAGTTAGAGTTGTAGTGAGGGTCCAAGCTAGAATAAAACTCATTGTATATTTTGTAAAGACAACTTAGCTTAAATTTGGGAATTAGCAGATAATTAGGGTTTAATTACAGAAATTATTTATTAATTCTAAATTATTAATTTATGATATTTTATTTGAATTTAGAATGTATTTTATATGTCATATATAGAAATTTCGTAATTTTGTATGTTTAGAGCCCGACAACATTGGAACACGGTGTATGGCTTAGTAGAATCACATCTTAGTATTTTAGTATAGCGGGGCGATATAGTTAGACATTGGGAATGTCGGGATTGGTCGGGATTTTAAAATTTCCCAAAATATCCCTTAGTGATTTTTAGTGTTAAGGGGCAAAATGGTCTTTTTAGCATGAAGTGTTTTGTCTTTAGTGGTTTTAAATTTAAGCTTATAATTTGGTTTATTTGATTTATGTTGGCTGAGATTTATTTTAACAAAAAGAAAGAAAAGAATTAGTTTAATTCATTTTTGCAAAACTAAGGAAAAGATCACATTTTCTCTCTCTCTCTCTCTCTCTCTCTCTCTCTCTCTCTCTCTCTCTCTCTCTCTCTCTCTCTCTCTCTCTCTCTCTCTCTCTCTCTCTCTCTCTCTCTCTCTCTCTCTCTCTCTCTCTCTCTTTTGAATCCACCTAGAGGCAGCTAGGGTTTGTCAATTTTCTTCTTCATTTGAAGCTTAATTCAGCAAGGTGTTGGTGGTTTCAAGCTTCAGGTAAGCTTCTAGTAACTCCCTCATAGTTTTCTTGAGTTTGAAGTCATGTTTTTAAGAATTGAGTTAAGTAGCTGCTGTTTGTGTGTGGGTTTGTTTTTAGAAGCTTGTTTATGTTTGGTTATGTTGATTTGAGCATGTTTTAGTGATTGTTGAGTAGTTTAACCAAGTTTTGAGTTTAGAACTCAAACTTGGAGCTTTAATGGCAAGTTTTGATTCTGTGCTTGTAGCTGTGTTTTGTTGCTTGGAAAATGATCTTTACGATGCTTAGAACAGGTATGGAAGGTTTCATGTGGACTGGGGTTGATTTGAATGAGTTAGGAAATTTTTAGTCTTTCCTGCACTGAACAGGAATTCCGGTTGGCTCCTAGGAAACCCTACAGAACCGGAATTCCGGTTGGGGAACCGGTCTACTAGTTGGGGCAGTTTTGGGAACCCTAGTTTTTCCCATTTTTGAGATATTTGGGGTATTGCCATGTTATTTATCGATATAGAAATTTTTAGTTTCAAGTTTAAGTCCCCAGAAAGTGATTTAGCATGTCACTTACCAGTGCTGTGATTGATGTGATTTAGGAGCCTGTAATTCGGCGAGCAATTGTTCCACTCAGGTTGGCCGGCACACCTGAATTCGGAATCAAGGTAAGATTAGTATAATGTCATGCATATGTTTATACATGTTTTGCGTACATGTTAGTTGCCATCAGAATAACATATTAGATATATGTTAGGCAAATCTATAGCCATCAGATTAGCATATCAGGGCAACAGTGAGGTGTACATAGAGTTGCACCGAGATGCCATCAGATATATGCTAGGCTATCAGATAGTATGGATTAACTGCTACCACATTAGTGCGATTAGAGTACTGAGTATAGGCTCGATTCGCGGTTAGACATACTTGTTGGGTTTTGTGCCCTAAATAAAACCCATTACAATCTGATTAGTTATCAATTTAGAATTTTGAAGTGATTTATGTTAACATGTATTTTTCACGTTTATGGTTTAATATACATATTTAATATATGCACAAAATCAGTTAAGTCCAGAACATATATTTATTCACAATTATAGTATTGTCAACACAGTGGAATGTGATTGTGATTATATGATTCAAAAGACTAAGTCCCTATTCATCAGTATTTTGGATTTACACTGATGTGATAATCGCGATGAAGTATACTTACACTTGGAGTAAGTGTTATGTTCTTTCTAGGACATTGGTAAAGTATACTAGTTTCGAATGTATGGAGTATACATTGGAATGGACCGATATTGAACTTGGTCAAAGATATTATAAACTTACCGTTGTATCTTTCCAAGTCAATATCAGAAGTTGATCTTAGATTAAAAGAATCTAAATCCTGATATGCTAAGGCTCAATCTCAGGAGTGCTATTCATGTTCTTTGATTTATTAGTTAAGCCTACTTTTGGGTCAGGGTGATATGTATATTTTGGGAACATGATAGTATGATTGAGTGGGAGTGCTGAACATAAATATGGAATCTATAGCTTCTACTGGTGTATAGAAGTCAAGTGATGATTCCCTTCGAGCTTAGTTAAATAGAAGTAAATGGATGAGCTCTTGTTTCAGTGACTATATATATTAGATCACTAAAACATCATTTACAGGTAGCTAAGTGTTTTAAGGGGCAAAATACATTGAGGGGTGGAAACGGTAAATTTATCCCATCTCGATGTAAATCATCTATATAGAGGATCTTTGATCACATTAAGATTATAACAATGGTTAAATGAGATAGCATATCTATATCGTGGAACATATAATATGCTCTATATAAGTCTGAGAGTGCAATTCCAAGTTCTAAGAGTGGATTCAACTAGGAATTAATAAGTTAGGGATTTACTTGGTAAATTCGGTTCAACTTATTGGAAGCTCAGCAATATAGATCCATGGTCCCTATTCTAGTTGAGACCATACTGTTTGTAAGACTCTATAATTGATTTATGATTAATCAATTATAATTCTAAAAGTTAGACTATGTCTGATTTGAGAATTCTCACTAAGTAAGGATGAAATTGTAAAGAAAAGGGTTTCTAGGTTTATTTATTAATTAAGAGACTTTGTATGTGTAATTAATAATTATATTAAATGACAATATTATTTAATAATCTATTTTAGTTATTAAATAATTAGTTTTGGCATTTAAATAGTTAGAATTGGAAAAATAGTATTTTTGGGAAAATAGAAATAAAATTGTGGAAACTGCAAAACCCAAGTGAGGCCCAAGTCACACCTATGGCCGGCCACCATTGTGTGTTTCCCAATTATTATTTTCAATTTTTTAATTGCTAAGTAATTGCTAACCTAAACCTAGCAGCTATTTATAAATGGAAAGTGGTGGATCATACCAAATAAGGCAGTTAATCAATTACTCAGTAAAAGAGGAAACTGTTTATTTTAGAAAGTTGAGTTTCCCTTTTTCCCTATATATAGCAGCCCTCCTCTCTACCTCTTGCATGCATCATTCACACACGAAATCAAGAGAGAAAAGAGAGAGAGAATTCGAGATTCTTTGTGAGAGAGAAGTGCCAACACACAACAAACAGTACCTCAATCATAAATTGAAAGACTGTGAAGGATCACATCCATCTGAAGAACATTCGGGCTCAGATCTTGATTATACTCTGCGACAGACAGGAATCAAGGGTTAGAGATCTGAGTGGAAGGAGACACATTATTCCGCTGCCATCACTGTAAGGTTTCTTAACTTTTTATGTGTTTTATTTATCGTTTTAGAAGTTCATATTTAGGTTGTTAAATCAACATAGTTCTGAGTAGATCTAAGATCCTGGTAAAATAAATTCCAACAACTGGCACCAGAGCCATGGTAATTGATTTGCTTGCAAGAAATTTGGACTTAAAACGATTTGTTTGTGATTTGGATGGTTTCATGATGTGTCATATTGATGTTTGATTGATGTTTGTGAATTCTGGGAAAAATAATTAATTTTCTGTTTCTGAAATTATTTTTATTGGATAGTTTGGAAAATTTTAAGCAATTTATATTTTTACAGAACTCGATTTCGATTTTATTTGAATTAGTTATGAATTTTTGAAAACCGGGAAAAATCTGAGTGGTGATCACCCTTCCCAACTGCTTGGAGCCTCCCAGCGCCGTGGAAACACGGCAGATCACCCTCCTGCGCGCGCGGGTGGTATGCAATGCATACCATGCGTACAGCGTGCAATTTTTCTTCGTTTTCTTTGATTTTTCATGCAATTTCATGAAATTAACTTTCGATTTTTTGTGTAGTTTTGTATTTTGATTTTATTTTTCATATTTCAAATCTAATTATCAGAAATAAATTAATTTGATTTTTCAAAATTAATTATAGATATTAGTGTAATTTGAATTTGAAAATAGGTTAAAATCAAGTTTTGCTCACCTCTTTTCTTATTTTCTTTAAAATTTGATTATTTTATCTTATTTTAAATCTAAGGTCAGATATTAATTTTTTTTATAAAATATTTCTTTTTAAGTAATTTGACCTTATTTAGAATAAGGTTACTGTAATCATGGTATTTTAAAAGGGGAAATAAGATATTTTTGTTAACTTTTAAATTTTGTTATTTTTACTTAAATTAAATTATAAAATCAAAAAAGGGTATGTATTTATCATTTTCTATTTTATTGAATATTTAATTTATTAAATAACATAAAGTTTAAAAGGTAAGTTAGCATATTTTTTTTGAAATAATATTTAGGTTACTTGAAACCTAATTTTTCATAATTGTAGGTTTAATTTTAAATATTATTTTATTTCAATTTTAAAAACCGTTTTTTTAATTTATTATTTTTGAAATATATTTAATATTTTAAAATTAAATAAATCCTACATCCAACTATCCAAATCTAACTTGTTGCAGGAGTATGTGTTTTAGATTGTTTGTAAGTTTTTTTCTAAAACCTATTATTGCTTGATCTAAATTGCCATGGTTAACTTGTTGACAGATCCAATGATCTGATTTTAACCAATGGTTCAATTGTCAATAGGTCAAGTAAATAATTTGTAACAGGTAATTTTTACATTCTTCTTTCATCTGTGTATGACCTAGTAACATGATAGGGTCCATCCAAATCTGTGTGCCTGTGTGAGCCTATATGTTTATTTTATCATAGATGCATATAGGTTGTTGCTAAATTAAATGTCACACCCTGATAGATTTTATTTAGGTCCATTTAGTTTTTTGGACCTATTCAATTAATAACAGTTATTTATTTTAAGGTTAAGTTCCTCTCTTTTGGGCCTTGTGTGAGAAATGGGGGCCAATAGAAGTGGGTACGACATACTGAACCCAGCTCCCCCTCACATGAACTACCCCAATTGTGAAGGCCCATTTGCCTGATTTGAATAACTGTGCTAGGTTAATTAAATTAGTTTAACCTAATAAAATTGATTAGCAACATAATTAACTTTTAAAATATATGAAATTTATTTTAATATTTGAAAGTTAATTTTAAGAAAAACACTCTTAGTTTAAGATATTGTTTCTAGATAAACTATTTGTATTTTTGTATTTAATTAAATAAAGAATTTTAACTAACTAGATTCTTTCTGAAACTTACTTTTATTATTTCATTAAATATTCCTATTTAAGTTATAAATTAGTTATTACTAATTTTTCTTATTAACTTAAATTTGAATATCTTTTGAATTTAATATTAAGTTGAGGAATTCTAAGAATTAGTTATTGAAGATTCTTAAGATATTTTTTAAGTTGATTTTAAACTTAAAAATGGAATATTCTTAAATTAGGTAGTTACCACCTAATTTTGATATTTAATTAAATTTTATTTGGAAAATTTTAAGTTGCTTATTTTAGATTCTTTCTATAACAACTTAAATCAGATATTTTCCAAATCTTGAAAAGATACTTAGTTAAATTAAGATATTTTCTAGATAGTTATTATTATTTCTAATTTTAAAATAGGAAAATATCATTGATTGTGAAATTAATTGTTTAATAATTAATTTTGGTACAATTCAAGTTAAGAATATTCTTCCTAGTATTAAACTGGAAATTAATAATTAAGCATTCTATATACTTAATTAGTTATTTCCTGAATTTAATATATTTAATTAAATTGAAAATTAAATATCTAAGTTGATTTTCATAATGATACTTAAATATTGTTATTTTCATGATATTTAATTAAATAGAAAATTATTTTAAGTTGGGTATTTTTATAACAACTTAAATTTGAATAATTTTCAAAATATATTTTATTTATTTTATTAATCATTTTTTAAAATTGCATTTGATTATGCAAGATGATTTTGAATTTATCTTGAAAAATAGATTAAAGTTGTAAATTAATTATTTTAATTAATTTTGAATCAACTTAAATCAATGATTTTTTCATTTAATGATTAATTTAAAATAAAGGAACTAAAATATATTATTAGAAATTGAATTAATTAATCAAGACAATCTAGATAGATAATATTCTTGCTTGAAGTATTTTTAGTAAAGATTAATTTATTTTAATGTATTTTGAAAATTGTATATTTTTATACTTTAATTTTTCGAAATACAATATATATATATAGAAAATTTTAATTTGAGTTGCCAATTAATTTAAATTAATACAACTTAAATTAAGTAATTTTCTTAATATTTATTGGAAAATTAATACTAAGATGGAAATAATTCATTTTATTTTCTTAACCATCTAAGTTTAATTTTATAAATATTAAATTAAATTTTATTTAGAACTTTATTCTAAATTTAATTAAATAAATATATATTTAAAATAAATAAATAATAGAAGAAAATACATTTTAAATAATGAGCTTTATTATTATTAAGATATTCGATCTCCATTGTTGGTTTTACATAGCTATTGTTTTAGCGAGTAATCCTCCCTAATGGAGGAACGTTCATTAGCAAGTTAGCACCGTTTAATCTCGAAAGATGAGTATATATCTAAGTTTTTTATATTAGTATTGATCACCCTAATGGTGGCGACTGTATTTGACTTACAAACTTATGAAACAATGGTGGAAGCTCATGAAATATGAATGACCTTGACTCTCGCCTAAACGGGACAACGTCGGATTCTCTTTTCGATCGAATAAAAGGTTGCTAAAATGTTTGTCATTTTAGATGAGCTGACAACTCTATTCAATGGATGATAGCTTTGATTCTCGCCTTAACCGGACACTGATATCAGTTTGTTAAAAACCTTGGAAATTATTTAGGATTGTATTTTTTAGTATTTTCTCTAGTCATTCCTACTTGCTATGTGCTAATAATTTCTGAATAAGATTTTGTGTTAAACCATAATTGATTTCTATTTATTATTTTGTAGTATCCTGTATTTCCATGTCGAATCCCATGTTGTCACTGTTAACTGAAAATATGCTAAATGGATCTAACTTCCCTAAATGGAGAGAGTGTTGGAAATTATTTTACCAGGATCTAGATTTACTAACAAGTATGTTGGATTAACAACCTAATATGAATTCTAAAACAATGAAAATAAACACATATAAAATTAGAAAACCTTACAGTGGGTGCAGCGGAATATTATGACTCCTTCCGTTCAGATCTCTAGCCCTTGATTCCTTTCTGTAGCAGAGCATCACCAAGATCTGAACCTGGATCTTCTTTTCTCCTTCTTTGATGCAGAAATTCCATAGTCTTCCATACTATGATTGAGATACCACTTGATGTGTGTGGGCACTACTCATCACTCAAGGGAATTCGAAAAACAGAGAAGGAAGAAAGAAAGAGAGAGAGTGGCGGTTTCATAGTGTTTGAGAGAATAAACTGTAAAGTGTCTGTCTCAAAACTGAAGCCTTTACCTTCTATTTATAGAATACCACATAGGGTTAAAGTTGAATTATTTGGCATTTAAAAAATGAAAAATAAAATGAGAAATAGGAGCATTAAGTGGCCGGCCATTCATTGAGGGAAACAAATCCTTCCACTTTTCAAACTTTCCTATTTCATCATTTCTAGTTTCCCATTTTCTCAAAATTGCCAATTCTCTCTTTCAACTTCATAAATGTCAAATCTAATTATTTAATAACTATAATTAATTATTAAATAATATATTGTCACTTATTTTATTTATTAATAAAAACTAATCAAAGTTTCCCAATTAATAAATATACCCTTTAAACTCTCTATTTACTGTTTTACCCTTGCTTAGTGAAAATTCATAAAGTAGACATAGTCTAACTTTTAGAATTATAATTGATTAATTAAAATCAATTAACTGAGTCTTACAAGCAGTATGGCCTCAACTAGTATGGGGACCATGGGTCTATATAACTGAGCTTCCAATAAGTCGAACCGAATTTACCAAGTAAATTCCCTAACTTATTAATTCCTCATTGAATCCACACTTAGAACTTGGAATTGCACTCTCAGTCATATAGAAACGCTCTATATGTTCCACGATATAGACACGTCATCAGTTATCCATTGTTATAACCCTAATGTGATCAATGATCCTCTATATAGATGATTTACACTGTACAGGATTAAATTACCGTAACACCCTACAATGTATTTTATCCTTAAAACACTTAAACCCTGTATAAATGATATTTCACCTAAGTGAAATGAGATCTCCACCATTTATCTTCGTTTGGTTAAGCTCGAAGGAAATCATCCTTTACTTCTATTTGCCAAATAGAAGCTATAGATTCCATATTTATGTTAGGGCTCCCCCACTCAATTGTATTACCGTGTTCCCAAAATGTACGTATTACCCTGATACAAAATAGGCTTAACTAACAAATCAAAGAACACGAATAACACTCTTGAGATTGAGCCTAACCATATCAGGATTTCGATCATGTGATCTAGGATCAACTTTTGATATTGAATTGAATAGATATTACGGTAAATTTTAACATATCTAATCAAAGTTCAATATCGGTCCCTTCCGATGTATACTCCATACATCCGATACTGGTAAACTTTGCCAATGTCCTGGAAAGGACATAACACTTTTCCAAGGTGTAAGAATACCTATCGCTGATTATACCATGTCAGTCTAAATCCAGTGTTCTGACAAATCAGGGAATCTACTTTTGAACATATAATAAAGATTATATTCCACTGTGTTGACAACACTATAATCTTTAATAAACTCATATGTTCTGGACTTAAAAAGAATTCATACATTATATACATATAATCATGAAATAAATCATGTGAACCATGCAACATAAAATGTTATTTCTGATCTTTATTAATAAGTAAATCTGATTATATGAAATGAGTTTTATTTAGGGCATAAAACCCAACAGAGAGAACATTAATATTGCTCTCATAGGTGAAAGTGCCCTGTTTGTGTTGACTGAGCCGTCTCCTGAACAGCCAGGTGACAATGCAACCAAAGCTGTTAAAGAGAAGTTCGAGCGTTGGCAGAATGCTAACAATAAAACTCGATACTTCATGCTTTCCAGCATGGTTGACACCTTGAAAACAAGGTTTGCTAACGCTATCACGGCTGCATAAATCATGACGCAGTTAACTGAGCTATTCGGTATGGCATCTATCCAGTCTCGCTTTGACGCGACTAAGAAATTCATCAATGCACGAATGGAACCCCATCAGAATGTGCGTGATCACCTTCTCCAAATTTCCAGGAAGCCAAGAATCATGGTGCTGAAATGGATCAGACTACTCAAGTGAGTCTCATCTTGAATAGTCTGACTCCAGATTTTCTGCCCTATGCATCAAATTATGTCATGAACAAGAAGGAACAAGACTTTCACACGTTAGTCAATGACCTTCAGACATATGAAAATTTGATTGGAGGACCCAAGTAGAGAGGGAGTAAACCTCAGAATTCTGGAAATGGTAATAGGACGAATAATCCTGAGGCACACGTTGCCTCTACTTCCAAATCCAAGAATAAGAAGAAGTGGAAAAATGCAAAGAAGCGAGCTCAAGCTGTGAAAGCAGCTAAGAACAAAAAGGCTGGAGCTTCTGGTGATACACCAAAAGGAAAATGTTTCTACTGCAATGAGAAAGGCCATTGGAAACCCCAATGTCCTAAGCTTCTTGCAAAGAAACAAGGCATTTCTTTCTATAAATTGATGTGTTTTAGTGAATTATTATCCATTTGGATTATTAATTCTGGACTACAAACCTTGTTTATTTTTCTTCTTAGCTCAAGCTTCTTAAACTCAGGTGCTGTCTTAGCGAGTTGGGTCTGAAAGCTGGATAAAAGGATGGAGTTCGTCAAAGATAAAGAAGAAGCTCATTTATTTACTTTTGAATTAATTGTTTAAATTTTAAAACAATTTGGATTTCAAGTTTGGGATTTTATTTCCTACTCTCATAATATTGCAAACAATTTTTTTTAGTTTATAATAATATTTTTTTTTACAAATAAACTGCAATCTATGAGTTGAGCTTCATTACTTTATCTTATAAATCAATTACCAATTATTATATTTATTATGTTTGTATGTGTATGTGTTTTTATTATTGATACAAATTCTATAGTTATTTAAACTCTTTACAGAGTTATTGCTACATAAACACTAGAAATTATTTCTATGTTTATGAATAATTATTAATTCTAAAACAATTATTAAGAATTTGTTTAATAAAAAGATCTTTTAATCTGATAGGGGTGGAGAAAAAGTTAAGAATAATATGTAGTTCAACGATCTTTTATGTCTAATGAACTCTGGATTATATTCAACTCCACATAGTCTCTATTACACTCAAAGAATCATGATCTCTACAACCTTTAGGGGTGGATCATAATCTCTATATACTTAGGGGTGGACTTTATTCCACAGTACTCTTTGTGACACATAATTTTAAACATGGAAATAATATAATAAATTAGCTATTATCAGAATAAATTCTTGATCTTGATTATATGTTCCAGTTTAGATTTACTGTTGTAATAGATAATGATACCAATAAAGTTCTTTGATAATGTATCACACTACCTTAATTGAGTGGGAGAATATTAAAATTCTTTACCCATCTTCATTTGGTTGACACTTGTGATAGGAACTTAAGAACACCACTGATAAAACAAATCTATGTTGGAAATTATTTTACCAGGATCTTAGATCTACTCACAAGTATGTTGATTAACACCCTAAATATGAACTTTCTAAAACGATGAAATAAACACATATAAAGTTTAGTAAACCTTACATTGGGTGCAGCGGAATATAATGACTCCTTCCGTTCAGATATCTAGCCCTTGATTCCTTTCTGTAGCAGAGCATTATCAATATCTGAACCTGGATCTCTTTCTCTGAATCTTTAGTGCTGAAACTTCTTCTTGCTGAAAGTCTTTCTTCACGATCTTCCTCACTATGGTTGAGGTATCACTTGCTGTGTGTGGACACTACTCTTACACTAAGAATTTTGAAATTCAAGAGGGAAGAAAGAGAGAGGGAGTGGTCGGCCAGATTGGAGAGAGAAAGCTCAGGTTTTTCTGAATCAGAAGTGTAATTTTCTTGAAGCCTTCACTATCTATTTATAGCATTCCACTAGGGTTAGGTTTGAACTATTTGGCATTAAAATAATGAAAATATCAGTTTAAATTACCTACAAAAGTGGTCGGCCATACAAAGTGGATTTGGGCCTCACTTTTTGCAATTTTGCAGTTTTATCTTTTCTGCATCTGATTTTCTCAAAAACGCCAATTTTTCTAATTCAACCATTTAAATGCCAATTCTAACTATTTAATAACTATAAATAATTATTAAATAATATTGTCATTTATCATATTTATTAATTGAACCATACAAAGTATCATAATTAACAAATATGCCCCTAAAACTCTTTCTTTACAATTTCACCCTTACTTAGTGAAAATTTCACAAATAGACATAGTCTAAATTGAGAATTATAATTGATTAATAAAAATCATTTATATGAGTCTTACAAGCAATATTATCTCAACTAGTGCGGAGATCATGGGTCTATATAACCGAGCTTCCAATAAGTAGATCAAGAATTTAACACTAAAATTCACTAACTTATTAATTCTTCGTTGAATCCACGCATAGAACTTAGAATTGCACTATCAGTATATAGAATGCTCTATATGTTCCACCATATAGACGCATCATTAGTTATCCATTGTTATAATCCTAATGTGATCAATGATCCTCTATATGAATGATCTACACTGTAAAGGGATTAGATTACCGTTACACCCTACAATGTATTTAATCCTTAAAACACTTAACCCCGTATAAATGAAATTTCAGCTTATGTGATGAGATCTCCACCATTTATTTTCGTTTGGTCAAGCTCGAAGGAGATCATCCTTTGCTTACTATTCGCCAAATAGAAGCTATAGATTCCATGTTTATGTTAGCGCTCCCACTCAATTGCACTACCGTGTTCCCAAAATGTACGTATCACCCTCACCTAAAAGTAGGCTTAACTAACAAATCAAAAAACACGAATAGCCTCTTGAGATTGAGCCTAATCATAACAGGATTAAGATCATTTGATCTAGGATCAACTATGCGAGATTGACTTGAATAAATATTACGGTAAGTTTAATAAATCTAAGTCAAAGTTCAATATCGGTCCCTTCCGATGCATACTCCATGCATCCAACCTGAGCTTTACTTTAACCAATGCTCTGGAAAGAACATAGCATTTCTCCAAATGCAAGTAAACTCTGTTGTAGATTATCATATCAGTGAAACCCTATGTCTGATAAATCTAGGAACATTTATTCACATAGTCATGTTTACTTTCCAATGTGTTGACAGCACAATAAACAGGATCAAGTATGTGAAAAGGGTTTCAGATGAATTTATACATTATGTACATATAATCAAGAAATAAATCATGTGAACCATGCAACATTAAATATTATTTCTGATCTATATTAATAAGTAAATCTGATTATATTGAAATGAGTTTTATTTAGGGCATAAAACCCAACAAACTCCCACTTGCACTAATATAAAACAAAAAGTGCGTTTCAAATAATCTCAACACCTTGATATACAAATCAAGTGTAGTAGTAGTAAACTCCTCGTAATAGGATCTGAAAGGTTGAATTATCCACAACCTTTCCTCCACTATTACTCTTCCTTAATCACAAAATCATTGATGATGTGAAATTCCTCTCTATATGTCTACTCTCTTGGGATACTGGATTCTATACCTTTGGCAACTACTTTTGGTTAATCAGGAAATTAACACTAGTAGTTAAGGTTTTGATTAATCAATTATAATTCTCAAATTAGACTATGTCTATTTGTGAATTTTTCACTAAGTAAGGGCGAAATTGTAAAGAAAGAGTTTTAGGGGCATATTTATTAATTATGATACTTTGTATGGTTCAATTAATAAATATGATAAATGACAATATTATTTAATAATTATTTATAGTTATAAAATAGTTAGAATTGGCATTTAAATGGTTGAATTAGAAAATTGGTGTTTTTGAGAAAATAAAATGCAGAAAAGATAAAACTGCGAAATTGCAAAAAGTGAGGCCCAAATCCACATGTATAGGGCCGACCACTTTTGTAGGGAATTTAAACTCATATTTTCATTATTTTAATGCCAAATAATTCAAACCTAACCCTAGTGGAATTCTATAAATAGATAGTGAAGGCTTAAGGAAAAACACACTTCTGATTAAAAAAAAACTGAGCCTCTCTCTCTCTCCCTATCTTTGGCCGACCTCTTCTCCTCTTTCTTCTTCATTGAAATTTCAAAATTCTTAGTGTTAGAGTAGTGCCCACACACAGCAAGTGATACTTCAACCATAGTGAGGAAGATCGTGAAGAAAGACATTCAACAAGAAGGAGTTTCAGCATCAAAGATTCAGAGAAAGAGATCCAGGTTCTGATATTGATAATGCTCTGCTACAGAAAGGAATCAAGGGCTAGATATCTGAACGGAAGGAGTCATTTTATTTCGCTGCACCCAATTTCATCGTTTTAGAAAGTTCATATTTAGGGTGTTAATCAACATACTTGTGAGTAGATCTAAGATCCTGGTAAAATAATATCCAACAACTGGCCTCAGAGCCATGGTAATTGATTAGCTTGCAAGAAATTTGGACTTTAAAACGATTGTTTGATGTTTTGGATGATATCATGTTGTATTGAGTATTATTTGATGATTGATTGATGTTTGTGAATTTTTATGAAAAATAATTGAATATCTGTTTCTGGAATTATTTTTATTGGATATTATGGAAAAAATTAAGCAAGTTACTTTTTTACAGAACTCAATTTCGATTTAATTTGAATTAGTTATCATTTTTTGAATTTCGAAAATATCGGGGTCGTGTCGCCAGTGGCGGACCCAGAATTTAAAGTGAGGGGGGCGTAAATAAATTTAAAAAGAAAATATAAAGTGTAGTTACTATTATGTCTATAAATATCATCTTTTAATACAAATATATGTTGTAACTAATTAAAATACATATACATTTTTTTCTCGATTTTTTTTTCAGGGGGGGCGACTGCCCCCCCTCGCTACAATGTGGGTCCGCCCCTGCGTGTCGCTGCACCTCGCGCGCGCGCAGAAATCATGCAACCTCCCCCTGCGCCGAGTTTTCACGCCCAAGCACCTCCCCATGCGCGCGCGGACATGTATGCTCAGCATACTGTCCATACAACTCGCATTTTTTTTCATTTTTCTTCGATTTTTCATGCTTTTTCATGGATTTAACTTCCGATTTTTTGTGTAGTTCTGTATTTATACATTTACTATTCCTAATTCAATTCTAATTATCATAATTAAATTAATTAATATTTTTTAAATTTAATTCATGATATTAGTGTAATTTAAATTTAAAAATAGTAAGTATCTATCTTTTTTGCTTAATTATCTATCTTATTTTTAAATTTGATTATATCTTATCTTATTTTTAAATTTAAGGTCAGATTTTAAATTTTTCAAATTAATTTTTTTTAAATAATTTGACCTTATTTAAATTTAAAATAAGATAACTATAATCATGTAATTTTAAATAGATGTAAGATATTTTGCTAACTTTTAAATTTTGTTATTTTTTTTATTTAAATTACATTTAAAATCTGAAAAAGATATTCATTTATCTTTTTTAATTTTTTATTTAATTTTTATTTATAAAATAACATTAAATTTTTAAAAGTAGTTAGCAAATTTTGAAATGATATTTAGGTTGGTTGAAACTTGATTTTTCAAAATTGTAGGTTTAATTTTAAATAATTTATTTTTTTTAATTTCGGAAATTTTTTTAAATTTTTTTTTAATTTCGAAAATAAATTTTTATTTATTTATTTAATTATTTTTCGAAATTATTTATTTAAAATTAAATAAATCCTACATCCAACTATCCAGCTAACCTTGTTGCAAGAGTATATGTTTTAGCTTGTTTTAGCAAATAGCCATGGTTAACTTTTTGCCAGATCTAATGATCTGATGGCTCCCTTGGTCAAGTCAATAATTTGTAACAGGTATATTTACAATCTTCTTTCATCTGTGTATGACCTAGTAACATGATAGGACCCATCCAAAGTGTGCCTGTGTGAGCCTATGTGTTTAATTTCATTATAGATGCATATAGGTTGTTGTTGCTAAATAAAATATCGTAGTTCTTGATAGATTTTATTTAGGCCCATTTAGTTTTTGGGCCTATTCAATTAATATTAGTTGTTCATTTTAAGATTAAATTCCTCTCTTTTGGGCCTTGTGTGAGAGTTGGGAGCCATAGTAGTGGGTACGACATACTGAACCCTGCCCCCTCACACGAACCACCCCAATTGTGAAGGCCCATTTGCCTGATTTGAATAACTGTACTAGGTTAATTAAATTAGTTTAACCTAATAAAATTGATTAGCAACATAATTAATTTCATTTATTTTGAAATTAATTTAAGAAAACCATAGTTTAAAGAATTTTATATTCTAAGCTAAACTATATGTATTTTCTTATATTTAATTAAATCTAGAATTATAACCATCTAGATTCCTTCTGAAGCTTAATTAAAATTTTTCATTAAATATTCCTATTTAAGTTGACATTTAGTTATCTATAATTAACCAGCTTAAATCTGAATATCTTTTGGATTTAAAATTTCAAAATTAAGTTGAGGAATTTTAGGCATTGGTTATTAAGATTCTTTAGATATTTTTTAAGTTAATATCTTTTCGAATATTAACTTAAAATGGAATATTTTTAAATTAAGTGGTTACAACTTAATTTTTGATATTTAATTAAATTTAAATTTGAAAATATTTAAGTTCTAGATTTTTTCTAATATAACTTAAATTAGATATTTTTTCAAAATTTTGTGGAAAAGATACTTAGTCAAATAAGATATTTTCTAGATTGTTATTTCTAGACTACTTATTATTTCTAATATCAAATAGGAAAATATTATACATTGTGAAATTAATTATTTATATAATTAATTTTGGTACAATTTATTTTAAGTATGTTTTTCCTAGTATTAAACTAGAGCTTAATAATTAAGCCTTCTCTACACTTAATTATTTATTTCTTAAATTTAATACATTTAATTAATTTGAAAATTAAATATCTAAGTTGATTTTCATCATGATACTTAAATATTTTTTTTTTTTCATGACACTTAATTAAATAGAAAATTATTTTTAGTTGAAATTTATTTTTTCAACCAAATTCAAATAATTTTCAAAATATATATTTTTTCTTGATTTTATTAATCAAATTTCAAAATTGCATTTCTTAAATGCTGGAATTTCGAATTTTATTTGAAAAATAGATTAAAGTTGTAAATTATTTATTTCAATTTTGGACCAACTTAAATCAATCATTTTTTCATTAATTGATTAATTTAAAATAAATGAATTAAAATGTATTATTAGAAATTGAATTAATTAGTCAAAGGAAAATCTAGATACGTGATATTTTTGCTTGAAGTATTTTTCTAGTGTATTTAATTTAAATAGAAAATTAATATTTAAGATGATTTTCATCATCATACTTAAATATTTGAAATTTTTCTTATATATTTAATTAAATAGGAAAATTATATTTTTTTTGTTGTAAATTAATTTTATTAATTAATTTTGGGCCAACATTAAATTAGAATAATTTTTCCAGGATTTATTTTTTATTTTAACATGCATTTTCGAAAATTGTATATTTATATACTTTAATTTTTCGAAATGCAATATATATTTATAGAAAATTAAATTTGAGTTGTAAATTAATTTAAATTAATTTTGTAACAACTTAAATTGAATATTTTTCTAAATATTTATTGGAAATTATTACTAAGATGGAAATAATTCATGTTATTTTCATATCCATCTAAGTAAAATTTATAAATATTAAATTAAAATTTATATTTAGAATTTTTAATTAAATAAATATATAATTAAAATAAATAGATTGAATAAAGAGTATCAAAGAAAATACAACTCTCTTTAAATAATGAGCTTTATTATTATTAAGATATTCGATCTCCATTGTTGGTCTTACAATAGTTAAATGTTTTCAATATAACCTCGAGACCCTAGACTTCGTCCCCCTATGGATGGTTATTCGTTGAACGCATTTAACACCGTAAGATCTCATTTGATAAGTGTTTGTAAGTTTTCGTCTCTATTAGACTCTCCTCTACGGTGACTACTTAGAGATAAACTTATAAAACATGAAACAATGGTGGAAGCTCATAAAATGAGAATAACCTTGACTCTCGCCTACAGGGACAACGTTGGATTCTTATTTTGACCGAATAAAAGGTTGCTAGAATGGTTTCTATTTTAGATGAGCTGACAACTCTATTCAATGAATGATACTTTGACTCTCGCCTACCGGGACACTGTATCAGTTTGTTGAAAACCTTGGAAATTATTTAGGATTGTATGTTTTAGTATTTTCACTTATCATTCCTACTTGCTATATGTTTAATAATTTCTGAATTGTGTATGAATTTATATTGAACCATGTTATTTTCAGTTATTAAATTGTAGTTTAATTTCGAATCTTCATTGTTGGTCTAACATGTTTGTTTTTCTAATGAGATAAATCCCTAATGGATTTTCACCATTAGACATACATAATAGTGTTAAGATCTCGAAAGATAAATATTGTATATGCAACATCAAGTTGTTCATCAATTGATGACACCTTAGACTAGTATTTTTACAATATGAAACAAGAAGATTACATAATAAGATTACTTTGACTCTCGTTAATCGAAGCATCGTTGGATTCTTATTTATAAACGAAATTATCCTAATTCCTCTTAGCTTATTCATTTCGAATTAGCTTCAAAACATATCATTGGATGAATGGTCTATAAATCATTTAATGTCATTCTATATTTTCTCTTAAGAAATTAAATGACGCATATGATTATAATCCCAAAATTCTATTCCCAATTGATATAAATCCTCAATCTTAAAAATCTCCTACTTGTATGGGCAAATCAGACTTAGAGTTAAATTAGTAGTGGTGGTCCAAGAAAGAATTACTCATTATATTTGGTATAAATTTAAGTCTTTGACTTTAATTTTAGATTCCAAAAAGAAATTTTCTTTTATTTCTAATTCCAAAATACAATACAGTTACACTTTCACGTGTTTAATATCCATCTTCTATTACTATTAATGGATTCAAACTGTATGGAATATGAGTTTGGTATTCTATGACCAGGATCTACTTGCACTATTCTAAGAACTCTTTGAAGTAACTATACCTAAGTCATCAAAAGACTCAATCACATTTTTTATTAATCTATGGCATTTGTATCTTGACCATAGTGGTTTTGACAAGATCAATCTCTGCAAAGAGTTAATATGCCTATATACACTGAAAGTAGTTCATCTCATTCGCAGATGGATGTACATTCAGGGGTGGATATGAGTTTTTCGTTGTATTCTTAATACGATAACTCTACATTATACCTTATGCAAAGAAATTTGAAATGTTTGAAAGATTTCATTAATTTCTAGCAATGGTTAAAACCATTAAGGTAAGTGGTTAAAGAACTTGCGAACTGATAGGGGTGGAGAAATAGTTAGTAGATATGCAGTTCAAAGATCATTAAATTTGATTTTTGAATTATATTCAAACTTACCTCCCCAGAAATTTCGAGTTGCATATTGATGATTAGTTACTAGTCGTTGCCTAAATCCTTCAATGGTAATACAATTTCAAAATGATGTAATGGTTGTATACTTAATGTAAATAATTACTAGATTCATGGATGACCTAATCAAAATCTTAAGAAAAGCTAGAACTGTTAACCATGGTTTGTTAGCTATTCTAAGTGATTAGGGGTGGACCATCCCATTGTCAATAGATAAGAAAGTGTTTGTTCAAACAAATACTACTTTTCTAAGATAATGACTAAGTCTGGAAAACAAGTAGCAAATAAAAGAGATATTTTTCTTGATTCCAAAAGTGTTCTATCATCTTATATAACATATGATGATCCCACTGCCTCTGTTGTCTTGTCACAACCGAAGAGATCAATACCATTTAGTTTTCTTAGACATAATTCACGGTACCTTGTCGTAGTGGGAGAGTTTCTAGGAACTCACCTTCTCATGACTTGGGAGACACTAGTGATTAAAATCCACTGTGAGTTTAAACAAGTAATGGATTGTCAAGATAAGAAACTAAGAAGAAAGCCAATAGAACTATGGTTTAATCCATTCACATGGAGTAACCTTAAGTTTTCTATTACAAGGACATAAAAGGAAATTTTCGTTTATAAGTCTATTCAATGGACTTAACAAAACTTCCTGTTCCTAGTATTATAGGTTTGAGTTTATCTAAACCTATGGCTTGTGGTATACCTGGTAATTACTTACTCTAATGCAAGCAACTTACTTTAGTAAGATGCTGAAGCATTTTCTTTCTAATGGCAATCTATAGAAGCTTCTCGACTTCTAGGCATAGATTTTATTTATCTAAGGAAAAGTCTCAACTATTCCAGAAAAGATAAAGCCATGAAAGAATTTCTTAAATAAACAGTGAGAGGTCTTAGATATGCTTTTGTATGCCTTAGACCAGACACCTGCTGTTGAGTGGGAGTAATGAGTAGGTATCAGATTAATCCAGGAGAAGAACATTGGAAGACAATCAAGTAATTCTTAAGATTAAGAAGAGGAACTATATGTTAGTCGATAAGGGTGTGTTTAAAACTCTTAGACTACACCACATCAGATTTCGAGATTTGCCTTTGTGCTAGAAAATCTTTCTGATAAGATGGTGATTACTCTGGGGGTGGAATAGTGATTTTGGAGAAGTGTAAAAACCTATCTGAAGTCTCTAGGTCTACCAGAAAGGGACTGAATGTTAAAGTTGCAGGAAAGGTACTTATTCAGTCTAAGGAAAGTTCTATACATTTTTGGCACCATTCCAAATTACCTTAACTACTAGTGTTATTTCCTGGTTAACCAAAAGTAGTTGCCAAACATATAGAATCCAGTATCCCAAAAAGAGTAGACATATAGAGAGGAATTTCACATTATCAATGATTTTGTGATTAAGGAAGAGTAATGGTGGAGAAAAGGTTGTGTTTAATTCAACCTTTTAGATCCTATTACGAGGAGTTTACTACTACTACACTTGTATATCAAGGTGTTGAGATTATTTGAAACACACTTTTTGTTTTATATTAGTGCAAGTGGGAGTTTGTTGGGTTTTATGCCCTAAATAAAACTCATTTCAATATAATCAGATTTACTTATTCATATAGATCAGAAATAACATTTAATGTTGCATGGTTCACATGATTTATTTCATGATTATATGTACATAATGTATGAATTCATCTGAAACCCTTTTCACATACTTGATCCTGTTTATTGTGTTGTCAACACTATGGAAATAAACATGACTATGTGAATAAAGTTTTCTAGATTTATCAGACATAGGGTTTTACTGATATGATAATCTACAACAGAGTTTACTTGCATTTAGAGAAATGCTATGTTCTTTCCAGAGCATGGTTAAAGTAAAGCTCAGGTTGGATGCATGGAGTATGCATCGGAAGGGACCGATATTGAACTTTGACTTAGATTTATTAAACTTACCGTAATATCTATTCAAGTCAATATCGCCTAGTTGATCCTAGATCAAATGATCTTAATCCTGTTATGATTAGGCTCAATCTCAAGAGGTTATTCGTGTTGTTTGATTTGTTAGTTAAGCCTACTTTTGGGTCAGGGTGATACGTACATTTTGGGAACACGGTAGTGCAATTGAGTGGGAGCGCTAACATAAACATGGAATCTATAGCTTATATCTGGCGAATAGTAAGTAAAGGATGATCTCCTTCAAGCTTGACCAAACGAAAATAAATGGTGGAGTACTCATTTTACATAAGCTGAAATATCATTTATACGGGGTTAAGTGTTTTAAGGATTAAATACATTGTATGGTGTAACGGTAATCCAATCCCTTTACAATGTAGATCATTCATATAGAGGATCATTGATCAAATTAAGATTATAACAATGGATAACTAATGATGTGTCTATATGGTGGAACATATAGAGCATTCTATATACTGAGAGTGCAATTCTAAGTTCTATGCGTGGATTCAACGAAGAATTAATAAGTTAGTGAATTTAGGTTATGAATTCTTGATCTGCTTATTGGAAGCTCGGTTATATAGACCCATGGTCCCCCCACTAGTTGAGATAATATTGCTTGTAAGACTCATATAATTGGTTTTGATTAATCAATTATAATTCTCAAATTATACTATGTCTATTTGTGAATTTTTCACTAAGTAAGGGCGAAATTGTAAAGAAAGAATTTTAGGGGCATATTTGTTAATTATGATACTTTGTATAGTTCAATTAATAAATATGATAAATGACAATATTATTTAATAATTATTTATAGTTATTAAATAGTTAGAATTAGCATTTAAATGGTTGAATTTAAAAATTAGCGTTTTTTTGGGAAAATTAGATGCAGAAATGATAAAACTGCAAAATTGCAAAAAGTGAGGCCCAAATCCATATTGTATAGGGCCGGCCACTTTTATAGCATTTATCATCTGATATTTTCATTATTTTAATGCCAAATAATTCAAACCTAACCCTGGTGGAATGCTATAAATAGATAGTGAAGGCTTCAGGAAATTTACACTTAACTTTCTACTTTTTCCTTCAGAGAAAAACCTGAGCCTTCTCTCTCTATACCTAGCCGCCACCTTCTTCTCTTTCTTCCCTCTTCAATTTCGAAATTACTTAGTGATTAGAGTAGTGCCCACACACAGCAAGTAATACCTCAATCATAGTGAGGAAGATCGTGAAGAAAGACATTCAACAAGAAGGAGTTTCTGTTGGAAATTATTTTACCAGGATCTAGATTTACTAACAAGTATGTTGGATTAACAACCTAATATGAATTCTAAAACAATGAAAATAAACACATATAAAGTTAGAAAACCTTACAGTGGGTGCAGCGGAATATTATGACTCCTCCCGTTCAGATCTCTAGCCCTTGATTCCTTTCTGTAGCAGAGCATCACCAAGATCTGAACCTGGATCTTCTTTTCTCCTTCTTTGATGCAGAAATTCCATAGTCTTACATACTATGATTGAGATACCACTTGATGTGTGTGGGCACTACTCATCACTCAAGGATTTTCGAAAATACAAAGAAGAAAAGAGAGAGAGAAGGTGGCGTGTGAGGCTTTTTCTGAGAGAAACAAAGTGATCAAAGATATGTGTGTGTTTCCTCAAGCCAACACATTCTATTTATAGAAAACCCTCTAGGTTTAGGTTAGAATTGTATGGCATTAAAATAATGGAAACTACAAATGGAATTTCCTATGCATAGGGCCGGTCATACAAAGGGTATTGGGCCTCACTTTGCAACTTTCCCATTTTGTTATTTTCCATTCCCATTTTCTCAAAAATGCCAATTCTCCAATTTTACCATTTAAATGTCAATTCTAATTATTTAATAACTTGAAAATAATTATTAAATAATATTGCCATTTAATGTATTTATTAATTTAGACATATAAAGTCTCTTAATCAATAAATAAACCTAAAATCTCTTTTCTTTACAATTTCGCTCTTGCTTAGTGAAAATTCATAAAGTAGACATAGTCTAACTTTTAGAATTATAATTGATTAATCAAAATCAATTAACTAAGTCTTACAAGCAGTATGGTCTCAACTAGTATGGGGACCATGGGTCTATATAACCGAGCTTCCAATAAGTCGAACCGAATTTACCAAGTAAATTCCCTAACTTATTAATTCCTCATTGAATCCACACTTAGAACTTAGAATTGCACTCTCAGTCATATAGAACACTCTATATGTTCCATGATATAGACACGTCATTAGTTATCCATTGTCATAACCCTAATGCGATCAATGATCCTCTATATAGATGATCTACATTGAAAAGGCACTACTGTTACCGCTACACCTTCAATGTATTTTATCCTTAAAACACTTAACCCTGTATAAATGATATTTCAGCTAAGTGAAATGAGATCTCCACCATTTATCTTCGTTTGGTTAAGCTCGAAGGAAATCATCCTTTACTTTTATTTGCCAAATAGAAGCTATAGATTCCATATTTATGTTAGCGCTCCCACACAATTGCACTACCGTGTTCCCAAAATGTACGTATTACCTTGACCCAAAAGAAGGCTTAACTAACAAATCAAAGAACACGGATAACACTCTTGAGATTGAACCTAACCATATTAGGATTAAGGTCATTTGATCTAGGATCAACAGGTGATATAGAATTGAATAGATATTACGGTAAATTTTAATATATCTAATCAAAGTTCAATATCGGTCCCTTCCGATGTATACTCCATACATCCGGTACTGGTAAACTTTGCCAATGTCCTGGAAAGGACATAACACTTTTCCAAGGTGTAAGAATACCTATCGCTGATTATACCTTGTCATTCTAAATCCAGTGTTCTGACAAATCAGGGAATAAACTTTTGAACATATAATAAAGATTATATTCCACTGTGCTGACAACACTATAATCTTTAACAAACTCATATGTTCTGGACTTAAAAAGAATTCATACAATATATACATATAATCATGAAATAAATCATGTGAACCATGCAACATAAAATGTTATTTCTGATCTTTATTAATAAGTAAATCTGATTATATGAAATGAGTTTTATTTAGGGCATAAAACCCAACAGTTTCAGCACTAAAGAAGGAGAGAAAGAGATCCAGGTTCAGATATTGATAATGCTCTGCTACAGAAAGGAATCAAGGGATAGATATCTGAATGGAAGGAGTCATATTATTCCGCTGCACTCAATGTAAGGTTTCTAATACTTTGTATGTGTTTATTTCATAATCGTTTTAGAAGTTCATATTTAGGGTGTTAATCAACATACTTGTGAGTAGATCTAAGATCCTGGTAAAATAATTTCCAACAATAACGGACATCCTTGCCTCAAACCTCTTGACACAACCACACAACCCCTTGGCCTACCATTCACCAAAAGAGCATACTCAGTCGTTGTAACACAATCCATAATCAAATCAACCCACCATCTTAGAAATCCAAATTTTCCCATAATTTCCTGTAGGAAGTACCACTCCACTCTGTCATATGCCTTACTCATATCAAATTTTAGCGCCATAAACCCCTGTGTGCCATTGTTCTTCTTGAAAAGTGAGTGTAACAACTCAAAACTGACCATAACTACCCGGAACAAAAGCACTCTAAAAAGAGGAGATAAATAGAGACAAAGTACCTTTCAATCTCATAGCCACCGCTTTAGCAACGATCTTATACATCACAATACAAAGACTAATAGACCAAAACTCCTTAACGATGGTTTTGTAACCTTTGGAATCAACAATACATTAGACTTATTGAGCTTTTTCACCAATTGTCCACCATTCAAAATTGCAAGGCAAAGTGCCGTTACTCAAGGACCAATAATATCCCAAAACTGTTGGAAGAAAATAGCATGAAAGCCATTACAATCCTGGCACTTTCGTGGCATCAATAGCCCTAACCGCACAATGAACATCCTCAGGTGTAAACGGAGCTTCCAACATGTCATACTCAGCTCTAGTAATTTTGTAATTTCTGCTACTAATACCATTTTCTACCTGTTGCAAGGTAGGAGACTCAGAAGAAAATATTGTACTAAAGTACTGCTCTATCTTCCCAACTATATCCCTCTCAGTGCTCATCTTACGCCCATCCTCCGTCACAATCTCCACAATCACATTCTTTTTCTTCCTACCCAAAGCTTTATTATGAAAATATTTTGTATTCCTATCTCCCAACGCTACCCAATCAGCACGAACGTAGTTTCCGATAGCACTCTTCTCGTGATAAAAGATCAGTCAACTTAACATCTAGTTGCTTCACCTCATCCATACTAACCAACAGAGTCGACACACTAAGAAGATCATCAAGTTGTTTCTGTGTTTCTCTAACCAGCTTAGGAATCAAACCATATCTACTTCTGTTCCACGCACCCAACTAAGCAGCACACAATTTGAAAATGTCAATAATACTATCTTGACTATCCAAGGGAAACTCTGGAGTCAACCAAACCTTATTAACGGTGTAATGGAACTCTACATCTCGCAACCAATGAGTCTCAAATCAAAAACCTTGTTTCTTTCCATTTGACCGAAGCCTAGTGACATTCTCAAGAGCTGCCATAACAGGCTAATGACTGAAGAAACTTACCATTGATTACGTTAATAGTAGGGAACAAATCATGCCAACTCTGGTTATAAACATATCGATCAAGCCTTTCCTAAACATGCGCACCACCATGTCTTTCATTAAGCCACGTCAAGCATTGCCCCTCAGAACCTAGATCTACCAATGAACATTATCAAGAGCTTGTTGGAAATCATTCATAGGTGACATTCACCGATCATTACCCCCTTCTTCTCACTAAGAAAAATAATCTCACTAAAATTACCCCCACAAATCCAAGCTAGATCAAACATCTCGTTAAGTCAACATAACAACCTCCAAGATTCTGAAACAAAGACTTGCCTTTGGTTACCATAAAATCCTGTTAATTGCCACATATCCCTCCCAAGGCACTTCACCAAAGCGTCAATATGTCCTTCTGTATACGACTTCACACACACCTCCCAATCATCAATCCATAATAATAACAGTCCACCACTCTTCCCAACACAATCAACATGAAAACTATTAGCAAAATTTGTTTATCATCTCACCCTTTCGCCCAACAACCAAAAAGTTTAGTTTCTGACAAAAAAATAAACTTTGGGAGAACCTATGAATGACCGCGCGTAAAGCCATTAATGCACCGGGGTTCCCCAATCCTTGAGCATTCCAACATAAGAGACTCATGGATCCTGGCGAGCCTGCTCTGCAGACATCACCATTACGTCATCCACCAAACTAGTGGAAGCTTTAGTATCAATACATTGTCGACCCTTCTTACTACTCTCCTTCTTATGTTCTAACTCAAGCTTACATTTATTCCCACCCCCAACCCTAGGACTTAGTTTATTCTTGGCATTAGCAACAATCACATGGGACAATTTTGGACTAAGAGGAAGAGGACCTGAACAAGGAGAGCTCTTTGATGCACGGTTAGCAGGTAAAATTCTCTTTCATTTTTTCATTTTTTGCACCTTGATAATTGGTTCTAAAGTCTGTTGTAATGCTTGCTAAAATGATAACTCATGTTGGCTTGCATGAGACACAATTGTTTTTCCCTTATCTTTTGGTTGATCCACAGTAACCATCTCAAAGATGTTCATTTTAGGTTGAACTATAGATACGTCCAACATGACATTCCCATCACCACTAGGAGCTAACTCACCATCCATATCCTTGTCCTCCACAACCACTGAGTTCACACCATCCCTGTTAATTCACTTTAGTTGAGCTTCCACATTATCACTTATGTCATTACCGCCCTCAACCAAACCACATTGTTTTTCAATATTGCGTGGCTCCGAAATACCAATACCACTCAAAGATGGGTTCCTAGTTTCTTCTTCCCTTTCTCGAGCCTCCAGAATAGAAGTGGGGGCTAACTCCTCCACCGTAGTTACAAAATAACAAACATGATCCCTCTCAACCACTTTAATAATCTGAGACACCTCTCCCATGAACATAATTGGTCAGTTATCTGGTGACGCACTACTCTTCCTATTGTTACAAAATCGATCACGGGGAGGTGAGTTTGGGGCACACATCCATGAACCAGAACGCCCTCACTCTACGACTAGATTACCACCATCAAAATCCTTCAAGGGTCAGTCCAACACCTTATGACCAACAATCCCACAATCAAAGCAAAAATCTAGCAAGTGATCATATTGAAAGATAAGAGAGACTTCAGTTCCTTGAGCGTCCACTGCAACTTTAAGTCCCCGCTTGAGAGGCTTTGTTATGTTGATCAAGCCCTCACTTTCATAGCCCCATTTGAAATCTTGATGTCCTCCAACTTTTCAATACGCTCTCCCCACTCCCTTGCAAATAACTCATTCATACACGCTAGAGGAACATTATTAATACAAATCCAAAATGAGAAATAATTGAAATTCATCTTAGAGATCTCCCCCAACTCCATAGGCTTAACAAAATAAATTAATTGCTTATCAATTGTCCAAGGGCCTCCCCTATTTATTTTTTTTCTTTCTTACATTCTATAAGAAATACAATAAGATTTGTCCACCCTAATTATAAGCTTTATAGAGTTACTGCAAATATTTCCTGTCACTTATATTTGTTCATTTTTTTTTATTAAAAAAAAGAAATAATTTACTCCTTGTGAAGCAAAGTTGGTGCAGTTCAAGAAGCCAGAGAAAAGCGTTATGTAAATAATTGTATTACAAATTTTAGGAATATGTAATCTAGAAACAGTATAGTTGGCTAACTTAAAGTAGTTAAATATTTTGTACAGCAACTATACTGTTTTTTTTAATGGGAGAACTGTACTGTTTGAAAAAAAAAAGATATAAGTAGAATATAAGTAAAAGGAAATATTTACTATAATTTTTATAGTGCACGTAATATTTTTTCAAAAAAAAAAAAAAATCAGATGTAAAACTATGCAAGAATAGTTTGGAAAACAAATTCTACTTGTTTCAAATATTAAAATAGAAAAAAAATACATGTAATTTTATTAGAATGAAAAAGATATATGTACATTACTAGTTAAAGAAAATTTTAAAATACATTTATTAAGAGTAACTTTAAAAGTTAAGCAAAAAAAAAAAAAGATTAAATTTAAGTTTGATTTTTTTTAATATTAGTGTAGTTATAATTGTGTTATTATTTCACCTAAAAGCTAATTAAAAAGAATTTTCTATATTGTAATAGAAAAAATTATGATTTTTTGTTCCTAAATCTATAGCTACCAATGGTTGTTTTTTTCTCTTTAGCCAAGCCCGCCGACCTCCCTTGGGCTTGGTGCGGTTTGATCGGGTTGTGTTTTGCTATTGTCATTCAATTTTTTCTATTGCGATTAGTCTTATCTATGTGACATGCTTTTGAGTATTTTAGTCTTGTTTTTGTGATATGATTTTCAGTGTTTTAGTTTGTTTGTGTGACATAGTTTTAAGTTTTTTAATCTTGTCTATGTGATATGGTTTTGTTTTATTTTGTTTCGTTGTTAGTTCTTCTTTGTTCATCAATGACTTGCCATTAAATCGTTGTTAATGGTCGAAAATAACAAAATTTTTGCGACTAAAATAGTTGTTAGTAGTGCAGTTACGTACCTTACATAATAATTGAGTGCTCAAGCTACAAGGTTAAAACTGCTGCAATAGTTTCTACTGTTGTGTCTTCTAAGCGGTGGATGAAACAGAATATAGACGTTCTTAAGGTTAACTTGGCAATTTTTTTCAACTGATTTTATTTTAATAACTTTGTCAAATGATTTGAGAATTAGGTGATTGATTATTTGGTTCATTTTTCATCTAATTATTTTTTTATCAATATTTTGGACTTCGGACTCAGACCCCAAACCTGAACCCTAGCCTAGACCCCGACCCCAAATCCAAACCCCAAACCTGAACCCTAACCTATACTCGTACCCCGACCCCAGACCCAAACCACGACCCCAAACCCCATACCCCTAACCCCGACCCAAACGAGCTAAACCCTAGACCCAAACCCCAACCCCGAACCCCGGACTGGACCCGAACTCAAATCTCGAACCGAACTCGAACCTCGAACCCGACCCAGATCCCAAACCCCGACCCAGACTCCAAATTGGACCCGAACCTTAGACCTCAGACCTCGATCCTGGACCTGCACCCCAGTCCCAGACCCTGACCCGGACCCTGGACCCCAAACTTGAAATTGATTGTACCCCAGTCTCGAACCCAAACCCTTACCTGGACTCGAACCTGGACCCAGACTCGAACCCTGGATCCCGACCCAAATCCCGTCCCTGACCTTAACTCCAGATCCAGATCCACACCCTAATCAACCTCGCTCCAAAACCAGTCCCGAACACGACTTAAATAAAATCAACAAAATAAAATTTACAAAACACATTTTGTTTTTTGTTTTTAAGATTAAAAAATAAAAATAATTATATAAAAATTTTATTTTTATAACTTTATTTTTATGATTAAAAAATTTAAAAACAAAAGTATTCATACTAAATTTTAAAGTGTAAATATAATAAATAAAATAATCTAATCAACTAGCATTTGTTTGTTGGGAATGGTTAACGCGTGTGAAAGAAGATGAGTGGAGATTGAAATTATTAGTATTGTTATATTATATATTCTTGTCAGATTTGCTGTGTACTCTTCTCACATTTCAGATTTTTTTTTTTCTTTTTTTGAAAGAACTTTGGTTCAATCTCACATTTGAGATTAAATAAAGACTTTCGTTCAATATGCGTAATGGTGTCATTGTCGCAGCAGTCAGTAATTTTTAAAGGCAACTAACGTGGAAAATGCTTTTTTTTTTCCTTAAATGGAGAATGGGTATTGTTAATATTGACTTATTGTTTTTGACCTTTTCCTAACTTATGCACCCATGTATGAGTACATCTCGTAATTTTCTCTCAAGTGAGATATTCATGGTATTAATGATATATTATTTAATAATTTAATATAAATTAAAATAGGGAAAAAAACAAAAAAATACAAAAAAGGAAAAAAAATTACAAAAATACTTTGGGCCGGCCCATTAAACATTTATACAGTCCACATACAAATATTTACAAAAATACCACATGCACTAAGCCTTCAGCTGTACAGAGCGAACCATGAAGATGAAAATACGCGCTCGTTTCAAAACCGCAAAACAACCAAAATGAAACCAAAACGAAAAAAATACAACTATTAATTCTGGCAAAATCAACTGGAAAAAAAATGCCTGCAATGATCTAAACTGAAAATGACGAAAAAAAAAATCAGAAAAACTGTGAAGAAACTGAAATTACACATTTATTTTCTGTTTTATTCGATCAAAACAACTCCCCCTAATATCGAAATCCAGATTCATGAAATGTAGATCTGTAACAAACAAATCTGGACCTCCCACCAAATTCAAAACAATGTATGATGTGAAATTTTTTAAAAAAACCTCATGAATAATACATCTACGTTATATACAGTTACATTTTGATTTATTTTTTGTTTTGGTTGCCTTATAGTTGCATTATCGTTTTATGATAGTTTATATATTATGCAAGAATTTAATTTGATGGGGACTAAGAAATAGTAGTTATACATAGTAAGTTTTGTGCAAATAGTTGCATATTAATTTTATAGTGAAATAACATATGCAAGTAGCAAAACTATAATAAAACTACAAAACAACTGTATGCAAGTGCAAATAGTTGCCTTATAGTTGCATTATCGTTTTATGATAGTTTATATATTATGCAAGAATTTAATTTGATGGGGACTAAAAAATAGTAGTTATACATAGTAAGTTTTGTGCAAATAGTTGCATATTAATTTTATAGTGAAATAACTTATGCAAGTAGCAAAACTATAATAAAACTACAAAACAACTGTATACAAACTAAAATACAGGAAAAACTCTTTGAACATCAACATCCATGATAAATCTCATTGTTACCCATTGATGATATAAAAATGGACAGGAAACAACTAGATAAAAAACATATTAAAAAAATACATACAGAAGGTGTAAAATTTCAAATATGGGAGAAAACCAAAAAGAAACCGAAAACAAACCTCGGTTCGAACATCAGCACCAACATTAGCTTTTTTCCCAGAAACGTTGACAATGAAATCTCTGCATTATTTGTTGAGCAAACATACATAAGAAGCACAATGATTTCTATACTCTTTCTGGCTTTATTCTCTACACAGTCGCTCCATATGTTATCAAGGTCCGTTTCTTCGTAAGAATATATAAGAAACTAGCTTTACAATTAAAAATTAAAAATAAAAAGAAAAGAAGAATTGTTATGTAAAAAAATTAAAAATTAAAAACTGAAATAAAATTAAAAATTAAAAATTAAAAACTGAAATAAAATTAAAAATAAAAAGAAAAGAAGAAAAAAAGAGAGTGAAATGATGGATTGATTGATAGAAGTCAATCCTAGACCTAAGCAACAATATATAAGAAACTAGCTTTACAATTAAAAATTAAAAATAAAAAGAAAAGAAGAATTGTTATGGAAAAAAAATTAAAAATTAAAAACTGAAAATAAAATTAAAAATAAAAAATTAAAAACTGAAATAAAATTAAAAATAAAAAATTAAAAACTGAAATAAAATTAAAAATAAAAAGAAAAGAAGAAAAAAAAAGAGTGAAATGATGGATTGATTGATAGAAAATGAAAAAAGAGAGGGAAGAGAGTAGGATTTGATAGATGATGGATGGAATGATGACTAAGTGGTATTTGTGTAATAAAACCAACTTTGTAAGTAAAAATGTAGACATAGGCGTGTAGAGGTATTTAGGTAATAAATTGTGCAAAATGGATTTTTCATGTAAAAATTTCATTAAAATATGATAAATATATGTTATTAATATATATTGTAATATTTGGTGAATAAATTGTATAATACAAAACAAATATTGTAATATAAATAAGAATCCAAAACACTAAGGGTGTGTTTGGAAGTAACTGTGTAATTACTAGGTAGGGTAATTACACAATTTAATAATTACACTATATTTTAAAATGCATGGTGTGTTTGGATATGAGGTGGTAATTACATATGAATTCCTAATATCTTGTTTGGCAAAATAATTAGTAATTACACGAGAAAATAATATTTTTTTAATAGCTAATGTTTAATATGAAAAGTTTTTAGTAATTACACAGTGTAATTACATTCAATTCTCATGGAGGGCCATGAGAATTAGAGAGTGGAATTGAAACCCCTCAATTACTTCCAATTATACAGTTACAGTGTAATTACATGGTCAGACAAACATGTCAAATTGTATAATTACCTCCAATTACACACAAATCCAATTACATTGTAGTTCTCCAAACGCACCCTAACTGTTTTGATTCTCCCGATAGTTTCTCTATGCTGAAATTATTTGGAAAGAAAAAATCCTTTTATAAAATAAATAAAAAGTAAGTAATTAAAGTGGCATTTAGTAACAATTTCGAGTTTGGCTCTAAAGTCTAAAGTCATGATCCAAGTCAGGGTTTATGTTCGGGTCGAAATCTGGATTCCAAAGTTTAAGTTGGAATCGGAATTTAAAATATTAATTTTTTTAAAAAAAATGTTTAAAAAATTTTAAAAGTGTTTTTTTTCTAAAATTTTAATTCTCAGTTAAGAAATTAGAAAACGAAAACAATTTTATAGATCATGACATTAGAATTTTTTTTTTTTTTTCTAATTTAAAAGAACAAAAAACTAATTAAAAAATATTACCAAATGCTAAGTATTTAGATGAAAAATATATAAACATTAAATAAAATATTACCAAAATAAAAATTTCCCAAAATAAAACTCCACATGTTATGCCCCCTACAAACAACTTCCTATAAAAATATTAAATAAAATTAAATACAGCCAAATTTCGGTCATTATGATTCATTACCCAAACAATTAAAGTCTTAGTTCCCACTAACAAGCGATTTTTTGACAACTAAGGATGGACCTACCACATGTTAGTCTCTTTGTTTTGATTTATGTAGCATTCAAAACAGCTCAACAATTTTTTATTTATTTATTATTTTTTTTTTTTTTGACAAAAAATAGCTCAACAATTTAAAATAAGATTAGAAAGGGAAAACAACTTTGGTTGATGAATTCAATCATCTAATCTGTGATTGGAAAAATAAATTCAATAATACAAGCCAAATCAGCTATTGAATGAGAATATATGAAATAACTCCAACTTTTCTCTACCAGATTCAGTAGTGGTAGGTACACCATATTTAATTTTACACCCTCCAAGTAATATTAGATACAAATTACAGCTAAATTTACGAAAAAAGGGAAACATATGAATATAAAGAAAGAAGGCGAAAAGAAATCATAATGGTAACTGAACAAAAAGAACCAAATTGGATGATTTTGATAGACTAAACGCTGAAAACAGATCACATGAGCAGGGTAAAGGAACAATTAGTTTTGTACCTTTTTTCCTTTGATTGACTCAACGCCCTTTGGGGTTCATGATCTGCGAAAACACAGCACTTGGTGTTAACCCATCCGAGTCTTCACTTGCTAAGCTCCGCCCACCAATGCTCATGCTCATCCCACTGCTTCTAGAATCTGTTACATTACCATCGAAGGCATTGGGGTCCTTCTTTCCTTTCAAGTCCATAAATGGCTCCTCCTCAGCGTCCATTTTGCCAAAACCCTCACCACTTTCCTCAGCACTCTCTTGCAGCTGCAAAGCAAACTCAAGGTTCCACAAAACATCTCCCATGGATGGCCTCTCAATGCTTTGGTCAGAAACACATTTCATGGCTGTCTCAGCAAACTTCTTGAAGCATTCTGGGGTAATTCTTCCCTTGAGATAGGGGTCTAGTATCTGATCAAGAATGCCTTTCTTGTGGCAATGTGCAGCCCACTCTGCTAAGCTCACTTGCTCTTTGGCAAGTGTGGGGTTTAAGGCCGGCCGAGCACACAAGATTTCAAAGAGGACAACCCCAAATGAGTAAACATCAGATTTTTCAGTAAGTTGTTGCCGCCTGAAGTACTCAGGATCCAAGTATCCAAAGCTACCTTTTACAACAGTGCTGACATGCGTGTGATCCAATGTAGGACCTGTTTTGGACAATCCAAAATCAGAGACCTTAGCCACCCATTTCTCGTCCAAAAGGATGTTGGTTGTCTTGACATCTCGGTGGATAATAGTGTGCTTGGCTCCAGTGTGAAGATAGTGCAATCCACGGGCTGCACCAATGCATATCTCAAGCCTTTGCTTCCAGGGCAGTGGGGGTTTTTGGGTCTTGTATAGATGCTCACGCAGTGTTCCATGAGCCATGTAGTCATAAACAAGAATCATTTCACAGTTTTCTTCACAATAGCCAATCAATGAAACGAGATGGCGATGGCGAAGCTTTGAGAGCATTTCAATCTCAGTTTGGAATTCGTGAACACCTTGATCAGAGAGAGGGTTACCTCGCTTGATAGCAACCTGAGTTGTTCCCCCATCGATTTCACCTTTGTAAACCTTGCCAAAACCTCCCACGCCAAGGAGTAGAGCTTCATCAAAATTTTTGGTCGCTGACTTGATCTCAGCAAATGAGAAATGGCGGCAAAGATTCGAAGGCAGAGAAGACGTATAACTTCCTGTTGTGTTTGTCTTGGCAGAACCTGCAGAATGTGAATTTCCATACAGGGAAAGTGGAAGCCATCCAGAAGGCCCATCACTTGAACTTGCATCCTTGCCCTGCCTATTGCGGCGCAATACAAACATAGCAAGAAAACCAAGGAGAAGAGCTAGAACAATTCCACCAGATACGCAGCCAGCTATAATAGCTGTTTGACTCTTTTTACCATGGCCAGATGATGCTCCAACCCGTGATGGGTCAATTTGATCTTGCTTAGGAAGAGGAACTGGATTGAGGCCTGCAAGACTCCCAGTCGTATCATTAATCTTGAATAACTCCAAGCCATTAAGGATTGCGTCATAGAATTGTGACTTTGTAGCAGTGTTAGGATGCAGCGCAATCCACAAATCCTGCTGTGGGCTCCCCTTAGGAGCCAAAACTACATAGTCCTTATACAAACCAACACCATTTCTCTGGTCAGCCCAAGCAGCAACATCAGCTTCTTCTACAGCTGTTTGATTACCGATGAAGATTGTAAACACTCTTTGATTTTGCTTGGTTATATTTGAAGCAACCTCACAGAAATGGAGCCTAACCAGGTAAGAGAATCCCGAGTCGATAGACAGAATCCAAGTTAAGTTGTAGTTCAAGTTGACGCTGGCAGTCGGTCCCATTGATCTGGCAGTGCTATACACACTTATGGGAGCAACATAAGTACGTGTACTATCAATGTAAGTAATCGTCATGTTAGAATCAGCAGTTTCCGGAACACCAAAAGATGCCCCATACAGATATGGAGTGTCATCATACCAGGACCTATACAGACCTGTATCCCCCGAAGGCGAAATATCATTTCCACCAGCATTCAACCGGTAAATATTCTCAAGCGCAGTGCTGTTATCCATGGTGTACATGTTATTCTGACCGACAACCATTGTACCTTCAGCAGGACTAGAATACATGTCAGGCATAGACAAAACCTCAATCCCATTCACGAAGGCATACCCATTTGGAATATTAGAAGAGGGTTTAAAGGTAAGACTCAAAGTATCACCTTCCACATGGACCGAGTACTCTTTCACAATCGAAACAAAGTTCAAAGCTTGCGCTGTTTGGGCAGCACTGAAGTTCTTGACAAGAGTATATGACTGAGCCGTGATGTCAAAGACGCCATCGGAGGCGTTTAGGCCCGAGTAAGATGCCGGGTAGAAGTAGAGGCGAACGAATTTCCGGCCTGGGGCGACAGAGATGCTGTAAGTGAACTCTGATTGGAAGACTCTGGCGGTCATGTAAGGGACAGTGGAAACTGAAGGATCTTGAAAGGAGGCTTCGGATGTGGTTGATTTCGCACCTTTGGATAGAAACAAAGACCCTTTATCTGAGGTCCATTTCTTCCCATCTATATCGGTGTCGGACGGTCCTCCGCAGTTAAGGAAGATTTGATCGGCCGGAACGTAATCAGCGGCCAAAATCACATCAACTGACAAGCTTAAACACAACAAAAGCAGGAGCCATAGAGCTCCACAATTCACCAGGTTCTTCATGAACTCACAAATTTATTTGACGATTACGATATAGAAAAATAAAAAGTATACTAGTTTCTAAGAATCCAAGATCGAGATCTGAGTTTTTCTAGACACTTGAAAACTGAGAAATTGCAGTCCACGGGTACCTCAGTTTTCAGAAAATAATAATCGAACTTGAAAATCAAGCACCACCCATTAATGGAATGCAGTGGTTAGAGAAAGTAAACCTATGAATATGAGTACATTTCAAGAAGTAAGCTAAAGGGAAACCATATGCGGAGAAACTGTGATATTTGTGCAGGAAGAAAGTAGGTCTTACCTCTTCTCTTTCTTTGAACCACCGTACCGAGACGGAGGAAGGTCGAACTGACTGAGTCGTAATCGGTAGAAAACGAATACCGAAATAAATATACATGTACAGAGTCAGAGAGAAAGAGTTGAGGTTGTGGAAGAAATAAACAAATGGGTAGACTTTGTAGTTGAAGAAAGTGGAAGAAGCATTTTTACTTCTTTTATTTGATCAGCTATGGTGTTAGGCTGTTACCAAAGTTAAAATGACGATTAAGTCCTCCATATTTGGTCATTGTGTCTTATAATTGTACTATAGAATGACGAATATACCCTTCTTTTGGTAGGCAGGAAAAGGGATATGATAGGATGACAGCTCAGTATAGTTAGTTAAGTGATCACAGAAAGGGAAGGAAACGCGTCATTAAAACTTTCAAAAACCAATTCAATTCTTTGAACAGGTTAGACCTATCTCCACGCGTTTCCCTAAGCTGTAGTGCGTTTCCTTGTCTGATTTTAGCAAAAACATTTTATTTAACATAAGTAGCAATTTTATCTCCAAAATAATAATTCAGTCCTTAAAATATACAATTTATTAATCATTGACCTGTCATAGGGTCGGACATAACCAGAATTTGCTTGGATATACTCAATAATCATGCAGATTACTGAGCGATAAACAAGACCCTCCTATGCCTCATTTCGAAAACCAAAAATCCCCACCAAGTGGCTGACTACCGTCCCATAAGTCTCTGCAATATCAGCTATAAAATTGTTGCAAAATGTCTAGCCAATAGTGTTGGAAATGTTGGGTTTTATGCCCTAAATAAAACTCATTTCAATATAATCAGATTTACTTATTAATATAGATCAGAAATAACATTTAATGTTGCATGGTTCACATGATTTATTTCATGATTATATGTACATAATGTATAAATTCATCTGAAACCCTTTTCACATACTTGATCCTGTTTATTGTGTCGTCAACACATTGGAAAGTAAACATGACTATGTGAATAAAGTTTCCTAGATTTATCAGACATAGGGTTTTACTGATATGATAATCTACAACAAGAGTTTACTTGTATTTGGAGAAATACTATGTTCTTTCCAGAACATTGGTTAAAGTAAAGCTCAGGTTGGATGCATGGAGTATGCATCGGAAGGGACCGATATTGAACTTTGACTTAAATTTAATTAAACTTACCGTAAAATCTATTCAAGTCAATATCGCCTAGTTGATCCTAGATCAAATGATCTTAATCCAGATATGATTAGGCTCAATCTTGAAAGGCTATTCGTGTTCTTTGATTTGTTAGTTAAGCCTACTTTTAGGTCAGGGTGATACGTACATTTTGGGAACACGGTAGTGCAATTGAGTGGGAGCGCTATCATAAACATGGAATCTATAGCTTCTATCTGGCGAATAGTAAGCAAAGGATGATCTCCTTCGAGCTTGACCAAACGAACATAAATGGTGGAGTACTCATTTCACATAAGCTGAAATATCATTTATACGGGGTCAAGTGTTTTAAGGAATAAATACATTGTAGGGTGTAACGGTAATTTAATCCCTTTACAGTGTAGATCATTCATATAGAGGATCATTGATCAAATTAGGATTATAACAATGGATAACTAATGATGTGTCTATATGGTGGAACATATAGAGCATTCTATATACTGAGAGTGCAATTCTAAGTTCTATGCGTGGATTCAACGAAGAATTAATAAGTTAGTGAATTTTAGTGTTAAATTCTTGATCTACTTATTGGAAGCTCGGTTATATAGACCCATGGTCCCCCCACTAGTTGAGATAATATTGCTTGTAAGACTCATGTAATTGGTTTTGATTAATCAATTATAATTCTCAAATTAGACTATGTCTATTTGTGAATTTTTCACTAAGTAAGGGCGAAATTGTAAAGAAAGAGTTTATAGGGGCATATTTGTTAATTATGATACTTTGTATGGTTCAATTAATAAATATGATAAATGACAATATTATTTAATAATTATTTATAGTTATTAAATAGTTAGAATTGGCATTTAAATGGTTGAATTAGGAAATTGGTATTTTTGAGAAAATCAGATACAAAAGGTGTTAAAATTGCAAAATTGCAAAAAGCAAGGCCCAATCCACTAAGTTTAGGGCCAGCCACTTTTGTAGGAAATTTAAACTGATTTTTTCATTATTTTAATGCCATATAATTCAAATCTAACCCTAGTAGGAATGCTATAAATAGATAGTGAAGGCTTCAGGAAAATTACACTTTCTGAATCAGAAAAACCTGAGCCTCCACTCTCTTCTCTAGCCGCCACTCTCTCTCTCTTTTCTTCCTCAATATTTCGAACCTCTCTTAGTGATTAGAGTAGTGCCCACACACATCAAGTGATACCTCAATCATAGTGAGGAAGATCGTGAAGAAAGATCATCAGCAAAGGAGATTCAGCATCAAAGATTCAGAGAAAGAGATCCAGGTTCGGTATATTGATAATGCTCGCTACGTAAAGGAATCAAGGGCTAGATATCTGAACGGAAGGAGTCATATTATTCCGCTGCACCCAATGTAAGGTTTCTTAAACTTTATATGTGTTTATTTCATCGTTTTAGAAAGTTCATATTTAGGATGTTAATAAACATACTTGTGAGTAGATCTAAGATCCTGGTAAAATAAATTCCAACAACTGGCCTCAGAGCCATGGTAATTGATTTACTTGCAAGAAATTTGGACTTTAAAACGATTGTTTGTATGTTCTTTGGATGGTATCATGTTGTATTGAGTGTTATTTGATGATTGATTGATGTTTGTGAAATTTTCGTGAAAAATAATTGTGATTTCGTTTCTGGAATTATTTTTATTGGATAGTATGGAAAAAATTAAGCAAGTTAGCCTTTTACAGAACTCAATTTGGATTTTATTTGAATTAGTTATGATTTTTTGAAGATTTGACAAAATCGGGGCCGTGTCTTGATAGTTTCGCACGATCGCAGAACTGTCCGTACAGTTTCGGATTTTTTCCTTTTTCTTCAATTTTTCATACTTTTTCATGGAATTAACTTCCAATTTTTTGTATGGTTTTGTATATATACTATTACTATTCCTAATTCAATTCTAATTATCATTTTGAATTAATTTAATTTTTTTAAAATTAATTCAAGATATTAGTGTAATTTGAATTCGAATAGAATTAGTATTTATCTTTTTGCTTAAAAATCTATCTTATTTTAAAATTTGATTATATCTTATCTTATTTTAAATTTAAAAATAAGATATTTATAATTATGTAATTTTTAAATGATATAAGATATTTTGCTAATTTTTTTAAATTTTGTTATTTTATTTATTTAAATTAAATTTAAAATTTGAAAAAGATATTTATTTATCTTTTCTAATTTTTTATTTAATTTTTATTTATAAAATAACATTTAAAATTTAAAAGTAGTTAGCAAATTTTTTTTGAAATGATATTTAGGTTGGTTGAAACCTAATTTTTCAAAAATTGTAGGTTTAATTTTAAATTTTAATTTTTTTTTAAAAAAAAAAAAAAAATTTTCGAATTTTTCAAATTTTTTTAAATTTTTTCGAAAAATTATTTTTTTATTTAATTAATTATTTTCGAAATTAAATATTTAATTTAAAATTAAATAAATCCTACATCCAACTATCCAACTAACCTTGTTGCAGGAGTATGTGTTTTAGCTTATGTGTAAGTTTTTAAAACCTATTATTACTTGATTGCAAATAGCCATGGTTACTTTTTGCCAGATCTAATGATCTGATGGCTCCCTTGGTCAAGTTAATAATTTGTAACAGGTAAATTTTACAATCTTCTTTCATCTGTGTATGACCTAGCAACATGATAGGACCCATCCAAAGTGTGCCTGTGTGAGCCTATGTGTTTAATTTTATTATAGATGCATATAGGTTAATGTTGCTAAATAAAATGTCATAGTCATTGATAGATTTTATTTAGGCCCATTTAGTTTTGGGCTTATTCAATTAATAACAGTTGTTCTTATTAAGGTTAAATTCCTCTCTTTTGGGCCTTGTGTGAGAGTTGGGAGCCATAGAAGTGGGTACGACATACTGAACCCAGCACCCCCTCACACAAACCACCCCAATTGTGAAGGCCCATTTGCCTGATTTGAATGATCGTACTAGGTTAATTAAACTAGTTTAACCTAATAAAATTGATTAGCAACATAATTAATTTCATTTATTTTGAAATTAATTTAAGAAAAATATAGTTTAAGGAATTTTATATTCTAAGCTAAACTATATGTATTTTCTTGTATTTAATTAAATATAGAATTATAACCATCTAGATTCTTTCTGGAACTTAATTTAAATTTTTCATTAAATATTCCTATTTAAGTTGATATTTAGTTATCTTCAACTAACCAACTTAAATCTGAATATCTTTTGAATTCAAAATTTCAAAATTAAGTTGAGGAATTTTAGGCATTGGTTATTAAGATTCTTTAGATATTTTTTAAGTTAATATCTTTTCAAATATTAACTTAAAATGGAATATTTTCAAATTAAGTGGTTACAACTTAATTTTTGATATTTAATTAAATTTAAATTTGAAAATATTTAAGTTCTAGATTTTTCTAGTACAACTTAAATTAGATATTTTTTCAAATTTTGTGGAAAAGATACTTAGTCAAATAAGATATTTTCTAGATAGTTATTTATAGACTACTTATTATTTCTAATATTAAATAGGAAAATATTATAAATTGTGAAATTAATTATTTATTAATTAATTTTGGTACAATTTATTTTAAATATATTTTTTCCTAGTATTAAACTAGAGATTAATAATTAAGCCTTCTCTACACTTAATTATTTATTTCTTGAATTTAATACATTTAATTAATTTGAAAATTAAATATCTAAGTTGATTTTTATCATCATACTTAAATATTTCTTTTTCATGACATTTAATTAAATAGAAAATTATTTTTAGTTGAAATTTATTTTTTTTTCAACTAAATTTAAATAATTTTCAAAATATATTTTTTCTTTATTTTATTAATCAATTTTCGAAATTGTATTTCTTAAATGCTAGAATTTCGAATTTTATCTTGAAAAATAGATTAAGTTGTAAATTAATTATTTTAATTAATTCTTGGATCAACTTAAATCAATGATTTTTTCATTTATTGATTAATTTAAAATAAATTGAATTAAAGTATATTATTAGAAATAGAATTAATTAGTCAAAGGAAAATCTAGATAGGTGATATTTTTGCTTGAAGTATTTTTCTAGTGTATTTAATTAAATAGAAAATTAATATTTAAGTTGATTTTCATCATCATACTTAAATATTTGAAATTTTTCTTATATATATTTAATTAAATAGGAAAATTATATTTTTTGTTGTAAATTAATTTTATTAATTAATTTTGGGCCAACATTAAATTAGAATAATTTTTTCAGGATTTATTTTTTATTTTAATATGCATTTTTCGAAAATTGTATTCTTATATACTTTAATTTTTCGAAATGCAATATATATTTATAGAAAATTAAATTTGAGTTGTAAATTAATTTAAATTAATTTTGTAACAACTTAAATATTTTTTTTCTAAATATTTATTGGAAATTATTACTAAGATGGAAATAATTCATGTTATTTTCATATCCATCTAAGTAAAATTTATAAATATTAAATTAAAATTTATATTTAGAATTTTTCATTCTAAATTGGAAATTTTAAATAAATAAATATATATTTAAAATAAATAGAATAAATAAAGAGAATAAATGAAAATACAACTCTTTTTAAATAATGAGCTTTATTATCAAGAGACATTCGATCTCCATTGTGGGTTTTACACCGCGTTTGTTTTAGTGAGTAATCCTCCCTAATGGAGGAACGTTCATTAGCAATTTCGCACCGTTTAACCTCGCATGATAAGTAGTTTGTAAGTGTTTTGTATGGTATGGATCACCCTAATGGTGGCGACCATACTTGACTTGCAAATTATGAAACAATGGTGGAAGCTCATAAGATAGAATTGCCTTGACTCTCGCCTAAACGGGACAACGCTCGAATTCCAATCTTGATCGAATAAAAGGTTGCTAGAATGTTTAACATTTTAGACGAGCCGACAACTCTATTCAATGAATGGTAGCTTTGACTCTCGCCTAAACGGGACAACGATATCGAGTTTGTTGAAAACCTTGGAAATTATTTAGGATTGTAAGTTTTAGTATTTTCACTTGTCATTCCTACTTGCTATATGCTTATAATTTACGAATTGTGTATGAATTTATATTGAACCATGTTATTTTTCGTTATTAAGTTGTAGTTTAATTTCGAATCTTCATTGTTGGTCTAACTTGGCTTGTTTATCTAATGAGATAAATCCCTAGTGGATTTTCACCATTAGACATACATAATAGTGTTAGATTTCGAAAGATAAATATTGTACATGCGACATCTAGCTGTTCATCAATTGATGACACCTTAGACTAGTATTTTTACGATATGAAACAAGAAGATTATATAAATAAGATTACTTTGACTTTCGCTAATCGAAGCATCGTTGGATTCTTATTTTAAACGAAATTATCCTAATTCCTCTTAGCTTATTCATTTCGAATTAGCTTTCAAAACATATCATTGGATGAATGGTCTATAAATCATTTCATGTCATTTTATATGACGCATATGATTATAATCCCGAAATTCTATTCCCAATTGATATAAATCCTCAATCTTAGAAATCTCCTACTTGTATGGGCAAATCTGACTTAGAGTTTGTATTAGTAGTGCTGGTCCAAGATAGAATTACTCATTATATTTGGTATAAATTTAAGTCTTTGACTTTAATTTTAGATTCCAAATAGAAATTTTCTTAAATTTCTAATTCCAGAATACAATACAGTTACACTTTCTCAAGTGTTTAATATCCATCTTTTATTAATGGATTAAAAGCGTATGGAATGTGAGTTAGGTGATTCTGTGACCAGGATCCACTTGAAGTATTCTAAGAACTCTTTGATGTAACTAAACCTATATCATCCAAAGACACTACCACATTTTTTTTAATCTATGGCATTTGTATCTTGTTCATAGTGGTTTTGACAAGATCAATCTCTGCAAAGAGTTAATATGCCTATATCCACTGAAAGTAGTTCATCTCATTCGCAGATGGATGTACATTCAGGGGTGGATATGAGTTTTTCGTTGTATTCTTAAAACGATAACTCTAGATTATACCTTATGCAAAGAAATTTGAAATGTTTGAAAAATTTCATCAATTTCTAGCAATGGTTAAACACCATTAAGGTATGTGGTTAAAGATCTTGCGAACTGATAGGGGTGGAGAAATAGTTAGTAGATATGCAGTTCAAAGATCATTACATTGATTTTTGAATTATATCCAAACTTACCTCCCGTAAATTTCGAGTTGCATGTTGATGATTAGTTACTTAGTCGTTGCCTAATTCCTTCTATGGTAATACAATTTCAGAATGATGTAATGGTTGTATACTTAATGTAAATCATTACTAGATTCATGGATGACCTAATCAAAATCTTAAGAAAAGCTAGAACCATTAACCATGGTTTGTTAGCTATTCTAAGTGATTAGGGGTGGACCATCCCATTGTCAATAGATAAGAAAGTGTTTGTTCAAACAAATACTACTTTTCTAAGATAATGACTAAGTCTGAAAACAAGTAGCAAATAAAGGAGATATTTAATTCTTGATTCCAAAAAGTGTTCTATCATCTTATATAACATATGATGATCCCACTGCCTCTGTTGTCTTGTCACAACCGAAGAGATCAATACCATTTAGTTTTCTTAGACATAATTCACGGTGCCTTGTCGTAGTGGGAGAGTTTCTAGGAACTCACCTTCTTATGACTTGGGAGACACTAGTGATTAAAATCCATTGTGAGTTTAAACAAGTAATGGATTGTCAAGATAAGAAACTAAGAAGAAAGCCAATAGAACTATGGTTTAATCCATTCACATGGAGTAACCTAAAGTTTTCTATTACAAGGACATAAAAGGAAATTTTAGTTAATAAGTCTATTCTATGGACTTAACAAACTTCCTGTTCCTAGCATTATAGGTTTGAGTTTATCTAAACCTATGGCTTATGGTATACCTAGTAATTACTTACTCTAATGCAAGCAACTTACTTTAGTAAAATGCTGAAGCATTTTCTTTCTAATGGCAATCTATAGAAGCTTCACAACTTCTTAGGTATAGATTTTATTTATCTAAGGAAAAGTCTTAACTATTCCAGAAAAGATAAAGCCATGAAAGAATTTCTTATATCAACAGTGAGAGGTCTTAGATATGCTTTTGTATGCCTTAGACCGGACATGTTGTTGAGTGGGAGTAATGAGTAGGTATCAGATTAATCCAGGAGAAGAACATTGGAAGACAATCAAGTAAATTTTAAGATTAAGAAGAGGAACTATATGCTAGTCTATAAGGGTGAGTTTAAAACTCTTAGACTACACAATATCATATTTCGAAATTTGCCTTTGTGCTAGTAAATCTTTCTGATAAGATGGTGATTACTCTGGGGGTGGAATAGTGATTTTGGAAAAGTGTAAAAACGTATCTGAAGTCTCTAAGTCTATCGAGAGAGAGGCGAATGTTAAAGCTGCAGAAAGGTACTTATTCAGTCTAAGGAAAGTTCTATACATTTTTGGCATCATTCCAAATTGCCTTAAACTACTAGTGTTAATTTCCTGATTAACCAAACGTAGTTGCCAAAGGTATAGAATCCAGTATCCCAAGAGAGTAGACATATAGAGAGGAATTTCACATTATCAATGATTTTGTGATTAAAGGAAGAGTAATGGTGGAGAAAAGGTTGTGGTTAATTCAACCTTTTAGATCATATTACGAGGAGTTTACTACTACTACACTTGATTTGTATATCAAGGTGTTGAGATTATTTGAAACGCACTTTTTGTTTTATATTAGTGCAAGTGGGAGTTTGTTGGGTTTTATGCCCTAAATAAAACTCATTTCAATATAATCGTATTTACTTATTAATATAGATCGAAATAACATTTAATGTTGCATGGTTCACATGATTTATTTCATGATTATATGTACATAATGTATAAATTCATGCGAAACCCTTTTCACATACTTGATCTTGTTTATTGTGTCGTCAACACATTGGAAAGTAAACATGACTATGTGAATAAAGTTTCCTAGATTTATCGTACATAGGGTTTTGCGATATGATAATCTACAACAAGAGTTTACTTGTATTTGGAGAAATACTATGTTCTTTCCAGAACATTGGTTAAAGTAAAGCTCAGGTTGGATGCATGGAGTATGCATCGGAAGGGACCGATATTGAACTTTGACTTAAATTTAATTAAACTTACCGTAAAATCTATTCAAGTCAATATCGCCTAGTTGATCCTAGATCAAATGATCTTAATCCAGATATGATTAGGCTCAATCTTGAAAGGCTATTCGTGTTCTTTGATTTGTTAGTTAAGCCTACTTTTAGGTCAGGGTGATACGTACATTTTGGGAACACGGTAGTGCAATTGAGTGGGAGCGCTATCATAAACATGGAATCTATAGCTTCTATCTGGCGAATAGTAAGCAAAGGATGATCTCCTTCGAGCTTGACCAAACGAACATAAATGGTGGAGTACTCATTTCACATAAGTTGAAATATCATTTATACGGGGTCAAGTGTTTTAAGGAATAAATACATTGTAGGGTGTAACGGTAATTTAATCCACTTTACGATGTAGATCATTCATATAGAGGATCATTGATCAAATTAGGATTATAACAATGGATAACTAATGATGTGTCTATATGGTGGAACATATAGAGCATTCTATATCGAGAGTGCAATTCTAAGTTCTATGCGTGGATTCAACGAAGAATTAATAAGTTAGTGAATTTTAGTGTTAAATTCTTGATCTACTTATTGGAAGCTCGGTTATATAGACCCATGGTCCCCCCACTTAGTTGAGATAATATTGCTTGTAAGACTCATGTAATTGGTTTTGATTAATCAATTATAATTCTCAAATTAGACTATGTCTATTTGTGAATTTTTCACTAAGTAAGGGCGAAATTGTAAAGAAAGAGTTTATAGGGGCATATTTGTTAATTATGATACTTTGTATGGTTCAATTAATAAATATGATAAATGACAATATTATTTAATAATTATTTATAGTTATTAAATAGTTAGAATTGGCATTTAAATGGTTGAATTAGGAAATTGGTATTTTTGAGAAAATCATATACAAAAGGTGTTAAAATTGCAAAATTGCAAAAAGCAAGGCCCAATCCACTAAGTTTAGGGCCAGCCACTTTTGTAGGAAATTTAAACTGATTTTTTCATTATTTTAATGCCATATAATTCAAATCTAACCCTAGTAGGAATGCTATAAATAGATAGTGAAGGCTTCAGGAAAATTACACTTTCGAGATCGAAAACCCGAGCCTCCACTCTCTTCTCTAGCCGCCACTCTCTCTCTCTTTTCTTCCTCAATATTTCGAACCTCTCTTAGTGATTAGAGTAGTGCCCACACACATCAAGTGATACCTCGATCATAGTGAGGAAGATCGTGAAGAAAGATCATCGACGAAAGGAGATTCGGCATCAAAGATTCGGAGAAAGAGATCCGAGTTCGGATATTGATAATGCTCGCTACGAAAGGAATCAAGGGCTAGATATCCGAACGGAAGGAGTCATATTATTAAAATTTGCACCCAATGTAAGGTTTCTTAAACTTTATATGTGTTTATTTCATCGTTTTAGAAAGTTCATATTTAGGATGTTAATAAACATACTTGTGAGTAGATCTAAGATCCTGGTAAAATAAATTCCAACAGGAAATTATTTTACCAGGATCTTAGATCTACTCACAAGTATGTTTATTAACATCCTAAATAAGAACTTTCTAAAACGATAAATTAAACACATATAAAGTTTAAGAAACCTTACATTGGGTGCAGCGGAATAATATGACTCATTCCGTTCAGATATCTAGCCCTTGATTCCTTTCTGTAGCAGAGCATTATCAATATCTGAACCTGGATCTCTTTCTCTGGATCTTTGATGCTGAATCTCCTTTGCTGATGATCTTTCTTCACGATCTTCCTCACTATGATTGAGGTATCACTTGATGTGTGTGGGCACTACTCTAATCACTAAGGATTTCGAAATTCTAATGAAGAAGAAAGAAGAAGTGGTAGCTAAAGATAGGGAGAGAGAGAGAGGCTCAGTTTTTCTGAATCAGAAGAAGTCAGAAGAAAAGTGTAATTTTCCTGAAGCCTTCACTATCTATTTATAGCATTCCACTAGGGTTAGATTTGAATTATATGGCATTAAAATAATGAAAAAATCAATTTAAAATACACACAATAGGTGGTCGGCCATGCCTTAGTGGATTGGGCCTTGGGCTTTGCAATTTTGCAATTTTAACACCTTTTGTATCTGATTTTCTCAAAAATGCCAATTTCCTAATTCAACCATTTAAATGCCAATTCTAACTATTTAATAACTATAAATAATTATTAAATAATATTGTCATTTATCATATTTATTAATTGAACCATACAAAGTATCATAATTAACAAATATGCCCCTATAAACTCTTTCTTTACAATTTCGCCCTTACTTAGTGAAAATTTCACAAATAGACATAGTCTAATTTGAGAATTATAATTGATTAATCAAAACCAATTACATGAGTCTTACAAGCAATATTATCTCAACTAGTGGGGGGACCATGGGTCTATATAACCGAGCTTCCAATAAGTAGATCAAGAATTTAGCACTAAAATTCACTAACTTATTAATTCTTCGTTGAATCCAGGCATAGAACTTAGAATTGCACTCTCAGTATATAGAATGCTCTATATGTTCCACCATATAGACACATCATTAGTTATCCATTGTTATAATCCTAATTTGATCAATGATCCTCTATATGAATGATCTACACTGTAAAAGGGATTAAATTACCGTTACACCCTACAATGTATTTATTCCTTAAAACACTTGACCCTTTATAAATGATATTTCAGCTTATGTGAAATGAGTACTCCACCTTTATGTTCGTTTGGTCAAGCTCGAAGGAGATCATCCTTTGCTTACTATTCACCAGATAGAAGCTATAGATTCCATGTTTATGATAGCGCTCCCACTCAATTGCACTACCGTGTTCCCAAAAAGTACGTATCACCCTGACCTAAAAGTAGGCTTCACTAACAATTCAAGGAACACGAATAACCTTTCAAGATTGAGCCTAATCATAACAGGATTAAGATCATTTGATCTAGGATCAACTAGGCGATATTGTCTTGAATAGATTTTACGGTAAGTTTAATTAAATCTAAGTCAAAGTTCAATATCGGTCCCTTCCGATGCATACTCCATGCATCCAACCTGAGCTTTACTTTAACCAATATTCTGGAAAGAACATAGTATTTCTCCAAATACAAGTAAACTCTTGTTGTAGATTATCATATCAGTAAAACCCTGTGTCTGATAAATCTAGGAAACTTTATTCACATAGTCATGTTTACTTTCCAATGTGTTGACGGCACAATAAAATAAAGATCAAGTATGTGAAAAGGGTTTCAGATGAATTTATACATTATGTACATATAATCATGAAATAAATTATGTGAACCATGCAACATTAAATGTTATTTCTGATCTATATTAATAAGTAAATCTGATTATATTGAAATGAATTTTATTTAGGGCATAAAACCCAACAAACTCCCACTTGCACTAATATAAAACAAAAAGTGTGTTTCAAATAATCTCAACACCTTGATATACAAATCAAGTGTAGTAGTAGTAAACTCCTCGTAATAGGATCTGAAAGGTTGAATTAACCACAACCTTTTCTCCACTATTACTCTTCCTTAATCACAAAATCATTGATAATGTGAAATTCCTCTCTATATGTCTACTCTCTTGGGATACTGGATTCTATACCTTTGGCAACTACTTTTGGTTAATCAAGAAATTAACACTAGTAGTTTAAGGCAATTTGGAATGGTGCCAAAGATGTATAGAACTTTCCTTAGACTGAATAAGTACCTTTCCTGCAGCTTTAACATTCAGTCTCTCTCTGGTAGACCTAGAGACTTCAGATAGGTTTTTACACTTCTCCAAAATCACTACTCCACCCCCAGAGTAACCACCATCTTATCAGAAAGATTTTCTAGCACAAAGGCAAATTTCGAAATCTGATATGGTGTAGTCTAAGAGTTTTAAACACACCCTTATAGACTAACATATAGTTCCTCTTCTTTATCTTAAGATTTACTTGATTGTCTTCCAATGTTCTTCTCCTGGATTAATATAATACCTACTCATTACTCCCACTCAATGTGTGTGTCTGGTCTAAGGCATACAAAAGCATATCTAAGACCTCTCACTGTTGATATAAGAAATTCTTTCATGGCTTTATCTTTTCTGGAATAGTTGAGACTTTTCCTTAGATAAATAAAATCTATACCTAAGAAGTTGTGAAGCTTCTATAGATTGCCATTAGAAAGAAAATGCTTCAGCATCTTACTAAAGTAAGTTGCTTGCATTAGAGTAAGTAATTACCAGGTATACCACAAGCCATAGGTTTAGATAAACTCAAACCTATAATACTAGGAACATGAAGTTTTGTTAAGTCCATAGAATAGACTTATTAACTAAAATTTTCCTTTTATGTCCTTGTAATAGAAAACTTAGGTTACTCCATGTGAATGGATTAAACCATAGTTCTATTGGCTTTTCTTCTTAGTTTCTTATTTTGACAATCCATTACTTGTTTAAACTCACAATGGATTTTAATCACTAGTGTCTCGCAAGTCATGAGAAGGTGAGTTCCTAGAAACTCTCCCACTACGACAAGGTACCGTGAATTATGTCTAAGAAAACTAAATGGTATTGCTCTCTTCTGTTGTGACAAGACAACAGAGGCAGTGGGATCATCATATGTCATATAAGATGATAGAACACTTTTGGAATCAAGAAAAATACTCCTTTATTTGCTACTTGTTTTCAAACTTAGTCATTATCTTAGAAAAGTAGTATTTGTTTGAACAAACACTTTCTTATCTATTGACTATGGGATGGTCCACCCCTAATCATTTAGAATAGCTAACAAACATGCAAACCATGGTTAACAGTTCTAACTTTTCTTAAGATTTTGATTAGGTCATCCATGAATCTATAATGATTTACTTTAAGTATACAACCATTACATCATTCTGAAATTGTATTACCATAGAAGGATTTAGGCAACGACTAGTAACTAATCATCAATATGCAAATCGAAATTTTTGGGGAGGTAAGTTTGGATATAATTCAAAAATCAATTTAATGATCTTTGAACTGCATATCTACTAACTATTTCTCCACCCCTATCAGTTCGCAAGATCTTTAACCACTTACCTTAATGGTGTTCCACCATTGCTAGAAATCAGAAATTTTTCAAACATTTCAAATTTCTTTGCATAAGGTATAATCTAGAGTTATCGTTTTAAGAATACAACGAAAAACTCATATCCACCCTTGAATGTACATCCATCTATGAATGAGATGAACAACTTTCAGTGGATATAGGCATATTAATTCTTTGCAGAGATTGATCTTGTCAAAACCACTATGAACAAGATACAAATGCCTTAGATTAATAAAAATGTGGTTGTGTCTTTTTGATGACTTAGGTTTAGTTACTTCAATGAGTTCATAATAGTGCAAGTGGATCCTGCTCACAGAATATTAAACTCATATTCCATACAGTTTGAAACCAATGATAGAAGATGGATATTAAACACTTGTGAAAGTGTAACTGTATTGTATTCTGGAATTAGAAATTTAAGAAAATTTTTGTTTGGAATCTAAAATTAAAGTCAAAGACTTAAATTTATACCAAATATAATGAGTAATTCTTCCTTGGACCTCCACTACTAATATAAACTCTAAGTCAGGTTTGCCCATACAAGTAGGAGATTTCTAAGATTGAGGATTTATATCATTTTGGAATAGAATTTTTGGAATATAATCATATGCGTCATTTAATTTCTTAAGAGAAAATAGAATGACATGAAATGATTTATAGACCCTTCATTCAATGATATGTTATTGAGCTAATTCGAAATGAATAAGCTAAGAGGAATTAGGATAATTTCGTTGTTTAAATAAGAATCCAACGATGCTTCGATTAACGAAAGACAAAGTAATCTTATTTATACAATCTTCTTGTTTCATATTGTAAAAATACTAGTCTAAGGTGTCATCAATTGATGAACAGCTAAATGTTGCATATACAATATTTATCTTTCGAGATCTTACACTATTATGTATGTCTAATGGTGAAAATCCATTAGGGATTTATCTCATTAGAAAAACAAACATGTTAGACCAACAATGAAGATTCGAAAGTAAACTACAATTTAATAACAGAAAATAACATGGTTCAATATAAATTCATACACAATTCAGAAATTATTAAACATATAGCAAGTAGAATGACAAGTGAAAATACTAAAACATACAATCCTAAATAATTTCCAAGGTTTCCAACAAACTAATACAGTGTCCCGGTAGGCGAGAGTCAAAGTATCATTCATTGAATAGAGTTGTCAGCTCATCTAAAATGCAAACCATTCTAGCAACCTTTTATTCGATCAAAATAAGAATCCAACGTTGTCCCGGTAGGTGAGAGTCAAGGTTATTCTCATTTTATGAGCTTCCACCATTGTTTCATGTTTTATAAGTTTATCTCTAAGTAGTCACCGTAGGGGAGAGTCTAATAGAGACGAAAACTTACAAAACACTTATCAAATGAGATCTTACGGTGTTAAATGCGTTCAACGAATAACCATCCATAAGGGGGACGAAGTCTAGCGTCTCGAGGTTATATTGAAAACATTTAACTATTGTAAGACCAACAATGGAGATCGAATGTCCTAATAATAATAAAGCTCATTATTTAAAATGTATTTTCATAATTATTTATAATAAAAATATATTCATTAAATATCGAATTCAGAATTAAAATTCTAAATTAGAATTTAATTTAATATCTATAAAATTATACTTAGATGGTGATTGAAATAAATTGAATTATTTCCATCTCAGTAGTAATTTTGATATATAAATTTTACGAAAATTATTTAAGTTGTATTAATTTAAATTAATTTGCAACTCAAAATAAATTTTCATGAGAATATATTTATTGTATTTTGAAAAAGAAAGTACAAAAACTTTATATTTTCGAAATACTTAAATAATAATTACTTAGAGAAATACTTCAAGCAAAAATATCACCTATCTAGATTTTCCTTTGACTAATTAATTCAATTTCTAATAATATACTTTAATTCATTTATTTTAAATTAATGAATAAATGAAAAAATCATTGATTTAAGTTGGTCCAAGAATTAATTAAAATAAATAATTAATTTACAACTTAATCTATTTTTCAAGATAAATTCAAAATCATCTTGCATTATGAAATGCAATTTCGAAAATTGATTAATAAAATAAAGAAAAAATATATTTTGAAAATTATTTAAATTTAAGTTGAAAAAATAAATTTCAACTAAAATAATTTTCTATTTAATTAAGTGTCATGAAAAAGAAATATTTAAGTATCATGATGAAAATTAACTTAGATATTTAATTTTCAAGTTAATTAAATGTATTAAATTCAAGAAATAAATAATTAAGTGTAGAGAAGGCTTAATTATTAATCTCTAGTTTAATACTAGGAAAAAAATATACTTAAAATAAATTGTACCAAAATTAATTATTTAAATAATTAATTTCACAATGTATAATATTTTTCTATTTAATATTAGAAATAATAAGTAGTCTAGAAATAACTATCTAGAAGATATCTTATTTGACTAAGTATCTTTTCCACAAAATTTGAAAAAAAATATCTAATTTAAGTTGTATTAGAAAAAATCTAGAACTTAAATATTTTCAAATTTAAATTTAACTAAATATCAAAAATTAAGTTGTAACCACTTAATTTGAAAATATTCCATTTTAAGTTAATATTTGAAAAAATATCAACTTAAAAAATATCTAAAGAATCTTAATAACCAATTCCTAAAATTCCTCAACTTAATTTTGAAATTTGAAATTCAAAAGATATTCAGATTTAAGTTGATTAGTTAGAGATAACTAAATTTCAACTTAAATAGGAATATTTAATGAAAAATTCAAATTAAGCTTCAGAAAGAATCTAGATGGTTATAATTCTATATTTAATTAAATACAAGAAAATACATATAGTTTAGCTTAGAATAAAAAATTCTTTAAACTATGGTTTTCTTAAATTAATTTCAAAATAAATGGAATTAATTATGTTGCTAATCAATTTTATTAGGTTAAACTAATTTAATTAACCTAGTACAGTTATTCAAAGGGAAACTTACAAAAATACTGTTTTTTCCCAAAGTTTTACAATAATACTGCCACACGGCAATAATTTCTTTTTTACTGTCCAAGCCCTTTTTTTTTTCTTTCATACTGTCCAGACCTAAAATATTTACTTTTATACTGTTAACAGTAATAAAGCACAAACGGCACCTCCTTCGTGGTTGGGGACGGACAAATCAACACCAGAATCATAGAAACACTAGGAAAAAACTATAAAATCTCGCAAAGAGAAAAAAATTACTAAATCAACAACAATCCTATAAAAAAACATAAGAAAACACTACTAAAACAACACAAAAAAACTACAGAAAAAAAAAACAAGCATAAAAAAACTTTGGAATAATAGTATTTCGATCGGGTGTACTTGGATTCCCATCCTATAAAAAAACATAAGAAAATACTACTAAAACAACACAAAAAAAAATTTAAGAACATAAACAACAAGCATAAAAAAACATTAAAACTAAAATAATGAAATGACACACCTCGACAACCCTTTTCCTAATTATGTCTTCGAACAGATCAGTTGATTGAACAATCTTCACTTGGTATTTACTCTTTCCCTAAGAGTTAACAAAATAAAACCAAAACAACAACAAGACACAGAGTCAAACAAACATAAAACTATAAAATAAGACTAACAAAAAAAAACATGCAAGAAAAAAAAAATAAGAAATATAATCAACTTGAAAAAAACTCTTAAAACAACACAAGATCAATAGAAAAAAACCTTATTAGATTTGGGAGACTTTTGAACTTTCTTTTGGCTGTTTGCAACAAACAGAAAACTATAAAATAAGACTAACAAAAAAAAACATGCAAGAAAAAAAAAATAAGAAATATAATCAACTTGAAAAAACTCTTAAAACAACACAAGAACAATAGAAAAAAACCTTATCAGATTTGGGAGACTTTTGAACTTTCTTTCGGCTGTTTGCATCTTTTATATATATATGCTTGTCTATCTTCACTGATCTAAAGAAAAACCAATGTCAAATTAAGTTTTTCTTTTAAACCCCTTATATACAGATGGAGAAAAGGTTGAGATAGAGAAATATTTGTGAACAGGTTTACTACAGCAAAAGGACAGTCAAGAAGAAAAAAAAAGAAACGTATAGAGAGAGAGAGAGAGAGAAGGAAAAGAAGAGAGGAAGTGAAAGAGTTTAGGAGGTGGGTTTTGCTAGTGAATCACTAAACAAGATCTTATGTCTTATAGTAATAGAGACACAAGGATAAAGGAGAGAGAGAAACATATTTTTTTTACAGGCAAAGAGTAAATATGAAGGGAGTTTTATGAAAAAGAAAATTAAAATTAAATAAATAAATAAATAAATAAAGTTGATGAGAGGGTTGCTTTAGTGAGTAGTGTGTTGTCACATCTCACGTCCAAATCAATCACTCTAATAAAACAATAAAATTTAAATTTTGATGTGGGGAGCCACAACTACTCATTATTTCCTATTTTATTATTATTATAAAATGATAAAAACATAAATATGACAACAATGCATAATACATATTTTATATAAGACTATGAAGAACAAATCTTTAGAAGAATAGTATAAACATGTCAAAGTAAGAATGAAAGACATTGTAAAAATAATTGACACAGTAGAGAAAAAAAAACAGTATAAAAGTTATATACTCCGTGCGACAGTATAAATGAAAAAAAAAATGAAAAAGGCAGTAATGGGTGTAAATTTCCCTATTCAAATCAGGCAAATGGGCCTTCACAATTGGGGTGGTTCATGTGAGGGGGTGATGGGTTCAGTATGTCGTACCCACTTCTATGGCTCCCAACTCTCACACAAGGCCCAAAAGAGAGGAATTTAACCTTAAAATGAACAACTGTTATTAATTGAATAGGCCCAAAACTAAATGGGCCTAAATAAAATCTATCAAAAACTATGATATTTTATTTAGCAACAACAACCTATACGCATCTATAACAAAATTAAACATATAGGCTCACACAGACACACAATTTGGATGGATCCTATCATGTTGCTAGGTCATACACAGATGAAAGAAGATTGGAAAATTACCTGTTACAAATTATTTACTTGACCAAGGGAGCCATGAGTTAAAATCAGATCATTGGATCTGTCAACAAGTTAACCATGGCTATTTGCAATCAAGCAATAATAGGTTTTAAAAACTTACAAACAAGCTAAAACTCATACTCTTGCAACAAGGTTAGCTAGATAGTTGGATGTAGGATTTATTTAATTTTAAACAATTAAATTTCGAAAAAATAATTAAATAAAAAAAATATTTATTTTCGAAAAAAAATAATAATATAATAAAATATATATTTTCAAAATTAATAAAATAATATTTAAAATTAAACCTACAATTTTAAAAAATTAGGTTTCAACTAGCCTAAATATCATTTCAAAATTTGCTAACTACTTTTTAAAATTTAATGTTATTTTATAAATTAAATATTCAATAAAAATAAAAAAGATAAATAAATATCTTTTTCAGATTTTATGATTTAATTTAAATAAATAAAATAACAAAATTTAGAAGTTAGCAAAATATCTTATTTCTATTCAAAATTACATGATTATAGTTATCTTATTTTTAAATTTAAATAAGGTCAAATTATTTAAAAAAAAATATTTAATTTAAAATTTAAAATCTGACCTTAAATTTAAAAATAAGATAAGATATAATCAAATTTAAAAATAAGATAGATAATTAAGCAAAAAAAGATAGATATTTACTATTTTCAAATTCAAATTACACTAATATCATGAATTAATTTTAAAAATTAATTAATTTAATTATGATATTTAGAATTGAATTAGGAATAATAAATGTCTAAATACAAAACTACACAAAAAATCGGTAGTTAAATCCATTAAATAGCATGAAAAATTGAAGAAAAACAAAAAAATTGCGAGTTGTACGGACAGTATGCATTGCATACTGTCCATGGGCGCGAATGGGAGTGCTTGGGCGAGGAAACACGGCGCAGCAAGGGTGCTGCATGATTTCTGCGCGCGCGTGGTGCAGTGACACCATCCCGATATTTTTGAAACTTTAAAAAATCATAACTAATTCAAATTAAATCGAAATTGAGTTCTGTAAAAAAGTAAATTGCTTAATGTTTTCCATACTATCCAATAAAAATAATTCCAGAAACAGATATTCAATTATTTTTTACGCAAATTCACAAACATCAATCAGTCTTCAAACAACACTCAAAACAACATGATACCATCCAAAACAGAAACAAATCGTTTTAAGTCCAAATTTCTTGCAAGCAAATCAATTACCATGGCTCTGAGGCCAGTTGTTGGAAATTATTTTACAAGGATCTTAGATCTACTCACAAGTATGTTGATTAACACTCTAAATATGAACTTCTAAAACGATACGAAATAAACACATATAAAGTATGAGAAACCTTACATTGGGTGCAGCGGAATAATATGACTCCTTCCGTTCAGATCTCTAACCCTTGTATCCTTTCTGTCGCAGAGTATTATCAAGATCTGAACCTGGATCTCTTTCACTCCTTCTTTAGTGCTGAAACTCCTTCTTGTTGAATGTCTTTCTTCACGATCTTCCTCACTATGATTGAGGTATCACTTGCTGTGTGTGGGCACTACACTAACACTAAGTGATTTCAAAATTTCAAGGAAGAAGAGAGAGAAGAAGGTGGCGACTAGGTATAAAGAGAGAAGGCTCAGGTTTCTCTGAATGAAAAGTGTGAAAGTTAAGTGTAAATTTCCTGAAGCCTTCACTATCTATTTATAGCATTCCACTAGGGTTAGGTTTGAATTATTTGGCATTAAAATAATGAAAATATCAGATGATAAAGCCTATAAAAGTGGCCGGCCTATACAATATGGATTTGGGCCTCACTTTTTGCAATTTTACAATTTTATCATTTCTGCATCTCATTTTCTCAAAAATGCCAATTTTCAAATTCAACCATTTAAATGCCAATTCTAACTATTTAATAACTATAAATAATTATTAAATAATATTGTCATTTATCATATTTATTAATTGAACCATACAAAGTATCATAATTAACAAATATGCCCCTAAAACTCTTTCTTTACAATTTCACCCTTACTTAGTGAAAAATTCACAAATAGACATAGTCTAAATTGAGAATTATAATTGATTAATCAAAACCAATTATATGAGTCTTACAAGCAATATTATCTCAACTAGTGGGGGGACCATAGGTCTATATAACCGAGCTTCCAATAAGCAGATCAAGAATTTATAGCCTATATTCAATGACTTATTAATTCTTCGTTGAATCCACGCATAGAACTTAGAATTGCCCTCTCAGTATATAGAATGCTCTATATGTTCCACCATATAGACACATCATTAGTTATCCATTGTTATAATCCTAATTTGATCAATGATCCTCTATATGAATGATCTACACTGTAAAGGGATTAGATTACCGTTACACCTTACAATGTATTTTATCCTTAAAACACTTAACCCCGTATAAATAATATTTCAGCTTATGTTAAATGAGTACTCCACCATTTATTTTCGTTTGGTCAAGCTCGAAGGAGATCATCCTTTACTTACTATTCGCCAGATAGAAGCTATAAATTCCATGTTTATGTTAGCGCTCCCACTCAATTGCACTACCGTGTTCCCAAAATATACGTATCACCCTGACCTAAAAGTAGGCTTAACTAACAAATCAAAGAACACGAATAACCTCTTGAGATTGAGCCTAATCATAACAGGATTAAGATCATTTGATCTAGGATCAACTAGGCGATATTGACTTGAATAGATATTACGGTAAGTTTAATAAATCTAAGTCAAAGTTCAATATCGGTCCCTTCCGATGCATACTCCATGTATCCAACCTGAGCTTTACTTTAACCAATGCTCTGGAAAGAACATAGCATTTCTCCAAATGCAAGTAAACTCTGTTGTAGATTATCATATCAGTAAAAACCCTATGTCTGATAAATCTAGGAAACTTTATTCACATAGTCATGTTTACTATAATACCCTGGAATTAAGGAAATTGATTAGCAAAGCCCTAACTAGTTAATTTAGTATTATTGTAGAATTATATTATTATATAATTTATTATATGCGAATTATTTTGAGAAATGACATGTTAAGACCCCGTTGGTGAGCCAGGGGTATTTTAGTAATTTAGACCCGAGAAGGGTAAAACTGTGAATTTAATTTATTTATGTGCTTATGAACTATATTATTATATAGTATATCTGGTGTGTCCTTTTTCAGGTGTGTTCTGACAAGTTGGCGCAGTATAGTCACAACCAGGTATTTCGGGCCGAACCGGGTTTCGGGGCCGAAATACAATTTTGGGATGTTTAATTGGCATTTTATTTTTATACAAGAAATCTGCAATTTATTATTTGAGTGTGTGAAATGTGATAATTATATTTTTTTTTTACCCTTATATGCTTGAAAATGGGAATTTGGCCCTAAGGGCAATGTGGTAATTGTGCATTTTGGGTTATGATTCATTAAAAGGGAAATATTAAGCAAAATGAGATTTTATTTCTGCATTTTACTCCAGCCCTAGCAGCCAGCCTCTCCCTCTCTCAAAAACTCATTTTTTTAGCTTTAATTTTATGGTGAATTGCTTGTGGAAGAAAGCTTAGTTTTGGAGATTTGAGGATTTTCTCTTGCTTGGATTTGAGGTAGTTCTCCTACCATTTCTAATTTCTGAGTTGTTGCTGAAATGAGAATTTAAAAAAAGAAAAAGAAAAAGAAGCATGTTTTTATGAGTAGGTGTTCTTGAAATGCATGGGTATGAATTGATATGAGTTGGTGAAATTCTAGTTTGAATATTTTGTTAGTAGCTAAGCTTTGAATGTTTGGAAGCTTAGATGGAGATTTGAATGTGAGAATTTGAAATCTATGTTGACATTTTCTTGCTGAATATTGTAAGTAATTTTGTTAGATTTAAGCTCTAAACTCTTGAAGTTGATTAGTTCATGTTGAATTGTTGATAATTGTGTTTATGTGATTGTTGTTATAATCTGAATTTTTATGCATGGATGAGGATTTAAGGCATTTGCTTGGGTTATATTGAGAATAAATTTGTGTAAAGATGCTGATATTTTTTTTTTTATGGTTATGCAAGCTCTTGATTTGGGATTTTTGCTCTAGTTAAAGCTTGCTGAAATTGATGATTTTTAGTTGCTGGTTTTTGGTGTTGTTGGAAGTGAATTAGGTGTAATTCCTCCCTAATTACTTGGTTTATGCTAGGTGAAAATTTGGTATGATTGTGGGTTGTTATAGCATGAAAATTGGTATTTTTAGATGCATTTTCGTGGCTGGAAACAGGGTTTCCTGGGTTTTTAAACCCAGTAGCCGCGGCCATTTTTGGCAGCTTATTGTATTTTTTCGGGTTTTTGTTTTGGTCATAACTTTTGACTCAGGACTCCGTTTGGAACGTTCTTTATACCGTTGGAAAGCTCGTTCCGAGCTCTATCTGAATATCTGGAATTTAAATGCCCAGTTTTTAATTTATGGAAATAGATTTTGGGATTAACCCTATACTTGTGTATCCGAGAATTGTGACTAGGATTACCGGCACTTGGTCAAGAGCACCCAGGGATTTGGAATCTCCATATTTGTGGGATATCAGGTAAGACAGTAGTCAGCATGTAGAGATATGCGCAATGGCGCTTATATGGAATGTGATTTATATGAGAAACTAAAAACCGGGATTAGAGTTATTACTCTAAAGGGAGCGGTTTATTGGCTTAGGGTTATTACCCAAGTGAATTGTTAATATGTAATTGTTATGCCATGATGTATATAGATGTATATTGAAGTAAAGGGTTATGTGTTCAAGGCATAATCAGGTTGGACTCGGCAACTAGAACCGAGATGAACCGTTCTAAGGCCTTATTGTAATTAGACGTGTGAGTGTAATACGTATGTCTATGCCACATACACATAAATAGGCGTGTGAGTGTAACACGCAGGTCTGTGTCATACAGACAAATATGAAATGGCATTATTATTTATGTGATGAGTTATATATGATTAACGATATATTTTAATGTCTTGCTGGGCTTGGCTCACGAGTGCTCTACTGTGCAGGAAAGGGTAAATCTATCTCTGATCAGCCATGAGCATGGGAGTTGGGCGATGTATGTACATGTTCGTGCAACACTAGACCAAGCGGGTTGGGGTCTACTAGTGTTGAAACTTTTGTAACTCTATTTTGCCGCTTAGGTCGGTTAAGGAGAAAAAACTTGTAATATTTTGTAAAATGATTTTTGGGATCCCGAAATATGTAACTTTTGTTTGTAAGGTTAAAATTATTACAAGTTTATTTTCATTCCGTTTTCGTTTAAAGTTTAATTTCCGCGCTTATTTTAAAACCAATTCCGTTTAGGGGATTAGGGTTTCTTAATCATATTGGGTAGCGTGCCTAAATCTTAGGGCGTTACATTTACTTTCCAAAGTGTTGACAACACAATAAGCAGGATCAAGTATGTGAAAAGGGTTTCAGATGAATTCATACATTATGTACATATAATAATGAAATAAATCATGTGAACCATGTGACATTAAATGTTATTTCTGATCTATATTAATAAGTAAATCTGATTATACTGAAATGAGTTTTATTTAGGGCATAAAACCCCACATATTATGGGGTAGGAAAATAATTGAAAAGGGTGTTAGGTGGAGGGTTCAATCGGGTAGAGAAGTGCGCATCAATGAAGACAAATGGCTGCCCCGTTCTTCCACCTTTGCTCTTCGCACCCATGCGAAAGTTAACCGTGGGACAACTTTGGATCAAATGAAGGATAATGAAGGTGGGTGGAAACAAGATGTAATAACTCAAACATTTCACCCGGATGATGTTCCCATTGTTCTAGGTATGGCTCCTTGTTTTAGTAATGCTAATGATGATTTAGTTTGGCACTACACACCAAATGGTATGTATACGGTGAGTAGTGGTTATAAAGTGGCCACCACCAATGAGATAAATGCAGGGCCTTCCTCGGATGAGAATAATAGGAGATGGTGGACTGAGATTTGGAAGTTGGAAGTCCCTCCTAAGGTTCGAAATTTTGTTTGGCGTATCTATAATGGTTGGCTTCCGGTTAACATGGTGCTTAGGGCTCAGGGTAGGAAGATGGAACCATGGTGTTGCGGCTGTGGGACTGAGGAAGAAACAATAGAACATGGGCTATGGTTCTGTCCAACAGTAAAGGAAATATGGCAGCATTTTTCGATGTGGAAGACCATTAAAAGGTGGAAAGGCGAAACAAAGGACATGCTCATGGCTATAAAGCAACAAACAACTCAAGCAGATTTTTTAATGTTCATTATACTCTCTTGGCTCATTTGGAATAGGAGGAACAAAAAAAGACTCAACCTTCATTTTCTTCCTAACAATTTATGGTGCAGGTGGGCTCAATTAGAGATGGATTTTATGATGCACAACAACTCCAAAATGGATCAGTTGCTGAAGCCGACTACCACACCAGATGGTGGGTGGGATCCTCCTCACCCCGGGACTTTTTGCATCAATAGTGATGCGAGTGTTCATTGTAAAGAAGCGAACCTTGGATTGGGAGCTGTCATTAGGAACCACGAAGGGGCTGTGTTAGCTGCTGAAATCAAGCAGCAAAGAGGCTATTACACGGTTGAATTGGCGGAGGTTTTGGCTCTTAGAATGGGCATTCATCTTGCATCTAAAGTGAAGGCCTACCCGTTCATCATCCAAACTGACTGTCTTTGGGCAGCCAGCTATTTGAACGACAATTATCAAGCCAAAACGGATTGGAGCGCGCTGCTTGACGACATTCGAGAGTCCCCTGATTTTGACAATTGCGTGGCAGTAAAGCATATAGGAAGAAAGAAAAATAGGGCTGCTCACTTATTGGCCAAAGAGGCTTTGTTTGCAAATTGTAATAAGTTGTGGTTGGGAGAATATCCCTTTTGTGCGTCTGCCGGTTTAATGGCGGACTTGCCGAACTTTGTGTAATCCTTTTGTTAGTTAATATACATATTTCAAAAAAAAAATAATAATAACTAGGCAACGATACCGCGCCTCGCGCGGTTGTTTAAAAATCATTTATTTATGTTGTAAGAAATAAAATTTAAATTTAATATATTAAAAGAAAAAAATATTAATTAATTAATATATTAATATTTTATGAAAAAATTAAAATTTATAATTTTAATATGTTAAAATATTAAAATATGTGAAAGATTTAATTTTTTTAAAAAACAAAATTACTTTAAACTAAATAAACCACAAAATAAATAATTTAAAATTGACAAATTTTAGAGAGTCAACTCATCATCTTTGTAATTTTCATTTTACATATAAGGAGCATTGAAAAATAAAAATCCAAAATCTAATAAGTAAAATAAATTTAGAGAAATAGTTTAAAAAATAAATATATCGTCAAATATACAAAACAATAGAATCTCTCATATATATATATTTATATGTATGAGATTAGTTATTAAGTAAATATGTTACAACAATAATAACAATAATAATAATAATAATAATAATAATAATAATAATAATAATAATAATAATAATAATAGTGAGAATTATAAAAATAAAAAGTTATTGATAATGAATAATTAATAAAAAAATAACTAACACAAATATTAAATTTTAAGAATTAAAATGTAACAAATAATTAATTATCTTTCATTAGCAAATAACATGAAAAAAATAGAGAAAATTAAATAAATTCAAAGTAATAAAATAATAAGGAGCATAAAATACAATGTATAAAGAATGTCATATGACCTATGTTGTGTTTTCCTTTATATATATATTTATATAGATAAATATATAGAAATTATTATTATTATTATTATTATTATTAGGAAAATAATATAAATTTTTGAGTACTTTTTATATAAACATATATTTATAGATATAAAATATTCATCTAAATAACTTACGATATTTGTACAAATAATTTTCTTAAAAGAATTTTTGTAAATAAAATTAATTTTAGGTATAATATTGAAAAAATTTCTAAAAGTAATTAATAATAAATAATAAAATTAAAATAAAAATAAATCTAAATTCCATTATAAGTTATAAAAATATTTCCACCATCTTTTCTAACTAGTAGAGGTAGAAGTAAGATCAACCTCTTCAATAGAATTTACAAGGTGATGTCCCGATTGTACTGAATACTCACTCGTATTACTAAAGTGCCATATCCATCTATCTATGACATTCGAAAGAGATAGAGGAATCGTGAGTATGTAATCAATATCAACAGGGGAGAAATCTTGTTTTAGTAGAGGAAGGTTCCATTCTTTTGTGTCAGTGATGTAATGAGAGACAAGATTTTGACTATCACTAGTATATCTCAAGGGAGTAAACACCGAATGCCTTGGAATCCAGGGAGCTTAGCCACATTTGATACTAGAACTATCACCAATCTTTAACCTTAATCCTTTCACCAATAGATCACGACCTCAACATATTCCTTGCCAGGTTAAAGAAGAACAGCCACCCTTTTGAGCTTGCAAAAAATCATTGCTGGAAAAATACCTTCCTTTTAAAACTCGACTGAGAAGTGAAGTGGGAAATTGAATAATCTTCCAAGCTTGTTTAACGAGTAAGGCTTGATTAAAATGGATGAAAGATCGAAATCCCATGCCACCTTCCATTTTAGTTTTGCAAAGGAGTTTCCATTTCCTCCAATGAGTCTTCTTTATATCCTTGTCAGAACCCCACCAAAATTGGGCCATCATTTGTTCAAGTTGGTGACTGAAAGTAGAGGGCAGCTTAAAGCAACTCATGACATAAGTAGAGATTGATTGGACAACAGCTTTTAATAAAACTTCTTTCTGTTGGGTTTTATGCCCTAAATAATACTCATTTCAATATAATCAGATTTACTTATTAATATAGATCAGAAATAACATTTAATGTTGCATGGATCACATGATTTATTTCATGATTATATGTACATAATGTATAAATTCATCTGAAACCCTTTTCACATACTTGATCCTGTTTATTGTGCTGTCAACACATTGGAAAGTAAACATGACTATGTGAATAAAGTTTCCTAGATTTATCAGACATAGGGTTTTACTGATATGATAATCTACAACAGAGTTTACTTGCATTTGGAGAAATGCTATGTTCTTTCCAGAGCATTGGTTAAAGTAAAGCTCAGGTTGGATGCATGGAGTATGCATCGGAAGGGACCGATATTGAACTTTGACTTAGATTTATTAAACTTACGGTAATATCTATTCAAGTCAATATCGCCTAGTTGATCCTAGATCAAATGTTCTTAATTCTGTTATGATTAGGCTCAATCTCAGGAGGCTATTCGTGTTCTTTGATTTGTTAGTTAAGCCTACTTTTAGGTCAGGGTGATACGTACATTTTGGGAACACGGTAGTGCAATTGAGTGGGAGCGCTAGCATAAACATAGAATCTATAGCTTCTATCTGGCGAATAGTAAGCAAAGGATGATCTCCTTCGAGCTTGACCAAACGAACATAAATGGTGGAGTACTCATTTCATATAAGCTGAAATATCATTTATACGGGGTCAAGTGTTTTAAGGAATAAATACATTGTAGGGTGTAACGGTATTTTAATCCCTTTACAGTGTAGATCATTCAGATAGAGGATCATTGATCAAATTAGGATTACAACAATGGATAACTAATGATGCGTCTATATGGTGGAACATATAGAGCATTCTATATACTGAGAGTGCAATTCTAAGTTCTATGCGTGGATTCAACGAAGAATTAATAAGTTAGTGAATTTTAGTGCTAAATTCTTGATCTACTTATTGGAAGCTCGGTTATATAGACCCATGGTCCCCGCACTAGTTGAGATAATATTGCTTGTAAGACTCATGTAATTGGTTTTGATTAATCAATTATAATTCTCAAATTAGACTATGTCTATTTGTGAAATTTTCACTAAGTAATGGCAAAATTGTAAAGAAAGAGTTTTAGGGGCATATTTGTTAATTATGATACTTTGTATAGTTCAATTAATAAATATGATAAATGACAATGTTATTTAATAATTATTTATAGTTATTAAATAGTTAGAATTGGCATTTAAATGGTTGAATTAGAAAATTGGCGTTTTTGAGAAAATCAGATGCAGAATTGAGAAAACTGCAAAATCCAAGTAAGGCCCATTACTGTACATGGCCGGCCACTTGGTTTGAATTTTTAAACTGATATTTTCATTATTTTAATGCCAAATAATTCAAACCTAACCCTAGTGGAATGCTATAAATAGATAGTGAAGGCTTTAGGAAAATTACACTTAAATTTTCTATTTTTCCTTCAAAGAAAAACCTGAGCCTTCTCTCTCCCTATCTTTGGCCGAACCCACTCTCTCTCTCTCTTCCTCATTGAGATTTCGAAATTCTTAGTGTAAGAGTAGTGCCCACACACAGCAAGTGATACCTCAACCATAGTGAGGAAGATCGTGAAGAAAGACTTTCAGCAAGAAGGAGTTTCAACACTAAAGATTCAGAGAAAGAGATCCAGGTTCAGATATTGATAATGCTCTGCTACAGAAAGAAATCAAGGGCTAGATATCTGAACGGAAGGAGTCATAATATTCCGCTGCACCCAATATAAGGTTTACTAAACTTTATATGTGTTTATTTCATCGTTTTAGAAAGTTCTTATTTAGGATGTTAATAAACATACTTGTGAGTAGATCTAAGATCCTGGTAAAAAAATTCCAACAACTGGTATCAGAGCCATGGTAATTGATTTACTTGCAAGAAATTTGGACTTTAAAACGATTGTTTGTTTATTTTTGGATGGTATCATTGTAACACCCTAACTACTTTAGGCGTATTACGTGATTTTTAAACATACTGTGCAGCTCGTTGCTAATCAACGAGGTTTATGGAAAAACGTGATTAATTAAAATTTTGCTTTTTAATTAAACTTATAAACCATATTACAAAAGACTCGGGATCCCGATTATAAAATCATTTACAAAAAGTTTCAACTGTTTAACCATTACATAAAAATAAAAGTCGTCTAACGACCAATTACAAAAATTCAGCCTTGCTGTCCCGAGGATCGTACGCTCCAGGCCTAACCGCCCCGACATGTACAATCTCATAAGCTCGCTCACGGTCCATCAGCTATAGCCTTGCCTTTACCTACACATAAACGTAGATCTGTGAGTCGACAGACTCAGTAAGAAAAGCATAAAAATACTCATACATAATACTAACTGCCGTGTCCAACACGATACTGAGTCCCGCTACTGCCATGTCCAACATGGTACTGAGCCACTACTGCCATGTCCAACATGGTACTGAGTTCTGAACGTTCATAGGGACGGTACTATTGACACGTAACAACCTGATCGGTCGAACCGGTCATACTCACGATTCTTCAGTCATACTCCGGCTGTCTGCGACGTGTTACTATATCCTCCCGATCGGTCGAGCCGGTCATACTCCGCCGCCTGGTCATACTCCGGCTGTACCGACGGGATACGTCAATAGCACGGAACCACCAACCAAGTGTCGGGTCGATCGGTCAAACCGGTCATACTCCGGATGCTGGTCATACTCCAGCCTGTACCGACGTGACAGGGTTGGATGGTTCGAAGCCAACATACAACTAATGTAATCTAATAGGCTTCCTACATGCTCGCTAAACATGTAATCTACATATGCATACTGTTATACTAATCTTACCTGGATTCCGAATTCAGGTGTGCCGGTCAACCTGAGTGGAACTTAGCTGAGCGGCGGATTACAGGCTCCTAAACCGTAAAAATCACAACACCGATAAGTGACACGCTAAATCACAACGGGGACAAAGGTTTTAAAACCAAACTTAACCTACTGCAACTTAATACTAAAATACCCCCAAACTAGCAGAGAACAAACAGTCTGAAAACCCGAAACTAGCACGAAACGGCAAGTTGAGAAAAACCGGTTTCTCACCCTACTGCAAAATCCGGGTAACCGGTTTTACATGCAGTGTAAAACCGGTTAGCCGGTTTTACCCAGAAAAACCTCAAAAATCATTTCACCAACCAAAACGTTTCCAAACTCAACCAAACTTTCCAGACCTGCTAATTAGACCCTAATAAACATTTTCCAAGTGATAAAACAAAGCTTCAAGCACAGAATCAAAATTTGCCATTAAAGCTCAAGCTTTGAGTTCTAAACTCAAACTTGAGCAAAACCACCTAGCATGCATTCAAACCCACTCAAATCTACTAAAACATACATAAAATCACCTCTGAAAACTAATCAAAACAATAGCAACATCTCAGTAACAGATTCACAACATATCTTCAAAAATCACATTTTTGCATATAAAAAGCTATGGCTTGTTCAACCTAATAATCATGCATCAAAACAACTTTAAATAACCCTAATCTAACAAGCTTAAATCTCTGAATTTAACCTCAATTTACAGCAGCAAGAACACATTAAAATCAAGCATGCATCATCACCTTTTCACACATTTTTTTCTAAAATTATAAAAAGAGAAGTTTAGAAACTTTACCAAGGATGAAGAACACTTAGAATGCAAGAGAAATAGCTTGAAATCAGAATTTTCCAGCCCTTGGAACACCCTCCAGCCGAAAGAGAAAGAGAGGAAAAGAGAGAGAGTTTTTGCAATTTTTTTCTATTTTCTAAACTTATGATTTTGAGTGAAAAGGAAATAAATAAAGAGAAGGCTTTAACTAAAAATCTATTTCAGCCAAATAATAAAATAATAACATTTATTTTTCAATTTAATTAAGTCACTAAAAGACAAAAGTCAATGGGGCAAAAAGACCATTTTGCCCCTCCACACTAAAATCACATAAAAATCACTAAAGGGGGTATTTTGGGAAATTCTAAATTCCCGGCCATTCCCGACATTCCCAATGTCTAATAAACCGTCCCAAACTCCTAACATACTAAGTTGTGATTTCTACTGAGCCAAACGCCGAGTTCCAAAATACCGGGCACCGGAAATGCAAAATGTGAAAACTACTGAATAACATAAACATGCATTTCTGAATTCCATAAATAACAGTACCATAAATTATTTAAATAGCTATAAATAATCTCATAATCCATCACAAACAACTGATAATTTCCAAATTAACTAAGCGGGCTTTACAACTATCCCCCCCTTAAAAGGATTTCGTCCCCGAAATCTAACCTGAATAACTCTGGATATTGAGCTCTCATATCTGACTCTAGCTCCCAGGTGGCTTCTTCCACCTTACTGTTTCTCCAGAGAACCTTGACCAATGCTATGGTCTTATTCCGAAGGACTTTATCCTTTCTATCCAGGATCTGCACTGGCTGTTCCTCATAAGTCATGTCTGGCTGTAGCTGAAGGCTCTCATAACTGAGTATATGAGAGGGGTCTGAAACGTATTTTCTCAACATCGAGACATGGAATACGTTGTGAACTGCTGATAAGGCTGGAGGCAATGCTAACCGATATGCCACTTGACCTATCTTCTCGAGAATCTCGAAAGGTCCTGTAAATCTAGGGCATAACTTGCCTCTTTTCCCGAAACGTTTAATCCCCTTCATCGGAGATACCCGTAAAAACACATGTTCCCCTACTTGGAACTCAACATCTCTGCGTTTCGGATCTGCGTAACTCTTCTGTCTGCGCTGTGAGGCAAGCATTCTAGCTTTTATCTTTTCTATCGCCTCATTGGTCCGCTGAACTGACGCTGGACCTAGGTATTTCCTTTCCCCTGTCTCATCCCAGTGGATAGGGGATCTGCATTTCCTACCGTACAACAGTTCATAGGGAGCCATCCCTATCGTACTCTGATAACTGTTGTTGTAAGAGAATTCTATCAACGGTAGATACTTACTCCATGAGCCTTCAAAGTCCATAACACAGGCTCTCAACATATCCTCCAATATCTGAATTGTCCTTTCGGACTGACCATCTGTCTGAGGATGGAATGCTGTACTGAATTTTAGCTTTGTACCCATTGCCCGTTGCAAACTTTGCCAAAATTTGGAGGTGAATTTCGGATCCCTGTCCGAAACTATAGACTTCGGTACCCCGTGAAGTCTCACTATCTCTCTGACGTACAGTTCTGCCAACTGATCCACTGAAAATGTTGTTCTAACCGGCAGAAAATGAGCAGATTTCGTAAATCGATCCACCACTACTCAGATGAAATCATACATACCCGTGGTCCTAGGTAACCCGACCACAAAATCCATCGTAATATCTTCCCATTTCCATTCTGGTAGGGTTAGAGGCTGCAACAACCCTGCTGGTCTCTGATGTTCAGCCTTAATCTGCTGACACGTGAGGCATCTCGATACGAATTCTACCAAATTCTTCTTCATACCGCTCCACCAGAAGTACGGTTTCAAATCTTGGTACATCTTGGTGGTGCCGGGATGCAGAGAATATGGGGTAGAATGAGCCTCCTCAAAAATCTCATTTCTAAGTTCCACACTGTTCGGAACACAAACCCTGGCTTTATACAAAAGCATCCCACTATCTGACACTGAAAAGTCCTTGGCTTGACCAGCCAATACCTCATCTCGGATTTTCACTAACTCCGGATCTGTCATCTGAGCGACTTTTATTCTTTCCAACAGATCAGATTGCAGCGTCAAGTTGTGAAGCTGACCTACCACAAACTCAATGCTGGATCTAACCATATCCTCTGCTAGCTGAGGTGAGATCTGAACCATGCTAGCTACTTGCCCGGGACCCTTTCTGCTCAGGGCATCGGCCACTACATTGGCTTTTCCGGGATGATAGAGGATCTTACAATCGTAATCCTTCACTAATTCCAACCAACGCCTTTGTCTCATGTTCAAATCTTTCTGAGTAAAGAAATACTTGAGACTTTTATGGTCGGTATAGATCTCACACTTCTCCCCATAAAGGTAATGCCGCCAAGTCTTCAGTGCAAAAACCACTGCGGCCAATTCTAGATCATGAGTCAGGTATCGCTGTTCATGATCCTTTAACTGACGAGAGGCATAAGCGATAACCCGGTCGGCTTGCATCAATACACACCCCAAACCCTGTTTGGATGCGTCACAGTAGACCACGAACTTCTCCTTGTCCGAAGGCAAAGCTAGCACTGGAGCAGTAATCAATCTCTGCTTCAGCTCCTGAAAGCTAGCTTCACATTTATCTGACCAGATAAATCGCTGATTCTTCTTTGTAAGCTCGGTTAGGGGCATTGAAATTTTGGAGAACCCCTCCACGAACCTACGGTAGTACCCAGCTAATCCCAAGAAGCTTCTGATCTCTGTCACTGTCTTCGGTCTCGGCCAATCCCTGACGGATTCAATCTTCCCGGGATCCACCTTGATCCCATCTTTACTCACAATGTGCCTTAGGAAGGACACCTGAGACAACCAGAACTCACATTTTTTTGAACTTGGCGTAAAGTCTATGTTCTCGAAGTCGTTGCAGTACCATCTGAAGATGTAACTCATGCTCCTCTTCTGATTGAGAGTACACGAGGATGTCGTCGATAAACACAATCACACAGATATCGAGGAAATCCTTGAATACTCTATTCATCAGGTCCATGAATGCAGCAGGAGCATTGGTTAGTCCGAATGACATAACCAGAAACTCGTAATGTCCATACCTAGTGCGGAAAGCCGTCTTTGGAATGTCCTCCTCTCGGATTCTCAACTGATGATAACCCGAACGGAGATCAATCTTAGAAAAGACCGTCTTCCCCTGAAGCTGATCGAACAAGTCATCGATCCTAGGTAATGGATATTTATTCTTCACCGTCAGCTTGTTCAATTCTCTGTAGTCGATGCACATCCTCATAGATCAATCCTTCTTCTTGACAAACAAAACTGGGGCTCCCCAGCGTGACACACTGGGCCGAAAGAACCCTATGTCAAGCAACCCTTGGAGCTGAATCTTTACTTCCTTAAGTTCAGCTGGAGCCATCCTATACGGGGCTTTGGAAACCGGATCCACCCCTGGTGCCAAGTCAATCACGAAATCAATCTCCCGCTGAGGTGGTAACCCTAGAAGTTCTTCGGGAAAAACGTCCAAAAATTCCCGAACCACTCTGATGTCCTCCGGCCGAATGGTATCTGGCCGAGTGGTGTCCACCACCACGGCCAGAAACCCTAAGCAACCGCCGTGCAACAATTCTCTCGCTGACATAGCCGAGATCACCGGGATCCGAGATCCCTGAACTGAACCCACAAATACAACCGGTTCTTCACTTTCCGGTTGGAAGACCACCATCTTCCTTTTACAATCAATGCACGCCGAATATTTATATAGGAAATCCATTCCTAAAATAATATCGAATTCGACTAAACTCATCTCTATCAGATCAACATTTAACTCTCTACTATCTATCCTGATCGGCATAGACCTAATCCACCTATTGGAGATAACCAATTCTCCGCCAGGTAACAGGGTTCCAAACCCTGATTCATATCTGTCACACGGTCTAACCAATTTACTAGAGATTCTAGCAGCCACACAAAAACAACCTTGACCCAAGCACTCACCCGGAGGATGCCTCTCACTAATGAGACACTCCAGTAGGAACAATGGGTCTCAACACTACCCTGACGATCGTCTTGATTCTGGTTCCCTCAGAACCTCTTGTTCTGCCTCGAGCCACCGGACGCAGTGGATGATTCCTCTTCTAGTCCATGGCCGAACCACTACCTCCCCTGCTGAAACCTGACGCAGGAGGGGTAGGAGCCCCGCCACATTCCGGAGTCCTAACTGATTCCACATACATCTAGGTGCGCCCTCAGCTCACCATGCTTTCTTCGCCATCTCAACTTAGATGGTCTTATCGTCGGTAGTGATCATAAGGTCATACTTGATCTTCACATTAAGTCCATCGAGATATTTTCTTTCTTACTGAAATCGGTTGGCGCAAATCCCGAGGCTAACCTCACCAACCGGCTGAACTGAGTAATATATTCCGTCATGCTCATATTCTCTCGCTGGGTCAGGTGGGCGAACTCTTTCCTCTTGGCGCTTCTGACCGCCTCGTTATAACATTTAACGCTGAAGAGTTCCTAAAACCTTTCCCAGGTCATAGTGATAACGTCATGGATCTGAGACACTATGTCCCACCAGACCAGAGCGTCTTCTTAAAACTGAAAAGTGGCACTCACCACTCTGTCGTTCCCGGTGACACCCATAAAGTTCAGAATCTTGGTGATCACCGTCAGCCACTGCTCGGCTTTCATCACGTCCGGACCTCCCAGGAAAACCGGAGGTGCTTGCTTCCGGAACCGCTCATACAGAGGTTCCAATCTATGGGCCGCCACCACTATCTCGGCACAGGCGGCGGGGCAGGTGCCACTGGAACTACGGGCACTGGAACTGCAGGAGCACCCTGCTGTCTCAACCTCTGAATCTCGAGGTCTTGTTCTTCTATCCGGGCTTGCATTTCCGCAAACCGAACTTCCCAATTCTGGGCTTCCTGATTGACTTGGGCAGCCTGCGGCGAGTTAACATCGCTCCAACCGCGAACTCTGCCCCTGGGACCTCTACCTCGGCCCAAAACACTTGAGGGGAACTGAGCTCCTCGACCTTGATCTGACCCGACTGAGATGCCCTGACTCCTAATATTTCGTCTGGCGTCCATCTAGTCTGAACCGCCTCGAAATCCCGAGTTGGCACTTCAGGTCACGATCATCGAGAGCTTACTAATGCCGCTTAATTTGGAAATAAAAAAAAACGAAACATGCGCCTATTCTACTATCAGGCTACTAACATGCTTCCTAACAGGCTTTTCTTTTTCATAACTGAATAAAATAAACTACTAAAGCAATAAAGGCTTACTGAACCGTGAACCGAGCTAACTGCTGATGATGATTGTACATGTCGTGACGATCTTCGGAAGACAACCTGGCGGCTCTGATACCAAATTGTAACACCCTAACTACTTTAGGCGTATTACGTGATTTTTAAACATACTGTGCAGCTCGTTGCTAATCAACGAGGTTTATGGAAAAACATGATTAATTAAAATTTTGCTTTTTAATTAAACTTATAAACCATATTACAAAAGACTCGGGATCCCGATTATAAAATCATTTACAAAAAGTTTCAACTGTTTAACCATTACATAAAAATAAAAGTCGTCTAACGACCAATTACAAAAATTCAGCCTTCTTTGTCCCGAGGATCGTACGCTCCAGGCCTAACCGCCCCGACATGTACAATCTCATAAGCTCGCTCACGGTCCATCAGCTATAGCCTTGCCTTTACCTACACATAAACGTAGATCTGTGAGTCGACAGACTCAGTAAGAAAAGCATAAAAATACTCATACATAATACTAACTGCCGTGTCCAACACGATACTGAGTCCCGCTACTGCCATGTCCAACATGGTACTGAGCCACTACTGCCATGTCCAACATGGTACTGAGTTACGAACGTTCATAGGGACGGTACTATTGACACGTAACAACTGATCGGTCGAACCGGTCATACTCCGCCGTCGGTCATACTCCAGCCTGTACCGACGTGTTACAGTATCCTCCTGATCGGTCGAACCGGTCATACTCCGTGCTTGGTCATACTCCGGCTGCATGCAGAACGGGATATGTCAATAGCACGGAACCACCAACCAAGTGTCGGCTGATCGGTCAAGCCGGTCATACTCAGGATCTTTGGTCATACTCCGGCCCTGTCTGCAGAGCGTGACGGGGGTTGGATGGTTCGAAGCCAACATACAACTCATGTAATCTAATAGGCTTCCTACATGCTCGCTAAACATGTAATCTACATATGCATACTGTTATACTAATCTTACCTGGATTCCGAATTCAGGTGTGCCGGTCAACCTGAGTGGAACTTAGCTGAGCGGCGGATTACAGGCTCCTAAACCGTAAAAATCACAACACCGATAAGTGACACGCTAAATCACAACGGGGACAAAGGTTTTAAAACCAAACTTAACCTACTGCAACTTAATACTAAAATACCCCCAAACTAGCAGAGAACAAACAGTCTGAAAACCCGAAACTAGCACGAAACGGCAAGTTGAGAAAAACCGGTTTCTCACCCTACTGCAAAATCCGGGTAACCGGTTTTACATGCAGTGTAAAACCGGTTAGCCGGTTTTACCCAGAAAAACCTCAAAAATCATTTCACCAACCAAAACGTTTCCAAACTCAACCAAACTTTCCAGACCTGCTAATTAGACCCTAATAAACATTTTCCAAGTGATAAAACAAAGCTTCAAGCACAGAATCAAAATTTGCCATTAAAGCTCAAGCTTTGAGTTCTAAACTCAAACTTGAGCAAAACCACCTAGCATGCATTCAAACCCACTCAAATCTACTAAAACATACATAAAATCACCTCTGAAAACTAATCAAAACAATAGCAACATCTCAGTAACAGATTCACAACATATCTTCAAAAATCACATTTTTGCATATAAAAAGCTATGGCTTGTTCAACCTAATAATCATGCATCAAAACAACTTTAAATAACCCTAATCTAACAAGCTTAAATCTCTGAATTTAACCTCAATTTACAGCAGCAAGAACACATTAAAATCAAGCATGCATCATCACCTTTTCACACATTTTTTTCTAAAATTATAAAAAGAGAAGTTTAGAAACTTTACCAAGGATGAAGAACACTTAGAATGCAAGAGAAATAGCTTGAAATCAGAATTTTCCAGCCCTTGGAACACCCTCCAGCCGAAAGAGAAAGAGAGGAAAAGAGAGAGAGTTTTTGCAATTTTTTTCTATTTTCTAAACTTATGATTTTGAGTGAAAAGGAAATAAATAAAGAGAAGGCTTTAACTAAAAATCTATTTCAGCCAAATAATAAAATAATAACATTTATTTCTCAATTTAATTAAGTCACTAAAAGACAAAAGTCAATGGGGCAAAAAGACCATTTTGCCCCTCCACACTAAAATCACATAAAAATCACTAAAGGGGGTATTTTGGGAAATTCTAAATTCCCGGCCATTCCCGACATTCCCAATGTCTAATAAACCGTCCCAAACTCCTAACATACTAAGTTGTGATTTCTACTGAGCCAAACGCCGAGTTCCAAAATACCGGGCACCGGAAATGCAAAATGTGAAAACTACTGAATAACATAAACATGCATTTCTGAATTCCATAAATAACAGTACCATAAATTATTTAAATAGCTATAAATAATCTCATAATCCATCACAAACAACTGATAATTTCCAAATTAACTAAGCGGGCTTTACAATCATGTTGTATTGAGTGTTGTTTGATGATTGATTGGTGTTTGTGAATTTTCGTTAAAAATAATTGAATATCTGTTTCTTGAATTGTTTTTATTGGATATTATGGAAAAAATTAAGCAAGTTACTTTTTTACAGAACTCAATTTCGATTTAATTTGAATTAGTTATGATTTTTTGAAGATTCGAAAAAATTGGAGTTGTGCTGAAATTTTCCTGCGATCGCGAAAACTGTTCGTACACCTCACAATTTTTTCGTTTTTCTTCGATTTTTCATGCTTTTTCATGGAATTAACTTCCGATTTTTTGTGTAGTTCTGTATTTATACTATTACTATTCCTAATTCAATTCTAATTATCATTATGAATTAATTTAATATTTTTTAAATTTAATTCAAGATATTAGTGTAATTTGAATTTAAAAATAGTTAGTATCTATCTTATTTGCTTAATAATCTATCTTATTATTAAATTTAATTATATCTTATCTTATTTTTAAATTTAAGGTCAGATTTTGGATATTTTAAATTAAATCTTTTTTTTAAAATAATTTGACCTTATTTAAATTTAAAATAAGATAACTATAATCATGTAATTTTAAAAAGGTGTAAGATATTTTGCTAACTTTTAAATTTTATTATTTTGTTTATTTAAATTACATTTAAAATCTGAAAAAGATATTAATTTATCTTTTTTAATTTTTTATTTAATTTTTATTTATGAAATAACATTTAATTTTTAAAAAGTAGTTAGCAAATTTTGAAATGATATTTAGGTTGGTTGAAACCTAATTTTTCAAAATTGTAGGTTTAATTTTAAATTTATTTTTTTTAATTTTCAAAATTTCTTTTATTTTATTTTAAATTTTCAAAAATAAATATTTTATTTATTTAATTAATTATTTCGAAATTATTTATTTATTTAAAATTAAATAAATCCTACATCCAACTATCCAGCTAACCTTGTTGCAGGAGTATGTGTTTTAGCTTGTTTGTAAGTTTTCAAAACCTATTATTACTTGATTGCAAATAGCCATGGTTACTTTTTGCCAGATCTAATGATCTGATGGCTCCCTTGGTCAAGTAAATAATTTGTAACAGGTATATTTACAATCTTCTTTCATCTGTGTATGACCTAGCAACATGATAGGACCCATCCAATGTGTGCCTGTGTGAGCCTATGTGTTTAATTTTATTATAGATGCATATAGGTTGTTGTTGCTAAAATAAATTATCATAGTTCTTGATAGAATTTATTTAGGCCCATTTAGTTTTTGGGCCTATTCAATTAATAACAGTTGTTCTTATTAAGGTTAAATTCCTCTCTTTTGGGCCTTGTGTGAGAGTTGGGAGCCATAGTAGTGGGTACGACATACTGAACCCAGCACCCCCTCACATGAACCACCCCAATTGTGAAGGCCCATTTGCCTGATTTGAATAACTGTACTAGGTTAATTAAACTAGTTTAACCTAATAAAATTGATTAGCAACATAATTAATTTCATTTATTTTGAAATTAATTTAAGAAAATTATAGTTTAAAGAATTTTTTATTCTAAGCTAAACTATATGTATTTTCTTGTATTTAATTAAATATAGAATTATAACCATCTAGATTCTTTCTGGAGCTTAATTCAAATTTTTCATTAAATATTCCTATTTAAGTTGATATTAGTTACCTACAACTAACCAACTTAAATCTGAATATCTTTTGAATTTCAAATTTCAAAATTAAGTTGAGGAATTTTAGGCATTGGTTATTAAGATTCTTTAGATATTTTTTAAGTTAATATCTTTTCGAATATTAACTTAAAATGGAATATTTTAGATATTTTTTTTAGGTTAATATCTTTTCGAATATTAACTTAAAATGAAATATTTTTAAATTAAGTGGTTACAACTTAATTTCTGATATTTAATTACATTTAAATTTGAAAATATTTAAGTTCTAGATTTTTTCTAATACAACTTAAATTAGATATTTTTTCAAATTTTGTGGAAAAGATACTTAGTCAAATAAGATATTTTCTAGATAGTTATTTCTAGACTACTTATTATTTCTAATATTAAATAGAAAAATATTATACATTGTGAAATTAATTATTTAAATAATTAATTTTGGTACAATTTATTTTAAGTATATTTTTTCCTAGTATTAAACTAGAGATTAATAATTAAGCCTTCTCTACACTTAATTATTTATTTCTTGAATTTAATACATTTAATTAATTTGGAAATTAAATATTTTTCATGACACTTAATTAAATAGAAAATTATTTTTAGTTGAAATTTATTTTTCTACTAAATTTAAATAATTTTCAAATATATTTTTTCTTTATTTTATTAATCAAATTTCGAAATTGCATTTCTTAAATGCTGGAATTTCGAATTTTATTTTAAAAATAGATTAAAGTTGTAAATTATTTATTTTAATTTTGGACCAACTTAAATATATGATTTTTTTCATTTAATGATTAATTAAAATAAATGAAGTAAAATATATTTTTCTTATTTTATTAATCGATTTTCAAAATTGCATTTCTTAAATGCTGGAATTTCGAATTTTATCTTGAAAAATAGATTAAGTTGTAAATTAATTATTTATTTTAATTAATTTTTGGACCAACTTAAATCAATGATTTTTTTTTCATTTATTGATTAATTTAAAATAAATTGAATTAAAGTATATTATTCGAAATTGAATTAATTAGTAAAAGGAAAATCTAGATAGGTGATATTTTTTACTTGAAGTATTTTTCTAGTGTATTTAACTAAATAGAAAATTAATATTTAAGTTGATTTTCATCATCATACTAAAATATTTGGAATTTTTCTTATATATTTAATTAAATAGGAAAATTATATTTTTTGTTGTAAATTAATTTTATTAATTAATTTTCGGCCAACATTAAATTAGAATAATTTTTCCAGGATTAATTTTTTTATTTTAACATGCATTTTTGAAAATTGTATCCTTGAATACTTTAATTTTTCGAAATGCAATATATATTTATAGAAAATTAAATTTGAGTTGTAGATTAATTTAAATTAATTTTGTAACAACTTAAATTGAATATTTTTCTAAATATTTATTGGAAATTATTACTAAGATGGAAATAATTCATGTTATTTTCATATCCATCTAAGTAAAATTTATAAATATTAAATTAAAATTTATATTTAGAATTTTTCATTCTAAATTGGAAATTTTAATTAAATAAATATATATTTAAAATAAATAGAATAAATAAAGAGAATCAAAGAAAATACAACTCACTTTAAATAATGAGATTTATTATTATTAAGATATTCGATCTCCATTGTGGGTTTTACACCGCGTTTGTTTTAGTGAGTAATCCTCCCTAATGGAGGAACGTTCATTAGCAATTTCGCACCGTTTAACCTCGCATGATAAGTAGTTTGTAAGTGTTTTGTATGGTATGGATCACCCTAATGGTGGCGACCATACTTGACTTGCAAATTATGAAACAATGGTGGAAGCTCATGAGATAGAATTGCCTTGACTCTCGCCTAAACGGGACAACGCTGAATTCCAATCTTGATCGAATAAAAGGTTGCTAGAATGTTTAACATTTTAGATGAGCTGACAACTCTATTCAATGGATGGTAGCTTTGACTCTCGCCTAAACGGGACACTGATATCAGTTTGTTAAAAACCTTGGAAATTATTTAGGATTGTATGTTTTAGTATTTTCACTTGTCATTCCTACTTGCTATATGCTTATAATTTCTGAATTGTGTATGAATTTATATTGAACCATGTTATTTTCTGTTATTAAGTTGTAGTTTAATTTCGAATCTTCATTGTTGGTCTAACTTGGCTTGTTTATCTAATGAGATAAATCCCTAGTGGATTTTCACCATTAGACATACATAATAGTGTTAGATCTCGAAACATAAATATTGTATATGCGACATCTAGCTGTTCATCAATTGATGACACCTTAGACTAGTATTTTTACGATATGAAACAAGAAGATTGTATAAATAAAATTACTTCGACATTTGCTAATCGAAGCATCGTTGGATTCTTATTTATAAACGAAATTATCCTAATTCCTCTTAGCTTATTCATTTCAAAAAGCTCAATAACATATCATTGGATGAATGGTCTATAAATCATTTCATGTCATTCTATATTTTCTCTTAAGAAATTAAATGACGCATATTGTAAAGTCCTTTTTTGGCAAGTTAGTTGACAAAATAATTTTTCTATTTATGGTAAGATTGCTATGCATTCATATTCGATTTCTTGCCTTATAAATTCAGACTGTAGTTGCTCTTTTCCTTGTTTGGAAAGTTGCACTTTCAGCTGAACTTTCCTTTGTTGAAAACTTCTCAAAATGGTGAGAACAAAGAACCTAGGGCATCCCAAAAAGGAAAATGGTGGAATCCAAACAAGCCCCCTCAAATGCTCTTCTTGCTGCTCCAATCGTCTTGCTGCCATGGAGGAGGTTCAGAAAGAGATGTCCAAGCAGTTGTCCTCATTGATCAAGCTTTATGGGGCATAAGTTTTCTTTCTTTTTGTTTTTGTTGGACATATTTCTATATTTTTATTTCTTTTTGTCTTTGGCCCTTATAGATAAACAAAAAGGGGGAGTAATTGTATACTCAACTGTCTAGGGGGAGTTGAGGTTTGTGTTTGTGTTCGTCTTTGGTCAAAGTTAGCTTTTTATTTTGGTTTAATGTTGTGCTTCTCAGGGGGAGTTTTTATGTTTGTTTCGCTAACTTTGTTTTGTAGGTGTTTGTTAATTAATAATATTTTGATTATCTAAAGTGCCAAAGGGGGAGATTGTTAGGTCCTTTTTTGGCAATTTAGTTGTCAAAATATAATTTAATTAATGTGCATTTTATTGAGTATTCAATTTGTTTTTATCAACTCTAGACCCTTTTTCCAAGGGGAGTTGTGGTTGGTTAGTACTTGTGAACATATCTTTTAAAGTTAGCATGTTTTTGGTTTCTTTGTGATATTCGATTGTGTTAATCAGGGGGAGTAGTATCTTTTGCTCTTGCTAACTTTGCCTTGCAGGTACTTTATGTTAAAAATTATTTTGTTCATCTAAAGTGCCAAAGGGGGAGATTGTAAAGTCCTTTTTTGGCAAGTTAGTTGACAAAATAATTTTTCTATTTATGGTAAGATTGCTATGCATTCATATTCGATTTCTTGCCTTATAAATTCGGATTGTAGTTGCTCTTTTCCTTGTTTGGAAAGTTGCACTTTCAGCTGAACTTTCCTTTGTTGAAAACTTCTCAAAAGAGAAGGAATTCTCTTTTGGAAAGTTGTTTTTTTTAGGGAAACTTTGATTATTGCCTTTTCCCTATTAATTTCGATTGTATCTTGATACAATCAGAATATCTAATCTGTTTTTGGCAGGAATCAAGCATTGATAGAGGATCGGACCCGATTTTAGCAAGTTTCCCGTTTCTGGTCAGATCTGCTGCGTCAGCATCCGAATCTGATGTAGCAGATCGTGTTTTCTTAGGAAAGTTTTTATACTGCTGCTAATTCGAACTTGTGGTTGCCTCTTTGGTTTCTATGGTCTATAAATAGAGCCTAGAGAGCAACCATTCGAATTACCTCTTCCATTATTCATTTTTTTTTCATTTATCTTTTGAGAGAAGAGAGTCTTTCTTTGTTTTGTGAGAGCCTAGTTGTTCATCTAGGTTCTAGTTGTTCTATTTCTGTTCTTACTCTATCCTAGAGGTTTTGAAGAACTACTTGACTGAACAAGAGATTGGTCTTCGGGAGAAGACTTGATAAAGCCTTACTTCGGGAGGAAGTAAGCACTTGGTCTTCGGGAGAAGACTTGTTGAAGCCTTACTTCGGGAGGAAGTAAGCACTCACACTTCAAAGACGAAGGGAGTTCGGGCTTGAAGGTGTTTCAAGAAGTCAGATTCATAAAGTGGATTACAAAGGATTGCGGCAATACTTTAGAGGGAGTCTAAACTTGTTTAAGTCAATTGTCTCTGTAATTTTGATACTTTATTAATTGATTTCATTCTCTGGGCGTGGCCCCGTGGACTAGGAGTGTTCGTGAGAACACTGATACCACGTATAAATCTCTTGTGTCAAGTTATTTATTTTTCTGCAAATATTTTATATTCTGCCTGTTCAGTTTTGCTGTAGCAGAATTACTTTCTGCTGCTGCAAACGCTTACAGTTTTTATATTTTCTTATATACAACTGACATTTGCAAAAACACGGTTTTTCAATTGGTATCAGAGCGGGACACTAAACTCTTAGTGTGGTCCTATAACGTTTTTGTGTTAAAATGTCATTTTTTGCAGAAGGAAGTTCTATTTCTAGACCACCGTTGCTTAAAGACTCTAACTATCCTTATTGGAAAGTTAGAATGAGAGCCTTCATCAAATCTCAAGATGAGAAAGCTTGGAGAATGGTTCTTTCAGGTTGGTCTCTTCCAGTTGAGACAGATTCTTCAGGTAATACTACTATAAAATCTGAACTGGAATGGTCTATTGAAGATGATAAACTTTCTGCCTACAATAGCAAAGCCTTGCATGCTATCTTTAATGGTGTAGGTGAGGGTTACATTAAACTTATATCATCTTGTGTCTCTGCTAAGGAAGCTTGGGAGATCTTTCAAACTCAGTTTGAAGGAACTTCTGATGTGAAAAGATCTAGATTTATCATGCTTCAAACTAAATTTGATGAGCTTAGAATGTCTGATAATGAAACTTTAACTGAATTTTATGAAAAATTATCTGACATTGCTAATGAATATTTTGCTCTTGGAGAAAAGCTTGATGATTCTGTTCTTGTGAGAAAAATTGTTAGAGTACTTCCAGAAAGGTTTGATACTAAACTTTTGGCAATGGAGGAAGCTAACGATTTTAGCACTATGAAGGTGGAAGAATTGATGAGTTCCTTACGTACTTTTGAATTAAATCAACAGATTAAACAAAAGGACAAACCCAAATCCATTGCTGATAAAGGTAAAAGTATTGCTTTGAAAGTTGCTGATAATGAAAATTCTGATAGTGAATGTGATGATGAGATTGCTTTATTAACTAAGAATTTTCAGAAATATATGAAAAAGATGGGAAATAAAAAGAATATTTCGAAAGGTTCAAAAGGTAATACTTTTATTAAACCATCTGTTTCTAACAAAAAGGGAATTCAGTGCAGGGAATGTGAAGGTTTTGGGCATATTCAAGCTGAGTGTGCAAACACTTTGAAAAAGAATAAGAAAAGTTTCAATGTCACTTGGAGTGATGATGAAACCGAAAGTGATGAAGATAATTCTGAAAATGTTGCCCTAACCTCTGTTATGTCTAATGTGTTGTGTGATTCACAGGTGAAAGCTAGATTGGTATGTCTGAATAATACCACCAAACAAGAGGAATCAGATTCAGATGAGTCTGAAATCTGTGAAGAGTCTCTTGCTGAATCATACAAAGTCATGTATGAAAATGGATTCAGGTTGCTTCTGAAAATAGAGAGTTGAATAAATTGAATAAAAAATTGTCTCATCAGATTGAAATGTGTGGTTTGAAAATAAAAGAGTATGAGACAAGTTTTTGTGATAAAAATGAAAAAATCACTCTCTTAAAGAAGGAACTTGAAAATTTTAAGAAAAATGTTCAAATGCTTAACCCTGGATCTTCTATTTTTGAAAAAGCTCAGAATGCAGGTCAAAGAGGGTTCGCAGGCCTTGGTTCAAGTGGAATGGAAAGTTCTGGAGTCACGAAGTTTGTAAAATCTAGTGTTCCAACGAATCACTCTGAGGCTACAAAGTCTGCTGTAACAATTTCACAGCCTGTTACAGCAAGAGCAGTTTCTGATGCTGCAAAATCTCCAGGATTATCGAAAAGAGTAAGATCTCAGGTAAAAAGATTTGTTCCCACTTGTCATTTTTGTGGTAGAAAAGGACATATCAGACCTAAATGTTTCATGTTGAAAAATCTGTTTAAAAGAAATTATTTTGATAATTTGGAAAAATCTCAAAAGAAACATAAAAGTTTGAAACAAATATGGGTGAAAAAGAATTGTCTAGCTGGTTTTTCTAATAAAACTGCTGCATCTCAAATGTGGTATTTTGACAGTGGTTGCTCTAGACATATGACAGGTGACAAGGACTTTTTGACTAACATTCGGCCTATGCAATGTGGAGAAGTTGTTGGAATTTATTTTACCAGGATCTTAGATCTACTCACAAGTATGTTTATTAACATCCTAAATATGAACTTTCTAAAACGATAAAATAAACACATATAAAGTTTAAGAAACCTTACATTGGGTGCAGCGGAATAATATGACTCCTTCCGTTCAGATATCTAGCCCTTGATTCCTTTCTGTAGCAGAGCATTATCAATATCTGAACCTGGATCTCTTTCTCTGAATCTTTGATGCTGAAACTCCTTTGCTGATGATCTTTCTTCACGATCTTCCTCACTATGATTGAGGTATCACTTGATGTGTGTGGGCACTACTCTAATCACTAAGAGAGGTTCGAAATATTGAGGAAGAAAAGAGAGAGAGAGTGGCGGCTAGAGAAGAGAGTGGAGGCTCAGGTTTTTCTGATTCAGAAAGTGTAATTTTCCTGAAGCCTTCACTATCTATTTATAGCATTCCACTAGGGTTTGATTTGAATTATATGGCATTAAAATAATGAAAAAATCATTTAAAAAAGATGACATAAGTGGCGGAAATTCTAGGATAGGTGGACTGGGCCTTGATTTTTGCAATTTTGCAATTTTACCACTTTTGTATCTGTTTTTCTCAAAAATGCCAATTTCCTAATTCAATCATTTAAATGTCAATTCTAACTATTTAATAACTATAAATAATTATTAAATAATATTGTCATTTATCATATTTATTAATTGCACCATACAAAGTATCATAATTAACAAATATGCCCCTGTTAACTCTTTCTTTACAATTTCGCCCTTACTTAGTGAAAATTTCACAAATAGACATAGTCTAATTCGTGAATTATAATTGATTAATCAAAACCAATTACATGAGTCTTACAAGCAATATTATCTCAACTAATGTGGGGGGACCATGGGTCTATATAACCGAGCTTCCAATAAGTAGATCAAGAATTTAGCACTAAAATTCACTAACTTATTAATTCTTCGTTGAATCCACGCATAGAACTCAGAATTGCACTCTCAGTATATAGAATGCTCTATATGTTCCACCATATAGACACATCATTAGTTATCCATTGTTATAATCCTAATGTGATCAATGATCCTCTATATGAATGATCTACACTGTAAAGGGATTAAATTACCGTTACACCCTACAATGTATTTATTCCTTAAAACACTTGACCCCGTATAAATGATATTTCAGCTAGTGTGAAATGAGTACTCCACCATTTATGTTCGTTTGGTCAAGCTCGAAGGAGATCATCCTTTGCTTACTATTCGCCAGATAGAAGCTATAGATTCCATGTTTATGATAGCGCTCCCACTCAATTGCACTACCGTGTTCCCAAAATGTACGTATCACCCTGACCTAAAAGTAGGCTTAACTAACAAATCAAAGAACACGAATAGCCTTTCAAGATTGAGCCTAATCATATCAGGATTAAGATCATTTGATCTAGGATCAACTAGGCGATATTGACTTGAATAGATATTACGGTAAGTTTAATAAATCTAAGTCAAAGTTCAATATCGGTCCCTTCCGATGCATACTCCATGCATCCAACCTGAGCTTTACTTTAACCAATGTTCTGGAAAGAACATAGTATTTCTCCAAATACAAGTAAACTCTGTTGTAGATTATCATATCAGTAAAACCCTGTGTCTGATAAATCTAGGAAACTTTATTCACATAGTCATGTTTACTTTCCAATGTGTTGACGGCACAATAAACAGGATCAAGTATGTGAAAAGGGTTTCAGATGAATTTATACATTATGTACATATAATCATGAAATAAATCATGTGAACCATGCAACATTAAATGTTATTTCTGATCTATATTAATAAGTAAATCCGATTATATTGAAATGAGTTTTATTTAGGGCATAAAACCCAACAAACTCCCACTTGCACTAATATAAAACAAAAAGTGCGTTTCAAATAATCTCAACACCTTGATATACAAATCAAGTGTAGTGGTAGTAAACTCCTCGTAACAGGATCTGAAAGTTTGAATTAACCACAACCTTTTCTCCACTATTACTCTTCCTTTAATCACAAAATCATTGATAATGTGAAATTCCTCTCTATATGTCTACTCTCTTGGGATACTGGATTCTATACCTTTGGCAACTACTTTTGGTTAATCAGGAAATTAACACTAGTAGTTTAAGGCAATTTGGAATGGTGCCAAAGATGTATAGAACTTTCCTTAGACTGAATAAGTAACTTTCCTGCAGCTTTAACATTCAGTTTCTCTCTGGTAGACCTAGAGACTTCAGATAGGTTTTTACACTTCTCCAAAATCACTATTCCACCCCCAGAGTAACCACCATCTTATCAGAAAGATTTACTAGCACATAGGCAAATTTCGAAATCTGATATGGTGTAGTCTAAGAGTTTTAAACACACCCTTATAGACTAACATATAGTTCCTCTTCTTTATCTTAAGATTTACTTGATTGTCTTCCAATGTTCTTCTCCTGGATTAATCTGATACCTACTCATTACTCCCACTCAACAGCAAGTGTCTGGTCTAAGGCATACAAAAGCATATCTAAGACCTCTCACTGTTGATATAAGAAATTTTTCCATGGCTTTATCTTTTCTGGAATAGTTGAGACTTTTCCTTAGATAAATAAAATCTATACCTAAGAAGTTGTGAAGCTTCTATAGATTGCCATTAGAAAGAAAATGCTTCAGCATCTTACTAAAGTAAGTTGCTTGCATTAGAGTAAGTAATTACCAGGTATACCACAAGCCATAGGTTTAGATAAACTCAAATCTATAATACTAGGAACAGGAAGTTTTGTTAAGTCCATTGAATGGACTTATAAACGAAAATTTCCTTTTATGTCCTTGTAATAGAAAACTTTAGGTTACTCCATGTGAATGGATTAAACCATAGTTCTATTGGCTTTCTTCTTAGTTTCTTATCTTGACAATCCATTACTTGTTTAAACTCACAATGGATTTTAATCACTTGTGTCTCCCAAGTCATAAGAAGGTGAGTTCCTAGAAACTCTCCCACTACGACAAGGTACCGTGAATTATGTCTAAGAAAACTAAATGGTATTGATCTCTTCGGTTGTGACAAGACAACAGAGGCAGTGGGATCATCATATGTTATATAAGATGATAGAACACTTTTGGAATCAAGAATAAATATCTCCTTTATTTGCTACTTGTTTTTCAGACTTAGTCATTTTTTAGAAAAGTAGTATTTGTTTGAACAAACACTTTCTTATCTATTGACAATGGGATGGTCCATCCCTAATCACTTAGAATAGCTAAGAAACCATGGTTAACAGTTCTAGCTTTTCTTAAGATTTTGATTAGGTCATCCATGAATCTAGTAATGATTTACATTAAGTATACAACCATTACATCATTCGAAATTGTATTACCATAGAAGGATTTAGGCAACGACTAGTAACTAATCATCAATATGCAACTCGAAATTTACGGGGAGGTAAGTTTGGATATAATTCAAAAATCAATGTAATGATCTTTGAACCGCATATCTACTAACTATTTCTCCACCACTTTATCGATTCGCAAGATCTTTAACCACATACCTTAATGGTGTTTAACCATTGCTAGAAATTAATGAAATTTTTCAAACATTTCAAATTTCTTTGCATAAGGTATAATCTAGAGTTATCGTTTTAAGAATACAACGAAAAACTCATATCCACCCCTGAATGTACATCCATCTGCGAATGAGATGAACTACTTTCAGTGGATATAGGCATATTAACTCTTTGCAGAGATTGATCTTGTCAAAACCACTATGAACAAGATACAAATGCCATAGATTAAGAAAATGTGGTAGTGTCTATGATGACATAGGTTTAGTTACATCAAAGAGTTCTTAGAATACTTCAAGTGGATCCACGGTCACAGAATACCTAACTCACATTCCATACGAGTTTTTAATCCATTAATAAAAGATGGATATTAAACACTTGAGAAAGTGTAACCGTATTGTATTACGGAATTAGAAATTTAAGAAAATTTCTATTTGGAATCTAAAATTAAAGTCAAAGACTTAAATTCAACCAAATTTAATGAGTAATTCTTTCTTGGACCACCACTACTAATACAAACTCTAAGTCAGATTTGCCCATTACAAGTAGGAGATTTCTAAGATTGAGGATTTATATCAATTGGGAATAGAATTTCGGGGTTATAATCATATGCGTCATTTAATTTCTTAAGAGAAAATATAATGACATGAAATGATTTATAGACCATTCATCCAATGATATATTTGAAAGCTAATTCGAAATGAATAAGCTAAGAGGAATTAGGATAATTTCGTTTAAAATAAGAATCCAACGATGCTTCGATTAGCGAAAGTCAAAGTAATCTTATTTATATAATCTTCTTGTTTTATATCGTAAAAATACTAGTCTAAGGTGTCATCAATTGATGAACAGCTAGATGTCGCATATACAATATTTATCTTTCGAGATCTAACACTATTATGTATGTCTAATGGTGAAAATCCACTAGGGATTTATCTCATTAGATAAACAAGCCAAGTTAGACCAACAATGAAGATTCGAAATTAAACTACAACTTAATAACAGAAAATAACATGGTTCAATATAAATTCATACACAATTCAGAAATTATAAACATATAGTAAGTAGGAATGACAAGTGAAAATACTAAAACTTACAATCCTAAATAATTTCCAAGGTTTTCAACAAACTGATATCAGTGTCCCGTTTAGGCGAGAGTCAAAGCTACCATTCATTGAATAGAGTTGTCAGCTCGTCTAAAATGTTAAACATTCTAGCAACCTTTTATTCGATCAAGATTGGAATTCAGCGTTGTCCCGTTTAGGCGAGAGTCAAGGCAATTCTATCTTATGAGCTTCCACCATTGTTTCATAATTTTCAAGTCAAGTATGGTCGCCACCATTAGGGTGATCCTTACCATACAAAACACTTACAAACTACTTATCATGCGAGGTTAAACGGTGCGAAATTGCTAATGAACGTTCCTCCATTAGGGAGGATTACTCACTAAAACAAACGCGGTGTAAAACCCACAATGGAGATCGAATGTCTCTTGATAATAAAGCTCATTATTTAAAAAGAGTTGTATTTTCTTTTATTCTCTTTATTTATTCTATTTATTTTAAATATATATTTATTTATTTAAAATTTCCAATTTAGAATGAAAAATTCTAAATATAAATTTTAATTTAATATTTATAAATTTTACTTAGATGGATATGAAAATAACATGAATTATTTCCATCTTAGTAATAATTTCCAATAAATATTTAGAAAAAAATATTTAAGTTGTTACAAAATTAATTTAAATTAATTTACAACTCAAATTTAATTTTCTATAAATATATATTGCATTTCGAAAAATTAAAGTATATAAGAATACAATTTTCGAAAAATGCATATTAAAATAAAAAATAAATCCTGGAAAAATTATTCTAATTTAATGTTGGCCCAAAATTAATTAATAAAATTAATTTACAACAAAAAATATAATTTTCCTATTTAATTAAATATATAAGAAAAATTACAAATATTTAAGTATGATGATGAAAATCAACTTAAATATTAATTTTCTATTTAATTAAATACACTAGAAAAATACTTCAAGCAAAAATATCACCTATCTAGATTTTCCTTTGACTAATTAATTCAATTTCTAATAATATACTTTAATTCAATTTATTTTAGATTAATCAATAAATGAAAAAAAAACATTGATTTAAGTTGATCCAAGAATTAATTAAAATAAATAATTAATTTACAACTTAATCTATTTTTCAAGATAAAATTCGAAATTCTAGCATTTAAGAAATGCAATTTCGAAAATTGATTAATAAAATAAAGAAAAAATATATTTTGAAAATTATTTAAATTTAGTTGAAAAATTAAAATTTCAACTAAAAATAATTTTCTATTTAATTAAATGTCATGAAAAAGAAATATTTAAGTATGATGATAAAAATCAACTTAGATATTTAATTTTCAAATTAATTAAATGTATTAAATTCAAGAAATAAATAATTAAGTGTAGAGAAGGCTTAATTATTAATTTCTAGTTTAATACTAGGAAAAATATACTTAAAATAAATTGTACCAAAATTAATTATATAAATAATTAATTTCACAATTTATAATATTTTCCTATTTAATATTAGAAATAATAAGTAGTCTAGAAATAACTATCTAGAAAATATCTTATTTGACTAAGTATCTTTTCCACAAAATTTGAAAAAATATCTAATTTAGGTTGTATTAGAAAAAATCTAGAACCTAAATATTTTTCAAATTTAAATTTAATTAAATATCAAAAATTAAGTTGTAACCACTTAATTTGAAAATATTCCATGTTAAGTTAATATTTGAAAAGATATTAACTTAAAAAATATCTAAAGAATCTTAATAACCAATGCCTAAAATTCCTCAACTTAATTTTGAAATTTGAAATTCAAAAGATATTCAGATTTAAGTTGGTTAGTTGAAGATAACTAAATATCAACTTAAATGGGAATATTTAATGAAAAATTTAAATTAAGTTCCAGAAAGAATCTAGATGGTTATAATTCTATATTTAATTAAATACAAGAAAATACATATAGTTTATCTTAGAATATAAAATTCCTTAAACTATATTTTTCTTAAATTAATTTCAAAATAAATGAAATTAATTATGTTGCTAATCAATTTTATTAGGTTAAACTAGTTTAATTAACCTAGTACAGTCATTCAAATCAGGCAAATGGGCCTTCACAATTGGGGTGGTTTGTGTGAGGGGGTGCTGGGTTCAGTATGTCGTACCCACTTCTATGGCTCCCAACTCTCACACAAGGCCCAAAAGAGAGGAATTTAACCTTAATAAGAACAACTGTTATTAATTGAATAAGCCCAATAACTAAATGGGCCTAAATAAATTCTATCAAGAACTATGATAATTTATTTTAGCAACAACAACCTATATGCATCTATAATGAAATTAAACACATAGGCTCACACAGGCACACTTTGGATGGGTCCTATCATGTTGCTAGGTTATACACAGATGAAAGAAGATTGTAAATATACCTGTTACAAATTATTATCTTGACCAAGGGAGCCATCAGATCATTAGATCTGGCAAAAAGTAACCATGGCTATTTGCAATCAAGTAATAATAGGTTTTGAAAACTTACAAACAAGCTAAAACACATACTCCTGCAACAGGGTTAGCTGGATAGTTGGATGTAGGATTTATTTAATTTTAAATAAATATTTAATTTCGAAATTAATTAATTAAATAAATAAATAAAAATTAAAAAAAATTTCGAAAATTTTTAAAAAAAAATTTAAAAAAAAATTCGAAATTTAAAAAAAATTAAAATTAAACCTACAATTTTTGAAAAATTAGGTTTCAACCAACCTAAATATCATTTCAAAAATTTGCTAACTACTTTTAAATTTTAAATGTTATTTTATAAATAAAAATTAAATAAAAAATTAGAAAAGATAAATAAATATCTTTTTCAAATTTTAAATTTAATTTAAATAAATAAAATAACAAAATTTAAAAAATTAGCAAAATATCTTATATCATTTAAAAATTACATAATTATAAATATCTTATTTTTAAATTTAAAATAAGATAAGATATAATCAAATTTTAAAATAAGATATATTTTTTAAGCAAAAGGATAAATACTAATTCTATTCGAATTCAAATTACACTAATATCTTGAATTAATTTAAAAAAAATTAAATTAATTCAAAATGATAATTAGAATTGAATTAGGAATAGTAATAGTATATATACAAAACCATACAAAAAATTGGAAGTTAATTCCATGAAAAAGTATGAAAAATTGAAGAAAAAGGAAAAAATCCGAAACTGTACGGACAGTTCTGCGATCGCAGGAAACTATCAGCACAGCCCCGATTTTGTTAAATCTTCAAAAAATCATAACTAATTCAAATAAAATCCAAATTGAGTTCTGTAAAAGGCTAACTTGCTTAATTTTTTCCATACTATCCAATAAAAATAATTCCAGAACCGAAATAACAATTATTTTTCACGAAAATTTCACAATCATCAATCAATCATCAAATAACACTCAATACAACATGATACCATCCAAAGAACATACAAACAATCGTTTTAAAGTCCAAATTACATGTAAGTAAATCAATTACCATGGCTCTGAGGCCAGTTGTTGGAATTTATTTTACCAGGATCTTAGATCTACTCACAAGTATGTTTATTAACATCCTAAATATGAACTTTCTAAAACGATAAAATAAACACATATAAAGTTTAAGAAACCTTACATTGGGTGCAGCGGAATAATATGACTCCTTCCGTTCAGATATCTAGCCCTTGATTCCTTTCTGTAGCAGAGCATTATCAATATCTGAACCTGGATCTCTTTCTCTGAATCTTTGATGCTGAAACTCCTTTGCTGATGATCTTTCTTCACGATCTTCCTCACTATGATTGAGGTATCACTTGATGTGTGTGGGCACTACTCTAATCACTAAGAGAGGTTCGAAATATTGAGGAAGAAAAGAGAGAGAGAGTGGCGGCTAGAGAAGAGAGTGGAGGCTCAGGTTTTTCTGATTCAGAAAGTGTAATTTTCCTGAAGCCTTCACTATCTATTTATAGCATTCCACTAGGGTTTGATTTGAATTATATGGCATTAAAATAATGAAAAAATCATTTAAAAAAGATGACATAAGTGGCCGGCCCTAGGATAGGTGGACTGGGCCTTGATTTTTGCAATTTTGCAATTTTACCACTTTTGTATCTGTTTTTCTCAAAAATGCCAATTTCCTAATTCAATCATTTAAATGTCAATTCTAACTATTTAATAACTATAAATAATTATTAAATAATATTGTCATTTATCATATTTATTAATTGCACCATACAAAGTATCATAATTAACAAATATGCCCCTGTTAACTCTTTCTTTACAATTTCGCCCTTACTTAGTGAAAATTTCACAAATAGACATAGTCTAATTCGTGAATTATAATTGATTAATCAAAACCAATTACATGAGTCTTACAAGCAATATTATCTCAACTAGTGGGGGGACCATGGGTCTATATAACCGAGCTTCCAATAAGTAGATCAAGAATTTAGCACTAAAATTCACTAACTTATTAATTCTTCGTTGAATCCACGCATAGAACTCAGAATTGCACTCTCAGTATATAGAATGCTCTATATGTTCCACCATATAGACACATCATTAGTTATCCATTGTTATAATCCTAATGTGATCAATGATCCTCTATATGAATGATCTACACTGTAAAGGGATTAAATTACCGTTACACCCTACAATGTATTTATTCCTTAAAACACTTGACCCCGTATAAATGATATTTCAGCTAGTGTGAAATGAGTACTCCACCATTTATGTTCGTTTGGTCAAGCTCGAAGGAGATCATCCTTTGCTTACTATTCGCCAGATAGAAGCTATAGATTCCATGTTTATGATAGCGCTCCCACTCAATTGCACTACCGTGTTCCCAAAATGTACGTATCACCCTGACCTAAAAGTAGGCTTAACTAACAAATCAAAGAACACGAATAGCCTTTCAAGATTGAGCCTAATCATATCAGGATTAAGATCATTTGATCTAGGATCAACTAGGCGATATTGACTTGAATAGATATTACGGTAAGTTTAATAAATCTAAGTCAAAGTTCAATATCGGTCCCTTCCGATGCATACTCCATGCATCCAACCTGAGCTTTACTTTAACCAATGTTCTGGAAAGAACATAGTATTTCTCCAAATACAAGTAAACTCTGTTGTAGATTATCATATCAGTAAAACCCTGTGTCTGATAAATCTAGGAAACTTTATTCACATAGTCATGTTTACTTTCCAATGTGTTGACGGCACAATAAACAGGATCAAGTATGTGAAAAGGGTTTCAGATGAATTTATACATTATGTACATATAATCATGAAATAAATCATGTGAACCATGCAACATTAAATGTTATTTCTGATCTATATTAATAAGTAAATCTGATTATATTGAAATGAGTTTTATTTAGGGCATAAAACCCAACAGAAGTCACTTTTGGTAATGGCCTATCTGGAAAAGTTGTTGGTATGGGAACTCTAAATTTTGAAGGGTTACCTAGACTGAAAAATGTGATGTTAGTTGAAGGACTGAGGGCTAATTTACTTAGCATCAGTCAAATTTGTGATCAAGGGTTTACTGTTTCTTTTGATAGTGATCATTGTTATGTTCTGAATGATGACAATGAATGTATCTTGCAAGGATTTCGATCCAATGATAACTGTTACACTCTAACCCCTGTGTTTACTTGTCATTCAGCTATCAACAACACCACAGATCTGTGGCATGCCAAGCTTGGGCATATTAATTTTAAAAACCTAAAAAAATTGTCAAATGCAGGTATTGTTCGAGGACTTCCCAAGCTTGGTAAGGAAAGTGAAGGTAAGTGTGAACCGTGTCAACTTGGGAAGCAATTAAAAATCACTCACAAGCCTGTGTCTGATATCAATACCTCAAAAGTATTGGAATTGCTTCACATGGATCTTATGGGTCCAATCCAAGTTGAAAGTTTGAATGGTAAACGATATATCTTTGTGTGTGTTGATGATTTCTCTCGTTTTACTTGGGTATATTTCTTAAGAGAAAAATCTGACACTTTTGATGCCTTTAAAACTCTTTGTCTGAGATTAAGAGTTGAGAAAGGTTGTAATATTGGGAAAATTGTTCGAATTCGAAGTGATCATGGTAAGGAGTTTGAAAATTCTGTGTATGATGATTTTTGCAAGTCTACAGGTATAACTCATGAATTTTCAGCTCCCAAAACTCCTCAACAAAATGGAGTTGTTGAGAGGAAGAATCGAACATTGCAGGAAATGGCAAGAGTGATGTTAAATAGCAAGAAGTTGACAAAGCGTTTATGGGCTGAAGCTATTAACACAGCTTGCTACATAATAAACAGAGTGTTTATTCGTCCAGGTACCTCAAAAACATCTTATGAAATCTGGAAAGGTAAGCGCCCCAATGTAAGTCATTTTCATGTTTTTGGATGTGTGTGTTATGTCTATAGAGATCGTGAGCATATTGGTAAATTTGAAGCTAAAAGTGATGTTGTTGTGTTTATTGGATATTCCTTAAACAGTATAGCTTATTGTGTTTATAACATGAGAATTCAAACTGTTTTGGAATCAGCTAATGTGGTTGTTGATGATTTTAAAGATTTTTCAGAGTTTTCCACAGAAGCCAAGATAGATAGTCTCATGGATGCTCCTCCAGAAGCAGCAAAAGCAGATCCTGATGCAGCTGAACCCATTTCGATGCCGCAAATGACGAATGCTCACTACGCAGGCGAGGCCCAGAGGAGAACCAGAACCGTCTATCTTGACTCATCCAAACATCATCACTGATTCTATTCAGAAAGAACCAAGCACCAGAGTCAAATTGAATCATCCAAAAGATCTCATTCTTGGAAATCCTGAAGAAAGCATGGTAACTCGCAGAAGGTATGTTAATTTAATCAGCTTTCCTTGTTTTGTTTCTCAATATGAACCGAAAAATGTGAAGGAAGCCATGACCTTTGAGGAATGGCTCAATGCAATGCAAGAGGAACTCAACCAATTTGTTCGCAACAAGGTATGGATTTTGGTCCAAAGACCAAAAGGTATAAATGTAATTGGAACAAAGTGGTTATTTAAAAATAAAAGTGATGAGTTCGGTACAATTGTGAGAAACAAGGCTCGTTTGGTGGCACAAGGGTACACACAGGTAGAAGGTATTGATTTTGATGAAACTTTTGCTCCTGTTGCAAGATTAGAATCAATTCGTTTACTTTTGTGTATTGCTTGTTTTTTGAATATTAAATTGTTTCAAATGGATGTGAAATCTGCCTTCCTAAATGGTACTTTGAATGAGGAAGTTTATGTTGAGCAACCAAAAGGATTCGAAGATCCTCAATTTCCAGACCATGTATACAAGCTTGAAAAAGCTTTATATGGTCTGAAACAAGCTCCTCGAGCTTGGTATGAAAGGTTGACTCAATTTTTACTTTCTCATGACTATCACAGAGGTAGCGTGGATAAAACTCGTTTCATCAAGCATATAAAATCTGATTTTATCATTGCTCAAATTTATGTTGATGATATAGTTTTTGGTTCTACATCTAACCATGAAGTGCAGGTATTTGTTGATCAAATTCAAAGTGAATTTGAAATGAGCATGGTTGGTGAGCTTAATTTCTTTTTGGGTCTTCAAGTGAGACAAATGGAAGGAGGTACATTTGTATCTCAAAGTAAGTATGCTAAGAACCTTGTTAAGAAATTTGGCCTTGAATCGGCTAAGCAGGTAAGTACTCCAATGAGCACCACACTGAAATTAACAAAAGATGAGAATGGAGTAAAGGTAGACACTACACTTTATCGTAGCATGATTGGAAGTCTTTTATATTTAACTACTAGTCGTCCTGATATTTGTTACAGTGTGGGAGTTTGTGCTAGATATCAAAGTAATCCTATGGAATCTCATGTATCAGCTGTAAAAAGGATTATTCGATATGTTAATAGTACTATTGATTATGGAATTTGGTACTCGAAAGATACTAATTCTAATCTTGCTTGTTTTAGTGATGCAGATTGGGCAGGCAATGCTGATGATCGAAAGAGCACAAGTGGAGGTTGTTTCTTTCTTGGGAATAATCTAGTATCTTGGCATAGCAAGAAACAAAATTCTATTTCTTTGTCCACTACCGAAGCTGAGTACATAGCTGCAGGCAGTTGTTGTACTCAACTGTTATGGTTGAAACAAATGTTGATTGATTATGGATTTGAATTGGGTGTTTTAACTATCTTTTGTGATAACACTAGTGCCATAAATATTTCCAAAAATCCTGTTCAACATTCTAGAACAAAGCACATTGATATAAGGCATCACTTTATCAGGGAACTTGTTGAAAATAAATCTTTGCAATTAGAATATGTTGATACTGAAAAACAATTAGCAGATATTTTCACAAAGGCCCTAGATTCAAGTCGCTTTGACTCCCTCAGAAAGTCTTTGGGAGTTTGCATTGTCTAAATCTCTCTTGTTCATATTTTTGTACAATATTGTTATGTGATTCTTCTCTAGCTTTTAATCTTCTTTCATTGTATTTTGACAAATCATGTTTATGCTTTTGGATTATAATTAGTTAGGATCTCATTCTTATCATACTTTGTGATGTTGTGTTAAAAGGTTCATGTTACTCTTTATTTGTGTCTAGGATTAACTAATGTACTTATACAGAGTTGAGCAATTTTTGTTTCAGACTTGTCAGGCCCCTTGCTGGAATAGAGCTACCCATACTGAGGTGTGAAAGCCATCTTTTGAGTAAGCTGGAACATTGTAATTAGCAACTATGATGAGGATGCACTACCATCGAAAAGGGCTACCTTCAGTATGGTGTGATAGCATCCAGTTGCGGGATCAAATTGAAAAAGGCGAAAATGAAAAATCTTGCCAAGGACAATGATCCTATTTTCACTGCACACACTTATGTCTGACAAGTGTGTTCAAATTTGTAAGTCTCCTCTACTAAATTAAATTGATAATCCTGGTTCACAATCTTTAGTAACATGCATATCTTTTTCCTCAACATCAATTAAGTATGATTTGCTCCTGAGATACTAATTAGTTATTTTCTTTAAAAGCATAACATGTATTTTATTTTGTCAATTTTCAATGATATTTGATTATATTGCTTGTTTAGAATTTCATATATGTATTGTACACATTGTATTTTATTTTCGGTTTCTTAAAAAAAATAATAATAAAAAATAAAAAAAAAAGGAGAGGGAGGCGTGTGACTTGATTCATGGGCTAAGGAAATTTTGTGCAAAAATGGTAAGTATCAACATTTATTCTTCCTTGATTTATTTTGATATGTTTCCATTTAAAGTTTAATCTTTTATATGGTAATGTGTCTTTAATCTTGAAAGATTGACTTATTTTTGGAAATATTGTTGGTAATTCTAGTTTCCTTTTATTTTTTTTTTAAAAAAGGGGAAAGAAGTTGCAAGGAGTGGGTAGTTTCCTTTTGTAGTCGTGGGCTGGGGGTTTCTCAAATATTTTGAAATTGGTTTCCTTTTTGCTCAACTCTCCCATGTTTATTTCAACCAATTTTTGTCATTTACTCTCACCACCTACCAGATTCTATTTCTTTGTCTCTCTTGCTTGTTTGCTGTTCATTGTCTCTTTCAGATCAAAATGGTGAGAACAAAGAACCTAGGGCATCCCAAAAAGGAAAATGGTGGAATCCAAACAAGCCCCCTCAAATGCTCTTCTTGCTGCTCCAATCGTCTTGCTGCCATGGAGGAGGTTCAGAAAGAGATGTCCAAGCAGTTGTCCTCATTGATCAAGCTTTATGGGGCATAAGTTTTCTTTCTTTTTGTTTTTGTTGGACATATTTCTATATTTTTATTTCTTTTTGTCTTCGCCCCTTATAGATAAACAAAAAGGGGGAGTAATTGTATACTCAACTGTCTAGGGGGAGTTGAGGTTTGTGTTTGTGTTCGTCTTTGGTCAAAGTTAGCTTTTTATTTTGGTTTAATGTTGTGCTTCTCAGGGGGAGTTTTTATGTTTGTTTCGCTAACTTTGTTTTGTAGGTGTTTGTTAATTAATAATATTTTGATCATCTAAAGTGCCAAAGGGGGAGATTGTAAAGTCCTTTTTTGGCAAGTTAGTTGACAAAATAATTTTTCTATTTATGGTAAGATTGCTATGCATTCATATTCGATTTCTTGCCTTATAAATTCGGATTGTAGTTGCTCTTTTCCTTGTTTGGAAAGTTGCACTTTCAGCTGAACTTTCCTTTGTTGAAAACTTCTCAAAAGAGAAGGAATTCTCTTTTGGAAAGTTGTTTTTTTTAGGGAAACTTTGATTATTGCCTTTTCCCTATTAATTTCGATTGTATCTTGATACAATCAGAATATCTAATCTGTTTTTGGCAGGAATCAAGCATTGATAGAGGATCGGACCCGATTTTAGCAAGTTTCCCGTTTTTGGTCAGATCTGCTGCGTCAACATCCGAATCTGATGTAGCAGATCGTGTTTTCTTAGGAAAGTTTTTATACTGCTGCTAATTCGAACTTGTGGTTGCCTCTTTGGTTTCTATGTGTTAGGTTTTATGCCCTAAATAAAACTCTTTACAATCTGATTAGTTATCAATATAAGAAATTTGAAGTGATTGATGTTTGCATGAATTTTACATGCTAATGGTTTAATATGTTTAATATGTTTATTACATTCATACACACAAAATCAGTTAAATCCAGATCATATGTTTATTCACAATTACAGTATCGTCAACACAGTGGAATGTGATTGTGATCATATGAATCAAAAGTTTTGGTCCCTGTTTCATCAGTGTTATTGGATTTACACTAATGTGATAATCAGCGATGATGTGTACTTACACTTGGAGTAAGTGTTATGTTCTTTCCAGGACATTAGCAAAGTATACTAGTTTCGAATGTATGGAGTATACATTGGACTGGACCGATATTGCAACTAAGTTAAGATATTACAAACTTACCGTTATACATATCTTTCCAAGTCAATATCAGTAGTTGATCTTAAGATTGAAAAGAATCTAAATCCTGATATGCTTGGGCTCAACTCAGGAGTGCTATTCATGTTCTTTGATTTATTAGTTAAGCCTACTTTTGGGTCAGGGTGATACGTATATTTTGGGAACATGATAGTATGATTGAGTGGGAGTGCTGAACATAAATATGGAATCTATAGCTTCTACGGGTGTATAGAAGTTAAGTGATGATTCCCTTCGAGCTTAGCAAATAGAAGTAAATGGATGAGCTCTTGTTTAACTGACTAATTATTAGATCATTAAACACCATTTACAGGTAGCTAAGTGTTTTAAGGGGCAAAATACATTGAGGGGTGAGAACGGTAAAGAAATCCCATCTCGATGTAAATCATCTATATAGAGGATCTTTAAATCACAATAAGATTATAACAATGGTTAAATGAGATAGTATATTGGTATCGTGAAACATACAATATGCTCTATATAAGTCTGAGAGTGCAATTCTAAGTTCTAAGAGTGGATTCAACGAAGAATTAATAAGTAGGAATTTACTTGGTAAATTTGGTTCACTTATTGGAAGCTCGGCATATAGATCCATGGTCCCCATTCTAGTTGAGAACATTCTCTTATAAGACTCATTAATTGATTCGTGATTGATCAATTATAATTCTAAAGTTAGACTATGTCTGATTTTATGAATTTTCACTATTCAGGGGTGAAATTGTAAGGAAAAGAGTTTTCTAGGTTTATTTATTTATTAATAGACTTTATATGTCTAATTAATAATTAAATTAAATGACAATATTATTTAATAATGTATTTTAATTATTAAATAATTAGTTTTGGCATTTAAAAGGTTAGAATTGGAAAATTGGCATTTTTGAGAAAATAGAGATAAAATTTGATAAAATTGCAAAATTAAGTGGGGCCCATTACAACACCTATGGCCGGCCACTTATAAGGCTTTTTCAAATTAATATTTTCATTTTTTTAATGCCAAATAATTCTAAACCTAAACCTAGTAAGTTGCCTATAAATAGAAAGTGATGGCTCATTCACAATACATGCTTTCATTAGCTTTCTGACAGAAATTTCTCTCTTCAGAAAAACTGAGCCTTCCCTCACTCTCTACCTTGGCCGAAACCTCTCTCCCTCTTTTCCTTCATCTTTTTCGTGACCCTAGTGAAAGAGTAAGTGCCCACACACAGTAAGCGTAACTCGATCATAGATTGGAAGGCGTGAAGGATCAAAGCTTGAAGAAGAAGGAGATTCGGGCTCAGATCTTGATTATACTCTGCTACAGAAAGGAATCAAGGGTTAGAGATCTGAGTGGAAGGAGACATTTATTCCGCTGCATCAATGTAAGGTTTTCTTAACTTTATATGTGTTTATTTTATCGTTTTAGAAAGTTCATATTTAGGATGTTAATAAACATACTTGTGAGTAGATCTAAGATCCTGGTAAAATAATTCCCAACAACTGGCCTCAGAGCCATGGTAATTGATTTACTTGCATGTAATTTGGACTTTAAAACGATTGTTTGTATGTTCTTTGGATGGTATTATGTTGTATTGAGTGTTATTTGATGATTGATTGATGATTATGAAATTTTCGTGAAAAATAATTGTTATTTCGGTTCTGGAATTATTTTTATTGGATAGTATGGAAAAAAATTAAGCAAGTTAGCCTTTTACAGAACTCAATTTGGATTTTATTTGAATTAGTTATGATTTTTGGAAGATTTGACAAAATCGGGGCTGTGCTGATAGTTTCCTGCGATCGCAGAGCTGTCCGTACAGTTTCGAATTTTTTCAATTTTCTTCAATTTTTCATACCTTTTCATGGAATTAACTTCCAATTTTTTGTATGGTTTTATATATATACTATTACTATTCCTAATTCAATTCTAATTATCATTTTGAATTAATTTAATTTTTTTTAATTTAATTCAAGATATTAGTGTAATTTGAATTTGAATAGAACTAGTATTTATCTTTTTGCTTAAAAATCTATCTTATTTTTAAATTTGATTATATTTTTTTTAAATTTAAGGTCAGATATTTTTTTGATATTTAAAATATCTTTTAAGATATTTATAATATCTTTTAAGATATTTAAAAATATCTTATCTTTTAAGATATTTATAATATCTTTTAAAGATATTTATAATATCTTTTAAGATATTTAAAAATATCTTATCTTTTAAGATATTTTAAAAATATCTTATCTATTAAGATTTTTTAAATCTTTTTAGATATTTTGACCTTATTTAAATTTAAAATAAGATATTTATAATCATGTAATTTTAAATAGATATAAGATATTTTGCTAACTTTTAAATTTTGTTATTTTATTTATTTAAATTAAATTTAAAAATCTGAAAAGATATTTTATTTATCTTTTCTAATTTTTTATTTAATTTTTATTTTTAAAATAACATTTAATTTTAAAAAGTAGTTAGCAAATTTTGAAATGATATTTAGGTTGGTTGAAACCTAATTTTTCAAATAGTAGGTTTAATTTTAAATTTTTTTTATTTTTTCGAAATTAATTAAATTTTTTTTATTTTTTCGAAATTAATTAAAATATTTTATTTAATTATTTATTTTTCGAAATTATTTATTTAAAATTAAATAAATCCTACTTCCAACTATCCAGCTAACCTTGTTGCAGGAGTATGTGTTTTTAGCTTGTATGTAAGTTTTAAAAACCTATTATTACTTGATTGCAAATAGCCATGGTTACTTTTTGCCAGATCTAATGATCTGATGGCTCCCTTGGTCAAGTAAATAATTTGTAACAGGTAAATTTTACAATCTTCTTTCATCTGTGTATGACCTAGCAACATGATAGGATCCATCCAAAGTGTGCCTGTGTGAGCCTATATGTTTATTTTATTATATAGATGCATATAGGTTGTTGCTAAATAAAATGTCACACCATGATAGATTTTATTTAGGTCCATTTAGTTATTGGACCTATTCAATTAATAACAGTTATTCATTTTAAGGTTAAATTCCTCTCTTTTGGGCCTTGTGTGAGAGTTGGGTGCCATAGAAGTGGGTACGACATACTGAACCCAGCACCCCCTCACATGAACTACCCCAATTGTGAAGGCCCATTTGCCTGATTTGAATAACTGTACTAGGTTAATTATAATAGTTTGACCTAATAAAATTGAATTAGCAACATAATTAACTTTTAAAATATATGAAAATTTATTTTCATTTTAATATTTTAAAGTTAATTTTAAGAAAAACACTTTTAGTTTAGATATTATTTCTAGATAAACTATTTGTATTTTTCTTGTATTTAATTAAATATAGAATTTTAACTAACTAAGATTCTTTCTGGAGCTTATTTAATTAAATATTCCTATTTAAGTTATAAATTAGTTGTATCAACTGATTTTTCTTAACTAACTTAAATTTGAATATTTGATTTAAATTTTAAATCAAGTTGAGGAATCTTAGGCATTAGTTATTAAAGATTCTTAAGATATTTTTCTTTAAGTTAATATCTTTTCAAATATTAACTTAAAATGGAATATTTTAGATATTTTTTGGTTGATATTTTTTTTAATATTAACTTCAAAAGATATCTTCAAATTAAGTGGTTACAACTTAATTTGTGATATTTAATTAAATCTAGATTTGAAATTATTTAAGTTTTAGATTTTTTCTATATAACTTAAATTAGATATTTTTTCAAATTTTTGAAAAGATACTTAGTCAAATAAGATATTTTCTAGATAGTAATTTCTAGACTACTTATTATTTCTAATACTTATATAGGAAAATATTATACTTTTGTGAAATTAATTATTTAAATAATTAATTTTGGTACAATTTTATTAAGTATATTTTTCCTAGTATTAAATAGAAATTAATAATTAAGGCTTCTCTACACTTAATTATTATTTCTTGAATTTAATATATTTAATTAACTTGAAAATCTAAATATCTAAGTTGATTTTCATCATGATACTTAAATATTTATTGATTTTTCATGACACTTAATTAAATCGAAAATTATTTTTAGGTTGAAATTTAATTTTTCAACTTAAATTTAAATAATTTTCAAAATATATATTTTTCTTTATTTTATTAATCAATTTCGAAATTGCATTTTAATTATGCAATATTTACGATTTTTTTTTGAAAAATAGATTGAGTTGTAAATTAATTATTTATTTTAATTAATTCTTGGACCAACTCAAGTCAATGATTTTTTCATTTAATAGATTAATTTAAAATAAGTGAATTTAAAATATATATATATTAGAAATTGAATTAACTAGTCAAAAGAATATCTAGATAGGTGATATTTTTGCTTGAAGTATTGCTTTTCTATTTTTATTATTTTCGAAAATTGTATAATTTTTTTTATACTTAATTTTCGAACCCAATAAATATATTCTCAAAGGAAATTTTTAAGTTGTTAATTATTTATTTAATTCATCTTAAATTAATTTCCTTAATATTTATATTTAAGATTATTACTAAGATGGAAATAATTAATTTTATTTCAATCACCATCTAGTATAATTTTATAAATATTATATTAAATTCTTATTTTTGAATTTTAATTCTTAAATAGAATTTAATGAGATTTATTTATTAGAATAATAAGAAAATACATTTTAAACAATGAGCTTTATTATTATTAAGATATTCGATCTCCATTGTGGGTTTTACACCGCGTTTGTTTTAGTGAGTAATCCTCCCTAATGGAGGAACGTTCATTAGCAATTTCGCACCGTTTAATCTCGCATGATAAGTGGTTTGCAAGTGTTTTATATGGTATAGATCACCCTAATGGTGGCGACCATATTTGATTTGCAAATTGCGAAACAATGGTAGAAGCTCATGAGATAGAATAGCCTTGACTCTCGCCTAAACGGGACAACGCTGGATTCTGATCTTGATCGAATAAAAAGGTTGCTAGAATGTTTAACATTTTAGATGAGCTGACAACTCTATTCAATGGATGGTAGCTTTGACTCTCGCCTAAACGGGACACTGATATCAGTTTATTGAAAACCTTGGAAATTATTTAGGATTGAATTTTTAAGTATTTTCTCATATCATTCCTACTTGCTATGTGCTTATAATTTCTGAATTGATTTTGTGTGTTAAACCATTATTAATTTCTATTTGTTGATTTCTATTATATTGTAGTATCCTGTTTGTCAAAATGAATCCCATGTTATCACTGTTGACTGAAAATAAGCTGAATGGATCTAACTTTAATAAATGGAATGAGAACATTAATATTGCTCTCATAGGAGAAAGTGCCTTGTTTGTTTTAAGCGAGCCGTCACCCGAAGTGCACAGGGATAATGCATCCAAAGGCCGTGAAAGAAAAGTATGAGCGTTGGCAGAAGGCAAATGACAAAGCTCTATACTTTATGCTTTCTAGCATGGTTGACACCCTCAAAACTCGGTTTTCTAAAACTGAGAAGGCTGCTGAAGTTATGACGAAGTTAAATGAGCTATTCGGTAAGGCATCACTTCAGTCACGCTTTGACGCGACTAAGAAGTACATTAACGCACGGATGGAACCTCATCAAAACGTGCGTGATCATGTTCTCCTCATGTCCAGTTATTTCCAAGAAGCCCAGGATCATGGTGCTGAAATGGACAGTGCTACTCAAGTAAGTCTTATCTTGAACAGCCTGACTCCAGCATTTCTACCATACACATCAAATTATGTCATGAATAAGAAGGAAATTGACTTTCATGAATTAGTCAATGACCTTCAAACTTATGAAAATTTGATTGGAGGACCCAAGAAGAAAGGGAGTAAACCTCATCCTGGTAATGGTAATGGGACGATGAAACCTGAAGCAAATGTCGCCTCTGCTTCAAAGCCCAAATCGAAGAAGAAGTGGAAGAACACCAAGAAGCGAACAAAAGTCATGAAAAAGACTGCTCCTTCTGGTGATGCTACACTTAAAGGAAAGTGTTTCCACTGCAATGAAAAAGGCCATTGGAAACCCCAATGTCCTAAACTTCTTGCAAAGAAACAAGGTATTTCCTTTCATAAACTTTAAGAGTTTTAGTGAATTATTATCCAATTGGATTTATAATTCTGGACTAACTTTGTTTATTTGTTTTCTTCTTCTTATAGGCCAAGCTACTTGAACTCAATTGAGTTGGGTCAGCAAGCTGGACCAAGGGTGAAATCGTCCAGATGAAGATGAAGCTCTTCAATTTATTTTTTTGAATTAATTGTTTTAGTTTAAAGACAATTTGGATTTCAAATTTTAGTTAGGGATATTTATCCCTGTTTCTCTCATATTGTTGCAATATTTTTTTTATTATTAATAAAGTTTTTTTTTCAAAATTCACTATTGCAATTTATGAGATTGAGCTTCATTTAATTTTATCTTCATCAATTATTACCACATTATATTTATATGTTTGTATGTGTAAGTGTTTTTATTATTGATGCAAATTCTATTATATTTACAACTCTTCATAGAGTTATATTATATAAACATTAGAAATTATTTCTATGTTTATCATAATTGTTAATTCTCATACAATTATTAAGAATTTGTTTAATAAAAGGATCTTATGATCTGATAGGGGTGGAGAAAAGTTAAGAAAACTATGCAGTTCAACGATCTTTTATATCTAATGAACTCTGGATAGTATTCAACTCCACATAAACTCTATCACACTTAGAGAATCATGATCTTTACAACCTTTAGGGGTGGATCATAATCTCTATATACTTAGGGGTGGAGGTTATCCATAGTACCCTATATGTATATTCTTAGGGGTGGAGTCTATTCCACAATTCCCTATGAAACACATATCTTGTTTAAACATAGAAGTAATATAATGAGTCAGCTATTGTCAATATAAATTCTTGATCTTGATTGTGTGTTCCATTTCGTTTTTACTGTTGTAAGTAAAAGTTTGATACCTTTGAAAGTTCTTTGTTAAAGTTTCACACTACCTTAATTGAGTGGGAGAATTTTAAAGTTCTATACCCATCTTTATTAGGTTGATAATTGTGATAGGTACTTAAGAACACTACTGAAAAGCAAATCTAACCATTCACATGGATAGGTATAGCTTATCAGAATTATGAGAATAAGATAAAGAACTCTAGTTCAGTCTATTCGAATGACTTGAGCCAAGAATTCTTAATCCTCATAAAATTTGATGGTATCTTAATTTTGATTACTTTATCTCTGGCATGTATTTTTCACTTCAAATACTAGTCTGCTATGTTGATGACTTAGTCTTAACTTAAAGTTTCAGACTAATACAAAAGTCACAACTATGTAACTCTCTAAACAATCAGAGGTTAAAAGTATTATTTAACCAGACATCTGCTATTGAGTGGGAGCTATCTGAGATGTAATCAAATAGGGAACATTAGAAGATATTCAAGAAGGATTTATGAAAGTGATCTATATGTCAGATATTAAGGAACTGTGTATCAGTTGTCTTTGTATCACACCATCTAATTTCGAAATTCTTAAGATGGTGCTTACTTTGGGGGTGGAGGAATTATTGTATAATAATTCAAGCTCTACCAGAGAAGAACTATAACTTGGTCTATTCGAAAATACCAGAAAGTTATATCACTGAAGAAAAGTCTACACTGTATTATCTCAATTACATATTTTAAAATATGAGAGATATGTCCTCTGTTAATTCAGATGTACTTTTAAAACAGTAAAGATTTCAGCATCCCTTGATGAGTAAAGCATATAGTAAAGGATGTTTCATAAGAGTATTTATGAACTAGTTTCCAGAAGTTTGGGTGGATTCAAATATACTACACTTGATCTGAAGATCAAGACATCAGATTGACCTATTTGCGCAGTTTGTTTTATATTAGTGCAAGTGGGAGTTTGTTAGGTTTTATGCCCTAAATAAAACTCTTTACAATCTGATTAGTTATCAATATAAGAAATTTGAAGTGATTGATGTTTGCATGAATTTTACATGCTAATGGTTTAATATGTTTAATATGTTTATTACATTCATACACACAAAATCGGTTAAATCCGGATCATATGTTTATTCACAATTACGGTATCGTCAACACGAGTGGAATGTGATTGTGATCATATGAATCAAAAGTTTTGGTCCCTGTTTCATCAGTGTTATTGGATTTACACTAATGTGATAATCAGCGATGATGTGTACTTACACTTGGAGTAAGTGTTATGTTCTTTCCAGGACATTAGCAAAGTATACTAGTTTCGAATGTATGGAGTATACATTGGATTTGGACCGATATTGCAACTAAGTTAAGATATTACAAACTTACCGTTATACATATCTTTCCAAGTCAATATCGGTAGTTGATCTTAAGATTGAAAAGAATCTAAATCCCGATATGCTTGGGCTCAACTCGGGAGTGCTATTCATGTTCTTTGATTTATTAGTTAAGCCTACTTTTGGGTCGGGGTGATACGTATATTTTGGGAACATGATAGTATGATTGAGTGGGAGTCTTGAACATAAATATGGAATCTATAAGCTTCTATTTGGTGTATAGAAGTTAAGTGATGATTCCCTTCGAGCTTAGCAAATAGAAGTAAATGGATGAGCTCTTGTTTAACGACTAATTATTAGATCATTAAACACCATTTACGAAGCTAAGTGTTTTAAGGGGCAAAATACATTGAGGGGTGAGAACGGTAAAGAAATCCCATCTCGATGTAAATCATCTATATAGAGGATCTTTAAATCACAATAAGATTATAACAATGGTTAAATGAGATAGTATATTGGTATCGTGAAACATACAATATGCTCTATATAAGTCTGAGAGTGCAATTCTAAGTTCTAAGAGTGGATTCAACGAAGAATTAATAAGTAGGAATTTACTTGGTAAATTTGGTTCACTTATTGGAAGCTCAGCATATAGATCCATGGTCCCCATTCTAGTTGAGAACATTCTGCTTATAAGACTCATTAATTGATTCGTGATTGATCAATTATAATTCTAAAGTTAGACTATGTCTGATTTTATGAATTTTCACTATTCAGGGGTGAAATTGTAAGGAAAAGAGTTTTCTAGGTTTATTTATTTATTAATAGACTTTATATGTCTAATTAATAATTAAATTAAATGACAATATTATTTAATAATGTATTTTAATTATTAAATAATTAGTTTTGGCATTTAAAAGGTTAGAATTGGAAAATTGGCATTTTTGAGAAAATAGAGATAAAATTTGATAAAATTGCAAAATTAAGTGGGGCCCATTACAACACCTATGGCCGGCCACTTATAAGGCTTTTTCAAATTAATATTTTCATTTTTTTAATGCCAAATAATTCTAAACCTAAACCTAGTAAGTTGCCTATAAATAGAAAGTGATGGCTCATTCACAATACATGCTTTCATTAGCTTTCTGACAGAAATTTCTCTCTTCAGAAAAACTGAGCCTTCCCTCACTCTCTACCTTGGCCGAAACCTCTCTCCCTCTTTTCCTTCATCTTTTTCGTGACCCTAGTGAAAGAGTAAGTGCCCACACACAGTAAGCAGTAACTCAATCATAGATTGGAAGACTGTGAAGGATCAAAGCTTGAAGAAGAAGGAGATTCGGGCTCAGATCTTGATTATACTCTGCTACAGAAAGGAATCAAGGGTTAGAGATCTGAGTGGAAGGAGACATTTATTCCGCTGCATCAATGTAAGGTTTTCTTAACTTTATATGTGTTTATTTTATCGTTTTAGAAAGTTCATATTTAGGATGTTAATAAACATACTTGTGAGTAGATCTAAGATCCTGGTAAAATAATTCCCAACACTATGGTCTATAAATAGAGCCTAGAGAGCAACCATTCGAATTACCTCTTCCATTATTCATTTTTTTCATTTATCTTTTGAGAGAAGAGAGTCTTTCTTTGTTTTGTGAGAGCCTAGTTGTTCATCTAGGTTCTAGTTATTCTATTTCTGTTCTTACTCTATCCTAGAGGTTGTGAAGAACTACTTGACTGAACAAGAGATTGGTCTTCGGGAGAAGACTTGATAAAGCCTTACTTCGGGAGGAAGTAAGCACTTGGTCTTCGGGAGAAGACTTGTTGAAGCCTTACTTTGGGAGGAAGTAAGCACTCACACTTCAAAGACGAAGGGAGTTCGGGCTTGAAGGTGTTTCAAGAAGTCAGATTCATAAAGTGGATTACAAAGGATTGCGGCAATACTTTAGAGGGAGTCTAAACTTGTTTAAGTCAATTGTCTTTGTAATTTTGATACTTTATTAATTGATTTCATTCTCTGGGCGTGGCCCCGTGGACTAGGAGTGTTCGTGAGAACACTGATACCACGTATAAATCTCTTGTGTCAAGTTATTTATTTTTCTGCAAATATTTTATATTCTGCCTGTTCAGCTTTGATGTAGCAGAATTACTTTCTGCTACTGCAAACGCTTACAGTTTTTATATTTTCTTATATACAACTGACATTTGCAAAAACACGGTTTTTCACATATGATTATAATCCCGAAATTCTATTCCCAATTGATATAAATCCTCAATCTTAGAAATCTCCTACTTGTATGGGCAAATCTGACTTAGAGTTTGTATTAGTAGTGGTGGTCCAAGATAGAATTACTCATTATATTTGGTTGAATTTAAGTCTTTGACTTTAATTTTAGAATCCAAACTGAAATTTTCTTATATTTTTAATTCCAGATACAATACAGTTACACTTTCTCAAGTGTTTACTACTACTACACTTGATTTGTATATCAAGGTGTTGAGATTATTTGAAATGCATTTTTTGTTTTATATTAGTGCAAGTGGGAGTTTGTTGGGTTTTATGCCCTAAATAAAACTCATTTTAATATAATCAGATTTACTTATTAATATAGATCAGAAATAACATTTAATGTTGCATGGATCACATGATTTATTTCATGATTATATGTACATAATGTATAAATTCATCTGAAACCCTTTTCACATACCTGATCCTGTTTATTGTGCTGTCAACACATTAGAAAGTAAACATGACTATGTGAATAAAGTTTCCTAGATTTATCAGACATAGGGTTTTACTGATATGATAATCTACAACAGAGTTTACTTCCATTTGGAGAAATGCTATGTTCTTTCCAGAGCATTGGTTAAAGTAAAGCTTAGGTTGGATGCATGGAGTATGCATCGGAAGGGACCGATATTGAACTTTGACTTAGATTTATTAAACTTACTGTAATATCTATTCAAGTCAATATCGCCTAGTTGATCCTAGATCAAATGTTCTTAATCCTGTTATGATTAGGCTCAATCTCAAGAGTCTATTCGTGTTCTTTAATTTGTTACTTAAGCCTACTTTTAGGTCAGGGTGATACGTACATTTTGGGAACACGGTAGTGCAATTGAGTGGGAGCGCTAGCATAAACATGGAATCTATAGCTTCTATCTGGCGAATAGTAAGCAAAGGATGATCTCCTTCGAGCTTGACCAAACGAACATAAATGGTGGAGTACTCATTTCACATAAGCTGAAATATCATTTATACGGGGTCAAGTGTTTTAAGGAATAAATACATTGTAGGGTGTAACGGTAATTTAATCCCTTTATAGTGTAGATCATTCATATAGAGGATCATTGATCAAATTAGGATTATAACAATGGATAACTAATGATGCGTTTATATGGTGGAACATATAGAGCATTCTATATACTGAGAGTGCAATTCTAAGTTCTATGTGTGGATTCAACGAAGAATTATTAAGTTAGTGAATTTTAGTGCTAAATTCTTGATCTACTTATTGGAAGCTCGGTTATATAGACCCATGGTCCCCGCACTAGTTGAGATAATATTGCTTGTAAGACTCATGTAATTGGTTTTGATTAATCAATTATAATTCTCAAATTAGACTATGTCTATTTGTGAAATTTTCACTAAGTAAAGGCGAAATTGTAAAGAAAGAGTTTTAGGGGCATATTTGTTAATTATGATACTTTGTATGGTTCAATTAATAAATATGATAAATGACAATGTTATTTAATAATTATTTATAGTTATTAAATAGTTAGAATTGGCATTTAAATGGTTGAATTAGAAAATTGGCGTTTTTGAGAAAATCAGATGTAGAATTGAGAAAACTGTAAAATCCAAGTAAGGCCCAATACTGTACATGGCCGGCCACTTGGTTTTAATTTTTAAACTGATATTTTCATTATTTTAATGCCAAATAATTCAAACCTAACCCTAGTGGAATGCTATAAATAGATAGTGAAGGCTTCAGGAAAATTACACTTAAATTTTCTATTTTTCCTTCAGAGAAAAACCTGAGCCTTCTCTCTCCCTATCTTTGGCCGAACCCATTCTCTCTCTCTTCCTCATTGAGATTTCGAAATTCTTAGTGTAAGAGTAGTGCCCACACACAGCAAGTGATACCTCAACTATAGTGAGGAAGATCGTGAAGAAAGACTTTCAGCAAGAAGGAGTTTCAACACTAAAGATTCAGAGAAAGAGATCCAGGTTCAGATATTGATAATGCTCTGCTACAGAAAGGAATCAAGGGCTAGATATCTGAACGGAAGGAGTCATAATATTCCGCTGCACCCAATGTAAGGTTTTCTAAACTTTATATGTGTTTATTTCATCGTTTTAGAAAGTTCTTATTTAGGATGTTAATAAACATACTTGTGAGTAGATCTAAGATCCTGGTAAAAAAATTCCAACACTTTCCCACCAATTAAAAAAACGTCTATCATTCCAGGAGTGCATTAGTTTCCAGATGCGTTCTTTGATGTTGCTAAAGAGTTTTTTTTTATCCCTTTCAGAGTAAGCAGGCACGCTTAAATATTTTTCATGGCATTCACTAATGGGCATCGCGAGGATATTTTGGAATGAGCGTTGAACACTGGCCGGTGTATTAGGCGAAAAAGACATAACCGATTTGTCCAAGTTTAGTTCTTGACCTGAGGCACGATGATAAATATCTAAAGCACGTTTAATAGCCCCACAGGATCGGTCATCAGCTTGACAAAACAAGAGATTGTCATTCGCAAAAAATTAGTGGGAAATTAGAGGAGCTCTACGGGAGACAACAAAACTTTTGAGGCAGCCAATATTTTCTTCATATTGTAATAAGTGTGATAGTCCTTCTGAGCAAATGAGAAATAAATATGGAGAAAGCAAATCTCCTTGTCGTAAACCACGTTGAGGAGTGATGGATCCAGTGACTGTACCATTAACATTAAAGGAGAACGTGGTTGTGTGTAAGCATCTCATAATAAGTGAAATCCATCGAATATTAAAACCCATTTTACCCATGACTGCTGCCAAAAAAGACCATTCAGCACGATCAAATGCCGTACTCATGTCCAATTTGATGGCTACATAGCCTTTAGCACCTTTCTCATGATGTTTGAGGGAGTGAATCATTTCAAAAGCTACTAACACATTATCAATAATCAATCAATTTGGAAGAAAAGCACTTTGCATTTCGGGTATGACATGAGGAAGAACATCTTTGATTTTGATAACAATCATCTTTGAGACAACTTTGTATACAACGTTGCAAAGACTAATAGGGTGAAAGTCCTTCATGGGTTTCAGTTTTTTGAACTTTGGAATCAATGTGAGAAGGGTTTTATTGAATGATGTAGGATTTCCACCATCATTGAGGATATGTAAAACAACCTTAGATACAAGATTCCCTACAATATGCCAATGATGATGGTAAAACATAGCAGACATACCATCTAATCCCGAACTTTAATCTGAAGCCATAGATTTCAGAGTAAAAAGCACTTCATCATTAGTAAAATCACACAAAAGAGACTCGTTGTGAACATTGTTCATTGTAGTAGGAATGGTCGATAGCACATGAGAAAGGGCCCAATGATCCTCATCTTTTTCAGTGAAAAGATTCTAAAAATATCTGGAAATAATGTTTGAAATGCCTTCTTTGTCAGTAACAAGATGACCATTAGCATCCAATAAAGATGTAATTTTGTTGGTAGAATTTCTGGCACTAGCTTTAGCATGAAAAAACTTGGTATTGTGATCGCCCGAATGAAGCCAATCAAGGTGAGACCTCTGCTGCCAATATTGTTCTTCTCTAGCTAAGAGATCATCAAGTATGGATTCTACAAATTGTATATGTTGAGCTTGAGACATATCCGAAGTAGATGATGAATTGAGTTGATTAACACGTGTTTGAGCCTTGGAAATATCAGCTTTCATTTTCCCAAACTTTTGGGTATGCCAAGTTTGTAAATGATCTGCAACATTCTGCAGGTTTGATTGTAAAGTGGTGATAATGTCCCCTGTTGTTGCATCCAATTACTGAAAATTATATCAGAAATCGCATAACCACATCTTTTCAAAGCGAAATCGGGATCTGCGATGTTGAACAAGTTCAGAGGGAATTGAGAAGCAAAGATTTACCAAAAGTGCATGGTGGTCAGATCCAAAATAGTCCAGATGAGTAAGTGTAGGTATTACTACACTTTCAGACCAAATTTTGTTAATAAGGCAGCAGTCCAACCTTTCTTTTAAAGCTGATGGATTTTTCCTATTCTTAGCCCATGTAAAAGCATCACCATAAAAAGGAATATCTTTCAAGAAACATCTATCCATAGTGGTTCTAAAAGTTGTTGCTATACCCGAAGTTCGGTGAGAACATAAGAAGGGGACACGTGTCGAGCTAGGAAGAACTCAAACACGCAAATGACAAGTGTGCCTAGCATGGAACAACTCGTTGGAAATGTAACTCGCAGGGTCTGTTTATAACTCGGCTGGCTGAATAGCCTTTTGCGAGACAGAAACGTGCGAACTGCTAACTTATATATTGACGAGAAACCATGTGGACGCACATGTTCATGATGAGGCCTCAGCCTCACTGCGTGAAAGAAAAACCGACAACACTAAAAATACTTAGCGTATATACGATATAAAAACTGAGTATAGATAGTATGACGAGTCAAGATAACAAACAATGAGGCGTTTATCTTGCTAAAAGATGTTTTGCAATTGAGGAAAATATTCTCGACCCCAGAAGGTGTAACCATCAGAGTTAAGACAATATTAGTCTCGAGAAGCCAAAATGACAACCAGCTGCTCGTTATCAAAGTGATCTTGGCACCCCCCTTGGCGAGACATCCCTATGAGATACGACTTATCTTATATCATTAATTATGCATTCATCTCGGTCCGTTAAAGGCAGGATACTCAAAATTGTGTAAAAACCTCATTTATTTGGCTTGATTTGTAATCAAATCCCACAATTTTAGGGATACTGGCCGTAAATGAATTTTTGTCAGCTCTGTAATTAACTGTCACTATGCAATTATAAATAGTGGCAGATAAGATCAAAAGAGGGAGGCTCATATACAAAAGGCCCCTAAGAAAAAAAAACTCCGAAATCTCAATAAGATTGACTCGTGGACTATGTAGAATTTTAACTGCAAAACCACGTAAAAATCTGGTGTTCCTTCTTTTTCTATATTTTTTCTGTGTTGAATCATATTCGTGAGGCTCAAATTTGGTTAACAAAAATCTGCGCTAACAGTTTGGTGCTTTCATGGAGAGCCTCTGTGAAAAATCTTAGAAAAAGCCTCCTGACATAAAAGTAATGGACGACACCACCGGTAATAGTCCTTAGGAAGGAATCAATCATCATCCTAGAAAAGAACCATTAAGTCCTCAGGGATCTACTGAATCATCGCCTGAATAGAATGCAAGCCCTAGAAAGACCCAGTATTGGGGCCCTTGGCTTGACGGACCTTGGAAGAGCAACAATCGGTCACTCCTTAACCAGGTTGATGAGGATGGCGCTTACGACCCAACCATATACATACCGATTGTGGAATTAGAAAATCTCCATCTTAGGCGTCGGTTGGAGGAAGCAAATCGGTGTAATGCCGAGTTGGAGCGTGAAATAGCTGCCATAAAGGCAACGCTGGGAGATTGTATCCAAAAACAACCTGACCTTGAGAAAAGAGATTTACGAGGCAAACCTCTTGGCTCACAAGTCAAGTGGAAGGAGATGACCCAGGGGTATGCTCAGAGCTCTCAGGGGATGCAGCCTGAGGAAACTGGAGGAAGGGCAGGGTTTAGCCACAATCATGACAAGAATGATCTACGGAAGTATCTGAACCTAAAAAAGCCTGACCTCCGTCAACAACTCGATTCAAGACAAAAGGATTCACCCCACTTGCGAATGAGTGGGTTGGAGAATAAGTCTAGAGTACATCACATCACGAAATCTAGGAGAAAATTGGGGCATGATACTGTTGGAAAACTTGATTTGGAAGCCTCGGGATCAATAAAAAAATGATTCCAAAAGGCTGCCTAATGACAAGAAACCCAACAAGTATATCCCTCTTTATACTGAATACACCGAGCTCAATGAAACTCCGGAAAAGATCTACCTCGCATATGTACAAGAAGCTGTTTTTAGCGAGCCAAGACCTATGAAACATGTGAGGCATAAGGGGGATCCAAGTAAGTGGTGTGAATACCATGCTGATATTGGTCATACCACAGAAGAGTGTCGTCAATTGAAAGATGAGATAGAAAGTCTCATATCGCAAGGACACCTTCATCGATATATAAAGGGGCAGGAAGATGCCTATGATCAGTTCGATCTGCCCAATAACTCGAGCGACTAAAGATTATAACCCTCTTCCACGAGAAGAATGGACAATTTGGTTATCTCGAGAGGGAAAGGGTCACAAGAGTACAAAAGGCAGTTACTCCAGTAAAAACAAACTTGTAAAAGATTTGCAACCTGACTATATACTGGCTCATTATGGTCGCCATAACTGGACGTCAACCAGTGGCAGTCGAAGACAGAACTAAAACCAGGATTACTCTACCTGGAACCCCAGTATATGTCAGGGATCGACCTTGAATATTGAAATGATTGTGGGAGAATGTTGGGGATTGACCCTGGACATCAAAACCCGTTTTATCAAAACCAGATGTTCCTGGAAGATTGATAAAATAAACAATTGAACTGGGGAAGTTCTTTTGAGATTAATGATTGTAAATCACATTACTGATGGAATATTTTAAATTTCAGTTGTGAATAAAATAATCATTTCTTTCAAACAAGTAATTACAAAGCGTAAAATATTTAAAATTACTTGAGGGCATGTATGTATGATTTACCGAAATTGATCTGGAAATACATAGTACAATGCAAACCCATAGGTTCAAAAAATTCGAAAACTTTATGAAAGGCCTCAACCAAACCTTTTTGACGGATGATGGGTCGAACTGTTATAACTCCCTGACCAAACCTTTTCGACGAAAGAGGGGTCGAATCGTTATAACACCTTGATCAAACCTTTCTGACGAGAAAGGGATCAAACCATTGTAATCTTTGATTTATAACCTCTCTAACGAGAAAGGAAAATCAAAAGTTATGACTAGCGTATAAAACTGAATACTAACGGTTCGCGCTAGGGGAAAGTACTAAACGAGACATTCAAATGTCTTGAAAAAATACTTAAACCCAACACGTGAGTAGAAATTTTAACTACTCACAAAAGCAATAAAGAAATATATAAAATGACAAGGTTCATTAAAAATATATTTGAATGTGCTTAAAATGGAATCATTCCCGATGATCGTGAGATGGAATTGATGACGGTTCGCAGATTGAGGAATAAGCATATAAGTTGCTCCCACGTAAAGTAGGAAATTAACTACTTAACGTTGAAAGGAAGAACAATCAATGGAAACCCCTAATAAACTTTATGCCTGTTATAGTTTATATTGTAAATAAAATGCAAGAAAACATCCGTGTAATGAAATTCATACTTAAAAGTGTGAGGCATAAAAAAAAAAGGCAAAGTTGGCCATCCAACCTTGCAAATATGTCTTTACAAACAAGTGCCACTAGGGGCAAAACCATTGTCAATAAAAAAAAACAAGCCTACATGCTGGGAGACTTGGACAGAGTTTCTTCTTCTTCCTCAACCTTGTCATCGTCCTCTTCCATCTTGGTCTTCTCGCATGGAGCTAAAGTCTCCTCTTCCTTTTTCTCCAAGAAGCTGGTATCCATGTTAGGCTTCCAAAGCCAGGCCCGGTATACATCGCAAAAACCAACTTTGTCACATCGTTCTACGGTCTCCATTTCTTTCTCGGAAAGTTTCTCAACAAGCTTCTCCTCAAATTCGTCAGCTTGGATTTTGAGGGCTTTATCAGCCTCCTCTTTTGCCTTCTCGGCTTCCTTCTTTGCTGTCTCTGCTTCCTCATTCGCTCTCTCGGCTTCCTGCTTGAGGGGGGTAATCTCGTGTTGGGCGTTGTGTCGTTGCTCACACACATCCTTGCATTGGGATATTAATTTGTGAGTCTCGCCCTTCAAATATTCAACCCGCTCAAAAAGTAGTCGATTTGAGGCAAAAGAAGCAAAGGAAGCCTGGAGAATTGCAAATAGATGAGTGTAAAAGAAGTATAAAAAGAGAGTATAATTATACTAACAAAGCCAACATACCATGAGGTGATAGTCCAAGGTGTTTGAAAGCATGGATTCCTAAGATTGAGAAAATCCCAATCTGAGGGAAGGAACAAGTGACCCCGTATGCCTTGGCAAACTCATAACCAACTTCTCCAGCTGCGACTGACAGGGTGTCGATGGCCTGACTCAGAGAAGCGGTAGTGGGAGTCGCCTTGGGATGAGGGGCAGTGGCGTGAAAAATGACTGGAGGAGGAACTTGCTTTTTGATCTCGTTGTCCGAAACCTCGAGATCAATAGGCTCAGCCGGTAACTTCTTCTTTTGAGTAGTGGTTTTCCTTTGCTTCTTGGGAGGAACCACCTCGGCGGCAGTGGGGACTCCAGGGTTGGATGACCTTTTCTTCCCCTTACGATCTAGGATGTCTTCGTAACCCATGTCTACAAGACAAGACGAGGCGTTACAATCATTATAAAATACGATTAAAAAGGGGAAGAGTATACACCTAAGGGATTTACCAAAATCACTAGAAGGCGAGCTATCACTAGAAGAAGGGGTAGAAGGACCATAATATTCGCTAAAATCCCTATAGGCTGTAATTTTGAATAAATCAAAAGGCTCGATTGGTTCTAAATCCCAACTCGCATCTATGTGACCCTGCCCTATCTTCCATAGTACTGTATTGCTCGGCTATACCGTAAAATGACTCGTGACAGTTAATCTGGACGTGGAATATAGGATACCAATTGTCAAACTTATGAGCAATAAGGTCCATGAGAATGGGATTCCAAGTGTAAAAATTAAAACAAGAGTCTTGGAAGGTAACTCCTGTATTGCACTCAGCCCTAAGTACACTAGGGACCAGCCACATTGATTATCTCGGGATGCTCCTTCACCGAATTCCTGAGGGGAAGTGCTTTGAAGGTATTGTGCTTGGGCCAAGCGGTCCCAGGCCTGATCCTCGGGTGGAACGATTATTTGCTGCCAAGAGGAATACTTGGGAATCTTGTAATCACATGTGTATTCTTTGTCACCGAGAAGGCCCGCTGATCGCAAGTTTACTTTGTTTAAGAGGAATTTTCATGATCGAAGACCGTAGGGGAGAGTCATAAGAAGCCTGTGCCTAATAACCATCTCGGAGGTAGGAGTAGGTGTCGTCAGAAGAGCTGTCAGAATAAACAAAACATTAGTCGAGTACTTAAAAAAAAGGAAGACTGATGTAAGTAAGAAAGAAGAGAACAATCACTTATGGAGTTTGCGAAGTGTGGTTGTTCCCATGGGGGAGAGACTAGAAATCCAGAAGAAGTTATCCTTGAAGGACACCTTATTTGGCAGGTCTACAATAATTTTTGGCTCGCTAGCATGAGTACCAAGATAGAAAAAGCCCACTGCGGCATTCTTCCTCGATGGAACGGCTTTAACTGAGTAAAGATACGCAATCTCTACGGGTGTGGGACAACCCCAATTCAAAATTTTGTACAATACTTTCAAACTAGCGAGAACCTTGTAGGCAATGGGAGTCAACTGGAATGGGGCAACCTCGATGTGATTTATGTAATCCTTGAAGTAGTCCCGGAGAGAGAGTATGGCCCCTGCACAAATATGCTCAAGGCTCCAAGCACCCATACTAGTTGAACCACTAGTACTAGTTTCGCCACTGGTTCCTGGGTTACTACTAGCAAAGCGTGCAGGGGGTAGCAACTAAATTCACCCTCTCGTACTGACCTAACCTGACATGATTGCCCAAGTGCAATTCCACATGTCTTCAGCATGTCGCCTGTGTAGCCTGAGATAGATCGCACCTTCGATTCTATTAACTCAGCCTCGAAGGTGATGCTGGGATCCTAAGGAGTTTTGGACGTACGTGGTTTGGGAGGCATAATCTCGAAATCCAAGTCACCTTGTTCAAAAGCAATTGTTGTTGGGATTTATGCCCTAAATAAAACCCATTTCAATATAATCAGATTTACTAGTTAATAAAGATCAGAAATAACATTTTATGTTGCATGGTTCACATGATTTATTTCATGATTATTGTTTAATGTATAAATTCTATTAAGTCCAGAACATATATTTATTTGTACGTGATTATAGTGTTGTCAGCACAGTGGAATATAATCATATTTGTATGGTCGAAAGTTTTTCTTTTTTAATTCCTTGATTTGTTAGTTCACTGGATTTAGACTGACATGACAATCAGCGATAGGTATTCTTACACCTTTAAATAAGTGGTATGTCCTTTCCAGGGCATTGGCAAAGTTTACCAGTATCGAATGTATGGAGAGTCAAAGCATCATCCATTGAATAGAGTTGTCAATTCATCTAAAATGTCAAACATTCTAGCAACCTTTTATTCGATCAAGATTGGAATTCAGCGTTGTCCCGTTTAGGCGAGAGTCAAGGCAATTCTATCTTATGAGCTTCTACCATTGTTTCGCATTCTTGTAAGTCTTATACAGTCGCCACCATTAGGGTGGTCATGAACCATATAAAAATAAACTTATAAGAATACTTATCTTTCGAGATTAAACGACGCTAACTTGCTAATGAACGTTCCTCCATTAGGGAGGATTACTCACTAAAACAATAGCTATGTAAAACCAACAATGGAGATCGAATTTCTCTTGATTAAAGCTCATTATTTAAAAAATGTATTTTGTTTAATCATTTATATTCCATATCTCAATAATGAAATATTACAAATTAAAGTAAAAACTTTAATTAAATTTCAAAAATGGAATAATTTTGAAAAATATCTTATTTAAGTTGTTTAGAAAAAATCTAAATACTCAACTTAAAATATTCTTCAACCAATGACTTAATTAAATATTACCAATTAAGTAGTAACCACTTAATTTAGAAGATATTCCATTTTAAGTTCCCATATTTATAAAATATCAACTTAAAAAATATCTAAAGAATCTTAATAACCAATTCCCAAAATTCCTCAACTTAATTTATAATAGGAAATTCAAAAATATTCAAATCTACGTTGATTTGATAGATTTAACTAAATCTCAACTTAAATAGGAATATTTAATGAAATTATAAAATTAAGATTCAGAAAGAATTTATATGGTTATAATTTCATATTTAATTAAAAACAAGAAAAATACATATAGCTTTCCAGAATATAACTATTCAAACTATGTTTTTCTTAAATTAATTTCAAGGAAGAATGAAATTAATTATGTTGCTAATTAATTTTTTATTAGGTCAAACTAATATAATTAACCTAGCACAGTTATCCAAATCAGGCAAATGGGCCTTCACAATTGGGGTTGTTCATGTGAGGGGGGCTGGGTCCAGTATGTCGTACCCACTTCTAAGGCTCCCAACTCTCACACAAGGCCCAAAAGAGAGGAATTTAACCTTAAAATGAATAACTGTTATTAATTGAATAGGCTCACTACTAAATGAGCCTAAATAAAATCTATCAGTTATGATATTTTATTTAGCAACAACAACCTATATGTATCTATAATAAAATTGAAACATATAGGCTCACACAGGCATACACATTTGGATGGATCCTATCATGTTGCTAAGTCATACACAGATGAAAGAAGTTTGTAAAAATTACCTGTTACAAATTATTTACTTGATCTATCATCAATTGAACCTTTGGTTAAAATTAGATCATAGGATCTATCATCAAGTTAACCAAGGCAATTTAGATCAAGCAATAATAGGTTTTAGAAAACTTACAAACAATCTAAAACACATACTCCTGCAACAAGGTTAGATTTGGATAGTTGGATGTAGGATTTATTTAATTTTAAACATTTATTTCGAAAATAAAATTAAAATTAAACCTACCATTTTGAAAAATTAGGTTTTGGGTAACCTAAATGTCATTTCAAAATTAAATTGCTAACTTTCCTTTTAAATTTCATGTTATTTAATAAATTAAATAATAAAATAGAAAATGGTAAATACATACCTTTTCTTGTTTTACAATTTAATTTAATTAAAAAATAACAAAATTTAAAAGTTAACAAATATGCCTTATTTCCTCTTTTAAAATTATCATGATTATCTTGATCTTATTTTAATTAAGGTCAAGTTACCAAAAAAAATTAATATCTGACCTTAAAAAAAAATAAAATAATCAAATTTTAAAGGAAATAAGAAAAGAGGTAAGCAAAACTTGATTTTTCCTATTTTCAAAATCAAATTACACTAATATCTAAAATTAATTTTAAAAAATAAAATTAATTTATTTCTGATAATTAGATTTGAAATTTGAAAAACAAAAATCAACATACAAAACTACACAAAAAATCGAAATTTAATTCCATGAAATAGCATGAAAAATCGAAAAAATTGAAAAATTGGATGAACTGTAAAGATGGCATGCCATGCATGCCCATCCGCGCGCGTTTCTGGGGTGAGTGGCCGAGAAATCACGGCGCAGGAAGGCTGCAGGCAGCCATTCCGCGAGCGTGATGAGGTTGCTCATCACCCCGATTTTTCCAATTTTCAAAAATTCATAACTAATTCAAATTAAATCAAAATCGAGTTCTGTAAAAAAGTAAATTGCTTAGAATTTTCCAAACTATCCAACAAAAAAAATTACAGAATCAAAACAGTAACTATTTTTCCCAGAATTCACAAACAACAATCAAACATCAATATGACACTCAAAGCAACATGATACCATCCAAAAAACAAGCAAATCGTTTTAAGTCCAAATTTCTTGCAAGCAAATCAATTACCATGGCTCTGGTGCCAGTTGTTGGAAGTTATTTTACCAGGAACTTAGATCTACTCACAAGTATGTTGATTTAACAACCTAAATATGAACTTCTAAAACGATAGGAAATTAAACACATAAGAGTATCAGAAATCTTACAGTGATTGCAGCGGAATATATGTCTCCTCCCACTCAGATCTCTAACCCTTGATTCCTTTCTGTAGCAGAGTATAATCAAGATCTGAGCCCGATAGTCCTTCTTTGTTGTTTCTGAATTCTACACAGCCTTCCTCACTATGATTGAGGTATTACTTGATGTGTGTGGGCACTACTCTAGCACTTATACTTTTCGAAACAGTGAAGGAAGAGAGAGAGAGAGGGTGGCGGCTCAGAGAGAATTTTCTGAGAGAAAATTCTGTCAGAATAATGTTGTGAAAAGGTTGTACAGTTGTGTTCAACTCTGAAGCCTTTGCCTTCTATTTATAGAAGACCACCCAGGGCTATGATTGACATTTGGAATTGAAAAAATCAAAGAGAAAAGGAAGCTAAGTGGCCGGCCTAGGCATTGTGGAAACAAGGCTTGCCACTTTTCCAACTTTCCTTTTCCTACACTGATAGTTTCCTGTTTTGTCAAAAACTGCCAATTCCTTTGTTCAACCACATAAATGTCAAATCTAATTATTTAATAATTAAAATTAATTATCAAATAATATATTGTCATTTATTTTATTAATAATGAAACTAATTAAAGTTTCCTAATTAATAAATATGCCCTTCAAAATCTCTATTTACTGTTTTGCCCTTAATAAGTGATAAATTCTCAAATAGACAAGTCTATCTTGAGAATTTTTAATTGATTAATTAAAATCAATTAAATGAGTCTTACAAGTAATATCATCTCAACTAGTGAGGGGACCATGGGTCTATATATCCGAGCTTCCAATAAGCAGATCTAGAATTTACCACTTAAATTCACTGACTTATTAATTCTTCGTTGAATCCACACATAGAACTCAGAATTGCACTCTCAGTATATAGAATGCTCTATATGTTCCACCATATAGACACATTATTAGTTATCCATTGTTATAATCCTCATGTGATCAATGATCCTCTATATGGATGATTTACACTGTAAAGGGACTAAATTACCGTAACACCCTACAATGTATTTTATCCTTAAAACACTTAACCCTGTATAAATGATATTTCAACTAAGTGAAATGAGTACTCAATCATTTATCTCGTTTGGTTAAGCTCGAAGGAAATCACCCTTTGCTTACTATTCGCCAGATAGAAGCTATAGATTCCATATTTATGTTAGCGCTCCCACTCAATCGCACTACCGTGTTCCCAAAATGTATGTATTGCCCAGACTAAAGATTAGGCTTAACTAACAAATCAAAGAACACGAATAATACTCTTGAAATGAAGCCTAACCATATCAGGATTTCGATCATGTGATCTAGGATCAACTTATGATATTGAATTGAATAGATGTTTACGGTAAGTTTCAAAAATCTAATTCAAAGTTCAATATCGGTCCATTCCAATGCATACTCCATGCATCCAACCTGAGCTTTACTTTAACCTATGTTCTGGAAAGAACATAACATTTCTCCAAATGTAAGTAAACTCTGTTGTAGATTGTCATATCAGTAAAACCCAGTGTTCTGATAAATCTAGGAATACTTTATTCACATAGTCATGTTTATTTTCCACTGTGTTGACAACACAATAAACATGATCAAATATGTGAAAAGGGGTTTGGATGAATTTATAAATCAAATAGACAAGCAATTGACTAAGTGAACCAAAACATACACAAGTGAATGAAAAATTACTTCTGTTACTTTATTGATATTGAATAATCTGGATTACATTGAAACAGAGTTTTATTTAGGGCATAAAACCCAACAAAAAGGTGTAACGGTAATTTTATCCCTATGCAATGTAAATAATCTATAGAGGATTATTGATTATTGGGATTATAACAATGGATAATTTATAGCGTATCTATATCGTGGAACATATAGAGCGTTCTATATGACTGAGAGTGCAATTCTAAGTTCCAAGAGTGGATGCAACAAGGAATTAATAAGTCAGTGAATTTACTTGGTAAATTCTTGATCTACTTATTGGAAGCTCGGTTATATAGGCCCATGGTCCCCATACTAGTTGAGACCATACTGCTTGTAAGACTCAGTTAATTGATTCTAATTAATCAATTATAATTCTAAAGTTAGACTATGTCTACTTTATGAATTTTCACTAAGCAAGGGAAAAATTGTAAAGAAAAGAGATTCTAGGTTTTATTTATTAATTAAGAGACTTTATATGTCTAATTAATAGATATATTAAATGACAGTATTATTTAATGATTAATTTTTAGTGATTAAATAATTAGAATTGGCATTTAAATGGTTGAATTAGAAAATTGGCGTTTTTGAGAAAGTGAGATGCAGAAATGATAAAACAGCGAAATTGCATAAGTGAGGTCCAATATCCAAAGCCCATGACCGGCCACACTTAAAGACTTTTATCATTTATTTTTTCATTATTTTAATGCCAAATAATTCTAACTTAAACTTAGGTGGTTACCTATAAATAGATAGTGATGGCTCACATTCAAACTTAACTTTGTCAGATGAAAACTGAACCTCCTATTCTATACTATAGCCGCCACCCTCTTCTTCTCTTTTCTTCTCTAAATTTTTGAACCTTGAGTGAATGAGTGAGTGCCCACACACATCAAGTGGTATCTCAAACATAGTGTGGAAGATTGTGAAGAATCCAATCAACAAGAAGGAGAATCAGCATCAAAGGAAGGAGAGAAAGAGATCCAGGTTCAGATCTTGGTGATGCTCTGCTACAGAAAGGAATCAAGGGCTAGAGATCTGAACGGATGGAGTCATTATATTTCGCTGCACCCAATGTAAGGTTTCCTAAACCCTTATGTGTTTATTTCATTATTTTAGAATTCATATTAGGATGTTAATGAAACATACATGGTAGTAAATCTAGATCCTGGTAAAATATTTTCAACAACTGGCCTCAGAGCCATGGTAATGATTTACTTTCATGAAATATGAATTAAAACGATGATATGTATTGATTTGGATGGTTTCATGTTGATTTGTGTGTTATATGATGATTGATTGATGCTTGTGAAATTTTATGAAAAATAATTGAATTTTCGTTTCTGGAATTATTTTTATTGGATAGTTTGGAGAAAATTAAGCGATTCACTTTTTTTACAGAACTCAATTTCGATTTTATTTGAATTAGTTATGAATTTTTGAAAATCGGAAATTATCAGGGAAGCATCACCCCACACACTCGCGCGGATGAGCCTCATTCCTCGGACGCGTGGGCTTCGGACAGGCTTGTGTTCGAGTTTTCTCGGTCAGACATGGGCGCCTTGTCTGAAATCATCCTGGTGCACGTGCGAAATGGCTGCTTGCAGCCTCCAGCGCCGAGAAACCTCGGCCAAACACGCTCGTGAGCGCGCGCGGACAGTATCCAATGCATACTATCCGTACCACTTGCAAATTTTTTCGTTTTCTTCGATTTTTCATGCTTTTTCATGGAATTAACTTCCAATTTTTTGTGTAGTTTTGTATTTATATATTTACTATTCCTATTTCAATTTGTAATGTAATTTGAACTTGAAATTAGGTAAATATCTATCTTTTTTCCTTAATTATCTATCTTATTTTAAATTTTGGTTATTTTATCTTATTTTTAAATTTAAGGTCAGATGTTAATATTTTTTTTAAATTATTCTATTTTTTAAATTATTTGACCTTATTTAAATTTAAAATAAGATTATTATAATCATGATATTTTGAATAGATATAAGATATTATGCTAACTTTTAAATTTTGTTATTTTTTTTATTTAAATTAAATTATAAATCAGAAAAGGATATTTTTTTTTGAATATTTAATTTATAAAATAACATGAAATTTAAAAGGTAGTTAGCAAATTTTTTTTTTGAAATGATATTTAGGTTAGTTGAAACCTAATTTTTCAAAATGGTAGGTTTAATTTTAATTTTTTTTATTATTTATTTTTAAAAACCGAAAATATTTTTTTTTATTATTTAATTATTTTCGAAACTTTATTTAATAAATTAATTAATTTAAAATTAAATAAATCCTACATCCAACTATCAAATTCAACTTGTTGCAGGAGTATGTGTTTTAGCTTGTTTGTAAGTTTTCTAAAACCTATTATTGTTTGATCTAAATTGCCATGGTTAACTTGTTGACAGATCCAATGATCTGATTTTAAACCATGGTTCAATTGTTAATAGGTCAAGTAAATAATTTGTAACAGGTAAATTTTACATTCTTCTTTGATCTGTGTATGACCTAGTAACATGATAGGATCCATCCAAATCTTTGTGCCTGTGTGAGCCTATATGTTTACTTTATGTTTAGATGCATATAGGTTGTTGCTAAATAAAATGTCACACCATGATAGATTTTATTTAGGTCCATTTAGTTTTTGGACCTATTCAATTAATAACAGTTATTTATTTTAAGGTTAAATTCCTCTCTTTTGGGCCTTGTGTGAGAGTTGGGAGCCATAGAAGTGGGTACGGCATACTGAACCCAGCACCCCCTCACATGAACTACCCCAATTGTGAAGGTCCATTTGCCTGATTTGAATAACTGTACTAGGTTAATTATATTAGTTTGACCTAATAAAAATTGAATTAGCAACATAATTAACTTTTAAATATATGAAATTTATTTTCATTTTAATATTTTAAAGTTAATTTTAAGAAAAACACTTTTAGTTTTAGATATTATTTCCAGACAAACTATTTGTATTTTTCTTGTATTTAATTAAATAAAGAATTTTAACTAACTAGATTCTTTCTGGAACTTATTTAATTAAATATTCCTATTTAAGTTATAAATTAGTTATTTTAACTGATTTTTCATATCTAACTTAAATTTGAATATTTTATTTAAAATTTTAAATTAAGTTGAGGAATCCTAGGCATTAGTTATTAAAGATTCTTAAGATATTTTTTAAGTTAATATCTTTTCGAATATTAACTTAAAATGGAATATTTTCAAATTAAGTGGTTACAACTTAATTTTTGATATTTAATTAAATCTAAATTTGAAATTATTTAAGTTTTAGATTTTTTTCTATACAACTTAAATTAGATATTTTTCAAATTTTTGTTGAAAAGATACTTAGTCAAATAAGATATTTTCTAGATAGTTATTTCTAGACTACTTATTATTTCTAATATTTAAATAGGAAAATATTATACTTTGTAAAATTAATTATTTAAATAATTAATTTTGGTATAATTTTATTAAAGTATATTTATCCTAGTATTAAACTAGAAATTAATAATTAAGCCTTCTCTACACTTAATTATTTATTTCTTGAATTTAATACATTTAATTAACTTGAAAAATTTAAATATCTAAGTTGATTCTCATCATGATATTTATTTATTTTTGATGACACTTAATTAAATAGAAAATTATTTTTAGGTTGAAATTTAATTTTTCAACTTAAATTTAAATAATTTTCAAAATATATATTTTTTATTATTTTATTAATAAATTTCGAAAATTGCATTTTATTTATGCAATATTTTTGATTTTTTTTTTTTTTGAAAAATAGATTGAGTTGTAAATTAATTATTTATTTTAATTAATTCTTGGGCCAACTTAAATCAATGATTTTTTCATATATTGATTAATTTAAAGTAAAAAAAAAATTCCTCTCTTTTGGGCCTTGTGTGAGAGTTGGGGGTCAATAGAAGTGGGTACGACATACTGAACCAAGCTCCCCCTCACATGAACTACCCCAATTGTGAAGGCCTATTTGCCTGATTTGGATAACTGTACTAGGTTAATTAAATTAGTTTAACCTAATAAAATTGATTAGCAATATAATTAACTTTTAAAATATATGAAATTTATTTTTCATTTTAATATTTTAAAGTTAATTTTTAGAAAAACACTCTTAGTTTTATGAAATTATTTCTAGATAAACTATATGTATTTTTCTTGTATTTAATTAAATATAGAGTTATAACTAACTAGATTCTTTCTGAAGCTTATTTTAATTATTTCATTAAATATTCCTATTTAAGTTGTAAATTAGTTATTTCTAACTAATTTTATTTATCAACTTAAATTTGAATATCTTTTGAATTTCAAAATTAAGTTGAGAAATTTTAGGAATTGGTTATTGAAGATTCTTAAGATATTTTTTTAAGTTGATATTTTTTAAAAAAATATACATCAACTTAAAATGGAATATTTTTCAAATTAGGTGGTTACAACTTAATTTTTGATATTTAATTAAAATTTAAAAAATATTTAAGTTGGATATTTTAGATTTTTTCTATAACAACTTAAATTAGATATTTTTTCAAATTTTAGAAAAATACTTAGTTATTGAAATATATTCTAGATAGTTATTTCTAGAACTAGTTATTTTTTCTAATATTAAATTAGGAAAATATTTTAGATTGTAAAATTAATTGTTTAATAATTAATTTTGGTACAATCTAAGTTAAATATATTTCCTAGTGTTAATCTTGAATTAATAATTAAGTTTCCTCTATACTTAATTATTTATTTCTTGAATTTAATACATTTAATTAAATTGAAAATTTAAATATCTAAGTTAATTTTCATCATGATACTTAAATATTATTATTTTCATGTTATTTGATTAAAATGAGAATTATTTTAAGTTGGAAATTTTTCGTAAAAATTCATAACTTAAAATTTGAATAATTTTCAAAATATATTTTATTTTATTTTATTAATCATTTTTTTTATATTTCGAAATTGCATTTCTTAAATGTAGAAAAATTTCGAATTTTATTTGAAAAATAGATTAAAGTTGAAAATTATTTATTTTAATTTTGGACCAAGTTAAATCAATTTTTTTATTTAATGATTAATCAAAATAAATGAACTAAAATATATTATAATTAGAAAATGAAGTAATTAGTCAATGAAAGTCTAGATGGATATTATTTTTGCTTGAAGTATTTTTCTAGTAATGTTTAATTTATTTTTATTTTATTTTAAAGCATTTTTTCGAAAATTGTATTCTTAAATACTTCAATTTTTCGAAAGATAATATATATTTATAGAAAATTAAATTTGAGTTGTAAATTAATTTAAATTAATTTTTGAAACAACTCAAATTGAATAATTTTCTAAATATTTATTGGAAATTATTACTAAGATGGAAATAATTCATGTTATTTTTCATATCCATCTAAGTATAATTTTATAAATATTAAATTAAAATTTATATTTAGAATTTTATTCTAAATTAGAAATTTTAATTAAATAAATATATTTTCAAATAAATTGATTAAAATAAACATTAGAAAAAAATACACTTTAAATAATGAGCTTTATTATTATTAGGATATTCGATCTCCATTGTTGGTTTTACATAGTTGTTGTTTTAGTGAGTAATCCTCCCTAATGGAGGAACGTTCATTAGCGAATAACGCCGTAAAATCTCGAAAGATAAGTATTTTTTTTTTAAGTGTTTATTTTAGTATGGATCACCCTAATAGTGGCGACTTTTATAGGGCTTACAAAAGTATGAAACAGTGGTGGAAGCTCATAAGATAAAATGGCCTTGACTCTCGCCTAAACGGGACAACACTGGATTCTGATCTTGATCGAACAAAAGGTTGCTAGAATGTTTATCATTTTAGATTAGCTGACAACTCTATTCAATGGATGGTATCTTTGACTCTCGCCCAAACGGGACACTGTATCAGTTTGTTGAAAACCTTGGAAATTAATTAGGATTGTATGCTTTAGTATTTTCGCTTGTCATTCATACTTTCTATGTGTTAATAATTTCTAAATTATGTGTGAATTTATATTGAACCATGTTATTTTCTATTATTTTTGTAGTTTAATTTCGAATCTTCATTGTTGGTCTAACTAAGCTTGTTGCTTTTAATGGAACAAATCCCTAATGGATAAATATTGTTAGATCTCGATAGATAAATATTGTAAATGCAACATCTAGTTGTTCATCAATTGATGACACCTTAGACTAGTATTCTCAAGGGCCCCCATCAAGATCTGCTTTCTATTTCGGTAGTTTGGTATGTGTAAGTTATACCAGCCTTACAACTAGATTGTTGGAGTTCCATTAAGATAAAGTCATCATTCATCTTCCATAGCTGACGTAGGCGTTCAGCCAAAGCATCAACCGTTCAGTTGCTGAAAGTATAGAGATAAGCTTTCACCCGGGAACAACCTTTGATTAGATTTTGTTGCTTCTATGTGGATATATTATGCTTGTAATGAGTCTTTTGACTTAATGAGGAAAATTTAGTTATGACAACATACACAATTATCTAATACTTTATGCATAAGAAAACGCTCCACTATATTCTAAACTAATACATATTGTTTTGAAAAGTTGAAACAATTTTTTTCAATACAACTGTTCTGATTGTATTCTTTTAGTGATTAAGAGTTTCTATTTAAAAAAAATAGGATAGAAATTTATTCAAACCTATTTGTTTGTACCCACTCCTTGTATCCTTTTTGAAATTCTTTGAAACACCTGAAAGGATTTTTTTAATTAACAATCCAATCAATGCAATATTATAAAGTCAATCATGATATACATCAAATATCATTTAGCTCATACCTTTACAACTATGGCACTTAATTGCTCTTTAGATTTGTTGAGGCTGTTGAGGCAAATTAAGATTTTGAGAGAAAAAAAAATCGTTAACAGTGAATGTGAATAGAGTAAAGAAAAAAAATGACGATAAAAATTAATGTATAGTATACATATACATACACGTATTTATTTAAAACCAAATTCAAATTTTAATTTTTGAAATTTTTGTTATTTTTTAACCTTATTTTGTGGGATACTTATCTTTTTTTGAAATTTAAATTTAAATTACTCTGTCCAGATTTTTTGTTTATAATTAATGTTTTTATCTTATTTTAAATCTTATAATAAATGTTTGCTAGGATATACGTCTTTTTTTCCTTTATTTTTGGATAAATTAAATTTAATATTCTTAAGTTTTTTGTTAATTTTATAACTAAAATGTTCTACATTTGTGGTTTAATTATTTATAGGTATAATTTTTAATTTAAAAATACATTAATTAAACTGAAAATTAATTTTTGATCAAAAATTAAACTGAATTTTTGATTTAATTTTTGTCACCTACTGCTGCTACGATGACGTTTCTGCTGTGAAAAAGGTTGGATGTTGCTCTGCATAGTTTGTGGAATGAAAAGTCCTAGTGTTTGTTGCTCTACATTATCTGGTGCATCTAGTCATTTGTTGTGGTTATCTGTTGTATATATTCCATGAGAGACATTAATCTTTGTAGTATTATCTCTTCATGGCCATCAATCGATATAGTGGTATTGTTGGCATAAGGCTTAAGTTTATGGCTATGTGAATGGTTTGGTGACATTCTCCTTTTCATATGCAGATAGTATATTGAAACAAATTGGTGATGAAAATCATATGAAAGTTGCCACTTGTGACTATTCCAAGCTATATTTCCATTGCCAAGAGTTTGGATGCTTTGCTAGGTGAGTTTTGGATTATCCCATGCTTAAATTGATATGATTATGCTCTCCCACCTCTCTCTAGCATAAAGTCTCACACCATGAGTTTACATTGTTCTTTTCTGCAGAAGTCTAAGAATTCAAACTAATATATGTGGTAGAAAAATTTCTCTAAGTTATTTGTCCCATCTATGCATAAAATTTGTCATGATGCTAGTTTAATGTAGACATAATTTTTTTTCTTTTACCTTTTTGTTTGGTTTACATGATAAATTTTTTATTCCTATGTACGGTGACATTCTGTAATTTAGTATGAGCAAGGATCCCACCTGTGCAGGAGGAATTCTTCTCTTTAATAAAGAGTGAGTTGCTCTATATGCTAGTTAATAGAATACCCTGCATTACATGCCTAATCAATTTTATTTTTCTTCATTATCTCTACAAAAGCATTTTCCAGTCTAATTTACAGCATTGGTTCTAGTGTTGAGAGGAAGTTCTTATTTATTATGGGTTTGCAGGAAATTTCATGGCAGAGGCTTGATGATCTCTTGCCAACAAGTGGTAATATTATTTATTGTGGGAACACTGGCCTAAATCCTTATACAGTGGCCCCTTATCTCCGATTTTGGGATCTTTTATGATTTTATTAGAGTGATGGCTAATGATTTTCAGTATGATTAACAGTACAAATCATTGGATCTGAAAGTTATAAACTGGCACATTTTTCATTCTCTTCTCAGTCCAGATATATAGTTTTTTCTTATTTCTTGAAGCTCATATTAAAACAGAACATAGTGTTAGGTTTTATGCCCTAAATAAAACTCCATTTCAATGTAATCTATTTTATTCAACATCAATAAAGAAACAGAAGTATTTTTCATTCATTTGTGTATGTTTTGGTTCACTTTATCAATTGCTTGTCTATTTGATTTATAAATTCATCTTAAACCATTTTCACATACTTGATCATGTTTATTGTGTTGTCATCACATTGGAAAGTAAACATGACTATGTGAATAAAGTTTCCTATATTTATCAGACACAGGGTTTTACTGATATGATAATCTACAACAAGAGTTTACTTGTATTTGGAGAAATACTATGTTCTTTCCAGAACATTGGTTAAAGTAAAGCTCAGATTGGATGCATGGAGTATGCATCGGAAGGGACCGATATTGAACTTTGACTTAGATTTAATTAAACTTACCGTAAAATCTATTCAAGTCAATATTGCCAAGTTGATCCTAGATCAAATGATCTTAATCCTGTTATGATTAGGCTCAATCTCAAGAGGCTATTCGTGTTCCTTGAATTGTTAGTTAAGCCTACTTTTAGGTCAGGGTGATACGTACTTTTTGGGAACACGGTAGTGCAATTGAGTGGGAGCACTAGCGTAAACATGGAATCTATAGCTTCTATCTGGCGAATAGTAAGCAAAGGATGATCTCCTTCGAGCTTGACCAAACGAAAATAAATGGTGGAGATCTCATTTCACATAAGCTGAAATATCATTTATACGGGGTCAAGTGTTTTAAGGATAAAATACATAGTAGGGTGTTACGGTAATTTAATCCCTTTACAGTGTAGATCATTCATATAGAGGATCATTGATCAAATTAGGATTATAACAATGGATAACTAATGATGTGTCTATATGGTGGAACATATAGAGCATTCTATATACTGAGAGTGCAATTCTATGTTCTATGCGTGGATTCAACGAAGAATTAATAAGTTAGTGAATTTTAGTGCTAAATTCTTGATCTACTTATTGGAAGCTCGGTTATATAGACCCATGGTCCCCCCACTAGTTGAGCTAATATTGTTTGTAAGACTCATGTAATTGGTTTTGATTAATCAATTATAATTCACAAATTAGACTATGTCTATTTGTGAAATTTTCACTAAGTAAGGGCGAAATTGTAAAGAAAGAGTTAATAGGGGCATATTTGTTAATTATGATACTTTGTATGGTTCAATTAATAAATATGATAAATGACAATATTATTTAATAATTATTTATAGTTATTAAATAGTTAGAATTGGCATTTAAATGGTTGAATTAGGAAATTGGCATTTTTGAGAAAATCAGATACAAAAGGTGTTAAAATTGCAACATTGCAAAAAGCAAGGCCCAGTCCACTAAGCCATGGCCGGCCACCTTTGTAGGCTTTTTAAGTTGATATTTTCATTATTTTAATGCCAAATAATTCAAACCTAACCCTAGTGGAATGCTATAAATAGATAGTGAAGGCTTCAGGAAAAACACACTTTCTGAATCAGAAAAAACTGAGCCTCCTATCTCTCTTCCCTAGCCGCCACTCACTCTCTCTCTTCTTCCTTTGATTTTCGAACTTACCTAGTGATTAGAGTAGTGCCCACACACATTAAGCAATACCTCAATCATAGTGAGGAAGATCGTGAAGAAAGATCATCATCAAAGGAGATTCAGCATCAAGGATTCAGAGAAAGAGATCCAGGTTCAGATCTTGATAATACTTTGCTACAGAAAGGATATAAGGGTTAGAGATCTGAACGGAAGGAGTCATTTAATTCTGCTGCACCCAATGTAAGGTTTCTTAAACTTTATATGTGTTTAATTTGTCGTTTTAGAAAGTTCTTATTTAGGATGTTAATAAACATACTTGTGAGTAGATCTAAGATCCTGGTAAAATATTTCCAACACATAGTGCTTTATATATATTCTTCAGAGCTTATTTTTTCTGACATTTGTCTTTGTATTATTACAGATGACTGGTCACTTGGCTACACTTCAATTTCTGGAGGAAAAGACTTTTGCATTGGGGGTCAGCGCTTGAATGTCGTTTTTTCTCTGAATGGAAAACTGCTACAATTGTGAGTATTGGCCCGCCAAAGGAAGAGAAGAAAGATGGAAAGAAGGATATGTCCAGTGAAAATGCATGGGTTAGAATGCTCCTCAACTCATTGTCAAGTCAACAAAGTTGTAAGGTAACTCAGCTAATCTATCACATATAAAGAGTCTCAATTTTTTTCAGGTACTTCTCCTTGGAAGCTGTTGTTTGAAAGATCAAGAACTTGAAAAAAAACTAAGGTTGCCAATCGAGGAAGGTACGTATCCTACTGTTAGCTCAAATGAAAAGTAAAGCAGCAAATTAGTTAGCTTAAATGAATATACACAGTTGGTCACATTAATTATACTACTGCTAGTGCTCTAATATAAATAATATTGGCAATACATTACATACTTATCCATTCATTTGTGTATATACATTCATATATAAATATAGTACACATTTGACACTTGACAATATATTTATTTATGAAATATGAAAGTTGGCTAACTAAAACGTTTATAGCTTTTATGGAATATTTGTTTTGATTTATGAACTCTGTAACTTAACCATATTGTATAGTTTCTTGTTTTCTCTATTTTGCTAAGCTGTTGCTAATCTTAGAAATCTTGTTGCCACTGCTATTACCCAGAGCTTCCCTTCAATCTAAATTGGACTCCGACGGATAACAATAGTAGATCAAGAGGTAAAGAATTTTACCAACATTATAGAGTTGTGTGATTATTTTGTTCTAGCATCTCTTAGCATTGATATGATTAATTTGTTGATTGCACAAATCTTAAGTAACTGTAGCATGAAATTTATTTATTTAGTTCATTGCAAATCTCAGCGGTCTGTTCAAACTCTTAGCGGTGGTCAGAAGCAAAGGGTTGCTATTGCTGGTGCTATAGCTGAAGCATGTAAAGTTCTCTTGTAGGATGAGCTTACAACATTTTTGGATGAAACTGATCAGGTATAAATCTATGTTGAATGTAGTGTCATGGCATGTTATAATATGTCCATTTTCTGGTCTTAGTTAACAGGTAGCTCAGTTTAGTGCTCTCTTCATACATGGTCTTAATCTTCATATATGACCAAATCCTTTTACGTGTGTTATTTATTATTTTTTTATGACACCAGCTTGGGGTAATCAAAGCAGTAAGGAACTCTTTAGATAGTCCCGAAGAGGTTACAACATTATGGATGACACATCGCTTGGAGGAGCTTGAGTATGCACATGGTGCAGTCTATATGGAAGATGGGAGGGTTGTCAAGCATGGAGATGCAAAAACTATTTTGGAATTCATTAAAGGCAGGCAATCAGCATATATCAAACAAATCAATTCTTGATTAAAAATTTGGCCCTCCTGCTATTTAAAGTCACTGTTTTCTGGTAAATATTTATAGACATTTTACCATAGTTTTGTGAATATTTATAGATTCTTTACTGTTCTGGTATATTTTCTTTTCTTCATGCTATTGGTTTCCTGCTTTTCTTTCCCTAGGTCTTCATGTTTTTCGAATCACCTAGGGCAGGTGTACCTTAGCGTAACTAGCTTTAATGCCACTGTGTTGATCATAGATCAGCTTTCATTGTAGAGTTAAAATCAGGGAAAAGACTTTGAAATTCAACCCTTGTTTTTCATGTCCTCTAGTTAAACCAAGTCCCTCAAGTCCCTTTATGTAGACTGTTAATTGAGTAATTTCTTTTCATGTTGTTGTTGGTTTAGGTGTTTACCTTCACAACCCAACAACCCTCATTGCAGCCGAATACCTTGATCTGGTCAATTACACACGGAGGGTGTTGTGGGAGTCTACACCAATGGCATCACAAGAGGGCTCAATCTATTGTATAGCAAATAAAATGTTTGGTGAAGTACTAACAGAATTGGTCGGATATAAGCCAACATCCAAGATTCATTTGATTTTTGTAGATTTGTGTATGTTATATATTTTAAATTATGTTAGATTATGTTAGAGATTTTGTATTATCAACAATTTACTAGCTCAATTGTATTTATATATATAAGTTATTAATTCTATTAAAGTGAGTTTAGATATTTTAATAATAATTTTTTTAATAATTCTACAAATATATAATTAGAAATTTTGCATTACTAGAATAATTAAAATTAAATATTAAATATAAATTTGGTTGAAAAATCACATACAATTCAATTTAAATTTATTTTGCAACAAAATTTCAGTAGCAGAATTATTATATTTTTAAGTACTAAAGTTGTATTTGTTACCAATTTTAAAGTGATTTGCTACCAAAATGTAGTACCAAAAAAGTTTTAGTAGTCTTTCAAAGTAATTATTTTGCTACTAGATTTGATATTTTTTGCTACAAAAATATTAGTAGCAAATTTGCTACAAATTGTCTTGGTAGCAAAAAACTTTCAGCAACGGAGTATTAGCTACGAAGTAGCCACCAAAAAAAGTTAGTAGCAAAAAGTATATTAGCTACTAAATAGGCATTATTTGCTACCAATTTTTTTGTAGCTGAATATCCATTTGTTTGTAGTGCCTTAATTCTGTTTGCTCATTGTTTGATGAGGGTGAATGTTCTGGTGCAAATAAATCACCTGAACATGACAATGTGAAATATTCGACTCACAAAGGTAAGGACCCAAATGGAGATGATATAGAAGTTGGGGACAAAGGAGGAGTGGATCCTTCTCCCAAAAACAGTAAATGATGCACTGTGTTAGTGTCCATGTTATGTTAATTTATATTTTGAAGCTATAATGTATTATGAGTATTTGTTATGAAATTTGAAATTTAGTTTATTTTGGAGTATTAATGTCACTTTTCTCATTAATTAATTTTGGAATTAAAAGTGAAGTAAATAATTATGATATCACAACTAAGTTGAAAAAGAAAATAGACTTCATATAATATAATAGACACCTTTACATACAACTAATAGTTAAACGAAGGAGATAAATGCTTGAATGTCATTAAATGGCATAACAAAAAGTTGTTGAACGACCATATGAGATGAGTTGTAAAATAAGTACTATATATATATAAAATACCACGAAAGGAAACTCAACGGATGTTCAATCAAGTTCTATAACATGAGGGAACTCCCGTTGAGATGGAGGGCTATAGTCTCTCAACAGGGACTTCGGTCGTGAAGGACTTTCTCTTGGAGTAGTGTTTGGTGGTTCTTGTTTTGGATGAATTGGGTAATGTTGTATGGAGACCTCAGTGTAGTCGAGAATGTCATCCAAGATATGTTCCAATTTTTCTCTTGAAGTGTTGGCTTCTTGCATGGCATGGGCGGAATGGTAGAGGTGTTCCGCCAGTTTGTATGACTCCTGCTTAGCCTCCGTGGCTTTTAAATGTGCCTTCCTTATAAGTTTTTCGTGTTCATGCAGAACACCCTCGAGCCTAGCACAGTTAAGACATTCTAAAATTGAAGCTGAACGGAGTCTAGGACTCCTTGAAGGTGTACCTACAGCTCTTGCAGAAGAAAAAGGATGAGGTGGGGACTTTTCAGAACTTGTTTCAAAAGGGTTGAAGTTTTGGTAAGGGTCCATATGATTTAGGTAATACTAATACGGGGTTTGAAAAAATGCTTTGTTTCAAAACCTAACATTTACTTATATAGTGGTTGGGTGGGTTGATGTACACGTAATGAGGTTCATGTACACATAATAGATTTTTTTTTTCCCAATTTAACCATTTAATAGTTAAACAATTTTTACAATGGAAATAAATCCAATTACTACAATCTGATAAAATCCCAATTTAACCATTTAATAGTTAAACAATTTTAATAGAAGGACAAGGTAAATAAAATTCCACAAACAAAATCCAAGTAATATGAGAAAAGTACCATATGATGTGACATATATATATTAAAAACAAATCAACGTACGGTTTTATGATTTAAATAATAATTTCCACATTTAAAGTAAAAATAAAATGCTTTAAAGTATTAGTGAACATGAAAGAGATAATGAATAAAGTCAATTGAGTTGATACGACCGTATAAAAATGTCACATCACCGTCTTGAAATAATAAGTACATGGTTAAAATGGTAAAATTAAAAATGTGATATGACATCCACTCATTTCATTAGTTAATTATTTAATAAAATTTGACATAATATTCATTGTTGGTAATACTATCATAGTTAATTAACTTAGTTTTGTTAATTTTTTTGGGTAATACTATCATATTAATTCTAACCTAATTGATTTGTCCAATTTTTAATAAGAAAAATGTCATATTAGTATATCAGAACCCAAAAAATACTAAATGTCCCAAAGTAATATCAGTAGGTTTCGTGTTTTGATATAGTATTGTAAATTATAAATAAGGGAATCCCATAAGATCTGCATGTCATAATTTACTGAATTTGATTTGACATTACACAGTGAAATCACTGACGTACGTTATTGAAAGTATAGGAAATACCCCATTTAACGTCAGTAATTACACAGTGGGACGTACATAGAAAATTAAAAAGTGATAAGACATCCTCTGGTTTAGTAAGTGAGTAATTAGATTTTAAAATTAGAGTAAATAGTACAGAGATCGTTGAGAAGATTACATTATTTGGATAATTTTTAAATAATTCCCAACAACTTATGAACGGGGACAATTAAGAATGGGTAGTAGTCAAAAATTAGTACAACTTCTAAAAGGGAAATGCTTTAAACTTTATTAAAGTATTCTACGAATAAATATGTCTGAAATTAAAGTTTACACTTAAAATGGAATCTCATCATATCCAAATATTGAGTAAACAGGTGATACCATACTGTATTTATGATGTGAAGTACTCTGTACAAATATTGATGTACGTTATTTTCAAACTTGAACTTATTAAAATATAGAAGATCCAACTTCTAACGTACATTGAAATAAGCTCCTCACATATTTTCATGAAATTGATTATGTTGTTAATGCTCTGCCTCTAGGAGGTTCAACATTGAAAGTATTATTCCAAATCAAATTTAAGTTTAGGGTTGGAAAGACATACCCAATACAACACAATCTTCACATAAGCTTTTGTCAACTTTTCTATACATAGCCTTGAAAATGACAAAGACCTCAAAAGGCCTTGTATTATTCCAATGAACTTTTTAAACAACACATGTTATAGTGTTTGCGGTTTTTTAAAAAACCCTAAAGTACGATATTAAATAACTGACAACTATATTTTTAGTTTTTCATTAAAATAATTATTTTAATAATATTTTCCCATCAATCCGTATAAGGTCAAATCAGTAGGTTGTACTATCTACTTTCATAACCTAAAAAAATACCATATCAAATATTAACACAACAGCAGAAAACGTAACATGTTCGAAAAAGATTTGTAAATTGAAAATATTTTTCATTTTTTCTCATAATACCCAAATATGCCCTTAACAGGTCACGCATTATTGAAATTTGGAAGTGACATATTGTGTACAGACCTTGACGTACGTATTTTCAAAACTTTGAACTTAATAATATACGCTGGGAAGGTGAAGACTTACCTAGAAATACGTTATTAGAATAAAGAAATCTTTATTATTTGCTAATTAATTTGTAGGAACCACTTTTGCTTAAATGATGAAAGTTATTTTTGTGTGTAATGAAGGGTACAAAGTTAGGTGATGTTTGCTTTGAGGTATTTCCATATGATGCTTTATTTGACACTGTAAATATAGATTGTAATGAGATAAAGTAACTTGTATGTATACGAAAATATCCTCACTGTTATTACAATCAATATTTCCAATGGAATTCAAAGTAACATGATAGGGCAAAATAGATATTTCTTAACAATGTAATCAACATTACAAATTTTTAATAATAAACGTAACCAACCAACTACCATTACAAAATTGCAACTAGGCACAATTAAGTGGAACTCAATTCTTATGATTTCCTCTTGCATCTCGATTTTTTTCAAGGGTTTGGCGCACCCGTGGTCGGTCCCTCAAATATAAGAACGCTCATCCCATGTTGGCGTTGTGGACCGCGAGAGGGGGAGCTTTAGTTGGATGGCATATTTGGTTGTGTTGGAAGTAGTTCCATCCAGCCTAGTCCACCCATTCGAAGTCCCTATCAACATTTGCTGTATTTACATATAGTACATACATAAAAAATTTTAGAAACAAATACTAATAATATAGCGTAGAAATAAATAGATATAAAGAGTAGAGTTATTACCCGAATTTGTTATGAGATGATTTATTGGATTGTTAGAATTTCGTTAATGCACCTACAACACACGATTGTAGTACATACCAATCCTTTTTTTTACACATCTTCACTGCAGTGCAACAACAATACATATTTTAATATCTTATATTTTTGACGCTATACATACATCTATAAGTTTTGCAGGGAAGAAAAAAATGACTAATTTAACTTGTGAATGAGGAAGGAGAGCTATACCTATATATAGTACTTGTGGATTTGATGTGTTGCCTTTTCAAAATGGTAAAATTAATATTAAATAATTAAATTTAAAATCTGATATGACTTAACTACACAACCTATCAATAAACATGATTTTGTCAATGCATTGGAAAATAGAATTTGGATAAACCCAACAAAATGGGTGGTTTAGTTAAATTTGAAATGAAAAATTGAAAAAGTAAACATGTTAATTTTCTTTTTGCAAAACGTTGGCACAAGTAAATACAACCATACTTCGGTAGCTAGGGGTGTTCGCGGTGCGGGTGGTGCGATTTTTGACTATTTTTTCAAACCAACCTGCACATGCGGTTTTTCAAATTTCCCAAACTGCACCCGCATCGCAAAATTAAAAACCCGCAAAAACTGCAACGCAAAAAATAGTGCGGTGTGGTGAGGTGCGGTTTTTGTGGTTTATGTGGTTTGGCCTATCACTAAATAATTAAACTATCACAAATACAACAAACTTTGAGCAAAACTTGTCAAAATACCATAAGGCTTGAAAATAAATATGAAAAAAAAATAAGTGTCAACCACACAATAATTAGTAGACTTTAAGTTTTTTTTTAAAGAATAGTAGACTTTAAGTTGAACATTCACATATTGGACCTAAATAAATATAAAAATTAGTAACTTTATAATATGCAGTGTGGTGCGGTTTGAACTGCATATTAACAATTCAAAACTGCAAACCGCACCGCACCACGCAGTTTAGGAAAAATTCAAACCGCAACCGCACTGTAAAGAATTTCAAACCAAATTTTTTTCTGCGGTGTGGTGCAGTGCGGGCGGTTTGAGCGGTTTGGGCAGTTTGATGAACACCCCTATCGGTAGCGGATAATGATTTTGTTAGGCTACTAATGAAACCAATACCCTACAACTAACTTAATTACCGAAACCACTAAACACGTACAGTGTTAGTGTCGGTACTGATTTTGTTAGGATACTAGTGACACCGATACCCTATAACTACCTTCATTACCAAAACCACTAAACACATACAGTGTTAGTGTCGGTACTTATTTTGTTAGGATACTAGTGACACCGATACCCTACAACTACCTTAATTACCAAAACCACTAACCACGTACAGTGTTAGTGTCGGTACTGATTTTGTTAGGATACTAATGACACCAATACCCAACAACTACACAACCATTAAGGACTTCGTGTGTGAGAACTATTGAATGCAACCCTAATTTGGTACGGAATAATAATTTCTTTAGGATACTAGTGACACCGATACCCTACAACTACACAACCATTAAGGACTTCGTGTCTGAGAACTAACTTCATTACTGCATTATAAGTTTGCATATTAGTTGACACCTGTACCGTTACGTAGATTTTAAATGTGAGAAATGCTAATAACAACTTAATTACAACTTTTTTTCAAATTTTTTTTCATAGCGGTATTCGTTATAGTTATAGTATCAACCCTTTAAATTGTTGAAAAATTTCGAATAATTGACAGTACCGAAAACAAAGTTCCTCATATTCCAGTTTACCACGCGCGTTCAAAAAACTTCAAATGTATTGTGGGCATTGTAAATTATTCGAAATTTTTTAAAAATTGACAAGGATGATGTTGTTGTTGGAAATTATTTTACCAAGATCTTAAATCTACTCACAAGTATGTTGATTAACACCATAAATATGAACTTTCTAAAACGATGAAATAAACACATATAAAGTTTAGTAAACCTTACGTTGGGTGCAGCAGAATAATAATGACTCCTTCCGTTCAGATATCTAGCCCTTGATTCCTTTCTGTAGCAGAGCATTATCAATATCTGAACCTGGATCTCTTTCTCTGATTCTTTAGTGCTGAAACTCCTTCTTGCTGAAAGTCTTTCTTCACGATCTTCCTCACTATGATTGAGGTATCACTTGCTGTGTGTGGGCACTACTCTAACACTAAGAATTTCGAAATCTTTAGGAAGAAGAGAGAGAGGGAGTGGTCGACCAAAGATAGGGAGAGAGAGAGGCTCAGTTTTTTTTTCTGAATGAAAAGTCAGAAGAAAAGTGTGTAATTTTCCTGAAGCCTTCACTATCTATTTATAGCATTCCACTAGGGTTAGATTTGAATTATTTGGCATTAAAATAATGAAAATATCAGAGGGAAAACCCTACAAAAGTGGCCGGCCATGCCATGTGGATTTGGGCCTCACTTTTTGCAATTTTGCAGTTTTATCTTTTCTGCATCTGATTTTTTCTCAAAAACGCCAATTTTCTAATTCAAACATTTAAATGTCAATTCTAACTATTTAAGAACTATAAATAATTATTAAATAATATTGTCATTTATCATATTTATTAATTAAACCATATAAAGTATCATAATTAACAAATATGCTCCTAAAACTCTTTCTTTACAATTTCGCCCTTACTTAGTGAAAAATTCACAAATAGACATAGTCTAATTTGAGAATTATAATTAATTAATCAAAACCAATTACATGAGTCTTACAAGCAATATTATCTCAACTAGTGGGGGGACCATGGGTCTATATAACCGAGCTTTCAATAAGCAGATAAAGAATTTATAACCTAAATTTACTGACTTATTAATTCTTCGTTGAATCCACGCATAGAACTTAGAATTGCACTCTCAGTATATAGAATGCTCTATATGTTCCACCATATAGACACATCATTAGTTATCCATTGTTATAATCCTAATTTGATCAATGATCCTCTATATGAATGATCTACACTGTAAAGGGATTAGATTACCGTTACACCCTACAATGTATTTAATCCTTAAAACACTTAACCCCGTAAAAATGATATTTCAGTTTATGTGAAATGAGATCTCCACCATTTATTTTCGTTTGGTCAAGCTCAAAGAAGATCATCCTTTACTTACTATTCGCTAGATAGAAGCTATAGATTCCATGTTTATGTTAGCGCTCCCACTCAATTGCACTACCGTGTTCCCAAAATGTACGTATCACCCTGACCCAAAAGTAGGCTTAACTAACAAATCAAAGAACACGAATAGCCTCTTGAGATTGAGCCTAATCATAACAGGATTAAGATCATTTGATCTAGGATCAACTAGGCGATATTGACTTGAATAGATATTACGGTAAGTTTAATAAATCTAAGTCAAAGTTCAATATCGGTCCCTTCTGATGCATACTTCATGCATCCAACCTTAGCTTTACTTTAACCAATGCTCTGGAAAGAACATAGCATTTCTCCAAATGCAAGTAAACTCTGTTGTAGATTATCATATCAGTAAAACCCTATGTCTGATAAATCTAGGAAACTTTATTCACATAGTCATGTTTACTTTCCAATGTGTTGACAACACAATAAACAGGATCAAGTATGTGAAAAGGATTTCTGATGAATTCATACATTATGTACATATAATCATGAAATAAATCATGTGAACCATGCAACATTAAATGTTATTTCTGATCTATATTAATAAGTAAATCTGATTATATTAAAATGAGTTTTATTTAGGGCATAAAACCCAACAAACTCCCACTTGCACTAATATAAAACAAAAAGTGCGTTTCAAATAATCTCAACACCTTGATATACAAATCAAGTGTAGTAGTAGTAAACTCCTCGTAATAGGATCTGAAAGGTTGAATTAAACACAACCGTTTCTCCACCATTACTCTTCCTTTAATCACAAAATCATTGATAATGTGAAATTCGTCTCTATATGTCTACTCTCTTGGGATACTGGATTCTATACCTTTGGCAACTACTTCTTGGTTATTCAGGAAGTAACACTAGTAGTTAAGGCAATTTGGAATGGTGCCAAAAATGTATAGAACTTTCCTTAGACTGAATACGTACCTTTCCTGCAACTTTAACATTCAGTCCCTTCCTGGTAGACCTAGAGACTTCAGATAGGTTTTTACACTTCTCCAAAATCACTATTGCACCCCCAGAGTAACCACCATCTTATTAGAAAGATTTTCCAGCACAAAGGCAAATTTCAAAATCTGATGAGCTGTAGTCTAAGAGTTTTAAACACACCCTTATAGACTAACATATAGTTCCTCTTCTTTATCTTAAGATTTACTTGATTGTCTTCCAATGTTCTTCTCCTGGATTAATCTGATACCTACTCAATACTCCCACTCAACAGCAGGTGTCTGGTCTAAGGCATACTAAAGCATATCTAAGACCTCTCACTGTTGATTTAAGAAATTCTTTCATGGCTTTATCTTTTCTGGAATAGTTGAGACTTTTCCTTAGATAAAATCTATGCCTAGAAGTCGAGAAGCTTCTATAGATTTCCATTAGAAAGAAAAAGCTTCAGCATCTTACTAAAGTAAGTTGCTTGCATTAGAGTAAATAATTACCAGGTATATATACCATAAGCCATAGGTTTAGATAAACTCAAACCTCTAATACTAGGAACAGGAAGTTTTGTTAAGTCCATTGAATAGACTTATTAACGAAAGTTTCCTTTTATGTCCTTGTACTAGAAAAATTTAGGTTACTCCATGTGAATGGATTAAACCATAGTTCTCTTGGCTTTTCTTCTTAGTTTCTTATCTTGACAATCCATTACTTGTTTAAACTCACAATGGATTTTAATCACTAGTGACTTCCAAGTCATAAGAAGGTGAGTTCCTAGAAACTCTCCCACTACGACAAGGTACCATGAATTATGTCTAAGAAAACTAAATGGTATTAATCTCTTCGGTTGTGACAAGACAACAGAGACAGTTGGATCATCATATGTCAAATAAGATGATAGAACACTTTTGGAATCAAGAAAAATATCTCCTTTATTTTCTACTTTATTTTCAGACTTAGTCATTATCTTAGAAAAGTAGTAATTGTTTAAACAAACACTTTCTTATCTATTGACTATGGGATGGTCCACCCCTAATCACTTAGAATAGCTAACAAACATGCAAACCATGGTTAATAGTTCTAGCTTTTCTTAAGATTTTGATTAGGTCATCCATGAATCTAGTAATGATTTACTTTAAGTATACAACCATTGCATCATTCAGAAATTGTATTACCATAGAAGGAAATAGGCAACGACTAGTAACTAATCATCAATATGCAACTCAAAATTTCTGGGGAGGTAAGTTTGGATATAATTCAAAAATCAAATTAATGATCTTTGAACTGCATATCTACTAACTATTTCTCCACCCCTATCAGTTCGCAAGATGTTTAACCACTTACCTTAATGGTGTTTCACCATTGCTAGAAATTAATGAAATTTTTCAAACATTTCAAATTTCTTTGCATAAGGTATAATCTAGAGTGATCGTTTAAGAATACAACGAAAAACTCATATCCACCCCTGAATGTACATCCATCTGCGAATGAGATGAACTACTTTAAGTGGATATAGGCATATTAGCTCTTTGCAGAGATTGATCTTGTCAAAACCACTATGAACAAGATACAAGGCCCTCCTTGGCCTTCTTCGTTTTCGATGAAAAACAAATAAAATCTCCGCCATAGATTAATAAAGATGTGGTTGTGTCTTTTTGATGACTTAGGTGTAGTTACATCAAAGAGTTCTTAGAATAATGCAAGTGGATCCTGGTCACAGAATACCAAACTCATATTCCATACTTTAATATACAGTTTGGAATCCATTAATAGAAGATAGATATTAAACACTGTAAAAGTGTAACTGTATTGTATTCTGGAATTAGAAATATAAGAAAATTTCTGTTTGGATTCTAAAATTAAAGTCAAAGACTTAATTTATACCAAATAAAATGAGTAATTCTTTCTTGGACCACCACTACTAATTTAACTCTAAGTCTGATTTGCCCATACAAGTAGGAGATTTCTAAGATTGAGGATTTATATCAATTGGGAATAGAATTTCGGGATTATAATCATATGCATCATTTAATTTCTTAAGAGAAAATATAGAATGACATGAAATGATTTATACACCCTTCATCCAATGATATATTATTGAGCTAATTCGAAATGAATAAGCTAAGAGGAATTAGGATAATTTCGCTGTTTAAATAAGAATCCAACGATGCTTCGATTAGCGAAAGTCAAAGTAATCTTATTTATATAATCTTCTTGTTTTATATCGTAAAAATACTAGTCTAAGGTGTCATCAATTAATGAACAGCTCAATGTCGCATATACAATATTTATCTTTCGAGATCTAACACTATTATATATGTCTAATGGTGAAAATCCATTAGGTATTTATCACATTAGATAAACAAACCAAGTTAGACCAACAATGAAGATTCGAAATTAAACTACAACTTAATAACAGAAAATAACATGGTTCTATATAAATTCAAACACAATTCAGAAATTATTAAACATATAGCAAGTAGGAATGACAAGTGAAAATACTAAAACATACAATCCTAAATAATTTCCAAGGTTTTCAACAAACTGATATCAGTGTCCCGTTTAGGCGAGAGTCAAAGCTACCATCCATTGAATAGAGTTGTCAGCTCATCTAAAATGTTAAACATTCTAGCAACCTTTTATTCGATCAAGATTGGAATTCAGCGTTGTCCCGTTTAGGCGAGAGTCAAGGCAATTCTATCTTATGAGCTTCCACCATTGTTTCATTATTTGCAAGTCAAATATGGTCGCCACCATTAGTGTGATCCATACCATATAAAACACTTACAAACTACTTATCTTTCGAGATTAAACGGTGCGAAATTGCTAATGAACGTTCCTCCATTAGGGAGAATTACTCACTAAAATAAACGCGATGTAAAACCAACAATGGAGATCGAATATCTTAATAATAAAGCTCATTATTTAGAGAGAGTTCTATTTTCTTTGATTTTCTTTATTTACTCTATTTATTTTAAATATATATTTATTTAAGTAAAATTTCCAATTTAGAATAAAAAATTCTAAATATAAATTTTAATTTAATATTTATAAATTTTACGTAGATGGATATGAAAATAACATGAATTATTTCCATCTTAGTAATTGTTGCCCCTGATTTCACCCAATATACGTGGACCAACCGAACAGGGACACGTGGATCAGATAACTTATAAATATTTGCTAAGTCTTTGTATGCCACAAGGAAACACCCTGGGCATAGCTCCCGGAGGAGGCATCCGGAGTGCAAGGTGCTCCCGGAATCTCGCATAGCATAAAGCCTCTCCGTGAGGTGTCAGGCTTCCCCTGAGCAATCAAGTCGCATTTAATGCTGCATGGGAGGAAGCGTGTTGGGACTGCAACACGCAATAAAGTCTGACGGCACAACCTCCAACCAACAGCGCCACAGTAATGATCATTTAAGTCTAGCGACGGCTACACTGCGAAGAGTCACATCAATCACAAGGCAAAAAGGACATTCCTCATAAAAACCCTACAGCACCTAAGGATTTGACCATGCATTACTCATGGTATATTCATTGGGAATACCCAACTTTATGGATACTTACAGATACACTTGTAAGAACGATTCTAGGGATTACCCCACCAAAACACTATAAATACCCCCTCAAAGCTCATTAAATGGGATCGAGAATCTTGGGCTGCATATGAGCAAGAAGAGTAAATACTCACCAAGAACATTCTCTGTATTTATAAGGGTGACATTCTCTCAAGTGTAGAATCTGTATTAAATACATCCATTAATAACAAAGACTCGTGGACTAAGGCTCATTAACGCCCCAACCACGTAAAAATCCTTCTCTCACTTTCTTACAGCTCACTATTATAATCATATTTTATTAGTTGCCGAAAACCTCGGTCAACATTTTGGTGCTTTCATTGAGAGCTGAAGAAAGCTGCTACAAAACAAGCATTTGACTTCACAAATATGGTGGAGACAAGAAGTACACGTCAGCCTCGCCCTCTGGAAGACGCTTAAGACCCAAACGAGGAAGATGTAGCCTCAAGAGCAGCAGAGGAGTCCGAGGAAGAAGAAATAGTCCCCGATGAGGACTACGAGGGAAACCTCGACGAGTACGCCTATGATGAAGGAAGTTACTCAGAACTGGTGCTTCTTAGACAAAAAGCTATCGATCACGAAGCCGAGATCGAAGCTCAGAAAGCGTAAAACCAGAAAATGCAGGAAGTGATGCTAGCCATGCAAAAAGCCATGGAAGCAGCTGGCATTCACGTGCACCCCAAGGCAATGACTGCTGGGCTCAACAGGGAACCAGCGACATCTTCGCCTATTTCCCAGCAGCAGAAATCTAGGGAACCTAGCCCTATAAGATATCCTTCTGAGGGGAATCAAACAAAAAACCCTACTTCTACCCCTGGGCGAAAGAAAAAGGTGCAGGATCCGGGAAAGGTCCGCTCAGATTTCTCTAAAGGGAAAGGTCCGCAGAGGGGCAAGCCCCAAAAGGGGAGTCTTGGCCCTCAGGATCGAGGGGACCGAAAGAGCGTTTCTGTGCACCAGGAACCCGGGGCTAGAGGGAGAAGAGGACAGAGATGTCCTCCCGTTGATCTGAGAAATCAAATCAATGGGAATCAAGGTGACCTCCGGGATCACCTTGACCAAAAAAGATACGGGCCCGTGGTTTCCTCGGGTACGTTAAATGAAGGAATTATGGCGGAACTCGCCATACTCCGAAAAGACATTGCCCGAGTCTCCCGGAGGCAGAAGGGAGACGACTCCGATTCAGACAGCGAGGATCGGGAGCCATGTGCCAAGCACATCCTGGAGGCGGAGCTCCCTAAAAACTTCAAGATGCCCGAAATGGCAGCATATACCGGGAACTTCGATCCCAACGACCACCTGTCACGGTTCAACCGTGTCATGACGGTCATGAGGGTCAGCAATGACGCAAAATGTCTGTGCTTCCCACTCACTCTGAGTGGGTCCGCGGAGGAATGGTTCAAAAAGCTGGAATCAGGATCCGTGGGCTGTTGGAACAAGCTTCAGACCAACTTCCGGAGGCAGTTTGTCGCCGCAAGAAAGGTCAACTTGGAGGTCAGTGCCTTGACTAATATCAAGCAACTGCCCACCGAGACCTTGAAGAATTACATCAAGAGGTTCCGAGAGGAAGCCTCGAAGACTAAGAAGGTTGATGACGGACAACAGCTTGCACTTCTCCAAGCAGGACTCCGTACTGGGACTCCCTTCTGGAATGAGTTGCAGCAAGAAGGGGCTGCTAGCCTCCAGGACTTCCAGAAAAGAGTCCAAAAATATATCAACCTCGAAGAAGCCCAAATCGTGGCTTATGGAGGCTATTATCCCACCGGGGTAGCAGGGTACATGCCCGGAGTATCGCCCTCGGGTACTGCCCCGACCGCAACTCCACAAGTGAGTGGCATACAATTCTCCACTACCCTCGGGTATAGCCAGGGCCAAGCTTTGGCACCAACATCTTCTCATTTTGGCAACCCGTCCGGAGTGAATGGGCAAGCTCCTTCACATGCTGCCCCGACTGCTAACTTAACAGGCCCTTCCCAGGGATCAAGGAGTAAAAGGTCCTCCAAAGGTAGCACCCGAACGGGAGAGAAGCGCCAGAAAAAGGGGTACACCCCCCAATATACTCAATACACGGAGCTATCGGACTCCAGGAACGTGTGTACTTCGCCACTAGGCAAAACACGCACTACCGGAGACCACAACTGTTGTACAAAGACAGCTCCCGGAGAGATCCGAGCAAAAGATGCGAGTACCACAACGACATTGGTCATAGTACCAATGAATGTAAGAATCTCAAGGACGAGATCGAAAATCTAATCCGATTGGGCCACCTCTATGAGTGGATCAAGAATAGGCTGCCCCACCTTAATCCGGGTCAGGTGGCTGGGGGTATGCCTCCGGGAACACCAGGGGGTACAGCAGGAGTATTGGCTCCAGCTGCTCACGCAGGTGACGCCCAGCATATTCCCGAACTGCCGCCCCGGCCGAATGGACGGGTAGCCATGATCTCCGGAGGTCCCCATATCGGAGGGAATACTCGCAAGGAGCGAAAGCGGTACGCCGAGGCCGCAAAACACAATGAGATATGGGAAGTTACTCAACTCCCAGCTCAAAGGCCTCAGCTGATGGACCAGCCCATCACATTCACGGAAGAAGACGCCAAGACGGTGCGTTTCCCCCATCACGACCCGTTGGTCATAGAGACCCCCATCGCGAATAAAGTGGTGGCCAGAGTCTTAATTGACAATGGGAGTTCCGTGAACCTGCTCTTCAAAGAAGCCTTCACCGTGATAGGCTTGACAGATCGTGACCTCTCGCCTAGTGGATCCCAGCTCACAGGGTTTAACGTGACAACACTTATCCCAATGGGAAAAGTAAGGCTCCCGGTTACCCTGTGCCCGGACACTCCCCAGAGCACGTTTAAATACTGCACCTTCGTGGTGGTGGACTGTCCAACAGCCTACAACGCCATCCTCGGCCGACCGGCCCTAGTGGACTTTGGCGCAGTCACTTCGATCCGACATCTGTGCCTAAAGTTCCCTACCCAGGAGGCCGGAGTTGGGACTGTAAGGGGAAATCAGGGGGAAGCAAGGCAATGTTATAATGTCGCAACCCACCTACCCGTACTTATGGTCCGGGAGTCCGCCGAGCCAGAAATGGCTGAAAAGGATGAGTTGGATCCTCATGTAGGGTCCGAAAGAATCGTGGAACCAATGGAGGATGTCGAAGAAATACCAGTGTGCGACGTCGACTCCACCAAAGTACTTCGGATAGGGAAAAACCTGGATCCGGAGGAAAAGGATAAAATAATAAAAACACTGAAGGGCGCCATCGACATCTTTGCATGGCGCCAAGAAGACATGACTGGCATAAGCCCTCATGTCATCACACATGTACTCAATGTCAACCCGGACATGCCTCCTGTACAGCAAAAGAGACGCCCGCTCGACTCGGTGAAAGCCGAAGCTCTAGAGAAAGAGGTAGACAAACTTTTGGCCAACGACATGATCCGCGACGTGTACTATCCGGAGTGGCTGGCTAATCCGGTCCTGGTACCCAAGCCGAACGGAACTTGGCGAGTTTGTATAGACTTCACTGATCTAAACAAAGCTTGTCCAAAGGACTTCTTCCCGCTGCCCAGGATCGACCAAATGGTAGACGCCACTTCCGGATTCAAGCTGTTATCCTTCATGGATGCCTATGCGAGGTACAATCAAATAAAAATGCATACGGTAGACCAGGAGTGCACTAGCTTCAGGACCGATAAGGGGGTATACTGCTACCTAGTCATGCCTTTCGGACTGAAAAACGCCGGAGCAACCTATCAAAGAATGGTTAACCGGATGTTTAAAGGCCTCCTGGGGCGAAACATGGAGGTGTACGTGGACGACATGCTCGTCAAATCCAAAGCATGCAACAGCCATGCAAGCGACTTAGAAGAATGCTTTGAAGTTGTCCGGAGATACGGTATGAAACTCAACCCAAAGAAGTGCACCTTCGGGGTCAAATCAGGAAAGTTCCTGGGTTTCATAGTCAGCCAAAGGGGGATTGAAGCAAACCCGGAGAAAATCCAGGCTCTCCTGAATATGCCATCCCCCAAGAAGCATAAAGATGTGCAGAGCTTGACCGGAAAGGTAGCTGCATTGAGCCGTTTTATCTCACGGTCCACGGACAAGTGCATACCCTTCTTCAACGTGCTAAAGAAATGCCAAAAGTTCGAATGGTTGGACGAGTGCGAGGAGGCATTCAGAAAGCTAAAAGATCACATGGCCAAGCCTCCTATCCTATCGAAACCCGTCCTCGGAGAAGACTTGTTTCTTTACTTGGCCGTCTCCGAACACGCGGTCAGCGCTGCCCTGGTCCGGGAAGAAGAGAAAACTCAGCATCCCGTGTACTATGTCAGCAAGCGCATGATAGGAGCCGAAACGAGGTACCCGGTCATTGAAAAACTGGTATTTTGCCTCTTGATGGCGTCAAGGAAGTTAAGACCATACTTCCAAGCCCATCCGATCAAGATCCTGACCAACCACCCGCTCCGGCAAGTTCTCCAAAAGCCTGAAGCGTCCGGAAGGCTCCTCAAGTGGGCAATGGAACTAAGTCAATTCGACTTGCAATACGTCCCCCGGATTTCTATAAAAGGCCAAGCCTTGGCAGACTTCATTACTGAATGCAACGAAGCCGAGGCAACAGCGAATACGCTGGTACCGCCAAAGTCACCTGGAGGGTATTTGTAGACGGAGCTTCTAATGAGAACGGTTCTGGAGTCGGAGTGGCTATGATATCGCCAACTGGACTGCGACTCCAGGCGGCCCTCCGATTCGACTTCACAGCTTCAAACAATGAGGTCGAATATGAAGCCCTGATAGCAGGGCTGAAATTGGCAAAAGCTGTAGGAGCCAAAAGGGTGGAAGTCTACAGTGACTCCCAACTGGTCGTAAACCAGGTATCCGGAGAATACCAAACCCGCGGCGAGCGGATGGCCGCGTACGTAACAATAGTCCGAGAACTGCTCCACGAGTTCACGGACTACAAAATAGAAAGAATCCCCCGAGAAAAGAACGCTCACGCGGACTGTCTGGCTAAGTTAGCCTCGGACAGCGAAATCGAAGAGCTGGGGGTAGTACCAGTGGAACGCTTGGCAGAACCGAGCATCAAAATAAAAGAGACCACACTAACGGTTGGGCAAGAACCCAGCTGGATGGTCCCCATCATAAAATACATAACAACAGGTGAGTTGCCCCAAGAGAGGGCACTGTCTCGAAAGATTCAGTATCAGGCTCATCGTTATGGGATGATGGATCAAATTCTCTACCGGAGAGGACTCAGCATGCCATATTTAAGGTGTGTATCGGACCCTGAAGCTAGACAAATCATGCTAGAGGTCCACGAAGGGTTCTGTGGAGATCATACGGGAGGACCCAGCCTCTCAAAGAAAATATTGAGGCAAGGGTACTTCTGGCCAACAATGAAAAAAGATTGTATAGACTATGTCCAAAAGTGTGACTCGTGCCAAAGGTACGCGAACATACCGAGAGCCCCTCCAAATGAGATCACCCTGATGACCAGTCCCTGGCCCTTCGCGGTTTGGGGAATGGATCTCATCGAGTCTCTGCCAACAGGAAAAGGAGGGGTAAAGTATGCAATAGTAGCAGTAGACTACTTCACCAAATGGACAGGCTGAGCCTATGAAGACAATAACTGCCAAGAAAGCATTGGACTTTGTTATCAAAAACATAGTATGTCGATACAGCTTGCCTCACAAAATAGTCTCTGACAATGGAAAGCAATTTGATTGCGAGGAATTTACTGACTTCTGTAACCAACACGGAGTAGTGAAGAGCTTCTCCGCGGTAGCCAGGCCTCAAACAAACGGCCAGGCGGAAGCAGTCAATAAAATCCTAAAGGTCACCTTGAAGAAGAAGCTGCTGGCCTGCAAAAATAACTGGCCTGAAGAGTTGCCAGGGGTATTATGGGCCTACCGGACGACCCCCAGAACCACGACCGGTCACTCGCCTTTTTCAATGGCGTACGGTTGTGAAGCAATGGTCCCAGTAGAAACATTATTCCCATCCCACAGGAGGACGACTTACGATCCTGCCACGAATCAGGCACTGCTTCAAGAAGCTTTGGATCAAGTCGAGGAACTCCGGGATGAGTCTCAAATACGGATGGATGCTTATCAAAAGAAGGTGACCAAGTATTTTAACTCTAAGGTTAAAAACAGAAAATTCGCTATTGGGGATATGGTCCTAAGAAGGGTCTTCCCAGCCACCCAGGAACCCGGAGTGGGGGTACTTGGGCCAAATTGGGAAGGACCATATGAGATCGAGGACGAGATCGGCTCCGGCACTTACAAACTAAAAAGAATGGACGGAACCACCGTGCCAAGAGCCTGGAATGCCGATCACCTCAAAAGATATTACCAGTAGCGAAATAAAACTTAGACTTTGTTCAAAGGGTTTGTACCGTCCAAATGTATACCTCCTCTACATGTTAAATAAAACTGAGTGCCTTAAAAACAAAGTTTCTACGCCACTCAGGGGGGTACTAGGGTATACCGCACGGACAAACAGAAAAGCAAACTAAGTAAAATATCCTGACCCAAAGGGCAGGTCAAAAAGTATGCACAAAAATAAAAAGCATAAGTATAAAAACCCTGATCCAAAGGACAGGTTAAAAAGAGAAATATGTGGCAAAAGAAAGATCACATATAAAATATCTTGACCCAAAGGGCAGGTCATATACATACAAATGGCCCGGGGATAGGCCTTAAAAAATATTGTCTCCCCTCCGAATAAAAACTTCTACCTATATATATTGTTCCAAGGCAGCAGCAAATATGTACAAAGAAAAAAAAAAGAAAAGAGAATAATAAAAGAAGCGGGTGGAATCTTGGTTATACTGGGTCAATCACAGAGCAGCTCAGTCAATGCGCGGAGGAAGGCGAGGTCCGATACGAGCCTCTACCATGGCATCAAGCTTCTTCTTCTTCTCCCGGAATTTGGCAATCATTTCCTCAGGTTTGGGATAGAAGGTAAGCTTGATATTTTGGTCGTTGGTAGACCAAGCCATGTAGACCCCATCATCGAAGCGCTTCGGACACCGGGCGCAGGAAACAGGAGAAAGGAGCTCGGCTCTTTTTTCCTTCTTAATGGATTGCTCCTTGAAATCCCTGAGCTCCTTCAGCTCCGCGGCTAGAGCAGCCTTGGACTCTAAGTTCGCCTGGTGAGTTTCCTCTAAGGATCTCACCTTAGCAACCATCTCGTCCAAAGCCTCCCTATCCTCCCGGAGTTCCCGCTTGGCCTTATCAGCAGCCTCGCTTTGTGCCCTCAGCTCCTCCTGATGCTGGGCCTCCAGCCTGTCCCTCCGTTGAGCCTCGTATCGGATCATGGCCTCCGCTTGAGCCTCCCTCCGTTTGGCCTCCTCCTCATTGGCCTTGGCAGCCGCCTCCCGGCGCTCAGGAGCCTCCTGGTAGAGCTGCCTCTCCGCAGTAAGGTCCTGAAGGACCTTCCTGACGTCGTTCATGTCCCCAAAGTCAGACAGAACAAAGCCGTGATTTATGATGTTCTTGGAGAGGCGGCCAGCCTCAGTAGCAAGCTGAACAATAACACAAGCGTAAGAGAAAAATTCCCAAGAAGAAAAATAAAGGGAAAAGCAAAATTGCGAAGTACTTGCCACGGTGAGGGAGTGGCTGAGGTCCTGGACCTGGAAGATAGAGTTCAGGGAGGCACAAGTGGCGAACCGCTTAGGCGCGCATCGGGTAAGCTGAGAAGCAAACTCGCCGGTCATCTCCGCGGCGAAGGGAGCCAAGGTGGGCCCAAGGAAGCGACGGAACCAGTCCGACAGGGGGTCTAAGTTAAGGTCCCACGGATCTTGGTACTCCGGGTTGTTGATACTCTCATGTACCTCAACCCGCAAAACCCTCCTAAGGGCTTCCACCTCGGCATACCCCCGGGAGTACTCGTCCATGGCATAGTTATGCTTGGCTATCCGGAGCTCTTGCCTCACCTCGTCCCCAGGGACCAGAGTTAGCACGATGTTGGGAGGAGCAGGATGTTCTTCCATGGGGGAGACCCCGCCGTCAAGACCATGGGCAGGAGTGTCAGCTCTCCGAGGCCGCTTGGGCTCGTCCTGGGCAATCATCTTGCCCTTGCGCTTGCGAATCAGAGCCACCTCAGGCTCCTCTTCACCTTCTTCAGCTTCCTCCGGAAGAGCCCGGAGCTCTCCAGCACCCTCTGCGGCTTCCTCAGAAAAGCTCCATTGCTTTCCTTGGCCTTCTCCCGGAAGCACCTCCTCGTCGTCCACTAAATCAATAGTGTCAGGGGGAGCGCTGGAAGAGACCTTCAGGGAAGGGGCTATCGGGGAAGAGGTGAAGGCCGGAGGAGCCACGGGAGTGTGAACTCCAGCAAGCTGTTCCAAGATGGCATCCATGGAGACACCTGTTTTACAAAAATAGGCAAGTGTTAGATATCCATGGGAAACCACTTACACAAGATACAGCAAATAAGCTACTCCTACCAGGACTTCCTAATTCGGCCCTAGCAAAGTCCTGAACTTTAATGCTGGCAGCATCATCTCCGAGATAGCTGTCCGAAGGCCGGAACCAGCTGGACGTAATGTAAGCTGAAGGACCTAAGGGAATAGGTTCCAGAGTGCCAGAGCCCATCCGGGACCGACCTAGAAAATCTCCTAAGTTTGAAAAGTAAAATTCCTTCAAACGATCCCCCCACCGGGTCGATGGCATCCTAAACCTATGAAGACGCTCGTCGAACCCTACAGGCCTACGACTGGCGTATTCGCCAACGGAAGGAACATAACGAATTATCAAAGGAGACTTACCGCCGGCACCGGAGGTCTTGGCACAGCTTTCCTGAGTTTGGCTCTGGAACCGAAGGCTGTGGCCTGGGGGCTTTTCTCTCCGAAGAATCCTCAATGCGGAGGGGCCTCCCGGCGGGACGATCCCCAATCTCTTCTTGAAGAATCTTGTCAAAAAATTTAGCCTCGGACTTCCCGGCAATCGCCTGGCTTCTTCTTACCACCGGACTCCCCACGCGAAGTCCCCTCCCAGAGGCCGCCTGGGCCTGAGAGTATGCCTTCTCCTGGGCCTTCCGGTAGAGATAGTCTTGGTATTTTTTTCTCTGTCGTGGCGATAATCTCGTCCCGGAAGGTCTTCTCCGCGACCGGCGCCCTTACATTGGGACAGATGACCCGTGAGAGGTTAGAGTCCTCCACGGATTGATGCGGAAGGATAAGTTTGGCCTTCCTGCGGTTTTTCGTGGTGACCAAACCCCCGACGTCGAGATCGGCTCGGTCGTAGAAGGCAAAGGCCTGGGCCCTCCGGAGGAAGGTCTGTGTAGGGGCCGTCCGCTGATAGGGTGGGATCCTCACCCACTCAGTAAGGAGCTCCGGGTGATCCACTGCCCTGAACCCGGAGGAAAAGAAAAAGCGATGGCGATACTCCTTGACGTGAGTCTGCCTATTATATGGAACCACCCCTTCGTTAGCGGGATGGATCCAGAACCCATAGAAACCGTCCTTAAGTTTGTCCCCTTTCTTGGGGACGGATACAAGTTCATAAAAATACAAAATTTCCGCCGGGCGGGGAGATCCCCATCCGCGGGCGGCATAAAAAATAAATAAGCTTGAGAACAGGCGATAAGCTTGAGGAATGAGTTGGTATGGCGCAAGGCCGACAAAAACTAGAAAATTAACAAAGTAGTCCTGAAGTGGGAGCATGGCACCGGCCATCAGGTGCGTCTGGCTCCAGGCTCCGAAGCCGCCGTAATTATGGTTAGGCGTCTCCGAATCGCGAGGTGGCCGGTGATAGGTTCCCGAGGTGGAAGGTTTGATCCCCGCAACCTCCACAATATTCTCCAGTTGATGGGGACAGGTTAAGGTGGAATGAAGCTCAGCCGCTTCCCATCCGGTTGCTCGGGACTTATACCCCTCCTGGGCAACGGGTCCCAGGGAAACCTCCTCTAAAGTAGCCATGCGTTTCCCGCTCTTCTTCGAGGACTTCGAACCAGAGGCAGACATTTTCTGTTCTGTGAAAAGCAAAAGAGAAAAAGAAAATTCCAGCAGTTAGGCCCCATACCAAACCCTAAGTCAAGAAAAAGGGAATGGGGGTCCCCTAACCGCTGGAAAGAGGCCCCCTCCGGACACGTGTCACATGGGAAACCCTAGAAAGATTCCCTGAACAAGTGTCGGGTGCAGTAAAATCGCAGAAGGTGGTTTTACACAATAAGGGGAACAGAAAGAAAAAGACCCTATACTATGCCCTAAACATCCATTGAACGAAGAACGTATGGTCTTCTTCAACGAAAATGCACAATAATAACAGAGGCATGATAATGGCGATCCTGCAACTAAAGTAGTAAATCCAAAACAGAATACATGAAGAACCTAAACACTTGCATACCCAGAAATCTCAAAATGCAAACCCAGAAAAGAACAAACAGAGCAAGTAAAAGCATGTCACTACCAAAGGATGCAAGAAACTTACGGTGAAGTGTTGAATTGGGGGTCCTGATTTGAGTCGAGTAAAGATGAGAAGGACTGATAGCAGCAAGCAAGGAAGAACTGGGAAAAATGGCAAAGTGTTTAAAAGTTTCGTGCTGGTTTTGAGAATTTTCTCTCTGGGAAATTCGAACAAAAATGACAAGGAATGGAAAGTAACCGAAATGAAGGAAAGATGGTGGCTTTTATAGGCAAAAGTGCATGAGGAACAGGCGTCACCACCTACCAATCGAACGGTGGGGGAAACGCACGATTCAAATACCCAAAGATCAACGGGCCAGATTGATTTGCAATAAAGGCGGTGGAAACGTTTGAGTATCCGTCTGACACCATTAATGCGCCGCATCAATCAATGGGCATGAAACGAATCGACCTCTGCAAAAAGCAAATCGCTGCATTTAATGCCATCATTAGATGCACCCTCACGCGCTCCAAGCTCGTGCCGGGAAACCGAGGAGTCGGCTCGAGACACCTCTGCAAAGAGCGAATCGCTGCATTAAATGCCATCATTAAATACGCCCCCACGCGCTCTAAGCTTGAGCCAGGGAACCGAGGAGTCAACCGGAGGCACCTGAGCAAGCCTTGGTTTATTTTCCAAGTAAACAAGGCTTGGGGGATAAATGTTGCCCCTGATTTCACCCAATATACGTGGACCAACCGAACAGGGACACGTGGATCAGATAACTTATAAATATTTGCTAAGTCTTTGTATGCCACAAGGAAACACCCTGGGCATAGCTCCCGGAGGAGGCATCCGGAGTGCAAGGTGCTCCCGGAATCTCGCATAGCATAAAGCCTCTCCGTGAGGTGTCAGGCTTCTCCTGAGCAATCAAGTCGCATTTAATGCTGCATGGGAGGAAGCGTGTTGGGACTGCAACACGCAATAAAGTCTGACGGCACAACCTCCAACCAACAGCGCCACAGTAATGATCATTTAAGTCTAGCGACGGCTACACTGCGAAGAGTCACATCAATCACAAGGCAAAAAGGACATTCCTCATAAAAACCCTACAGCACCTAAGGATTTGACCATGCATTACTCATGGTATATTCATTGGGAATACCCAACTTTATGGATACTTACAGATACACTTGTAAGAACGATTCTAAGGATTACCCCACCAAAACACTATAAATACCCCCTCAAAGCTCATTAAATGGGATCGAGAATCTTGGGCTGCATATGAGCAAGAGGAGTAAATACTCACCAAGAACATTCTCTGTATTTATAAGGGTGATATTCTCTCAAGTGTAGAATCTGTATTAAATGCATCCATTAATAACAAAGACTCGTGGACTAAGGCTCATTAACGCCCCAACCACGTAAAAATCCTTCTCTCACTTTCTTACAGCTCACTATTATAATCATATTTTATTAGTTGCCGAAAACCTCGGTCAACAGTAATAATTTCCAATAAATATTTAGAAAAATATTCAATTTAAGTTGTTACAAAATTAATTTAAATTAATTTACAACTCAAATTTAATTTTCTATAAATATATATTGCATTTCGAAAAATTAAAGTATTTAAGGATACAATTTTCGAAAATACATGTTAAAATAAAAATAAATCCTGGAAAAATTATTCTAATTTAATGTTGGCCCAAAATTAATTAATAAAATTAATTTACAACAAAAAATATAGTTTTCCTATTTAATTAAATATATATAAAAAAAATTCAAATATTTAAGTATGATGATGAAAATCAACTTAAATATTAATTTTTCTATTTAATTAAATACACTAGAAAAATACTTCAAGCAAAAATATCACCTATCTAGATTTTCCTTTGACTAATTAATTGAATTTCTAATAAAATATATTTTACTACATTTATCATTAAATGAAAAAATCATTGATTTAAGTTGGTCCAAAATTAAAATAAATAATTTACAACTTTAATCTATTTTTCAAATAAAATTCGAAATTCCAACATTTAAGAAATGCAATTTCGAAATTTGATTAATAAAATAAGAAAAATATATTTTGAAAATTATTTAAATTTAAATTGAAAAAATAAACTTCAACTTAAAATAATTTTCTATTTAATTAAGTGTCATGAAAAAGAAATATTTAGATATTTAATTTTCAAGTTAATTAAATGTATTAAATTCAAGAAATAAATAATTAAGTGTAGAGAAGGCTTAATTATTAATCTCTAGTTTAATACTAGGAAAAAATATACTTAAAATAAATTGTACCAAAATTAATTATTTAAATAATTAATCTCACAATGTATAATATTTTCCTATTTAATATTAGAAATAATAAGTAGTCTAGAAATAACTATCTAGAAAATATCTTATTTGACTAAGTATCTTTCCCACAAAATTTGAAAAAATATCTAATTTAAGTTGTATTTAAAAAAAAAGAACTTAAATATTTTCAAATTTTAATTTAATTAAATATCAAAAATTAAGTTGTAACCACTTAATTTGAAAATATTCCATTTTAAGTTAATATTTGAAAAAATATCAACTTAAAAAAAAATATCTAAAGAATCTTAATAACCAATTCCTAAAATTCCTCAACTTAATTTTGAAATTTTAAATCCAAAAGATATTCAGATTTAAGTTAATTAGTTAGAGATAACTAAATATCAACTTAAATAGGAATATTTAATGAAAAATTTAAATTAAGCTTCAGAAAGAATCTAGATGGTTATAATTCTATACTTAATTAAATACAAGAAAATACATATAGTTTAACTTAGAATAAAATTCTTTAAACTATGGTTTTCTTAAATTAATTTCAAAATAAATGAAATTAAAGTTGCTAATCAATTTTATTAGGTTAAACTAGTTTCATTAACCTAGTACAGTTATTCAAATCAGGCAAATGGGCCTTCACAATTGGAGTAGTTCATGTGAGGCGGTGCTGGGTTCAGTATGTCGTACCCACTACTATGGCTCCCAACTCTCACACAAGGCCCAAAAGAGAGCAATTTAACCTTAAAATGAACAACTGTTATTAATTGAATAGGCCCAAAAACTAAATGGACCTAAATAAAATCTATCAAGAACTATGATATTTTATTTAGCAACAACAACCTATATGCATCTATAATGAAATTAAACACATAGGCTCACACAGGCACACAATTTGGATGGATCCTATCATGTTGCTAGGTCATACACAGATGAAAGAAGATTGTAAATATACCTGTTACAAATTATTTACTTGACTAAGGGAGCCATGAGTTAAAATCAGATCATTGGATCTGTCAACAAGTTAACCGTGGCTATTTGCAATCAAGCAATAATAGGTTTTAAAAACTTACAAGCAAGCTAAAACACATACTCCTGCAACAAGGTTAGCTGGATAGTTGGATGTAGGATTTATTTAATTTCAAATAAATAATTTCGAAAAAAAATAATTAATTAAATAAATAAAAAAAATTATTTTCGAAAATTTTAAAAAAATTATTTTCGAAAATTTTAAAAAAATTTTAAAAAAATTTGAAATTTTAAAAAAATATTTAAAATTAAACCTACAATTTTGAAAAATTAGGTTTCAACCAACCTAAATATCATTTCAAAATTTGCTAACTACTTTTAAAAATTTAATGTTATTTTATAAATAAAAATTAAATAAAAAATTAAAAAAGATAAATGAATATCTTTTTTCAGATTTTAGATGTAATTTAAATAAATAAAATAACAAAATTTAAAAGTTAGCAAAATATCTTACATCTATTTAAAATTACATGATTATAGTTATCTTATTTTAAATTTAAATAAGGTCAAATTATTTTCAAAAAATTTAATTTAAAAAATTTAATATCTGACCTTAAATTTAAAAATAAGATAAGATATAATCAAATTTAAAAATAAGATAGATAATTAAGCAAAAAAAAAAAGATAAATATTTACTATTTTTCAAATTCAAATTAAACTAATATCATGAATTAAATTTAAAAAATATTAATTAATTTAATTATGATAATTAGAATTGAATTAGGAATAGTAAATGTATAAATACAGAACTACACAAAAAATCGGAAGTTAAATCCATGAAAAAACATGAAAAATCGAAGAAAAACGAAAAAAAAAAAATGCGAGCTGTACGGATGGTATGCGGTGCATGATTTCCGCGCGCGCAGGAGCCTTGCTGCTCAACCCCGATTTTTTCAAAACTTCAAAAAATCATAACTAATTCAAATTAAATCGAAATTGAGTTCTGTAAAAAAGTAACTTGCTTAATTTTTTCCATACTATCCAATAAAAAAAATTCCAGAAACAGATATTCAATTATTTTTTACGAAAATTCACAAACATCAATCAATCATCAAATAACACTCAATACAACATGATACCATCCAAAACAACAAACAATCGTTTTAAAGTCCAAATTTCTTGCAAGCAAATCAATTACCATGGCTCTGAGGCCAGTTGCTGGAAATTATTTTACCAAGATCTTAGATCTACTCACAAGTATGTTGATTAACATCCTAAATATGAATTTTCTAAAACGATGAAATAAACACATATAAAGTTTAGTAAACCTTATATTGGGTGCAGCGGAATAATAATGACTCCTTCCGTTCTGATATCTAGCCCTTGATTCCTTTCTGTAGCAGAGCATTATCAATATCTGAACCTGGATCTCTTTCTCTGATTCTTTAGTGCTGAAACTCCTTCTTGCTGAAAGTCTTTCTTCACGATCTTCCTCACTATGATTGAGGTATCACTTGCTGTGTGTGGGCACTACTCTAACACTAAGAATTTCGAAATCTTTAGGAAGAAGAGAGAGAGGGAGTGATCGACCAAAGATAGGGAGAGAGAGAGGCTCAGTTTTTTTTCTGAATGAAAAGTCAAAAGAAAAGTGTGTAATTTTCCTGAAGCCTTCACTATCTATTTATAGCATTCCACTAGGGTTACGTTTGAATTATTTGGCATTAAAATAATGAAAATATCAGAGGGAAAACCCTACAAAAGTGGCCGGCCATGCCATGTGGATTTGGGCCTCACTTTTTGCAATTTTGCAGTTTTATCTTTTTTGCATCTAATTCTCTCAAAAACGCCAATTTTCTAATTCAAACATTTAAATGCCAATTCTAACTATTTAATAACTATAAAAAATTATTAAATAATATTGTCATTTATCATATTTATTAATTGAACCATACAAAGTATCATAATTAATAAATATGCTCCTAAAACTCTTTCTTTACAATTTCGCCATTACTTAGTGAAAAATTCACAAATAAACATAGTCTAATTTGAGAATTATAATTGATTAATAAAAACCAATTACATGAGTCTTACAAGCAATATTATCTCAACTAGTGGGGGGACCATGGGTCTATATAACCGAGCTTCCAATAAGCAGATCAAGAATTTATAACCTAAATTTACTGACTTATTAATTCTTCGTTGAATCCACGCATAGAACTTAGAATTGCACTCTCAGTATATAGAATGCTCTATATGTTCTACCATATAGACACATCATTAGTTATCCATTGTTATAATCCTAATTTGATCAATGATCCTCTATATGAATGATCTACACTGTAAAGGGATTAGATTACCGTTACACCCTACAATGTATTTAATCCTTAAAACACTTAACCCCGTATAAATGATATTTCAGTTTATGTGAAATGAGATCTCCACCATTTATTTTTGTTTGGTCAAGCTCGAAGAAGATCATCCTTTACTTACTATTCGCCAGATAGAAGCTATAGATTCCATGTTTATGTTAGCGCTCCCACTCAATTGCACTACTGTGTTCCCAAAATGTACGTATCACCCTGACCCAAAAGTAGGCTTAACTAACAAATCAAAGAACACGAATAGCCTCTTGAGATTGAGCCTATTCATAACAGGATTAAGATCATTTGATCTAGGATCAACTAGGCGATATTGACTTGAATAAATATTACGGTAAGTTTAATAAATCTAAGTCAAAGTTCAATATCGGTCCCTTCCGATGCATACTCCATGCATCCAACCTGAGCTTTACTTTAACCAATGCTCTGGAAAGAACATAGCATTTCTCCAAATGCAAGTAAACTCTGTTGTAGATTATCATATCAGTAAAACCCTGTGTCTGATAAATCTAGGAAACTTTATTCACATAGTCATGTTTACTTTCCAATGTGTTGACAGCACAATAAACAGGATCAAGTATGTGAAAAGGGTTTCTGATGAATTCATACATTATGTACATATAATCATGAAATAAATCATGTGAACCATGCAACATTAAATGTTATTTCTGATCTATATTATTAAGTAAATCTGATTATATTGAAATGAGTTTTATTTAGGGCATAAAACCCAACAGTTGTAAGCATAACGAACACCCCCGTGAAAAAAAAAATTGAAAAAAAAATATTCCGACATGTATTTTTTGGCGTGAAGATTGAGTAAGAGATTGTAACAGGATGTTGAGGGTAGCACTCCTACCTAAATGTTGATATGGACCCAGTGTATCCCAGTGTATAGTTGGGCGTACACTGTTCATTTGTTGTACTTTTTCAATTCATACAACACTAAAATATTATTTTTAAATAAAGGACTGCTTGTGACATGACAGGATACACTTCCCAACGAAACAATCAGTCATTCCCCATTATGTTGTACGTAGTAGCCTTTGAAATAGGGATTTTTTTTGGCACCAAGAATTATCAACTTAAATTTGAAAGTGAAAAAGTCTTTTAAAATAATTCATTTTCCCCCCACTAACTCATATCCAACAGCCTATATATAAACAGGTCCCCACTTTCCTTGTGGCAAAATGAATAACGCACATTATCTCCACCATAGTTAGAACAAGTAAAAAAATAATTGTATACCTCACAAATTATAGTACATCGAACATGGTGGCTGGTGGTGGAGAAGACTCATGCGGGTTCGAGGGGGGTGGTCCGCCTTGGAGAAATTCACTTTAGGGACACCCCCATTGCTACTGTGGTGATCTAGCTTATGTTTGGACTTCTAGTAGTAGAGAAAATCCTGGTCGTCGATTCTTTGGATGTCCACACTATGTAAGAGTTTTGTCTTTTTAGATTCAAAAGTACTTCTCATTTATATTTACATTACTTAGGCTGGCACAATAAACTACTTGGGTTATTTTCAACTTAGGAGAACGATGAAAGTCGAGAATGTGATTACTTTTGTTGTATCGATAAAAAAGTACAGATGCTACACCTGGATTGCGAAACCAATTCAAGATTTTGGAGGAAGATAAGAAACGCAATGAGAATGTTATTAAAAAAATTAATTTTTATCATTTTTATTTGCCTTTTTATCATTGTCCAACTTATATTGCGTTAAAGATATGGGTAGTGGCAAAATGATTATGTTTTGTATTTGTTATGTTCTCAAAACTAATGTTTAACTTTATTGTGTAGAAATTTTAGAGAAGTATGGATCATGGTGAAATTTACATTTGGTTAAAAGAACACTAAAGTAGCAAAATGATCTCTTTTCTACATTGTGTAGAAATATTTGTTTATGTGATGGGTTCAATGTGACGTTGCAAAATGATATGTTATTCACATTTTGTATTTGATATGTGAAGTAGCAAAAAGTGTATGTTTTGTACTTAATATGTTGTCAAAACTCAAATTTACTAAGTTGGATAAGTTTCATTGTCTATTTACATTTGGTTAAAGAAATGGGAATTGATATGTTTTCAACATTGTGTACAAATAATTGTGAAGTATGGGTTCAATCTCAAATTTAATGTGTTGTCAAAACTAAGTTTAAACTTCAATGAGTACAAAGATTTGGTAAGTATGGTTCAAAGTCAAATTTAACATGTTAGAGATATGTGAAGTTGTAAAATGATTTCTTGTCAATTTTGATATTTTTCGAAATCTGAGAATTAACATGATTTTCTTCAATACTTATGAAATCACCTTTGTTGTGAATTCTAATATTATAGTACAATTCATAAAGTTTTGGTATAAAATAATTTCAGTGAAGTACAAAAATGTATAAAAATTATATCATTACCATAACTAAAAAATGATTTTCATCAAATTAGAATCGTTCGATAAAAGAAATTGGAAATGATGTGTTTTCAACAGTAATTACAAATATTTCTGAAGTATGGGTTCAATGTCAAACTTAATATGGTGTGAGAACTAAGTTTAAACTTTAATGAGTACAAAGATTTGCTAAGTACGGTTCAATGTCAAGGTTAATCTATTAAAATAAACACAAGTTTGTCAACATCATAACCAGTTTCAAAAGTAAACTAATAGAAACAGATGTCTAAATCCAAATGTTCCAAAAGCCAAACTACACAACCTAATAATAACACAAGGTTTTTTAAGTGATATTCACCATATGAAATCAGCCAAACTACACAACCTAATAATAACACAAGTTTTTTACGGACTATTCACCATATGAAATCTTAGCCTTGGTAGACTGAAACCTAGGGGACGCTCTTGAGGGAGGATACATGTTTGCGTGGCGAGACTTCACCGTACTGAACTGAGGATCACCTAGAGACTTCGACGGACTACGTAAAGGGGCTGAGGATGATGCAAATGAGCTGCCTTGTACAGCCCTTCAATCTTCAATCACTTTTGAGCGAAGTTCATTTAGTTCATTAGTTATTATCCTCGCAGCGATTTCCAAACGTGCCTCAATCGGGTGAAACTGTGGAAAAATACATAAACAAAAACATATAAAATGTAATTAACTCTAATCAAGTTGACAGTACATATCATATAACACAGTAGAACACTGAATTAAATTTCAATTACACAACATTAATCTCAATGAAACTTGGGTAGTACATTCTGAACTAAATAAACAGGGGTATACCTGATCAACTACTTCTTCCTCATTAGCCACAGCCTCCATGTACTTCATCACATATACACCGCAATCTCGGCATTGTCTTGTTGAGGAAGCCCACAATCTTTAGTATCAATTCCAAAATCCACAAAACTCACATTCTTTGATTTATTCTCATCGAACAAAAGGTTCAACGTCGACAGCTGCAAACATATACAATTAGTTAGATTCAATGAACAATGAATTCACATCAAATAATGACACTTTGTAATTTTACCATTTCTTTCGTAGCGTCAACACAATACTTCTCATCCATTGCAGTGTGTAGCGAGTCCAGAAATGAAGTAACCTTGGACTTCATATTAAGTTCAGCACCAAACCAATGCGGTGGACCTTCTATCGTCAAAACTGGCACAAACATCTACAATTGATAAGAAAAACTATAAAGTCATCAATACATTCAAATTACAGACCATATAGATATTCGACGCTAATGAATTGAATTATTTGAACACATCGATACCAATATGCATCATTAACATAAATCAGTTTTCAAAATTACGTTATGAACGAGCATGTGTATATGATGAAGTACCTTGATGCATTTTTGGAAGTTGTCTTCGTAAAACAATGTTGACCATTCTCGTTCTTTTGCAATCCTCTTCACATTAAACGAACCTAGAGTTTTTTGTTGCGAATGCATTGTTTATTTTGTCAAGTAACAGAAACTAGAAATAGTCCAACCAAACTAAATTAGTACAAAAATTAAATTAAGTTGTATAACAAAGCCATTACCGAGATGCGAGTGGGCATGTACCAAACACGAGGTTGGTCAGGTAGTCGGCTACCACGTTCGTACTTGTTCAATAGTACAGAAAAACAGTCAATGATCTACAACAACATGAAATATGATTTAGACATGTTCAATAAATGAAACATATTTAGTAACCAGTTTCACACTTACGGATCCCTGAACTTCTCGCAAGGGTCGCAACGATGCCATGCACCTCCTATCCACTTCAAACTTTCAAAATTTTGCAAGCACATATCTGATTCAATTATAATGAATGCAACTATTATTAAAAAAAATTATAAGTATATGATAATCACAAATACCAAAATAACATTTACTTACCCCGGATCTAATGTGTTGCTAAAAACAAACTTGTAAAACCCAAACAGCTTATGGGGGATCGCTTCCTTCGTCTTGAACGGCCCAACAACAGCTCTACCCGAGTCAATAAATTTGGCATAAGCCTTATCATTAAAGTCATCCTCAATTACAGCCACATTCTCAGACTGTGTCTTCTTCGATTTGACGAGGGATTTCCCTTTATTCCAGAAAGACGCCACTTCGAGTATATCAAAGTCGTCATCCTCAATTGTCTTCTCTGGATAACCTTCATCTTTAACCTATTTTGTAGAGATAGCAAAGACGTTGATAATGATTCCACCACATTTTCCTCGGATTGCCCAATAACATTAGTCTTCGAACGGACAGGTGTCTTCGACGGGGACTCCTCCACGGCCCGGCTGCACTCTGCCTTCTTCCCCACTTCCCCTACAGCATCCTCCTCCAAATCTCGGTCAATACCACCTACACCTTCTCCTTTGTCCATAAATTTCAAAGAAAATGATTTGAACTGAGACTTTAAATCCTTGAAAAAGTACTCCTTCAACTCATTGATAGCACTTGAAAAGTGGTCAATGCTCTTTCTTCCTTCTGGGCCGGAGTAGTAGTTGGGCAGTATTACAGGATTTGAAGTAAGCGTTATCTGTTAAACAGAACAAGTTAAACAAAATTAATTTTTCAATCTCAAAATAATTAATATGAAATAAAATAACATTACCACAATATAACCAAAATTCGATGTACCTTGTCGCTGTTGGGACCCCCATTGTCTTTAACAAATTTGTAAGCGGACTTACATTGTTTACTACCCCAAAAATCAACGAGGAGCACTGTTCGGTCAACATATCCAAAGTTTCACTCAACGTGAGTCACGTACAGTAACTGTGACAAACAAACAATGTATTAGTAATAGATTCAACTAATAAATCAAAATATTATATTATCAAGTTAATAAACACATTCACATAAATGAAAGATAACAAAATCAATGTACCTACAGGAATACGGTGAAGCCAGACACATTCTTCGTATGCTTATTTCAGAATCTAAAAATTGAGTTCATCAGATACCTGAATCCCGCAGTTGCCCAGTTCTTGTGGCGAATGTCCTTGGTAATCGTAAGGGAGTGTAGGCACCCCGAAGTGATATCGCAGCCCGTTTTTGGCGCTAGGACTGTCCCTATCACCACCAAAGAAAATTTAATTAGAAATAGGTTGTCTGCCTCAACGCATTCTAATAAAGATTTCTCCAATGCTGTCAACGACACGGTGTAGTCAAGAACGTTTAATATCTCCTCCAGATATCGAGTGTCACTATCACCCTCGGTGATTACAGGATCCCCTCCATCCTCCACCCCCATAACATCTCCGAACATCGTGGTAGATAAGTGAATTTTTCTTCCATACAAATCCAGTATGCTAGTGGTTGGGTCAACATGTTTGATTAACCAACTCACTAGTCGGGTGTCAATGTATGGTTCATCCTCTCTGATGAATGATCCAAATCCAGCATTTAGGATCACATCTTTCTGCTCCAAGTTCAGGTTCTTGCAAATCCGAATTAAACGGTTGAAGCAGCATCGACCGTACACAGATGCTTCTTCAGTTTCAGCGGTAACCTCTTCCTCATGCACCTCCACTTTCTTCCCCTTACCTTCAACTGCCTTTGCTTTCCTCCCTCTTGCTTGCACTGGCTTCTTGGCGGGAGTAGGGTTAGGGTCATAGTTTCTCCACTCAAACTTCTGATCGTCGGTGAAACCTTTAAATTGCACTTTTAATTTATCAGTAACCTGAAATATGAGGCAAACTTACATCAACTCAAGAGTACATGGAAAGCATGTTAAAGTATGTCAAACAAGTACGATGAATTAAGGACAATTGATTAAAAAAAAATTGAGTAACAGTCAAGATCAAACCTCTTTTTCAGTTAATTCCTTCTCAACTGCTCGAAGGGCTTTATAGTTGGCATTGCTACATATGGACATAATTTCAATCAAATATATAATACAATAAATGTTAAACATCAGTGACACGAGTAAACAACAATCCATATTTCAAAACTTACAAGAAATGTCTCCAAGCTACGGCATTATCCTTCGGCTCAGGGGAAACATCCTTCTTTGAGGGTTCTGCTGCCCCTTTCCTTTTTCGTTTCCCAGCCATGTTTGATGAACCTAACCAAATTAAAGAAAAACAAATTTAACAGATAACGACTACATATTTCAGCAAATACACTATAGAAAAAAAAATGACCAAATGACAATTAAAATCGTACATTATAATCACCTAAAATCACCCAAATCAACTTAATTCAAATGGTATTTACGACAAAAATAATTTTTCAAAAAAATTATAATCCTAAAACAAGACAACCCTAATCACAGATTAACAGACATTTCATGCTTCTTGCCTATTACACATTCAAGTACATTAAAATGATGTGAAACTCTTTTCAACTAAATGATTTCCAAAACTTAAAAATTATACGAAACAAAAAGAATTTCCAGAATTCAGACGTCAAACACAACATGCACAACAGATAAAAACATATGATGTTTGTGTTGGGTTTTATGCCCTAAATAAAATTCATTTCAATATAATCAGATTTACTTATTAATATAGATCAGAAATAACATTTAATGTTGTATGGTTCACATGATTTATTTCATGATTATATGTACATAATGTATGAATTCATCTGAAACCCTTTTCACATACTTGATCCTGTTTATTGTGCCGTCAACACATTGGAAAGTAAACATGACTATGTGAATAAAGTTTCCTAGATTTATCAGACATAGGGTTTTACTGATATGATAATCTACAACAGAGTTTACTTGCATTTGGAGAAGTGCTATGTTCTTTCCAGAGCATTGGTTAAAGTAAAGCTCAGGTTGGATGCATGGAGTATGCATCGGAAGGGACCGATATTGAACTTTGACTTAGATTTATTAAACTTACCGTAATATCTATTCAAGTCAATATCGCCTAGTTGATCCTAGATCAAATGATCTTAATCCTGTTATGATTAGGCTCAATCTTGAAAGGCTATTCGTGTTCTTTGATTTGTTAGTTAAGCCTACTTTTAGGTCAGGGTGATATGTACATTTTGGGAACACGGTAGTGCAATTGAGTGGGAGCGCTATCATAAACATGGAATCTATAGCTTCTATCTGGCGAATAGTAAGCAAAGGATGATCTCCTTCGAGCTTGACCAAACGAACATAAATGGTGGAGTACTCATTTCACATAAGCTGAAATATCATTTATACGGGGTCAAGTGTTTTAAGGAATAAATACATTGTAGGGTGTAACGGTAATCTAATCCCTTTACAGTGTAGATCATTCATATAGAGGATCATTGATCACATTAGGATTATAACAATGGATAACTAATGATGTGTCTATATGGTGGAACATATAGAGCATTCTATATACTGAGAGTGCAATTCTAAGTTCTATGCGTGGATTCAACGAAGAATTAATAAGTTAGTGAATTTTAGTGATAAATTCTTGATCTACTTATTGGAAGCTTGGTTATATAGACCCATGGTCCCCACACTAGTTGAGATAATATTGCTTGTAAGACTCATGTAATTGGTTTTGATTAATCAATTATAATTCTCAAATTAGACTATGTCTATTTGTGAATTTTTTCACTAATTAAGGGCGAAATTGTAAAGAAAGAGTTTTATGGGCATATTTGTTAATTATGATACTTTGAGTAGTTCAATTAATAAATATGATAAATGATAATATTATTTAATAATTATTTATAGTTATTAAATAGTTAGAATTGGCATTTAAATGGTTGAATTAGAAAATTGGCGTTTTTGAGAAAATCAGATGCAGAAAAGATAAAACTGCAAAATTGCAAAAAGTGAGGCCCAAATCCACTAGTATAGGGCCGGCCACTTTTATAGGAATTTACCTCTGATATTTTCATTATTTTAATGCCAAATAATTCAAACCTAACCCTAGTGGAATGCTATAAATAGATAGTGAAGCTTCAGGAAAATTACACTTTTCTTCTGACACTTTCTGAATTAGAAAAAACTGAGCTTTCTCTCTCCCTATCTGGCTGACCACTCCCTCTCTTCTTTTCTTCCTTCAATTTCGAAATTCTTAGTGTATGAGTAGTGCCCACACACAGCAAGTGATACCTCAATCATAGTGAGGAAGATCGTGAAGAAAGACTTTCAGCAAGAAGGAGTTTCAGCATCAAAGATTCAGAGAAAGAGATCCAGGTTCAGATATTGATAATGCTCTGCTACAGAAGGAATCAAGGGCTAGATATCTGAACGGAATGAGTCATTATATTCCGCTGCACCCAATGTAAGGTTTCTTTAACTTTATATGTGTTTATTTCATCGTTTTAGAAAGTTCATATTTAGGGTGTTAATCAACATACTTGTGAGTAGATCTAAGATCCTGGTAAAATAAATTTCTAACAGTTTGACACACAAAAAACTTTGCTTCCAAGCCATTGATCAACTACTCCAAAGAATCAAAACCTTGCACAAACAAAAGAATGAACAAAACAACACTTAACTAATAACTGCCATACATAATAACACAACACTTGAAATACACCAATCTGGTTACCTTGTACCTCTTCATTTAAATTGCACAAAATGCACTTCAAGTTGCTAAAGGGTTTAATAAAATAATTAACAAAACAACACTTAACTACTAACTGCCATAACCAAAAAGTGGTACAAACCAGTTGGTACAATCCGTGAGAACCAAGAACATAAAGCACATACATGAATAGACAAAATGCCCCCAAAGCTTAACCAAGTTGGGTATCTTGTACCTCTTAATTTATAATGAACAAAGTACAAAACAAGTTGCAAAACATTTAATATCAAAATTAACAAAACAATACTTAACTACTAACTGTCGTAACCAATTTCAATAACTACTCGGATAATTGATTTACACAAACAATCAAAACTGCCATAGTTTTTATCAATAGTATATCTCATTAACTCATGAATCTTATGTCTAAACCATCAAATTTTTCAAAACAAATTTATAACAATAGGAAAATTCAAACTAAAACTTGTAATTAAAGTACAACAATCACTCACTACCCAACAGATAACAAACATATAACACATCACATTTAAAGTAACATTCTGAACTAAAAAATTTAAGACCATAGTTTCTTTACCTAACTCAAGACATGACAGCCATCACCATTCCATTGTTTTCCTTTCTTTCAATAATTTTTTTGAGTCAATATAGGGAAGCCAAGGGTATTAAACTGTAAACCAAAACACTTGGGTAAAAAAAATACACACCAAAATGACCAAACACATGAATCGAGTGATGCTTTTCACACAAATTACCAAATAAAATTGATTTTAAAAAATAATTATTTTTCAGCAACACTGTACATACCAATGTTTACATTGCTTTTGTTTCTTTTATTACATTCTTTTGTTAAAAATGTTTCACTGCAAGGGTATAAATTAATCCAAAATACTTTCACGATAAAAAAACAAACAAAAAGGGTAAACACATGAATCGAATCAGGCTCTTCACACAAAATATAAGAACTAACATGGATATTTATAAGTAACTACTTCCTAGTACTCTATATGTCGAAATGGAGAACAGAAAATGTACCTTCAATTTTCAGCAATCTGTGAATCAAACCTTGTTCACGAAGCAGATTTAAAGTCTGTACAAAGGATTAAAACTACTCAATAAACCAAAAATGGAACAGAAAAACAAAATGAAATGCACATACACGGATTGAAGAACAACACTTCTCTTTACCAAAGTTTTAATCTTTCTTTAACAATGTTAGATAAATTTTCACATACCCAAACTAAAGAACGAACAACATGCAAAAGAAGAAGAAAATTTGTACATTCGGAGACACTTACTTGTACAAACCCACCGAGGTCGGAGACGGAGCCGGAGACACAAAAAACGAAGTCACTAAGTCCGAAAGTACTGCAGTTTCCTCCCCCAAATTTTAATATAATTTTATTCACTAAAAGAAAATGTGAAGAAGAAGAAGAAGAAAATGTGAAGAAGAAGAAGGAAATGTGAAGAAGAAGAAGAAAATAACTCTGCCCTAAAACAAAGGAAACCACGAACCCACGAAGAAGAAGGAAAGACAAATGTTTAGTGTATTTTGAAAAATGGTAACTGTGAGTACATCAATCATCAATTGTTGTCCATTTTTAAAAAATAATTATTTTAAAATAAAATACCAACCTATTACCATTTTTTCTACCCTAACTACCCCTACTTTAACCCGAGCCCTTAGATCTAATTTAACCCAACAGCTACAATACAATCAGGAATTGTATTCCTTCATTTGACATAACGGGACAAAATTACCTCCCTAAATTTATAATGGTAAAAGAGTCTACAAATATCATCTTAACAAAAAAAAAAAAAAATCTCCAAATATCACCGCATTAAACAGATATATAAATTTGATCTATATTTCACAATAAATATTACGATTTTTTTTGGTATATATTTTTAAGGGTTAGCTGGCTTTGGCCAAAATCAAGGTGCTGTGATTGACGCCATGCTTGAAAACCACTTCCCGGCTTTACAAAATACCATTTAATTTTCTCTTTTTAACCTCTAATTTTTCATATTGTTACTCTTCAATCTTTAACTAGTTTTATATCCAAATACAGTTCACCACTAGGGTTTCTTATTCCATTGGATTGGAACCTACCAACTTTGTCCCTCGCCCTTATTTTATATTTTGCTTCTGAATCACGGAATTGGAGGCTTTTCTTGAGCTGGTAAGTTTCATTGTATGATCAATTGGGAATTAGGCTCGATGATGAATTTGACTTTGTTTGTTTTCTGGACAATTTTATATTTTTTTACTATGAATAACTTTGACTCATGCATTATTCTTACTTTTGTAGTATTCTAGGGTTTAATTGAACTGATCAATTGCTGCATTTCAGTCGTATCCAATTTTGATTAATTATGTTGATTTTCGGCGTTAATTGTATGGTCAACGGTTCAATTTCGACATGTGTAATTGAATTTTTATCCGATCAGGACATGGAATGAAGGGCTGATTGTTGTTGTTTTAAATTCCTCACTAACATTGTTTAATTTTTTTTATGGGAAATTTTTATTTGAGTTCGACATTAGGATTTGTTTTTAAAAAATAGTTTTTTTTTTCTTGAACTTTTTATTGCATAACATACATATTTATGTGGTGACATTTTTGTCCTTTTCTTTTCTTTGCTACGATGCTGTTAGAGTTTAGTATTTTTCTGCTGGAAGGAAAGAATAATCAAGCAAATTCTGGGTATTTTTCTTTCGTGACCATGTCTGAAAGTGTTTGTATGTGGAAATCTGTTATTAACAGTTGCTTTTGACGTTCAGACAGGTCTTCAACAGCCTCGGCTCATTATTTACTAGTATCAACTGTGGCTGGAGTAGCATATCCCTATTAATAGTCGTTGACAAGTGTCTTTAGAGATTAATATCTGATTATTGTGAGATCAGAATATAGTGAGCAGCTTCTCAATTTTCTGAAGCTGCTAAATTTCTGGTTGGTGTTGGTGTTATATGAGTGAAAATGCACTTGAAGCGAAAGCAAGCCTTGCTGTTTTCATTGTTCGTCGTTGTTTTTCTTGGTTTTGCGAAAGCAGAGTCTGAACATGAAATTGCACAGAAGTTGATATCAGCTCCTCACAAGAATGTACGAAGTAACGTTATTGATGGTGTGGGAACTGAGAGTTCTTTCAGATTGGACGAAACAAGTAGTGGTGGAGTGGGTGAGAGGATTAGTGGAAGTAGCAAAGTTTCGATCTCAACTGTTGCTTTGTTCACATTGGCTATGGCAGCTGCCACTGGTTTAGGTGCAGTACCTTTTTTCTTTGTAGAGCTTGATCCACAATGGGCCGGATTATGCAATGGAATGGCTGCTGGTGTGATGTTGGCAGCAAGCTTTGATCTCATTCAAGAAGGACAAGAACACGGTGCTGGGAATTGGGTTGTGATTGGGATTTTAGCCGGGGGAATTTTCATTTGGCTTTGTAAGCAGGTGATTACTTTTGTTCTTTATGGAGTTCACCCTTCCTTGCATTATTATTTTTGTTGTTAAAATACAGTGTCGAGATTATATTATTCTAGTGTCGTGTTAAGAAACTTGAATTGATATGTATACACACACATATTGTATTTACCTTTAATCTTTATCTCTATTTCAGTTTCTTGAGCAATACGGTGAAGTAAGCATGTTAGATATAAAAGGCGCAGATGCAACAAAGGTTGTTCTTGTCATTGGGATAATGACTCTTCATTCATTTGGTGAGGGCTCTGGTGTTGGAGTTTCATTTGCTGGCAACAAGGGTTTCTCTCAAGGCCTTCTGGTAACTCTGGCTATTGCAGTGCACAACATACCAGAAGGATTAGCTGTTAGTATGGTGCTTGCAGCAAGGGGAGTGTCTCCGCAGAATGCCATGTTATGGAGTGTAATCACATCACTGCCTCAGGTATTGTCTTGTAAATTGATCACAATTCTCAGCTTTGTGAAGGGAAATCCCATATTAGTACATTGGTCTTTTTTCTTCAAATTATTGATGCCTTCAATTATTTAGTTATTATTTTGAAGAAAACTTCAAGTACTTCGTAGAATACAATAAATACATAAAACAGAGTGGCTCTTAGGAAGATGTTAAACGGATGAATTGTTGTAGGAATGAACAAGAATTGATTGAAGAACCACATGTTCTTTTATTGGGATTTTGGTCTAGTCTATATGATGGCCTTGTTAATTGTTATTTGTTTGAAAATTACTAGAATGGACCTCTGTTGTCTTCTGGTATGCTTAAGGTCTATTTGTGTAGCACAACCCTATGATTAACAGAACAGGCAGACACACACACACACACACACTGACACACACATATTTGTGTAGCTCAGTCCTATGATTAACGGAACAGGCAGACATGACACAGACACAAACACATCCTCTTTCATCATAATCAAGACACAAACTAAATGATTTACAAAGCAAGTTTCTCGTCAAAACACATCTGGAGACTGCCTTTATTTTACACATTTAGTTATCTTACATAGGAGGAAAATCTTCATGAAATAATTAATGATCATGTTTTGATAATTACTTTTCTGGTCTCTTCATAATATTATCCCTTGTAATACTTTTTCCTTGCAGCCACTTGTAGCAGTTCCTGCATTCATGTGTGCAGATGCATTCAACAAGTTTCTGCCTTTCTGTACAGGCTTTGCTGCCGGATGTATGATCTGGATGGTTGTTGCTGAGGTACTTCCTGATGCATTCAAGGTAATAAACCTCACATAGTTGTGTTGATTTCCTGTTACTAGAATAATTGATGATGACCAAGTCAAGTGCTAGAAGGATTTATAGAACATGAAAAAAGAGTGAAATTGAGAATGTTTCGAAAACTCTATGTTTGATGTTTGTGGTAATTTGTGTCAGTTTTTATTTGAGTCCTTTTCTCTTGTAGCTTTTAATTTCTAGGCATGTAATGTCAATTTCTTCTCACATTTGGCTTGTAGGCTGCCTCTCCATCGCAGGTTGCCTCAGCAGCTACTCTCTCTGTTGCATTTATGGAAGCTCTTAGCACTATGTTTCAAAGTTTTACCCATGACTACAAGTGAGTGTCTTGGATGTTTATGTTGTCTCAGATGTAGCAACTCTGTTATATTATTTGGATAATGTGGTTTATTGCCTGTTGTGAGAGAGAGTTATCATTTACCATGTGCTACAGCTGAGTATCAAGCTGTGTTTCATAAAAAGATTATTTGTTGAGATATCTGATGTGTGTTCCATATCCATTATTCTTCATTAGCTGAAATGAAACTTGAACTTTTTGCATTTTAACAATATAAAATTAGTATCTTCCAACCAGATCAATGACAAGTTTTCTATGTCTTATTAATGCAACCTGTATTTCCTATTAATTTGGATGATACCTTATAATCTCTTTTTTTAAGGATGGCTTGTTTTTCTTTTTACTGAAACTTGAATTTTCTACAAAATGCAGCTCAGAGGATGCTTCTGGTTTCTTTGTTTCACTACTTTTTGGTCTTGGGCCATTGCTTGGTGGAATTGTTCTGGTTTCTTTTTCTTTGGCTTTTCGCTTGCAGCATGCTCTTCTCATGGGTGCAGCATCTGGCATTGCCTTCGTCCTTGGTGCTTGGCGACCACTGCAGCTACTTTTTTCTGCAAAGATGGGAGCTATACCTCTTGTGTTTTTGCTTGCAGCAGGTGCTATTTTCGTTCATGGTGTAAGCTCTAATATTCTTGGGCTTGCTAGTCGGAAAAAATCATCAGTGAATGACTTGCCAACAGCAAATGGTTTCCAAGTGAGCATTCACACTCTTCAATCGTTCTTATCATGTGGTGCAGTTGCCCTTCATGCTTTAGCTGAAGGGCTTGCACTTGGTGTAGCTGCACCAAAAGCTTATGGGCTTGGTCGGCATATGGTCCTTCCAGTCTCTTTACACGGTCTTCCTCGAGGAGCAGCTGTTGCAAGTTGCATTTTTGGTGCTACTGACAGCTGGCAAGCATCCCTTGCAGCTGCTGCCCTAATTGGTTTCATGGGTCCAGTGTCTGCAATTGGAGCAATACTTGCAGGAATCGACTATAGTGGTTTAGACCATGTGATGGTGTTTGCTTGTGGAGGGCTACTACCATGTTTCGGAAATATAATCAAGAGAGCTGCAAGATTGGACTCGAGGAAATCTGTCTGTGGCCTCATTATAGGACTGGGGTTTGCCACCTTGTGTTTGACGTGCACCAAATTAGTTTGCTTGCATACACCTTACTGCAATTCTGCACCAGAGGCTGTTAGATGAGATTGATTGTGTGAGGGTTGTGTAAACTAATAGTTGGTTGTGACTGAAGCTGTTGTTGGGGGTACAAGTTTGGGACACCTGTTGAAGCCTTTTTTCAAAGAGAATTAGTAAACAGAAGTGAACGGAGAAGATTTTCTTTAAAGCAGTATGTCATCCTATACTTTGAGAGACAAGCCAAGCTTTTCTACACCCACAAAAGGCTTCAGCATTTCATATATTGATTATTGTATTAATATTATTATTATTGATTTTTGAACAATAGAGGTGATACAAATCTCCTTGTAGGCAACCATTCTTTCCGTGAGTCATGTACTTAAATTTATCACTAGAAAGCAAGGTGGTTGTGATTATACCTCTAAATAATTGACCGTAGTTGACACTGACTTTTTTCTTTTGTGTATCTGTTCATAACTGCCTATATAATCTGGGCCATGTATCACTCAAGTTTTATGTCAAATCATAGTTATAAATAAGACGCCTTTAGACCAGCGAGTGTTGGACAAAATATACTCAAAATAATAAATGTAGGCTAGGTGTCACAACGTACATGCATGTGTTAGGTCAGCATACCTACCCCCTGTTTTTTTTTTTGAAAAAGATACCTACTCCCTGTTTGGAGATGGAAATTTCATAAAAGCATATTTAGAAAGGGGACTTATAAAGAAGTCCCTCACAATAATTTGAGGTGTTGGATCCCTTAAATCAGAAGAAAATTTAAAATCTTTGTCACGTGGCCATGAATTCATGACCTTCTACTACAAGTTTTTCAACTGGATAGTACAATACTTTATGAAAGAAAAATTATTTTTAAATTGATTTTTTTTTCTATTTGTATTACACTAAAGTTTCAAGGGGTAAAAGTGTAACTTCAGTTTTTTTACTAAGGGCATCTCCAACCGAACTTTACAACACTAAATATAGTATAGCTTCATACTATTTTTTACTCCAATGAGACACTAAAATTGTACTTATAAATAGGTTTATCTACAGTTTCCCACCAAATTTAATGGGGCAACCACACTATTTTTTTCTTTTAAGTTTTTAATAATTAAGGATTATTTTTTAAGATAAAAAACTAAATAATTATATATATTTAGTATTAAAATATTCTTATTGTATTAATAAAATAATAGAATAATAAATAATATAATATTTGGTGTAATTTTTACAGTTGTGATTGAAATTGAAAAAAAAAATAGTGTTGAAATAGTAATTTTTAGTGTTGATTTAACACTAAATTTAGATTTTACCATTAGAGATGACCTAAGATGTATTTGTAAGGAATAGATAGGTAGTGATATTGAGAGAGATCATGTATTCTTGTATTTCCTTTCTCTTTATTTTTTTTAGAAAGAGTAAACAGTCGTTTCAGCAAAAAAAAAAAAAAAGTATATTCTCGTAAAGATTATATTATTGGCAATAGCATTAATTTTTGCAAATTTTGTCCATTCAAAATTTGCTTGATATATTTACTATAAAGATGATAATACACACAAATAAAACAATACAAAATCTAACATTTCATTAATAATTTTTTTTTTAAAAAAAATATTTATCATTAATTTTAATTATTATCTTATTATGTAAGACAATACAAAGTCTATAACTTAATGCTATATCTAAATTAGTAATAAAATAAGAGTTAATTTTAGCAAAATTTTAAAAAATTTATCTCACTAGCAATTAATTGCTTAAGCCAATTTTTTAGCAGTAAAACCCTTTAAACTCGTGTTCTGTTAGCAGTTAGTTATTTCCATTCAAATTTCTTTGTTAAAAGTCATGTTGGACTATTCACGCGTCAAATTTTCATTAGCCCATGTAATATACTTATTTAAAAAAATCATTAAAAAATTTTAAATTAATTTAACTAAAATAAAAAATCATTTCAAATTAACGAAATAGTTTTTTTTTAAAAAAAAATTAATAAAATAGTTTTTTAAAAACTATCGCGAAGAATCGAATTTAAAATATTTTTTTTAAAAAAAAAAACGAATATCATGAAGGAAACATGATAGGAAAATTTTGAAAGTAATAACCTCTTGTTTTTAGGAAGAATCAGATTAGTAATTAGAGACTGAATAGAATTTTTAGTGTTATAGAATCCCTGGAAATAATTTGGTGACTAGTATTATCTTCCAACAGTAGGAATACATGTTGCATGGGTGGGAGAGGGTATCCCAATCAAAGATTTAGTGGTAACGACCTGGAAAGTTTTTACTCAGTTAGTTCAAGAAAAACCTATGTCAATAATTGAGTATACGATGAAGTGGGTAGAGCTCTGTTGAACTCGCTTTAGCCAACGACGCTTAGTCTTTAAAGCGGTGAGATTATGAATAATAATAATAATCATAATCATAATAATAATAAAATAGCAATAAGAACACAAGAATTTTATAGAAGTTCATGTTTAAATATGTTTTACCATGATCTAGATTTACTACCATGTATGTTATTTAACATCCTAAATATGAATATCCAAAACAATGTAAATAAACACATATGAAGTTTAGAAAACCTTACATTGCGTGCAACGGAATATTAATGGCTCATTCCGCTCATATCTCTAACACTTGTATCCTGTCTGTAGCAGAGTATTTGATTATGGATTCTTCACAGCCTTACACACTATGATTGAGATACCATTTGATGTGTGTGGGAACTGTTGGAAATTATTTTACCAGGATCTAGATTTACTAACAAGTATGTTGGATTAACAACCTAATATGAATTCTAAAACAATGAAAATAAAACACATATAAAGTTAGAAAACCTTACAGTGGGTGCAGCGGAATAATATGACTCCTTCCGTTCAGATCTCTAGCCCTTGATTCCTTTCTGTAGCAGAGCATCACCAAGATCTGAACCTGGATCTTCTTTTCTCCTTCTTTGATGCAGAAATTCCATAGTCTTCCATACTATGATTGAGATACCACTTGATGTGTGTGGGCACTACTCATCTCACAAGGATTTCGAAATTTTTCTCTCTTTTTCTCTCTTAATTTCGTGGCTTATCATGCATACAAGAGAAGAGAGCAAGGTTCCTTTATATAGGGAAAAGGGAGAGCACAACTTTCCAAATAAAACAGTTTCCTTAATTACTGTGTAATCAATTAACTGCCTTATTTAGTGTGATCCACCACTTTCCTATTATAGCTAGGCTTTGATTAGCAATTACATGGCAATTAAAAAATAAAAATAATAATTGGGAAACACAAAGGAGTGCTCGGCCATAGAGGGAATATGGGCCTCACTTGGATTTTGCAGTTTCCTCAATTTTATTTCTATTTCTCCAAAAATGCCATTTTTCAATTCTAATCATTTAAATGCCAAAACTAATTATTTAATAACTAAAATAGATTATTAAATAATATTGTCATTTAAAATAATTATTAATTAGACATACAAAGTCTCTTAATTAATAATTAAACCTAGAAACCCTTTTCTTTACGATTTCATCCTTAAACTGTGAGAATTCATAAAGTAGACATAGTCTAACTTTTAGAATTATAATTGATTAATTAAAATCAATTAACTGAGTCTTACAAGCAGTATGACCTCAACTAGTATGGGGACCATGGGTCTATATAACCGAGCTTCCAATAAGTCGAACCGAATTTACCAAGTAAATTCCCTAACTTATTAATTCCTCATTGAATCCACACTTAGAACTTGGAATTGCACTCTCAGTCATATAGAAACGCTCTATATGTTCCACGATATAGACACGTCATTAGTTATCCATTGTTATAACCCTAATGTGATCAATGATCCTCTATATAGATGATTTACACTGTACAGGGATTAAATTACCGTAACACCCTACAATGTATTTTATCCTTAAAACACTTAACCCTGTATAAATGATATTTCACCTAAGTGAAATGAGATCTCCACCATTTATCTTCGTTTGGTTAAGCTCGAAGGAAATCATCCTTTACTTCTATTTGCCAAATAGAAGCTATAGATTCCATATTTATGTTAGCGCTCCCCCACTCAATTGCATTACCGTGTTCCCAAAATGTACGTATCACCCTGATACAAAACTGGGCTTAACTAACAAATCAAAGAACACGATTAACACTCTTGAAATTGAGCCTAACCATATCAGGATTTCGATCATGTGATCTAGGATCAACAGTTGATATTGATTTGAATAGATATTTACGGTAAGTTTCAAAATCTAATTCAAAGTTCAATATCGGTCCATTCCATGCATACTCCATGCATCCGATACTAGTAAACTTTGCCAATGTCCTGGAAATGACATAACACTTTTCCAAGGTGTAAGAATACCTATCGCTGATTATACCATGTCAGTCTAAATCCAGTGTTCTGACAAATCAGGGAATCAACTTTTGAACATATAATAAAGATTATATTCCACTGTGCTGACAACACTATAATCTTTAACCAACTCATATGTTCTGGACTTAAAAAGAATTCATACATTATATACACATATAATCATGAAATAAATCATGTGAACCATGCAACATAAAATGTTATTTCTGATCTTTATTAATAAGTAAATCTGATTATATGAAATGAGTTTTATTTAGGGCATAAAACCCAACAAACTCCCACTTGCACTAATATAAAACAAAAAGTGCATTTCAAATAATCATTAACACCTTGATATACCAATCAAGTGTAATAGTAGTATACTCCTCGTAATGGGATCTGACAGGTTGAATTAAACACAACCTCTTCTCCACCATTACTCTTCCTTAATCACAAAATCCTTGATAATGTGAAATTCCTCTCTATATGTCTACTCTTTTGGGATACTGGATTCTATACTTTTGGGCAACTACTCTTTTGTTATACAGGAAGTAACCCTAGTAGTTAAGGCAAGTTGGAACACTGCCACAAATGTATAGAACTTTCCTTAGACTGAAAAAGTATCTTTCCTGCAACTTTTAACATTCAGTCTCTTTCTGGTAGACCATTAGATTTCAGATAGGTTTTTACACTTTTCCAAAATCGCTACTCCACCCCCAAAGTAATCACCATCTCATCAGCAGACTTTCTAGCACAAAGGCAAGTCTTGAAATCTGATGTGGTGTAGTCTAAGAGTTTTAAACAAACACCCTTATTGACTAACATATAGTTCCTCTTCTTAATCTTAAGATTTACTTGATTGTCTTCCAATGTTCCTCTCCTGGATTAATCTGATACCTACTCATTACTCCCACTCAACAGCAGGTGTCTGGTCTAAGGCATACTAAAGCATATCTGAGACCTCTCACTGTTGACTTAAGAAATTCTTTCACGGCTTTACCTTTTCTGGAAAAGTTGTAACTTTTCCTTAGATAAATAAAATCTATATCTAAGAAGTTGTGAAGCTTCTAGAGATTTCCATTGGAAAGAAAATGCATCAGCATCTCATGCTTGCATTAGAGTAAGTAATTACCAGGTATACCACAAGCCATAGGTTTAGATAAACTCATACCTATAATACTAGGAACAGGAAGTTTTGTTAAGTCCATTGAATAGACTCATTAACGGAAATTTCCTTTCATGTCCTTGTAATAGAAAACTTAAGGTTACTCCATGTGAATGGATCAAACCATAGTTCTCTTGGCTTTCTTCTTAGTTTCTTATCTTGACAATCCATTACTTGTTTAAACTCACAATGGATTTTAATCACTAGTGTCTTCCAAGTTATAACAAGGTGAGTTCCTAGAAACTCTCCCACTACAACAAGGTACCGTGAACTATGTCAAAGAAAACTAAATGGTATAGACCTCTTCAGTTGTGTTAAGACAACAGAGGCAGTGGGATCATCTTGTAAAATAAGATGATAGAACACTTTTGGAATCAAGAAAAAAATATCTCCTTTATTTGCTACTTTATTTTCAGACTTAGTCATTTTCTTAGAAAAGTAATATTTGTTTAAACAAACACTTTCTTATCTAATGACTATGGGATGCTCCACCCCTAATCACTTAGAATAGCTAACAAACATGCAAACCAGGGTTAGCAGTTCTAGCTTTTCTTAAGATTTCGATTAGGTCATCCATGAATCTAGTAATGATTTACATTAAGTATACAACCATTGCATCATTCTGAAATTTTATTTCCATAGAAGGATTTAGGCAACGACTAGTAACTAATCATCAATATGCAACTCGAATTTCTGGGGAGGTAAGTTTGGATATAATTCAAAAATCAAATTAATGATCTTTGAACTGCATATCTACTAACTTTTTCTCCACCCCTATCAGTTCGCAAGATCTTTAGCCACTTACCTTCACCATTGCTAGAAATCCATGAAATTTTTCAAACATTTCAAATTTCTTTTGCATAAGGTAAAATCTAGAGTGATCGTTTTAAGAACACAACGAAAAACCATATCCACCCTTGAATGTACATCCATCTGCGAATGAGATGAAATTACTTTCAGTGGATATAGGCATATTAACTCTTTGCAGAGAATGATCTTGTCAAAACCACTATGAACAAGATACAAATGCCTTAGATTTATAAAATATGTGGTTGTATCTTCTGATGACTTAAGTTACATCAAAGAGTTCATAGAATAGTTCAAGTGGATTCTGGTCACAGAATACTAAACTCATGCAGTTTTAATCCATTGAAAGAAAATGGTTATTAAACACTTGTGAAAGTGTAACTGTATAATTAGTAATTCTCTCTTGGACCACCACTACTAATCTAACTCTATGATTTGCCTATACAAGTAGGAGATATCTAAGATTGAGGATTTATATCATTTTGGGATAGAATTCCGGGAATATAATCATATGCGTCATCTAATTTCTTAAGAGAAACTAAGACTTTATATGATTTATAGACCATTCATCCAATGATATGTCATTAAGCTGATTCGAAATGAATAAGCTAAGAGGAATTAGGATAATTTCGTTTTAAATAAGAATCCAACGATGCTCCGATTAGCGAGAGTCAAAGTAATCTTATTTATACAATCTTCTTGTTTCATATTGTAAAACTCTAGTTTAAGGTGTCATCAATAGATGAACAGCTAGACCTTGCGTATACAATATTTATCTTTCGAGATCTAACACTATTATGTTAGTCTAATGGTGAAAATCCATTAGGGATTTATCTCATTAGAAAAACAAATCAAGTTAGACCAACAATGAAGATTCGAAATTAAACTACAATTTAATAACAGAAAATAACATGGTTCAATACAAATTCATACACAATTCAGAAATTATCAAGCACATAGCAAGTAGGAATGACAAGTGAAAATACTAAAACATACAATCCTAAATAATTTCCAAGGTTTTCAACAAACTGATATCAGTGTCCCGTTTAGGCGAGAGTCAAAGCTACCATTCATTGAATAGAGTTGTCAGCTCATCTAAAATGATCAACATTCTGGCAACCTTTTATTCGATCAAGATGTGAATCCGCGTTGTCCCGTTTAGGCGAGAGTCAAGGCTATTCTATCTTATGAGCTTCCACCATTGTTTCATATTCTTGCAAGTCTTATACAGTCGCCACCATTAGGGTGATCATAAACTATATAAAAAAACTTACAAGATTACTTATCTTTCGAGATTAAACGGTGCTAACTTGCTAATGAACGTTCCTCCATTAAGGAGGATTACTCACTAAAACAATAGCTATGTAAAACCAACAATGGAGATCGAATATCCTTATAACAAAAAGGCTCATTATTTAATGAAGGGTTGTATTTTCTTCTAATATTTATTTTAATCCATTTATTTTAAATATATATTTATTCAATTAAAATTTCCAATTTAGAATGAAAAATTCCAAATATAAATTTTAATTTAATATTTATAAATTATACTTAGATAGATAAATAATGTGAATTATTTCCATCTTAGTAATAATTTCCATAAATATTTAGAAAATTATTCAATTTAAGTTGTTTCAAAATTAATTTAAATTAATTTACAACTCAAATTTAATTTTCTATAAATATATATTGCATTTCGAAAATGCTTTAAAATAAAATAAAAATAAATCCTGGAAAATTACCTTAATTTTATGTTGGCCCAAAATTAATAAAAATTAATTTTCAACAAAAATATAATTTCCCTATTTAATTAAATATCTAAGAAAAATTTCAAATATTTAAGTATCATGATTAAAAAATCAACTTAAATATTAATTTTCTATTTAATTAAATACACTAGAAAAATACTTCAAGCAAAACAGATAATATCTATCTAGACTTTCATAGACTAATTAATCTAATTTCTAATTATAATATATTTTAGTTCATTTATTTTAATTAACCATCAATTGAAAAAGTCACTGATTTAAGTTGGTCCAAAATTAAATAAATAATTTTCAACTTTAATCTATTTTTCAAATAAAATTCGAAATTTCTGCATCAAGGAAATGCAATTTCGAAATTTTGGGAAATGATTAATAAAATAAAATAAAATATATTTTGAAAATTATTCAAACTTAAGTTATTCTGAAATAAGATTCCAAACTTAAAATAATTTTCAACTTTAATTAAATAACATGAAAATAACAATATTAAAGTATCATGATGAAAATCAACTTAGATATTGAAATTTTCAATTTAATTAAATGTATTAAATTTAAGAAATAAATAATTAAGTAAAGAGGAAACTTAATTATTAATTCTAGTTTAATACTAGGAAAATATTCTAAACTTAGATTGTACCAAAATTAATTAGGAAACAATTAATTTCACAATCTATGATATTTTCCTATTTAATATTAGAAATAATAACTAGTACTAGAAATAACTGTCTAGAATATATCATTGACTAAGTGTTTTTCTAAAATTAACTTTAAAATATTACATGAAAAATAAATTTCATATATTTTAAAAGTTAATTATGTTGCTAATTCAATTTTAATTAGGTTAGACTAATATAATTAACCTAATACAATTATTTAAATAAGGCAAATGGGCCTTCACAATTGGGGTAGTTCATGTGAGGGGGAGCTGGGTTCAGTATGTCGTACCCACTTCTATGGCCCCCAACTCTCACACAAGGCCCAAAAGAGAGGAATTTAACCTTTAAATAAACAATTGTTATTCATTGAATAAGCCCAAATCTAATTGGGCCTAAATAAATTTCCTTATGTCAAAATTTATTTTAGCAACCTAGACCATTTACTTAGTAAAAACTTAAATGGGCTCCCTATATGTATCTAAGCCCAAAAGCAAACATATAGGCTCACACAGGTCAAATGATTTGGATGGACCCTATCATGTTACTAGGTTTACACAGATGAAAGAAGTACAAAATTTTCCTGTTACAAATTATTTATAAGATCTATCGTCAATTGGACTATGATTAAAATCAGATCATTGGATCATGATCTGTCAACAAGTTAATCATACCAATTAAGATCAGATAAATAATAGGTTTGTTAAAAAGTTTTGAATAAACAATATAAATAAACAAACATTGTCCATGTAACAGATGTGAAAACAAGATATTAATATAATTAAATTAGTATTCTTAAACTAACCAAATAAAGGAAACTAATTTTAAAATATCTAGGTTTATTTGAATCAAATTAAATATCTAATAAGATCAATGATTTGAAAGGAAAGAATCTTCAATATCACTTTCAGATCTTATAATTTAATAAAATAAACCAATTTTAAAATAGATTTGGTTAAATAATAATTACCATAATTATATGTCAAAATATCTCAAATTAAGCAATATTCAAATCTCTACAAAAATATCTATGTTATTTAAATATTTAAGATATGATTTATAAATTTCTAATAAGGAAAAAATGATATATATAGAAAAAAAATCATTTTTAAACTTATAATTTATAAATAATTAAATATTTAACAAAATAACAAATTTTTAAATTTGAAAACAAGTATATCTATAAAAATATCTATGTTAATTTCAAATTTATTAATTATTTAATTTGTCATATAAGATAATTTTAATATAATATTTTAAATAAAAAGACAAAGTTATCTTTTAATTTAAAATATCTTAAATATCAAAATATCTAATCTTATAATTAAATAATAAATAAATATTAAAGAAGTTAACAAATTTTTAAATCTGACCATAATAGGAAATATTTAAAATTGGAAACATTCCAAAATAGAAATATTTAAAATTGGAAAAATTTCAAATTGAAAATATTTAAAATTGGAAACATTTCAATTTAGAAATATTTAAGAAAGGAAAAATGAATTTTGGGAAACAATCCCATGAAAAAATTGGATTTTTGGGGAAAAAACCTCAAAAATTCGCAATTTGTGGGAACTGCCAGGAAAGGCTGCATGCAGCAACCATGATTTCCAATCTTCCAAAATTCATATCTTTCTCAATTTTTATCGGAATCGAGTTCCGTAAAAACAAAAATTGCTCAATTTTTCACAAGGAATCCAAATAAAATATTTTCAAAAATTGAAAAAATATATTTCATGGAAAAATTTCGTACAACATTAACATTCATCACATAAGCACATAAACCAACATGAAACCATCCAAATCAACACAGAAACATGCAATCATCGTTTTAATTCATATTACATGAAAGTAAATCATTACCATGGCTCTGGTGCCAGTTGTTGGAAATTATTTTACCAGGATCTAGATTTACTAACAAGTATGTTGGATTAACAACCTAATATGAATTCTAAAACAATGAAAATAAACACATATAAAGTTAGAAAACCTTACAGTGGGTGCAGCGGAATAATATGACTCCTTCCGTTCAGATCTCTAGCCCTTGATTCCTTTACGTAGCGAGAGCATCACCAAGATCTGAACCTGGATCTTCTTTTCTCCTTCTTTGATGCAGAAATTCCATAGTCTTCCATACTATGATTGAGATACCACTTGATGTGTGTGGGCACTACTCATCTCACAAGGATTTCGAAATTTTTCTCTCTTTTTCTCTCTTAATTTCGTGGCTTATCATGCATACAAGAGAAGAGACCAATGTTCCTTTATATAGGGAAAAGGGAGAGCACAACTTTCCAAATAAAACAGTTTCCTTAATTACTGTGTAATCAATTAACTGCCTTATTTAGTGTGATCCACCACTTTCCTATTATAGCTAGGCTTTGATTAGCAATTACATGGCAATTAAAAAATAAAAATAATAATTGGGAAACACAAAGGAGTGCTCGGCCATAGAGGGAATATGGGCCTCACTTGGATTTTGCAGTTTCCTCAATTTTATTTCTATTTCTCCAAAAATGCCATTTTTCAATTCTAATCATTTAAATGCCAAAACTAATTATTTAATAACTAAAATAGATTATTAAATAATATTGTCATTTAAAATAATTATTAATTAGACATACAAAGTCTCTTAGTTAATAATTAAACCTAGAAACACTTTTCTTTACGATTTCATCCTTAAACTGTGAGAATTCATAAAGTAGACATAGTCTAACTTTTAGAATTATAATTGATTAATTAAAATCAATTAACTGAGTCTTACAAGCAGTATGGCCTCAACTAGTATGGGGACCATGGGTCTATATAACCGAGCTTCCAATAAGTCGAACCGAATTTACCAAGTAAATTCCCTAACTTATTAATTCCTCATTGAATCCACACTTAGAACTTGGAATTGCACTCTCAGTCATATAGAAACGCTCTATATGTTCCACGATATAGACACGTCATTAGTTATCCATTGTTATAACCCTAATGTGATCAATGATCCTCTATATAGATGATTTACACTGTACAGGGATTAAATTACCGTAACACCCTACAATGTATTTTATCCTTAAAACACTTAACCCTGTATAAATGATATTTCACCTAAGTAAAATGAGATCTCCACCATTTATCTTCGTTTGGTTAAGCTCGAAGGAAATCATCCTTTACTTCTATTTGCCAAATAGAAGCTATAGATTCCATATTTATGTTAGCGCTCCCCCACTCAATTGCATTACCGTGTTCCCAAAATGTACGTATCACCCTGATACAAAACTGGGCTTAACTAACAAATCAAAGAACACGAGTAACACTCTTGAAATTGAGCCTAACCATATCAGGATTTCGATCATGTGATCTAGGATCAACAGTTGATATTGAATTGAATAGATATTTACGGTAAGTTTCAAAATCTAATTCAAAGTTCAATATCGGTCCATTCCAATGCATACTCCATGCATCCGATACTGGTAAACTTTGCCAATGTCCTGGAAATGACATAACACTTTTCCAAAGTGTAAGAATACCTATCGCTGATTATACCATGTCAGTCTAAATCCAGTGTTCTGACAAATCAGGGAATCAACTTTTGAACATATAATAAAGATTATATTCCACTGTGCTGACAACACTATAATCTTTAACCAACTCATATGTTCTGGACTTAAAAAGAATTCATACATTATATACACATATAATCATGAAATAAATCATGTGAACCATGCAACATAAAATGTTATTTCTGATCTTTATTAATAAGTAAATCTGATTATATGAAATGAGTTTTATTTAGGGCATAAAACCCAACAGGAACTCACTCTATCACTCAAGGTATAAAATTATGATGAAGAAGGAAGAGAGAGGTGGTTTGAATATAGAAGGAATAGATGGCTCAATTTTCCTGAAGGCAAGAAATTTCATCATCTTTTAAGTGTGAGCCATCACTATCTATTTATAGGCAACCACCAAGGTTTAGGTTAGGATTTATTAGGCATTAAAATAATGAAAATATTAAGTGGAAAATACTCATCAAGTGGCCGGCCATAGTTAGTGGGCCCCACTTGGAAATTTTCCACTTTTGACAAATTTTCCTTCTTTTCTCAAAAATGTTATTTTTCCAATTCTAACCATTTAAATGCCAAAACTAATTATTTAATAATTAAAATTAATTATCGAATAAAATTTTCATTTAATATAATTAATAAATAAGACCTAGAATCTCTTTTCTTCACAACTAAGCCCTTACTTAGTGAAAATTCATAAACTAGACATAGTCTAATTTTAGAATTATAATTGATTAATTAAAATCAATTGTCTGAGTCTTACAAGCAGTATGGTCTCAACTAGTATGGGGACCATGGGCTTATACAACCGAGCTTCCAATAAGCCGAACTAGAATTTACCGAGTAAATTCCCTAACTTATTAATTCCTTATTGCATCCACTCATAGAACTTGGAATTGCACTCTAAGTCATATAGAACACTCTATATGTTCCACGATATAGATACGCTATAAACATTTAACCATCGTTCTAATCTCATTAATTAAAGATCCTCTATAGATGATTTACACCGAGTAGGGATAAATTTACCGTTTCACTCCTCAATGTATTTTACCCTTAAAAAACTTAGCTTCCTGTAAATGATATTTCAGTGAACTGAAATATAATCATTGAAACTAGAGCTCTTCCATTTACCTTTATTAAGCCAAGCTCGAAGTAAATCATCGTTTCACTTCTATGTCCTGATAGAAGTTATAGATTCCATATCTATGTTTAGCGCTCCCACTCAATCATACTACCATGTTCCCAAAATGTACGTATCACCCGACCAGAAAGTAGGCTTAACTAACAAATCAAAGAACATGAATAGCACTCCTGAGATTGAACCTAAGCATGTCAGGATTAAGATCTTTTGATCTAAGATCAACCAGTGATATTGACTTAGAAAGATACAACGGTAAGATTATAATATCTTAACCAAGATCAATATCGGTCCCACTCCAATGTATACTCCATACATTCGAAACTAGCATACTTTGCCAATGTTCTGGAAAGAACATAACACTTATGCAAAGTGTAAGTACACTTCATCGGGAATTATCACATCAGTGTAAATCCAGTGCACTGATGAATCAGGGAATTTATCTTTTGAAGCATATAACATCATTATGGGTAATCATACCATTTCCAATATAGCATTCGATAAGAGAGAAATTGATCCAAAAAATCAAGGATGTATTCACCTATAAGGAACTCATTCTCGAAAGGAAATAAAGGGTCCTCTGAGCCATCATCACTGCCTTAAACAGACCATCATCTTGTTTCAAAGCCAGCAAACTGTCTCATTTATTGGACTTTTTTTTTTTTTTTTAATTTATGGGGACGAGCAATTTCTTAGAATTTCATATCTTCCATGGCAGATATCAGGGGGAGGTTATTCAGCTCTACTATCGTAGGAGAATTAGTGGGACCTCTTCTCTTTTTACTCATTTCACCCAAAGCCAGATCAGTGCAAGCCACTGGCGGGGTGTCATTCCTAATTCCTTTAAAATAATTGGATCAGTCCGAGAATCCTTAGAAATAACACTTTATTCGGCAAAAACATCCATAACCCGACCCCCATCTAGACCCACTGAGGAAGGATTTAGATTATTGCACTGGAACTGGAGAATATTTTTCAGGGGGATTCGGCCTCTTACATTTGGCCCCACTAACACAAATTTCAGAATCTTTTGAGCCTCCGAAGATGGGTATTTTAGGAATTCCTTTTGGTCCCGTCATTCTCAAACCACCATACTTTTTACCTTTATTGGGTCTGGGTTATTTATCATAAGAGAGAGAGAGGCTCCAACCGTAATAAGAGAGATTGAGGGATTTTGGGTGCCCTTGGATTGGTTAAGATCCCCAAGATCACTAGATAAAACATTGAAAGGTTGAATACTGGGCTGGTCCAAGCCATCATGAGTATGGATAGTAAGTTGAGCTTGCCCAGCATTAAGAGTGTTGAAAGATTTGTCAGCTCCATGAACAACGCATCCCGCTTGTTTAATCGTCGTCACCTTCAAACTACCACCCAAATTACGACTTTGTTGAGACTAGGCATTAGGAACAATCTCACTCTCCATCTCAATACACTCTTGGTAGCCCTCTACTGTCAAGACAACAAAACCATTCTTCGAACGAGAACTAAATTTTAACCAAGGCCCATATGGAGGAACACGTCGACCATCATTGAGGGTCAACATCCTTTTTTTGGTCGAAAACATCTCCTCCATGTGACCAATCACCCCACACTTATACACAGAACATAGGGAGTCATTCATATTTGAAATAGCTCCATACTTTTTTACCATCTTCTTCCTCAAGATCCACCCCTGCCATAAGCAGTTTAGCCAAGTTCAAACTAACCTAAAACCTCATGAAGTTACTTTTGTTCTCCTAATTAAAACGAACCTTAATCATTGATGAACTTCCCCACTCTATTAGCCACCTTTTTCACGTTTTCATCAGAGAAATATCTGTACAGAACACAGAGCCCTGACCCAGGTTCTCACAAGTTGAAGGTCCACATAGGACCATTTACCATCATCCGACATCATCGTTAGTAAGAGAAAACCTCCATAGGGCAACCACGGACCCATCCCAATAATTTTCAAGGCATCAGCCTCCTTGGCAAAGCAGAATATGTAAGTTTCAGGACAAATCTTCTGGATACACCACCCAGGGTTGACATTCCACATGTCAGAGAGAATGGAACAAAGCCAACCATTACTTATCTTAAGTTTCACAAAAAACTTCCCCACCAATGATCTCCCAATGAGATCCTTTGCATCTGCATCATCAGGAATGAGGTCTAACGAGACATATTCGACCTCCACATTTTCCACCAGGTTAACCATTTCATCTAACACCACCTATGGGAGATTATTAGACATCCCAGCTTCCATACCAAAAAACGACAAGCCAAAAAAGAGATACGAAAGGAGGAAATCCAAAACCCAAGAAAACAAAGTAGAAGGATACAAGACAATAACTAGAACAGGGTAAGAGCACACACAAGATGATCTATCAACAAGAAAGAACTTTTGGGTTGCGAAATAGCGTAAATGACAACCCAAAACCCTAATAGGGTTTAAAAAACTAAGGGTGTGATTGGTTTAGGATTTGAAAACTGTTTTATGTTTTTGAAAATTAAAATGGTGGGGTCGAATTCTTGATTGGTTGAGTGTTTTCAAAAATAAAATTTGAATAGTATTTTGAGTTTTAGGCTAAAAAATAAAAATACTATTTTTATGTTTTTTATGTTTTCAAATCATGGAATTTAAAAATTCTCCAATTATTTTCTTACGTTTTTATTTTGAAATTCTCAACCAATGAGAGTTCAAATTTTAAAACTCAAAAACATTAAATGATACTACAACCAATTACATATTTAGAAACAATTTTTTACTTACAAAATTAAAATTTTTGTTCCCAAAACACATTTTTAAAAAACACAATTTTTGAATGACAATCCAATCAAACCCTAAGTTTTTCCCAGACAAAAGGTATCGTGACCTCGTGACCTCGCCGTACAAAAGCATATTCTTGTTGTTCCGTACCTCCAAAGGGGAGGTGCACCACCATAATCAGAGTCTGGAATGTACCATTCCACTACTCGTAGGGAGAGAGAAAATTACGGAGATATTAAAATTTCATATCAAATTTGTTTTTTAATATTAGACAAAAAAAAAAAAAATGAAAGAAAATAAGAGCGCCGAAGAGTTTTGTTTGCAAGTTGCAAATGTACGGGACATGTCACATAAGAACAAGTATTCATGGACACAATTTGTTGTTACCACTGTAAATTGCTGCTTTATAAATCTTACAGAAAAACATGAACACGGGGTCCATATGTTATTATTATCAAAGCTTAATTCTCAGATTCAACAAACATGTCAAGCCTCCAAACAAGTTCACAGTGCTTTATAAACAACAAAAAAAACTATTAGTTATTACAAAAGTAAAAAAAAAAAACTGCAGCCACGGAAGCCCAATTTTTACTTGTTCAAAGTCGACTGATTAATGCTCTGCAAGCCCTCACTCTCTTCCACCAATTTTTCCTTCTCAGCCGCAGATCCAATCTCTTTGCTCGCCGGTTTCTCACCCTCAACGCTTTGAGATCCCGTTGCCCTCGCCAAAACGACAAACGACATTCCACCCAGGACATTGTTCAAGCACCTCAGGACCACCACCGATGACTTGAACAGCAGTGGAGGAAGCCCTTTGTCCAGCACAAACTCTATTCCGTTCAGGGTTTGGTACCTTAGATTGCTGCTGACGCCCATGTGGATCGCCCAGGTCATGGCGTTCAGTAAAGTCGGCGGCGCCTTGTTCGGTGTCTCGAAAGTCGGATCCATAGCTTTCCTCATTTTCATCAGACCATTTGATATGGCAGTTCCGACGAGACCTGCGGCAAATCCGACCGTAGCAAACACGGTTCCTTTGTAGACGAAGGTTCCTAGCCGGTTCACCAAGCTGTAAGCCCCCGGTTCGAACATGTGGCTACTTGGGCAATTGGCGAAAATGGCAGGAAGACTAGACGAGGAAGATCCCAGGGTTGGAGCTAGGAGATACATGAGAGTGAAATTAAGAATCGAACCGACGACGAGGGTCGAGAATACGAAATCTAGCTCGTTGAGACCAAAATTTGGGCGGGAAGCCATGTCGCCGAGGACGCACGAGCTGACGCCCACAACTTCCTCCATTAAAACCTTGAAAGGGAATTGTGGATCGGCAGCAACTCTCGATCTCCACCCGTTCAGGAAAAGCCCTATTGGACCAAATGACGACGATTTGTCTTCGTGGGCACCATCGCCCCCACTCCATCTTCCACTATCTCCCCCACCACCGGAACTGCCATGTCCAACTCCGCTACCGCCATTTCCTCCAGCGAATGAAATCTCAAGCTTTTCGTGCGATAGAGTCTGAAGAAGCGGTCGAGAATCGGAAGAAGTGATCGGGAAAGATACTGAAGTCGGAGTAGTATTGGAGATGCGAAGGTGGTCGGAACCGTTGCGATGGTGATTCGATAGAGGAGAATAGCGAAGGAGATGGGCAGTAGCCGCCATGGTTTTCTTGCAAAGCTTCTCTGTTTTTTTTATTTTCTTTATTATTTATGTATACGAGAATTGTTAGGTGAGTATCAGAGCAGCGGCAAAAAGGTATCTAAAAGTAACCCTAATAATCGTTAATTAGTTTATTAATAAAAACTCTGTTGTGCATATTTTTGTTAAAAAGAAAAAAAAAAGATTGAGAAAGTGGGATGACAAGTGGCATGTGAATTTGGACAGAATTGTGGGAGAGGTGGTAGTAAATAAATGGTGACCAGTGACCAGCAAATCACTAGCATGTTTGGAGTCTTGAATAAGAGGTTTGGATTCGACTGTTTTATTCTATATTATGTTTGGTGTATTTCTTTTTTTTTTTTTTGGATTTGGAAGAATTAGATAGTATAATCCAATTAATTAAATTAGTCCCATAAGGATGGATGGATTATATTAACTGTAAGTGAGAAAAATAATCTTGCGGTAAAATATAATTTTAAAGTGATAAAAAAAAAATTGATGTTGTGATGTGATAGGTCTGTAAAAAAAACACCTCGTTTCATTTAAAGGGAAACATGGCAGAATACGGAAGGTAAATGAAAGTAGAGCTCAAAAAAGAAAGAATCTAAAGCAGAACTCAAAAAAGAAAAGAACGATACTTAAATAGGAGCTTTGAAAGCGAGAAACAAGAAAGCGCACAAAGGAACATAAGAGAATCAATCCATGTGGACTAATTAGAACAGGCGGAAAGAGAAAAAGTTAACAATCCTTCACGCCTATAAATAGGAATCTCCCTCATTCGAAAAAGGAGACGAATTCTTGCTCACGTCAGACTAGTCAAAACTTTGTCAGAGTACATTCGCAAGAACACTTTGAGGCTTTGAGCACGAGGAGCAAAAGACCCAAACAAAATTAAGTGAATTGAGTGAGAAATTGTGCAAATTGACAGAAATTGTATTTTTATTACACTGAAAACTTAAGTGTAAAGAATTTACAGTCATAATACAATTTGTTCTTGTGTCAATTTTTGCTATCAACATTAACCCATCAAAAGAATGAGTTAAAATAGTTCCATTTTTTTTTTTAATTTTCTAATATGTATATACTAGATGGATATTTTGTATTATTTGAGGTTATTAATACATACTAGATGAATATTATATTTTTTAATATGATTAGTTTTATTTGAGGTTATATTTTCTTTTACAATTATCATATGTACATTTACGATATATAGTATTTAATTGTGATTGATAATCTTACAAAGTATATAATAATTTGAAAAAGATACTTTTAAGTGATATGTTGTATAAAGGGTTAACGAATAAAAGATAAATTCAAAATGGCAGTAAATTATATTAAAAGTAATAATATGGGTATGAAATTGTAAATAAAATAATGTATAAAATGTTGATGTTAAAATTTTTCATCACTTATGCAATAACAACATTTAATTCTATAAATAAACATATTACATAAAATTAAAGTGTATAACTATAAATTTAAAGAAAATTTTTGTTGATTCAAAGAGACGAACTTAAATAGTAGAAGCGTATCTTAATCCTTAGATAATAATGATCTTAATTCATCTTGTAGAGATGATTTTTGTGGTGATTTTGGGTAATAATCTTCTAAGAAAACAAGATTTAGAGTTTTCTAATTTTCTCTCTTGATGGGGAAAATGAGAATAAAATTGGCTCTTGTTTCTTGGGACCACTATTAATTTATAACCTCATAGCTAGGTTATTAATTTTAAGTATTTTTAAATTAGCCCCTCAATAAATTATAAATATTGTTTAAGGTATCTACACATTTAGCTCATGATACTTTAATACCCAATAACCCATAATTACTAAAATGATAACTTTATTTGGGTCAAATTTTAAATAGCAATACACTAATACATATGAGCTCATATTGAGGATTTCAATTCAACAATCTCCCACTTGTGCTACATATATTTTATGATAGTGTATAACCTTATAAGCGCTTAACTTTTGCTATCATATTTATAGGTATTTCAAAACAATCTCATCCATTGATTATACTAACATAGGATCAAAGTGGCTTTCGCAACATGTAGCGTAGCTAAATCCATCAATGGTCACATATATCAATATAACCAAATGACATAGATCAATCATGGATGTGTAGCATGAAAATTACATGCAAATGTGATCTCAGCACGCCTACCTCCAACTGGTCCTCCTTAATTGAGATCAATTCTTTAGTCTTTCTACCCTTATACTTAAACCTCATTAGAAAGAATACATTTAGAGTACTCAAAACACAAATCCATACTTTATCTGCAGAATCAAATCATAAATATGTGTCAGCTTGATAGAACATCCCAAATACAAATTCCTACTAAACCAGCACAATCTTAAATAATACCACATGCATATATCAGTAACAAGCTCATGAAAAGCCTTAAGTGGAGTATCCTTAACGATCCAGATCACACAAAGTATGGACTTTGTCCTTATTATGTTCTATAGACACCTTATTACTCTGAATTTTATTTTAATAACAATTAGTTCAAAGTCAATGTGCCTTTGACCTTGTAGAGCTTATGTTATTACTAAAATGTAACCCGATTGATTTATTGTCACAACATATATCTTTATTAGTTTTTAATACCATTCCTAATTTTGTAGCCATATGTGACAAAAATCTTTAAAAGATCATAATCAGAAATCTTAATGATCTCTAAAATTTTTTGTTTTCTAATTTCTGATAAGTGAACATGTAGTCTTTTATTCTCCATAAATTCCTTATAATCTATTTGGCTACATACCGAAATTTCCTTATATGGTTACTTAAATATCTATCCAATATTCTTAATATGTATATTAAGTACAAATACATATATGCTTGAACATATATTAGATTCCAATATAAATTAAGAATTTTTTATATTTCTTGAATTCTAAGGTTGCTTTTAGGACAATGAATTAGATAACTTATTTTCTTTAGCTACATGTCTATCACCTGATATAACATCTTTCATGCCAAAAACTTTAAATACTTAATTGATATATGTCTTTTATTATAATTCAAGAATGTCTCAAGAATATTCTTAACATATCTTGAATTCCTAATACAAAATGAGTATATCATTAATGGCAAGTAATTTTTTACCAATATAATACCAGGATCATATTCTTACTCCCATTAAACCTGTGATATACACAAAATCATCAAAAGCTTCTATCTTAAAACTAAATGAGAATACTTAATGAATATTGTGTAATCATTGACGAGAAGTTTACTTGAGTTTATACATAGATTTTCCTTAATTTGCAAACCATATTCTTTGGATCTTTGGATACAAAATTTTCTGGTTGCACCACATAACTTTTGTCATCAATATTATCATTGATAAATGACACTTTAATAATCTATTTGATATAACTCAAGACCATAATGAGCAGTCAATGTCATGCTTATCCTAAAATAATCTTTCAATTAAACTAAAAGAAAGTATTTGAAATGAATATATGCTTTATGAGTAATTCTTTACATACAAGAAATAAAGTTCATCTCTCCACATTGCAATTTGCATCATTCTTGATTATAAATATTTATTTATAACCAATTAGTTTTATACCTTATAGCAATAGAAAAATACCAAAACTTTATTGTCTCACATCAATTTGTACTCCTTATTTATGATATCAATCTAGTTTCGAGAGTTTCAACTTTCATGGCATGATAAAAGTTGATTGGATCATCGTCTATCATTCCATTTTTTTTATGTCATTTCTCTCATGGATTTCTTCAATGACACTGATCTTTGAGGTTGTTGAGTTTGATTATCTAAAATATTTACCATATCTTGAATGAGAAGTTTTTAGATAGTGTCTTATCAAAGTTCAGGATTCACTTATTGATCAATGAAAGTCATGAAAACCTAAATACTGTCAAAAGTGATAATTAGAATTAAGTTTAACGTTAATTCTTCCTCAAGAACAATATCTATAATAATCTAATTTCTCCCCCAAACTCAACATACTCAAAATTATTAAAGTTTCTCGTCTCAAAATTGAACCATAGTGTGAGTTCACAAAATTTGTAGCTTTTAATTACTAGAGTATACAGTTGAGTATAGTTCCTTAGTATTTTGGAGTCCATATTCCTTTTATGAGGCTTATAAGACCTCATCTTAATCGAACATCCACAAATAAAATATATCTATATGTTAGACTATTAGTCCAACTACAACCTTAGTTTATAAAGAATTTTAACTTATACTTTACTTGATACACATTTCAGGATTTATGTTGCAATGTTAAGTATTTCTCCCCAAAATGAGTTTCATGAAGAAAATGACTAATCACACTTCTAGCCATGTCCTTAGATTAATGTTAATTACATCTCTCAAATACCCTTCATATTAGGTGAAAAACCGAGTTTTTGCAAATGTCAATTATATATACGAAAATATAAAACTGTACGCGTCTGCAGAAGTAGAAAGTAATTCTGTCACTACTGAAACCAGTTTTGCAATGACAAAACAGAACAGACAGAATATAAAAATATTTGCAGAAAATTAAATAACTTGACACAAGAGATTTATACGTGGTATCAGTGTTCTCCCGAACACTCCTAGTCCACGGGGCCACGCCCAGAGAATGAAATCAAGTAATAAAGTATTAAAATTACAAAGACAATTGACTTAAACAAGTTTAGACTCCCTCTAAATTATTGCCGCAATCCTTTGTAATCCACTTTATGAATTTGACTTCTGAAACACCTTCAAGCCCGAACTCCCTTCGTCTTTGAAGTGTGAGTGCTTACTTCCTCCCGAAGTAAGGCTTCAATAAGTCTTCTCCCGAAGACCAAGTGCTTACTTCCTCCCGAAGTAAGGCTTTATCAAGTCTTCTCCCGAAGACCAATCTCTTGTTCAATCAAGTCGTTCTTCACAAACTCTAGGATAGAGTAAGAACAAATAAACTACTAGAACCTAGATGAACAACTAGGCTCTCACAAAACAAAGAAAACTCTCTTCTCTCAAATAAGATAAGTGCAAAAAATGAATAATGGAAGAGCTGATTCGAATGGCTACTCTCTAGGCTCTATTTATAGAACATAGAAACCTTAGAGACAGCCATAAGATCAAATCTACAGCTGTACAAAAACTTTCCTAAGTAAACACGATCTGCAGCATCAGATTCAGATGCTGACGCAGCAGATCAGACCAAAAACGGAAACTTGCTATAATCGGGTCCGATCCTTTATCAATACCTGATTCCTGCCAAAAACAGATTAGATATTTTGATTGTATCAAGATACAATCGAAATCAATAAGGAAAATGCAATAATCAAAGTTTCCTTAAAAAACCAACTTTCCATAAGAGAATTGCTTCTCTTACAAGAAGTTTCCAAACAAAGGAAAGTCTAGCTGAAAAGTGCAAATTTCCTAACAAAGAAAAGAGCAACTAAAAACCGAAAACACAAGGTAAGAAATCGGGTATGTATGCAAAAGAATCTTACCATAAAAGAAAAAATATTTTGTCAACTAACTTGCCAAAAAAGGACTTTACAATCTCCACCTTTGGCACTTTAGATGAACAAAATATTTTTTAACACAAAGTACCTGCAAAATAAAGTTAGCAAGAACAAATAACAACTCCCCCTGAGTATCACACTCGAAAATCAAAAACAACAAAATAACATGCTAACTTTTAATCCAAATAAGGTCACAAGTACCAAACACAACTCCCCCCTGGAAAAGGGTCAAGATTTTGTCCAAACAAACAGTTAAAAATCAAAATATTACTCCCCCTTTTTGTTTATCTAAGGGCCAAAGATAACAAACATGAAAATATAGTAATATGTCCAACAAAAGCAAAGAAAGAAAAAAAAAAACTTAGTCTCTGTAAAGCTTGACCAAGGTGGACAGCTGCTTTGACATCTCTTGCTGAACTTCCTCCATGGCAGCAAGACGATTGTTCACCAGTTGAACCTCATTCTTGACGTCCTGGATTTCTGCAGAAGCAGAATTCGAGCTTGCAGCAGCAGCAGCAGCACCAGCTTTAGGCCTCTTTTGAAAAACGCCATCAAAATACTCCGAGGGTTGGAATGTTGTTCGAGTCAGTGAAGGCTCAAGAGTTTCATGAGATTGGGCCACATTTTTTTGAGAGGACAAAACCTTAAAGATTAAATTTGGAAACACAAGCTTAAAAGTTGGCTTTTTACCTCTTCGAAATTAGACAATTTGGTTCAAAATGTGGGAAGCCAAATCAATGGATGCTCCTAAGGTGATACGATAGAGGAATGAGGCCACATCTTGAGACACCACAGTCTTGTTTGAGTTTGGAACCCAATTGCTAAGAGAAAATCGCATGAGAGATGCATGAGCAAAGGTTAGATGTGTAATGCGAAGACTCTCCCCCGATTTCAGTTCAGCCCGTGCACCAGTGAGTTCAGTGAGCATCAATTGGCGATCCATAGACATTATGGCATTCGGGACATTCTCTGGCAGTTGCAAGGCTTGAGAAATGTCTCTTTCAGAAAAGGAAAACCAATGTCCTCTAACATACACTTTTCGAAAAAGTCTAGAATTTTCATCAAGAAAATCATCAGATAAGTTAGCATAGAAATCTTTGACAATGTTTGCAATGTACCCTTTGAAACCAGTGAGAGTGTTCTCCCATTGATGGTATTGAATGAACTTAACAATTCCATACACCCTATGAGCATGCAAATCATAATTCCTTTCACTCTCAAACTTTCGGGTAGCATACAAATTCCAATCACGCTCATTATCACGATAGTAGAAACAAGGACAATAGGAGAGAGATGTAGGAATGTTACCAGGAGATGATTCCTTCATTGGCTGCTTGCCTTTGGCAGCAGCAGAAGCCTTGGCTGTTGAAGATGATCGAGCAGGAGTTGGAGCAGATTTGGTCAGAGGAGGCTCTGGCTCAAGTTCAATTTCCTCATTGTCTGAGGAAACTCCAATGTCTTCTAACATTTCCTTCTCAAAATGGAGAGACACGGATTTGTCCAAGGAATCAACAGAGGGATCCTCCATGGGTTCTTCTTCTTCAGATTTCAAAGAAATTGAAGGGGGATTTACCTTTTGTTTCTTGGCTGGAGGCACTGGCTTGTCACGACTTCGAGATGATCGAAGTTCCTTCTCGACAGAAGCTTGCTGGGCACGAGTGCGAGTGGAAGGACTAGTTGGAGTAGAAGTAGCAACTTCCTTTACTGATTCAGCAGGAGGAGAAACTGCAGCAGGTGGAGGAGATCCCTTTGAAGATGAGGACGATGAGGTCCAAGTTTTGTATGGGCGCACAGATTTTCGAGCCACTTGTTCAGGAATTCGTTTAGGCTTCACTGGCTGAGATTCACGCTGAGGAAGCGATGAATCTCCTGTTTTTGCAGCAGCAGGAGGCACGGTTGAAGCAGCAGGAGGAGGATTCGAGGGGGTTGCATCGGTTTCAACCACCTTTTTGGGATGCCCTAGGTTCTTTGTTCTAACCATGGTGATCTGAAAGAGACAATGAACAACAAACAAGCAAGAGAGACAAAGAAATAGAATCGGGTAGGTGGTGAGAATAAATGACAAAAAATTGGTTTAAATAAACATGGAAGCATGAAGAAAAAAGGAAACCAATTTCGAGATTTTGAAAAATAAACGCCAACCCATGAACAAAAAGGAAACCGCCCACTATCTTGAAATTTTTTTCCCTTTTCTCTCTTTTTTTTTTTTTTTTAAAAAAAAATAAATAAAAGAAAACTAGAATAACCAACATTATTTCCAAAAATAAGACAATCTTTCAAGATTAAAAACACATTACCATATAAGAGACCAAACTTTAAATGGTAACATATCAAAATAAATCAAGGAAGAATAAATATTGATACTTACCAATTAAGCACAAATTTCCTTAGCCCATGAATCAAGTCACCAACGCCTCCTTCTCTTTATTTGTTATTATTTTTAAAGAACCGAAAATAAAATAAAATATGTATAATAAATATAAGGAATTCTAAACCAAGCAATTTAATAAAAAATCATTACAAGTGACAAAAATACATGTTATGCTTTCAAAAGAGAATAACTAATTAGTATCTCAAGAACAAATCATACTTAATTGATGTTGAGGAAAAAGATATGCATGTTACTAAAAATTATGAACCAGGATTTTTAATTTATTTTAGTAGAGGAGACTTACAAAATTGAACACACTTGTCAGACATAAGTGTGTGCAGTGAAAATAGGATCATTGTCCTTGGCAAGATTTTTCATTTTTGCCTTTTTCAATATTGATCCCGCAGCTGGATGCTATCACACCATACTGAAGGTAGCCCTTTTTTATGGTAGTGCATCCTCATCATAGTTGCTAATTATAATGTTCCAGCTTACTCAAAAGATGGCTTTCACACCTCTGTATGCGTAGCTCTATTCCAACAAGGGGCCTGACAAGCAACTGAAACAAAAATCGCTCAACTCTGTATAAGAACATTATTTAATCCCAGACATAAATAAAAAGTAACAAGAACCTTTTAACTCAATTTCAAAAAGTATGATAAGAATGAGATCCTAAATAATTATAATCCAAAAGCATAAACATAATTTGTCAAATTTGAATGAAAGAAGATTAAATGCTAGAAAAGAAAAACTTAACAATATTGTACAAAAAGATATGAACAAGAGAGATTAGACAATGCAAACTCCCAAAGACTTTCTGAGGGAGTCAAAGCGACTTGAGTCTAGGGCCTTAGTGAAAATATCAGCTAATTGTTTTTCAGTATCAACATATTCTAATTGCAAAGATTTATTTTCAACAAGTTCCCTGATAAAGTGATGCCTTATATCAATGTGTTTTGTTCTAGAATGTTGAACAGGATTTTTGGAAATATTTATGGCACTAGTGTTATCACAAAAGATAGTTAAAACACCCAATTAAAAACCATAATCAATCAACATTTGTTTTAACCACAACAATTGAGTACAAAAACTACCAGCAGCAATGTACTCAGCTTCAACTGTGGATAATGAAATGGAATTTTGTTTCTTGCTATGCCAAGATACTAAATTATTTCCAAGAAAGAAACAACCTCCACTTGTACTCTTTCGATCATCAGCATTGCCTGCCCAATCTGCATCACTAAAACATGCTAGGTTAGAATTAGTATCTTTAGAATACCAAATTCCATAATCAAGAGTACTATTAACATATCGAATAATCCTTTTTACAGCAGATACATGAGATTCCATAGGATTACTTTGATATCTAGCACAAACACCCACACTGTAACAAATATCTGGACGACTAGCAGTTAAATACAATAGACTTCCAATCATACTACGATAAAGTGTAGTGTCTACCTTTACTCCATTCTCATCTTTTGTCAATTTCAAAGTGGTGCTCATTGGAGTACTTACCTGCTTAGCCGACTCAAGACCAAACTTCTTGACAAGGTTCTTAGCATACTTACTTTGAGATACAAATGTACCTCCTTCCATTTGTCTAACTTGAAGACCCAAAAAGAAAGTAAGCTCACCAATCATGCTCATTTCAAATTCACTTTTCATTTGATCAACAAAAACCTGCACTTCATGGTTAGATGTAGAACCAAAAACTATATCATCAACATAAATTTGAGCAATGATAAAATCAGATTTTATATGCTTGATGAAAAGAGTTTTATCCACACTACCTCTTTGATAATCATGAGAAAGTAAAAATTGAGTTAACCTTTCATACCAAGCACGAGGAGCTTGTTTCAGACCATACAAAGCTTTTTCAAGCTTGTACACATGGTCTGGAAATTGAGGATCTTCGAATCCTTTTGGTTGCTCAACATAAACTTCCTCACTTAAAATACCATTTAAGAAGGCAGATTTTACATCCATTTGAAACAATTTAATGTCCAGAATAAAACGAATTGATTCTAATCTTGCAACAGGAGCAAAAGTTTCATCAAAATTAATACCTTCTACCTGTGTGTATCCTTGTGCTACCAATCGAGCCTTGTTTCTCACAATTGTACCGAACTCATCACTTTTATTTTTAAAAATCCACTTTGTTCCAATTATATTGATACCTTTTGGTCTATGAACCAAATTTCAAACCTTGTTGCGAACAAATTGGTTAAGTTCCTCTTGCATTGCATCGAGCCATTCTTCAAAGGTCATGGCTTCCTTTACATTTTTCGGTTCATATTGAGAAACAAAACAAAGAAAGCTAATCAAATTAACATACCTTCTTCGGGTTACCATGCTTTCTTCAGGATTTCCAAGAATGAGATCTTTTGGATGATTCAGTTTAACTCTGGTGCTTGGTTCCTTCTGGATAGAATCAGTGATGATGTTTGGATGAGTCGAGATAGACGGTTCTGGTTCTCCAGTCTCAGTTGCAGCAGTAGATTCGTCATTTGCATCATCAGAATTGGGTTCTGCTACATCAGGATCTACTTTTGCTGCTTCTGGAGGAGTATCCATAAAACTATCTATCTTGGCTTCTGTGAAAAACTCTGAAAAATCTTTAAAATCATCAACAACCACATTAGCTGATTCCAAAATAGTTTGAGTTCTCATGTTGTAAACACAATAAGCTCTACTGTTTAAGGAATATCCAATAAAAACACCAACATCACTTTTAGCATCAAATTTACCAATATGCTCACGATCTCTAGAAACATAACAAACACATCCAAAAACATGAAATGACTTACATTGGGACGTTTACCTTTCCAGATTTCATAAGATGTTTTTGAGGTACCTGGACGAATAAACACTCCGTTTATTATATAGCAAGCTGTGTTAATAGCTTCAGCCCATAATCGCTTTGTCAACTTCTTGCTATTTAACATCACTCTTGCCATTTCTTGCAATGTTCGATTCTTCCTCTCAACAACTCATTTTGTTGAGGAGTTTTGGGAGCTGAAAATTCATGAGTTATACCTGTAGACTTACAAAAATCATCATCTTTCAAACTCCTTACCATGATCACTCCGAATTCGAATAATTTTCCCAATATTACAACCTTTTTTTAGACTCTTAATCTCTGTTGACTTCACTTTTAGCCAACGACAATGAGTCTTTTTGATAAGCGATAAACGATATGTCATAAAATGAATACATAGTAAAGCAATAATAATAATAATAAGACACAGAAATTTTATAGAGGTTCAGCCCCGAGCAATTCGGTAATAGCCTAATCCTCGTTAGTTGTATTGACTTAAGAATAAGGAAGAAGATTCCTTTTCTTATAGCTCTTACAGTAATATCTCTGAATATATAATTCTTAGATAGCCTTAGCTTATAGCGTTTCGGCGTATAACCTCTGTTTATAGTTTTTCGATCCGATCCTTTGCCCAGTGAACATTCCTCACTATTTATAGGGCAGGAAACTTGAGGAGGAAGAGTTTCCTCTCTCATTACAAAGCGCATAAACAGAAAGATCGTGTGATCAATGCTGAATGCTAGGATCGTGGGATTGAGGCTGAATACACTGATAGTGGAATCGTGTGTATGCCACATCCACGCAAGTTGATCCCTGAGTTATAGGGATTGAGCTGGTGACTCACGAAGTGCTTGGTTGAATTCGCTAAGTGTTGCTCATTCTGCACGGCTCGTTGAGTATTCCATTATGGACATGCCAGCGAGGCATCCTGCTCGGCATGTTGATCCGACCAGGTGCTCTAAGTAGATGCCACGTGTCACCATTCTTGCGATGCCACGTCAGAGTGCCAATTTTGGGATAACATTTGCCCCCCAAGTCTGTGCGGGACCTCCGAAGTTGCGTATAGACTTATTCCGAGCTGGCTCTGCCTTTGAAAAGGGACACGTGTCGAGCATGACCGTTCGGGACTCGATGTGAAGCTGACCGGGCGTCCCTTCGGTTTTCGGCTAATTAATGCTCTGACAATTAATATTTTGAAAATCCAAATTTCTCTCTCCACGGCTGACGGTTGCACTCGATTATTTTGATTTCCCATATTTGCTTTCAAGGCGGGAAGTCGAGGCGTCTAAGGTTCCTTTACGTACAGTTACCCTTTTGCCTATAAATACTTGGAGTACTGGCACATTACCTCATTTCATCACCCTTCGTTGTTAAGCAAACTTCAGAGCAAAAAGAGAGAGTTTTCAGGCTTCAAAGTTGCTGAAGAGTTTACAGACGATTTCTGGCTTGCTTAAACCCGGACACTTGAATCTTTGAGTAAGTTTCTGATTCCCTTTATGTTTTTCCTTTGCATGCTTGTGCTTTGAATGTAACTTTGCTGTAGAAAGAACACTGTAGGAAACCCTAGGGTTTGAAACTTCTGCGACTCTTCTTTTCCATGTCCTTGCGTTAGCTTTCAGCCGTAAGGCTTGTTTTAGAACTGCATTGCGTCTGTTTTCCATTCTGCTTTTTTCAAGCTTCATGAACTTTTTTGCCCTAACTCAAGAAAAACTTTCTGACTTCTTGAGTTTAGACTTTTCTCTGAACATGATCGTTCTTTAATCTGTTGGGTACTCCTGGTCGGCATATTTGCTTATTTTTTCGCTTGATACTTCGTCCAACACTCATCTTGTGTGTTGTCTTTTGTATATGAACCCAGGTGAGTCTTGGGAGCTCGAGCATCAAATCGGCCAGGAGCTGCTTCAACTTCCGCACAAAGTCCACCCTCGTCTTCGTGCTAATTCTCCTTCTGATTCCGTACCCAGCCATAGAATGATGGCTCGTACGAAGAAAACTACGCGTCTGGCTAACGCTTCTGATCCCCAGGTGGCTCGGCTTGCCACTCTGCCCGACGCCGAACAGGATTTGGCGGTCCCAATGGAGGAGGACCGTGAGGGGGACGCTGAAGTCCAGGAGATTGAGGAGCTGGACGAGGCGCGTCCGGGCAGCCCTCCCACTGTTGAGGGAGAGGAAGAGATTGAACCCCCTAACTATGGGAAGTACAATGTGGCTGGGCAACCAGTTGATGCTGACAGGGACGTCCTGGTTGCGGGCGTTGATTACGTCACCGAGGAGCTTGCCGAGGCGGTTCCTCACATGAGGCAGGGTGCCTTGGGTGCCAGGTGGGTGAGTCTTCCGTCTAAGATTTCGGAGGCACGCCTCCGCACTCTCGACCAAGACGGATACCTGGGCGAGCTGGACTGCTACATTCCCGCCCACAACAATCGTGCTACAAACCCTGATAAGGGGATGTGCGCCTGGTCGGGGGCTCACGGCCAGCAAGGGGCGTTGATGCCCTTGCACAATTACGTCCGGGATGTGGCGGACTTCTTCGACCTCTGCCCGGCTCAGATTACTTCCAAGGGCATTAAGTATTTGTCCGCTCTCTTCGTCCTCTACGCTTCCCAGGGATGGGGCGCTCCTTCTCCCCACAAAGTCGCTTGGTTCTTCGACCTGAAGTCTACCCCCAAGCAAGGCAGGTCGGGGTATTTTTACTTCTCTCAGCCAGGCTTCAAGTGGTTGAGCGAGACGGACCACAAGGCCATCAGCGAAATAGGGCATTTTGTTGATGAGTACTTCATGGTGAAGGATCCAAACATCACCCGGACTCGGTTTCAGGAGATTTTGACATATCGTCGTCCTCCCCTCACCCTTGCCGTTAGGGATAGGGCTCAAAAACTTGCCCAATTGCCGGCGAAAGACAGGGATATCATCCAGTTGACCTCTGACGAAAATTTGGTGCAGTACGGGCTTTATCCAGAAGACTTTTCTTCTAAGTCCGTGACGGGGAAGAAAGGGAAATCTGTTGCTGCTCGTCCTGAACGAGCTCATAAGGAGGATAAGCTCATTCAACTTAAGCGAGAGGCTAAGTTAAAGGGAGGTGCTTGGACAAAGCAGTATGCTCAGGAGTCCATTAATCCTGAAGATGAAGCTGAGGCTGAGACTGAGGCTGAGCAGGTTGCTCCTTTGAGGAGGAAGAAGAAACTCCCGGCCACGCCCAGGCCCGTTGAACATGCCATTCGCATAAGGGAGCCCATTTCACCTGTTCGGCCATCCCATCCCTATGCTGGAAAAGGGAAGGCCGTTATGGCCGAGATAAAGTTGATGTCAGGTGATGCTGGACTTCTGACTTTTTGGGCGGGCAGTCACTCTGCGCTTTACTTCTCTTTCAGCTTCTTGACTTTCATACTTTGTATTTTTTGCTTGTTTTTGCTAACCACGCTGTTTTTCCTCTGTGCAGACATGTCTGAGCAGATGATGGGCGCCTTAAGGAAGAGGATGAGCGGAAGCTCTAGCGCCTCCCCTCCGGCCAAGAAGTCTAAGGGCGGAGAGGGGTCTTTAGAGAAGAGGCCTTCTGGAGAGGTCATTGACCTTTCTGAGGAGCTGACTACTGCAAATCCTTCCACTCCCAAGTCTGCCAAGTCCAAGGAGTCTAGGCCACCAACATCTGGGTCCGAGCTGGTCAGGAGGATTCCTGAGCGGGTGCTGGCACCAACTCCACCCATGCCCGTGCTGCCTGAGGCCAAGAAGGGCAAGGAGGTGATGGCTCACTACATGAACTGACTGGTTCCTGAGGTCGGTAAGCAGCTGGCTGGTGCTGACGACTCATCGCTGGATGTGTTGGTGGGTGGAGTCTTGAAGGAGCTTACTAGGGTTAGTCTTTTCTTTTCGACATTTCCCTTTGGGCTTTTCTTACTTAGCTCCATATGCTGACCTTTTCCTTTATGCAGGCCAGTTTGAAGTTGGCTTATACCTAATCCCGGGCTAAATCTGCTACTTCCAAGAGTACGGCTCTGTCCGACACCTTGAGGGCGGAGGCGGACTTGGCCAAGAAAGAAGCTGAGGAGGCCAGGGGCGGAGACTGCAGCTGTTCGCCATGAGTTGGGTAAGGCCAACAAGAAGTTGTTTGCCGCTGAGAAGAAGGTCACCGTGCTGACAAAGGACCTCGAGGCTGCTGATCGCTTTGAGGAAACCATCGAGACCTTATCTGCTGAAGTTGATCGTCTTTAGGATGAGAGGACTTCTCTGCAGCAGGTCCTTCTTCGGCTGAAGGACGATAAGGACGCTCAGGCGGGTGAGGCAGACCGCCTGAAGGAGAAAGTCGATGCTTTGGAGACTGCCGGGCTCGAGCTCTTCTTTGATTTTTGGAAGGCTGATCCCCAAGCCAACCTCGGGCGACGCCAAGGACATGTACCTCGAGTACTGCGCGGCCCAAGTTGCCTATGGTGGGAAAGACGTGGCTGCTTCAACTTCTGGCCAAGCTTCTGACCAGGTTGCTGATGCTTCTCCTACTCGAACAACAGATCCTCCTGCTCCAGTCGGCTCAGAAGAACCAAATATAGAGCCTGGGACTCCAGCTGTTTGAACATTGATCTTTTTATCTCTCCTGTTTATATATATATATATTATATATATGGCCTTAAGGCCTTTAAGACATCATGACCGGCCAAGCGGTCTTTAAACTTGGAATTAATTTTTATTTTTTGGACAACGGGCTGACCGGACAGCTTTTAATCCCGGTACTTTATGCTCTTGTTATCCTTAATGAATTTCATTCTCTGTTTATAATTGCAGTGCAATTGTGATTGTTTTATGTTTACCAAATGCTTTCTACAGGTATAGGTACCCCCCAAGTGACCGAGCAGACGTATGACTCTTGGTCACTTGTCTTTTGCAAATATATTGCTTTTTTGTTCGGTGTTTTGGGTTCGACTGAACCTTTTGTACGCACTTTAGGTAAATTATAATCATGCTGATTTTTTCGACTCAATAGAATTGGAAATACTATCTTTATTCTTTTATTGATCGAAAATGTATTTGATACCATAGTAACTTACATCAGAGCTAGTGATCCAATGGATCTTTTTAGCTTAACATGACATAAAACAAATAAGAAACTGTTCTTTAAAGTGGTTTACCCGACCTGAGTACTTTTGTTTCTGAAGCCTTTGCGCGTAGTCCGCCCAAGAGGCCATTCACTTATAAGCGAATATTCAAAAGTACTTTAATGTGGTCTACCCGACCTAAGTACTTTGAAATGGTCTATTTGACCTGAGTACTTTGAAGTTGTCTACCCGACCTGAGTACTCATTGGTAGTATTTCCTTAAATGTTCTCCATTCCAGTATCGTGGTACTAAAATGAGTTGCATTTTTTCGTCATACTTACCCAGTTTGTATGCTCCGGAGTCGAGAACTTCGACCACCTGATAGGGTCCTTCCCAGTTGGGTCCTAGTACGCCTAACGTACTGTTTTTGGTGTTTAGGAATACCCTTCTTAGGACCATATCTCCCACAAAGAATTTTCGAGCTTTCACTTGTTTGTTGAAATACCGAGCTACTTTTTGTTGATGAGCTACCAACTTTAAGTTTGCAGTTGCTCGTTTTTCTTCGATTTCATCAAGTGATTCTGCAAGGAGTATGTGATTGGTACCTTGATCATACGTCAACCTTCTGTGGGATGGTGGTTCGAGTTCGACGGGCAGCATAACTTCATAACCGTACGCCATTGAGAATGGTGTCTGACCGGTTGCTATTTTTTCCGTTGTACGGTATGACCATAGAACTTCGGGGAGTTCTTCCGGCCAATTTCCTTTGGCGTCTTCAAGCTTCTTCTTTAGTGTGTCCTTCAGGGTCTTGTTGACTGCTTCAACTTGACCATTTGCTTGTGGATGTGCCACTGCGGAGAAGCTTTTGATGATGCCATGGTTCGCGCAGAAATCAGTGAAAGATTGACTGTCGAACTGCTTGCCGTTGTCCGAAACTATTTTGTACGGTAGTCCGAACCGGCATATGATGTTCTTCACTATAAATTCTTGAACCTTCTTTGATGTGATAGTTGTGAGTGGTTCGGCTTCAGTCCACTTTGTAAAGTAGTCGACTGCTACCACTGCGTACTGCACTCCGCCTTTACCTTTAGGTAATTGTCCGATTAGGTCAATTCCCCAGATGACAAAGGGCCACGGACTTTGCATTTGTGTCAGCTCGTTGGGTGGAGCTCTTGGTATCTTTGAAAATCTCTGGCATTTGTCACACTTCTTGACGTAAGCTTTCGAATCTTCGATCATCGGCAGCCAGAAGTAGCCTTGCCTTAGAATTTTTTTTGATAAGCTCTGTCCGGTTGCATGATTTCCGCAGAATCCGTCGTAAACTTCATATAGAAGCTGTGCAGCTTCATTTGGTGTGACACACCTGAGTAATGACATTGAGAATCCTCTTTTGTACATGATCCCGTCTACGATGATGTACTGTGCTGCCTTTCTTCTCATTTTCCGAGCTTCATTTTGGTTATCTGGGAGTTCCCCAGAGTTGAGATAGGCTACTATTGGCCTCATCCAGTTCGGAGATGTGTCGATCATTTCGATTTCTTCCTTGCCAGTGATGCTAGGCTCTTCAAGAAACTGGATCAGGACCAGGTTCGCCTTGTCACTTATATTACTGCTCGCCAAATGGGCTAGCGCATCGGCTGTTGTATTTTCCTCTCTTGGAATCTGCTTGAGGCTATAGCTTTTGAATTGTGCGAGAAGATCATGTATTTTGCTCAGATATGCTATCATTTTTTCTCCCCGAGCCTCGTATTCGCCAGATACATGATTTACCACTTGCTGTGAGTCACTGCAGATCTCGATGTGCTCAGCTTTCATTTCCTTCGCTAGTTTGAGTCCAGCGATTAGGGCTTTGTATTCGGCCTCATTGTTGGTGGCTTTGAATCCGAATTTAACCGCTGCATGCAGGTGTTGCCCCCAGGTGTGACAAGGGCAATTCCTGCGCCGGATAGCTGATCTGTGGCCGATCCATCCACGTGAAGCTTCCAGGTCGGCTTGTTTTTCAGTGCTGTTCGGCTGTGGTGTTGGCTCGGGATCGCCTTCTGGGATGCTTTCAGTTTTTCCTGTGCATTCCACCACAAAGTCGGCCAAGGCTTGGCCTTTGATAGCTGTTCAGGGTTGGAAGTTGATTTCGTACTGCTCCAATTCCAACGCCCACTTGAGTAATCGCCCAGAGGCATCTGGCTTTTGCAGTATTTGCCGTAGTGTTGGTCGGTATACACCCGAACAGGATGGGCTTGAAAATAAGGTGTTAGCTTTCTTGTTGCTAAGATGAGGCAGTAGGCGAGCTTTTCTATCAACGGATATCGGCCTTCGGCGTCGATTAGTCTTTTACTGATGTAATAGACTGGATGCTGCACGCCATCTTCTTCTCTGATTAGTACGGCGCTTATGGCATGCTCCGTTACTGGCAGGTATCTCCCCAGTTCCTCACCGTTCAGAGGTTTAGAGAGGACGGGAGGTTTTGCGAGCTGTGCCCTTAGATCTTGAAAAGCTCTTTCGCATTCTTCTGTCCATTCAAATTTTTATTTTCCTCCCAGGATGTTGAAGAATGGGACACATTTATCCGTTGATTTTGACACGAATCTGCTAAGTGCGGCGATTCGACCAGTTAGGCTTTGTACCTCTTTGGTTTTTGTTGGCGAGTTCATATCCAGGAGGGCTTGGATTTTTTCCGGATTGGCTTCAATTCCTCGAGCGTTGACGATGAAGCCTAGAAACTTTCCCGAGCTGACTCCGAAGGAGCATTTTAGGGGATTCAGTTTCATGTTGTATTTTCTGAGGACTTTGAAACATTCGTCCAGGTTGTCTATGTGCCCCCCAACCTTTCTGGATTTGACGAGCATATCATCCACGTACACTTCCATATTTCTGTCGATCTGATCTTTAAACATTTTGCTGACCAGTCTTTGGTATGTAGCTCCGGCATTTTTAAGACCAAATGGCATGACTTTGTAGCAGTAGAGACCCATATCTGTCCGGAAACTTGTATGTTCTTGGTCTGGCAGATGCATCTTGATTTGATTGTAGCCCGAATAAGCATCCATGAAGCTTAATATTTCGTGCCCGGCTGTTGCATCGACGAGCTGATCGATTCTTGGAAGTGGGAAACAGTCTTTAGGGCACGCTTTGTTGAGGTCTGTGAAGTCAATACAGACTCGCCATTTCTTGTTCGGCTTAGGCACGAGTACGGGGTTCGCAACCCAAGCCGGGTAAAAAGCTTCAATGATGAAGTTGTTATTGCGTAGCTTTTCAACTTCGTCTTTCAGGGCTACTGCCCGTTCTTCATCCATCAATCTTCGTTTTTGCTGAACTGGCCGGATATTAGGATCGATATTCCAGACGTGAAAAATAATAGAAGGATCGATTCCGACCATATCCGCATGTGACCAGGCGAAAACGTCTAGGTTTGCTCTCAGAAATTTTATCAATTCCGATTTTACTCCGAGCAACAAACCCTTTTCGATTTTTAGCTTTCTGGCCGGGATAGGTGGATCGACCTCGATCTCTTCTAATTCTCCCACAGGTCAAACATTGCTGCTTGGCTCCCCAAGTCGAGGATCCACATCTTCATCCTCGCGTTGGGCAGTTTCCTACTTGGGAATATTTATTCCCTTGTCCGGGCTCTGGCTGGAGGATACTTCCTTCTTAGCCTTGGCCACTACAAGGTCGTAACATTCCAGAGCAGATTGCTGGTTCTTTCTAAGACACCCTACCCCATTTTTGGTAGGGAACTTCAGGCACGAGTGGAATATTGATGTGACAGCTTTTAAGTCATACAAGGCTGATCGACCTAGCATTACGTTAAAGGCTGAAGGAACATCCAATATCAGGAATTGTGCCATGATAGTTATGCTCGTTGGAGCTTGTCCAACTGTGAGGGGTAGGCGGATTTGTCCGAGAGGCGCAACTCCTTGACCGGAGAAACCATAGACGGGCTGAAGGCATGGAGTTAAATCCTTGAGTTGGAGCCCCATCTTCTCGTAACCAGTCTTAAACAAAATATTTGAAGAAGCCCCATTATCGATCATGGTTCAGGACACCATTTTGTTTGCTATCTGGACTTCCACGACTAGCGGGTCGTTGTGCGTAAATGTTATATGGACAACATATTCGTCGTTGAATGTTATGGTTGGCTCTTCTGCTCGTGGAACTTTGGGCTTCCTTTCTTCCACGGCCAGGATGACTTCTTCTCGCTCATATTGAGCTGTGCGGGCATATCGTTCCCAAGCTTTGCCCGTGTCTCCAGCGATGTGCGGGCCTCCAATGATGACTTGCAAGTGTCCATCTATTGGCGGAGGCATCAGATCCTGGTTATTCTGACCTTGATTGGCCTTGACATACTTCTGTAGGTGCGGGTTATTCTTCTTGATCAGAAGTTCTATTTCCCGCTTCAAGTTGTAGCATTCGTTGGTGTCGTGGCCGTAGTCTCCATTGAACCGACAAAATTTTGTCATGTCCCTTTTGCTTGTATCTTTCTTCATGGGCCTGGGCTTCTTGTACGGAATTAGCGACTGAGTCGCTATGTACACACTAGGGCTGTACATCGGTCGGTTTAGTCGGTTTATACTACATATTTTCTAACCCAACGTAAAGTTCGCTTTGTAAAATTCTGCATACAACCTACCCAATTAAAAAAAAAAATCTTAACCCGACCGACTGTTTGGGCGGTTTGGTCAGGTTAACCCGCCCAAACCGAAATAAGAGGGTTTTTTTTTTTTTTTTTAGTTTCAACTAAAATAAAAATTAACCACATAAATACACAATATATGTGAAAAAGAATTTTATTGAGAGGTTGAGAAAGAATTTTAGGATTTGGGACTTTTTTTTAATATATATTATATAATATATATAAAATAAAATAATAAAAAAAAGTAAAAATCGGGTTAAATCAGGTTGGGCGGTTTGGGTCAATTTTCAACCCGCCCAATTAACTGATTGGGCAGTTTAGAATTTTGTCGAGTTATGTCGGTTTGTATTTTTTTATCGGTTTTGTCGGTTTGGTTTGGGCGGGTTATTCGGGTTGGGCAGTTTACAAAAATTTTTCTACACCCCTAGTACACACTTTCTATGTCTTCAGTTAAGATAGTGAATACAGTGTGTTTGGCGCGATCACGGGGAGTCTGTCCGGGTTTTTCGGTGAACTTTCCCTTCTTCCCGTTCTCTTGCTTGTGGTTGTTGCCTGAACGCTTTCCACTTGAATTGCTGGAATATTGGGGAAGCTGGGCGGACGTTCCAGTAGAAGGAGCCTTCGTTTTGTTCGGCTTTTGCTCACCTTCTGCTCGCTGAATGGCTTCTTCGAGCTTGATGAAACCTTCGGCCTGGTCTAGGAAATCGTTCATTGAGTCGACCGGTCCGTTTTTCCTTATGTCTTTCCATAGTTCGCCAAGGACTTCAATGCCCCCTAGTATCCGCTGGATTATACGCCGAAACGCTATAAGCTAAGGCTATCTAAGAATTATATAAGTTATCCGCTGGATCTGATGTTGCAGGGACCCAGGGAGTTCGAGGGTTCCACCCGCTGTCAATCATGGACAGACGGGAAGCGTGGTGAATGATGGAACAAATCCTGTCACTGAAACTGGGCTTGGTGTGCAAGAGACCGGAAACGACGGTTCTGCACACAGCCAGGACGTTCATAACATGACTGTTCCACCAGGCATCAACGCCCAGATGACTATCGGAAATGCAACTGAATTGCAAAACCTCCATGCTGCGCTTGGACTCATGTAGGGTCACAACAATACCCTGCATCACGATCAGGAGGAATTACGTGCCGCAGTAAACCTCGCGTTTGACGAACAGAGGCGTATGTTCGCCGAGTGGAGGGACAAAGAGATGGAGGCATTGAGGGCTCACCATGCAGAAATTGAAGATCGTAGTCGCCAAGCCACTGTGCTGATACGAAGAGCCTATCAGACTGTAGGTCAGCAGGCGCCGAGCGTCATTCCCCTTGGAGAAACCGAGGATGACCCAACGGTGAATGCTTCCCAGACAGCCAACGGTCAGCCGTCCAATCCCCGGTCACGAGTTCCACTCGTGGGCCAAGAGGTAGGCGGACAGACCTTGTCTGGGAATTCATCAGGATGAGTCATGCTCGATGGATCCACGCAAAATAATGGAGCCATTCCACCTGCCAACCAAGCGAATTAATCGCTAAGGTAGCCAGGTTCTTCTGTGTTCGAAAGGTTGGGAACACCCCGTGACCTAAGGGACGACCTAAATATAAGAGGGGGAACAGACGAGCAGAATACTACAACGAAGGTGCAGTCCGGAGCCCATACTCAGATCCCCGCTAAGAAAGATGCTGACGTAGCCCAACCCGACCAGAATGCCAATGAAGTCAGCCCAGCCGTACAGGCCCAGCTTGACGAACTAAAGAATATGTTTCATGGTATGGCCGAGCAGCGTAACAATGATCTTGAGTTAGACCGTGCACGCGGAACTCCCTTCTCGCCAGAAATCAACCTCCTGCCACTACCTCACAAGTTCAAGATGCCAACGTGGAAGATGTACGCTGGGAGAGAAGATCCTTTATCTCATCTCAAGTATTTCAAAATGCAAATGGATTTACAAGGGGTGCGAGGAGACGTATGTTGCAGAATCTTCCCCGCAACTCTGTCAGAGGCCGCACAGCAATGGTATTTCAAGTTGGCTCCAGGAAATTTTAGTTCATAGAAAACCTTCTCTTCGGAATTCCATACACAATTCTCTTCCTCACGCCAACTCCCATTGCATCTGGGAGATTTGGTCGAAGTAAAACAGCGACCAGGCGAGCCACTCCGGGCAGACATCATCAGATTCATGATGGAAGCGACCAAGGTATCACGGGTAACCGACGATGGAAAGTTATTCGCGATAATATCTCTGAATATATAATTCTTAGATAGCCTTAGCTTATAGCATTTCAGTGCATAATCTCTGTTTACAGTTTTTCGATCTGATCCCTTGCCCAGTGAACATTCCTCACTATTTATAGGGTAGGAAACTTGAGGAGGAAGAGTTTCCTCTCTCGTTACAAAGCGCATAAACTTAAAGATCGTGTGATCAATGCTGAATGCTAGGATCGTGGGATTGAGGCTGAATATACTGATAGTGGAATCGTGTGTATGCCACATCCACGCAAGTTGATCCCTGAGTTATAGGAATTGAGCTGGTGACTCACGAAGTGCTTGGTTGAATTCGCTAAGTGTTGCTCATTCTGCACGGCTTGTTGAGTATTCCATTATGGACATGCCAGCGAGGCATCCTGCTTGGCATGTTGATCCGACTAGGTGCTCTAAGTAGATGCCACGTGTCATTATTCTTGCGATGCCACGTCAGAGTGCCAATTTTGGGATAACAATCTCAAACAAAGAGTTTTAAAGGCATCAAAAGTGTCAGACGTTTCTCTCAAAAAATCTACCCAAGTGTAACGAGAGAAATCATCAACACAAACAAAAATATATCGTTACCATTTAAACTTTCAACTTGAATTGGACCCATAAGATCCATGTGAAGTAATTCTAATACTTTTGAGGTATTGATATCAGGCACAAGTTTGTGAGTGATTTTTAATTGCTTACCAAGTTGACATGGTTCACACTTACCAGCACTTTCTTTACCAAGCTTCGTTAGTCCTCGAACAATACCTGCATTTGACAATTTTTTCAGATTTTTATAATTAATATGTCCAAGCTTGGCATGCCACAAATCCGTGGTGTTGTTGATGGCAGAATGACAAGTAAACACAGGAGTTAGGGTATAACAATTATTATTGGATCGAAATCCTTGCAAAATACATTCATTATCATCATTAAGTACATAACAATGATCACTGTCAAATGAGACAGTATACCCTTGGTCACAAATTTGACTAATGCTAAGTAAATTAGCCCTTAGTCCTTCAACTAACATCACATTTTTCAATCTAGGTAACCCTTCAAAATTGAGAGTTCCCATTCCAATGACTTTTCCAGCTAAGCCATTGCCAAAAGTGACTTCTCCACATTGCATAGGCCGAATGTTAGTCAAAAAGTCCTTGTCACATGTCATATGTCTAGAGCAACCACTATCAAAATACCACATTTGAGATGCAGCACTTTTATTAGAAAAACCAGCTAGACAATTTTTCTTAACCCATATTTGTTTCAAACCTTTTGTTTCTTTTGAGATTTTTCCAAATTACCAAAATAATTCGTTTTAAACATATTCTTCAACGTGAAACATTTAGGTCTGATATGTCCTTTTCTACCACAAAAATGACAAGTAGGAACAAATCTTTTTACCGAAGATCTTACTCTTTTTGTAAATCCTAGAGATTTTACAGCAGCAGAAACTGCTTCTGCTATGACAGGTTGGATCGAAATCCTTGCAAAATACATTCATTATCATCATTAAGTACATAACAATGATCACTGTCAAATGAGACAGTATACCCTTGGTCACAAATTTGACTAATGCTAAGTAAATTAGCCCTTAGTCCTTCAACTAACATCACATTTTTCAATCTAGGTAATCCTTCAAAATTGAGAGTTCCCATACCAATGACTTTTCCAGCTAAGCCATTGCCAAAAGTGACTTCTCCACATTGCATAGGCCGAATGTTAGTCAAAAAGTCCTTGTCACCTGTCATATGTCTAGAGCAACCACTATCAAAATACCACATTTGAGATGCAACACTTTTATTAGAAAAACCAGCTAGACAATTTTTCTTAACCCATATTTGTTTCAAACCTTTATGTTTCTTTTGAGATTTTTCCAAATTACCAAAATAATTCGTTTTAAACATATTCTTCAACGTGAAACATTTAGGTCTGATATGTCCTTTTCTACCACAAAAATGACAAGCAGGAACAAATCTTTTTACCTGAGATCTTACTCTTTTTGTAAATCCTAGAGATTTTGCGGCAGCAGAAACTGCTTCTGCTATGACAGGTTGTGAAACTGTTGCAACAGACTTCACATTTGTAGCATCAGGAAGATTCGTTGGAACACTAGATTTTACAAACTTCGTGATTCCAGAACTTTCCATACCATTTGATCCAATGTCAGCAAAACCTCTTTCCTCTTTGACCTGCATTGTGAGTTTTTTCAAAAATAGAAAATCCAGGGTTAAGCATTTGAATATTTTTCTTAAAATTTTCAAGTTCCTTCTTTAAGAGAGTGATTTTTTTTATCTTTAACACAAAAATTAGTCTCATAATCTTTTATTTTTAACTCAAACATTTCAATTTGATGAGACAGTTTTTTATTCAATTTAATCAACTCTCTATTTTCAGTAGTAACCTGAATCCATTTTTCATACATGACTTTGTATGATTCAGCAAGAGACTCTTCACAGATCTTAGAGTCATCAGAATCTGATTCTTCCTGTTTAGTGGTATTATTCAAACATACCAATCTAGCTTTCACCTATGAATCACACAACATATTAGTCATAACAGAAGTTAGGGCAACATTATCAGAATTATCTTCATCACTCTCGGTCTCATCATCACTCCAAGTGACATTGAAACTTTTCTTATTCTTTTTCAAAGTGTTTGCACACTCAGATTGAATATGCCCAAAACCTTCACATTCCCTGCACTGAATTCCCTTTTTGTTAGAAACAGATGGTTTAATAGGAGTATTACCTTTTGAAAATTTCAAGATATTCTTTTTACTACCCATCTTTTTCATATATTTCTAAAAAAAATTTATTAACAAAGCAATTTCATCATCATATTCACTATCAGAATTTTCATTATCAGCAACTTTTAAAGCAATACTTTTACCTTTATCAGCAATGGACTTGGGTTTGTTCTTTTGTTTAATTTGTTGATTTAATTCAAAAGTACGTAAGGAACCCATTAATTCTTCTACCTTCATTGTGCTAAAATCTTTAGCTTCCTCCATTGCCAAAAGCTTAGTATCGAACCTCTCTGTGAGAACTCTAACAATTTTTCTCACAAGAATAGAATCATCAAGTTTTTCACCAAGAGCAAAATATTCATTAGCAATATTAGATAATTTTTCATAGAATTCAGTTAAGGTTTCTTTGTCTGATATCCTAAGCTCATCAAATTTGGTTTGAAGCATAATAAATCTAGAGCGCTTAACATCAGAAGTTCCCTCAAACTGAGTTTGAAGGATCTCCCAAGCTTCCTTGGCAGAAACACAAGATGATATAAGTTTAATATAACCTTCACCTACACCATTAAATATAGCATGCAAAGCTTTGCTATTGTAGGCAGAAAGTTTATCATCTTCAATAGACCATTCCAGTTCAAATTTTATAATAGAATTACCTGAGGAATCTGTCTCAATTGGAAGAGACCAACCTGATAGAACCATCCTCCAAGCTCTCTCATCTTGAGATTTGATGAAGGCCCTCATTCTAACTTTCCAATAAGGATAGTTAGAATCATTAAGCAACAGTGGTCTAGAAATAGAACTTCCTTCGACAAAAAATGACATTGTAACACAAAAACGTTATAGGACCACACTAAGAGTTTAGTGTCCCGCTCTGATACCAATTGAAAAATCGAGTTTTTGCAAATGTCAATTATATATACGAAAATATAAAACTGTATGCGTCTACAGAAGCAGAAAGTAATTCTGTCACTGTAGAAACTAGTTTTGCAGTGACAAAACAGAACAGGCAGAATATAAAAATATTTGCAGAAAATTAAATAACTTGACACAAGAGATTTATACGTGGTATCAGTGTTCTCCTGAACACTCCTAGTCCACGGGGCCACGCCCAGAGAATGAAATCAATTAATAAAGTATCAAAATTACAAAGACAATTGACTTAAACAAGTTTAGACTCCCTCTAAATTATTGCCGCAATCCTTTGTAATCCACTTTATGAATCTGACTTCTGAAACACCTTCTAGCCCGAACTCCCTTCGTCTTTGAAGTGTGAGTGCTTACTTCCTCCCGAAGTAAGGCTTCAACAAGTCTTCTGCCGAAGACCAATCTCTTGTTCAATCAAGTCGTTCTTCACAAACTCTAGGATAGAGTAAGAACATAAATAAACTACTAGAACCTAGATGAACAACTAGGCTCTCACAAAACAAAGAAAACTCTCTTCTCTCAAATAAGATAAGTGCAAAAAATGAATAATGGAAGAGCTGATTCGAATGGCTGCTCTCTAGGCTCTATTTATAGAACATAGAAACCTTAGAGCCAGTCACAAGATCGGATCTACAGCTGTACAAAAGCTTTCCTAAGTAAACACGATCTGTAGCATGAGATTCGGATGCTGACGCAGCAGATCAGACCAGAAATGGGAAACTTACTATAATCGGGTCCGATCCTTTATCAATACCTGATTACTGCCAAAAACAGGTTAGGTATTATGATTTTATCAAGATACAATCGAAATCAATAAGGAAAAGGCAATAATCAAAGTTTCCTTAAAAAACTAACTTTCCATAAGAAAATTACTTCTCTTACAAGAAGTTTCCAAACAAAGGAAAGTCCAACTGAAAAGGGCAACTTTCCTAACAAAGAAAAGAGCAACTAAAAGCCGAAAACACAAGGTAAGAAATTGGGTATGTATGCAAAAGAATCTTACCATAAAAGAAAAAAATATTTTGTCAACTAACTTGCCAAAAAAGGACTTTACATTAGGTTTGCCTAACATTTTGTATTGGAAGACGAAATTGC